>NC_086129.1:32658928-33294651 GCF_963921235.1 Mobula hypostoma
GGAAGCACTTGCACCCAATAATTCAACTAATCTTAACATTGCTGGTGACAAATAAAAAATAATTCTGAAGCAAAACATGACCTGCTGCAGGAACATAATGCATCGTTCGTGGAGGCAAAGGGACAGCTGTTGTTTTGGGTGGAAACTCTGCTCCACAGCAGTCAGTTTGTCAGCACAAGGAATTTTGCAGATGCTGGAAATCCAAAGGAAAACATACAAAATGGTGGAGGAACTCAGCAGATCAGGCAGTATCTGTGGAAATGAATGAAGAGTCAATGTTTCAGGCCAAGACCCTTCTTCAGGACTAGAAAGGAAGGGGGAAGATGCCAGGATAAGAAGGTGGGAGGAGGGGAAGGAGGGTCACTAGAAGGTGATAGGTGAAAGCAGGTGGGTAGGAAAGGCAAAGGGCTGGAGAGGAAGGAATCTGATAGGGGAGGAGAGTGGACAATAGGAGAAAGGGAAGGAGGAGTGGGCACTAGGGGGAGGTGATAGGCAGGTGCAAAGAGGTAAGAGGCCAGAGTGAGGAACAGAAGAAGAGGGAAGGAGAAGGCAAATTTTCATACTGTCAGGTTGGAAGCTACCCACATGGAATATAAAATGTTGCTCCTCTGTCCTGAGGGTAGCTCATCTTGGCACAAGAGGAGGTCATGGACTGACATGTCAGAATGGGAATGTGAAGAGGAATTAAAATGTTTGGTCACTGCGAAATTCAGCTTTTGGCAGATGGAGCAGAGGTGCTCAATGAAGCAGACCCCCATTTTATGACGCATCTCATCAGTGTAGAGGTGGCTGCATCAGGTGCATGATAGACGACCCAGCAGATTTGCAGGTGAAGTGTTGCTTCACCTGGGAGGACTGTTCGGGGCCCTGAATAGAGGTGAGGGAGGAGGTGAATGGGCAGGTGTAGCACTTTGGCCACGTGCAGGGCTAAGTGCCAGGAGGGAGATTAGTGAGGAGGGACAAATGGACAAAGGAATCGCGAAGGGAGAAATCTCTGCAGAAAGCGGAGAGTGAGGGAGGGGGGGATGTAAAGATGTACGGTGGTAGGATCCCTTTGGAGATGGCGGAAGTTGCAGAGAATGATGCGGAGGCTCATGGCGTGGTAGTTAAGAACAAGAGGAACTCTATCACCGTTAAGGCAGCAGGAAGATCGGGTGTGCGCAGATGTCTGGGAAATGAAGGAGATGCAGGTGAGGGCAGTATCAATGGAGGAGGAAGGGAAACCCCATTGTTAGAAGAAGTGGGACAGCTTTGACGTCCTGAAAAGGAAAGCCTCATCCTGAGAGCAGATACGGTAGAGACAAAGGAACTGAGAAAAGGGAATAGCATTTTTGCAGGAGACAGGGTGAGGAGAGGTATAGTCAAGTTGGCTGTGGGAATCAGTAGTTTTATCAATTATGTCAATTGACAGTTTGTCTCCAGAGATGGAGGCAGAGAGATCAAGAAAGTGGAGGGAGGTCTCAGAAATGGATCAAGTGAATTTAAGGGCAGGGTGGAAATTGGAGGCAAAGTTGATGAAATTGACGAGCTCAGCATGAGTGAATGAAGCAGCACCAATGCAGTCATCATTGTAGCAGAGGAAGATTTGGGGAGCATTACCAAGGAAGGCTTGGAACATGGACCGTTCTATGTAGCCAACAAAAAGGCAGGCATAGCTGAGGTCTATGATAGTGCCCTATTTGTTTGTTCTTTACTCCAGAATATAACATCTGCAGACCCTTGTTTCTGGAAAATAAGTAGGCTTGATAGTGAACTTGACTTTCTTAATAGCCAAATAATGTTCAAGTAGCCTCTAGATATCACATCATAGCCAAAGATATAAAAATGGATTAGTGTGGTATAAGTATGAATAGTGTGGGCTCAATGGGCCAAAGGGCCTGTTTCTATGCCTTATATCCCCATGACTCTAATTTTTACTACCATCAGAGACATTTGCTGAGATTTTTCTGGTAGTCATTGTGCTTGGTGGTAACACTGTAGAAAGTTGTAAATTCAGTCAGCTCCATCATGGGCACTAGCCTCCCCAACATCAAGGACACCTTCAAAAAGTGATATCTCAACAAGGTGGCATCCATCATTCCATCACCCAGGATATGCCCTCTTCTCATTGCTACCATCAACGAGGAGATACAGGAGCCTGAAGACACACAATCAACATTTCATTCTTCCCTTCCACTATCAGATTTCTGAATGGGCAATGAACCCATGTACACTACCTCACTATTTTTAAAATCTCTTATTATTTAATTATCCTCATGTAATTTAACTTTTATATACACAGGACATATACATTTTCTAACTGTAATGTATAGTTTTTTATTATTATGTATTGCAATATACTGCTGCTGCAAAACAACACATTTCACAACATATGCCAATGATATTAAACCTGATTCTGATTCTGAATCTGATGGTGTGATCTTGCTACCTGCTTGCACTACCAAGTGAAATGTAAAATTTATAATTATTAATTTGGCATATCACAAGTGAAACCATTTTATCTTAATCTGTAGCAATGAAAAAATCAGGGCTCATGCGATGGAGAAAATGCTTGATTGAAATGTTTACAGTCCATTAGCTGTAAAGAGTAGGCTCTACATTCAAGCTCCAAGAACCCACGCCTTGAGGATCCCAAGCCAAACTCCAAGAACGCTAGAACTCCAAGAACGCTAGCCTCGAGGATCCCAAGCCAAACTCCAAGAACGCTAGAACTCCAAGAACGCTAGCCTCGAGGATCCCAAGCCAAACTCCAAGAACGCTAGAACTCCAAGAACACTAGCCTCGAGGATCCCAAGCCAAGCTCCAAGAACGCTAGCCTCGAGGATCCCAAGCCAAGCTCCAAGAACACTAGCCTCAAGGATACCAAGCCAAACTCCAAGAACGCTAGAACTCCAGGAATGCTAGCCTCGAGGATCCCAAGCAAAGCTCCAAGAACCCAAGTCTCGAGGATCCCAAGCAAAGCTCCAAGAACCCAAGCCTCGAAGATCCCAAGCCAAGCTCCAAGAACCCAAGCCTCAAGGATCCCAAGCCAAGCTCCAAGAACCCAAGCCTCGAGGATCCCAAGCCAAGCTCCAAGAACGCTAGCCTCGAGGATCCCAAGCCAAACTCCAAGAACGCTAGAACTCCATTAAAGCTAGCCTCGAGGATCCCAAGCCAAGCTCCAAGAACCCAAGCCTCGAGGATCCCAAGCAAAGCTCCAAGAACCCAAGCCTCGAGGATCCCAAGCCAAGTTCCAAGAACGCTAGCCTCGAGGATCCCAAGCCAAACTCCAAGAACGCTAGCCTCGAGGATCCCAAGCCAAGCTCCAAGAACACTAGCCTCGAGGATCCCAAGCCAAGCTCCAAGAACCCAAGCCTCGAGGATCCCAAGCCAAGCTCCAAGAACACGAGCCTCGAGGATACCAAGCCAAGCTCCAAGAACCTGAGCCTCGAGGATCCCAAGCCAAACTCCAAGAACGCTAGAACTCCAAGAACGCTAGCCTCGAGGATCCCAAGCCAAACTCCAAGAACGCTAGAACTCCAAAAACACTCGCCTCAAGGATCCCAAGCCAAACTCCAAGAATGCTAGAACTCCAAAAACACTCGCCTCGAGGATCCCAAGCCAAACTCCCAGAACGCTAGAACTCCAAGAACGCTAGCCTCGAGGATCCCAAGCCAAACTCCAAGAACGCTAGAACTCCAAGAACACTAGCCTCGAGGATCCCAAGCCAAGCTCCAAGAACACGAGCCTCGAGGATCTCAAGCCAAGCTCCAAGAACCCGAGCCTCGAGGATCCCAAGCCAAGCTCAAAGAACCCAAGCCTTGAGGATCCCAAGCCAATCTCCAAGAACGCTAGAACTCCAAGAATGCTAGCCTCGAGGATCCCGAGCCAAACTCCAAGAACCCAAGCCTTGAGAATCCCAAGCCAATCTCCAAGAACGCTAGCCTTGAGGATCCCAAGCCAAACTCCAAGAACGCTAGAACTCCAAAAACACTAGCCTCGAGGATCCCAAGCCAAGCTCCAAGAACCCAAGCCTCGAGGATCCCAAGCCAAGCTCCAAGAACCCAAGCCTCGAGGATCCCAAGCTAATCTCCAAGAACGCTAGCCTCGAGGATCCCAAGCCAAACTCCAAGAATGCTAGAACTCCAAGAACGCTAGCCTCGAGGATCCCAAGCCAATCTCCAAGAACGCTAGCCTCGAGGATCCCAAGCCAAACTCCAAGAATGCTAGAACTCCAAGAACGCTAGCCTCGAGGATCCCAAGCCAAACTCCCAGAACGCTAGAACTCCAAGAACGCTAGCCTCGAGGATCCCAAGCCAAACTCCAAGAACGCTAGAACTCCAAGAACACTGGTCTCGAGGATCCCAAGCCAAGCTACAAGAACGCTAGCCTCGAGGATCCCAAGCCAAACTCCTAGAACGCTGGAACTCCGAGAACACTAGCCTCAAGGATTCCAAGCCAAGATCCAAGAATGCTAGCCTTGAGGATCCCAAGCCAATCTTGAAGAACGCTAGCCTCGAGGATCCCAAGCCAAGCTCCAAGAACGCTAGAACTCCAAGAACGCTAGCCTCGAGGATCCCAAGCCAAGCTCGAAGAATGCTAGCCTCGAGGATCCCAAGCCAAACTCCAAGAACACTAGCCTCGAGGATCCCAAGACTCCAGCCTGTGTCCAATCCTCAAGCCTCAAGACCCCAGCCTCCAGTCCTGCAGTTATGTCATGTCCATGCCTGGTTCTGGGGCCCGAGCCCGAGGCAAGACCCTGGTTCTGGGTCCTTGTCCAGTCTCTGGCTCGGGGTCCAAGCCCTAGTCTACGTACTTGTCCCTGCTCCTTGTCTGTATCTTGTCACGTCCCTACTCTAGTCAAGTCCTGTTCTTTGTACTTCAGTGTCTGTGTCTTGCATTTGGGTCCGTTCCCAGCACCCCATTGTGACAAATACTATGTAATGCATTGACTGTGAATGTAAAAATGAAAAGGCATTGCACAATTTTTTCTTGTGAATTTTAAAATTATAAACAAAGATCATTTTGATTTTAAAAATCGGCAAGGCCAGAGACCATCAAATTTTGACTCCTGGCAATTCACTTCAAGTCCTTAGCATAAGGAAATAAAAAGTAATTACACTAGTTCCCTCTACTGGAGCACAGAATGAAAAATGGCCACTGTTCGTCAGGGTGTGGTGGGGTAGTTATTGTTTCTGACTCTTGAGTTCTCAGTAACAAGAAAACATTTTTTAATATAATCAAAATAAACTTTATTTAAAATAAAAGATTATTTACAAGAATAAACCATGTAAACTCTTCCATTCTTAGTCAATATGTTACATAGTGTTCCACTACATTGGTGAGGCCTAATTTGGAGTATTGTGTACAGTTTTGGCCAACTACCTACAGGAAAGATGTAAATAAGGTTGAAAAAAGTACAGAGAAAATTTTCAAGGATATTACTGGATCTGGGGGACCTGTTATAAGGAAAGATTGAATAGGTTAGGACTTTATTTCTTTGAACATAAAAGATTGAAGGAGATTTGATAGAGGTATACAAAATTATGAGGGGTGTAGATAGGGTATATACAAGGATTTCCACTGACGTTGGGCGGGACTAAAACTAGAGAACATGGGTTAACCGTGAAAGATGAAAAGTTTAAGGGGAACATGAGGGGAAACGTGACCACTCAGAGGGTCATGTGCATGCGAGCTTGATTTCAACATTTAAGAGAAGTTGGATAGCTACATGAATGATAGAGATATGGAGGGCTATGGTCCCGGTGCATGTCGATGGGAGTAGGCAGCTTAAATGGTTTTGGCATGGACTAGATGGGCCAAAGGGCCTGTTTCTGTGCTGTACATTTCTATGACTCTATTTACATCCTATTGTTTTTGAGTAAGCTGTTTCATTTTGAGAGCAATTTATGTCCCCTCTATTGCTGCAAAATTGTACACCAAGTGACTTCACAAGTTTGGAAAAAAAAGCATTGGGGGTAGAAGATAACAGAAATATTGGAGTATGGATAATTGGATAATAAAGCAAAAAGAGGCATGAAAATGAGCACACTTTGCCAAACAAGTAATGAGGTGTGCACAAAAGGTGTTTTGGTGCTCTTATCTAACATTGACTGAAATAAAAAACTTCTGTGCAAAAGTATTAAAATAACAGTGGCTTTTCTCGGTAGAAAGACACTTTATCGAGCCAATTTTTCATCTGATGATTTTGCAATTTGTAATTTTGAGGCTGAGAAATTCAATTTCAGTTCTTTTCCCTATGCATTCCCTTGATAATTTTCTGCAGATGCCCATTTAAATTTCTGTCCTTACATCAGCATTACATGCAGTGTAAATTGAATAGTATTCTTGTAGTGTTGACAAGAAATACAGATTCCCACCTGTTTTAAGATGTACTGTAAGCATCTGCTGTTTTCATTTCAGCTGGCATATGACAATGGGAAAAGCTATCACTTGGGAACCTGACTTTCCACAAATAATAATCAAGTCATATGAATGCATTGGAATGCCCAATTCCAGAACATTGCAAGCAGTGACCCAGTTTTTCTAGAATAAGATGTGGAGCATTTATGGCCAAGTGTAAACTGTTGCTAGTCACTGAATTTGTAGCTTCCTGATGCATGAAAATAATATTTCAGGAGAACCACATCAATAGATCTGGCTGCTTGTTGGACAGTTAGTGGGAGCAATAAAAAAGACCATAGCCTGCAGTATAATGGTAACATGTAATGCAGTCAGAGAGAGAATTTTAGTGGAAGGAGATGAGGGTCAGAAAGAGATGACTTAGTGGAGAAGGGATAGAGAAGTGGGGCCTGAGAAAATACTTTCGTTCTTACCAATCCAAAGCAATGCTGTTAAAGCTCGTACTTTACAGATTCAGGTTGTCTGACTTTACTAACTAAGCTTTCTAGCGTTTGAAAGCAAAGACAAAAATATAAACCATGTAAAGATAAAGCCTCAAACAAAGCTTCCACAAAATGGCTTCAATCTCTGAACTATATCCAGAGACCTGACTGATCATCTACTGCTATTCCATCTCCATTTAGATTTCAATGGGGCGGCACACTTAGATCATGCTCAAAGCAGCTTACATTTTCACTTTACATGGGCCCGTTTTCTTTGCCGCAGTTCAAATTACTCCCAATGTCTTACCAACTGAAATTTCTGGATCAACTGATTGACAGAAAACTGGGGGTGGAATGCACTGGCTTTCTCTGAGGCTTAGACAAGTTGTAATATTAGCTCTTTCAGATGTGTCTGGTGCAAGAGATGGTGGAAAAAAATTCAAACCTCAAACACTTGCTTTTGATACTGGAGATCCAACATTAAGATCTATCTTTCATATGCAAAATCATGGAGGAACAGGAGAACAACAATGCATCTCGACTGGTATGTTCTTTTGAAAATATGGAATATGTGGTTTAGATACATTGGTGTCAATGAGATTGCAGGGAGAATAACAAGTGAGAGTAATCCAGGAACAGCATAAGTGGGCAGCATATGGTCAGTGCAGATTTGGTGAACCAAAGAGCCTAATTCCAAGATGTAGGACTCTGTGAATTTCTTTAACTAGGGATATCAAGACGAAGAGGGCAAAAATGACACTGAGAAATCCAACATGTCCTTGGTTCAGCTGAACATAAAGGCAGGTCTAGATTTGTATCTCTATTCTTCATTTCTGGGCCACCAGCGAGCCAGATTACCCTCAACTGGCCATTGGTAACAACTAGGGAAGGGCAAATTTGGTGATGTGGGTGAAAATAACAGGGAAAAGGTCATGGGAGTCTGGAACTGGGTGGGTATCGGAAGCCAGTGGAGTGATTTCGTTTTCCAGAATCGTAGTGATACAACATTGACGTAGCTCCTGCTACCAGTCAGCAAGTAACTCTCTGTTCTAACCTCATTTTCCAGGACTATTACTGAAGCCTTCCGTGTTGTGGCCTTTCAAGTTCTCACTTGCTAAGTGTTGTGAGGGTACTTTTCTCAACTGTCTGGACAGGCAGTATATTCAAGATTTCAATCACCTTCTGGATAAGAAAATCTGAAAACTTCCTCAGGATCTCCTACCCTTTACGTCTTGTTATGGACACCTCTACTGGGTTGAAAAGTTTCTCAATATCTTCCACTTTTCTGTGCCTCATATTTTAAGTTGCTCAGGTAGATCGCCCTCAGCCTGCTCCACTTCAAGGAAAACCAACTCCGTCTATTCAGTCTCTCCTCATTGCTGAAATGCTCCATCTCAGGAAACATCCTGATGAGTGTCCTTTGCACCCTCTCCAGTATAATCGTGTCCCGCCTGATTTTGTGGCAACCAGAACTGCCTTCAGCATTCTAGCTGTGACCTAACCAATGATTTGTATATTTGTATCATTACCTCATTGTTTTGACATTGTATGTCTTAGATAATGATGGTTTTTATTCAATATGCCTTCTTCACCATCTTATCTATCTTCGCTGCTTTCAGTGATCCCTTAGACCTGTCCACCAAGTTTCTCCTCGGCCTCCTATTACAGTAAGAGAGCAGTACAGTACAAGAACAGGCCCTTTGGGTCATCTTGTCTGTGCCAAACTATTATGCTGCCTAATCCTATCAATCTGCATCGAGACCACAACCCTCTATACCCCTCCCATCCATGTGCTTATCTAAATTTCTGTTAAGTGCTGAAAATGAACTCACATCTACCACTTCTGCTTGCAGCTCATTCCATACTCTCACCATCCTCTGAGTTAAGAAGTTACCCCTCATGTTCCCCTTAAGCTTTTCACCTTTCTCTATTATTCCATGACCTCTGGATCAAACCTCACCCAACCACAGTGGAAAAAGCCTGCTTGTATTTACCCTATCTATACCCCTCATAGTTCTGAATGCCTCTATAAAATCTCCCCTCCATCTCCTACACTTAAGGGAACAAAGTCCTCACCTATTCCACTTTTCCCTATAACTCAGTTCCTCAAGTTCCGGCAACATCCTTGTAAGTTTTCTCTGTACTCTTTCAAACTTATTGATATCTTTCCTGTAGGTAGATGACCAGAACTGCACACATTATTCCAAATCAGGTCTAACCAAAGCCTTGTACAACTTCAAATTAGCATCCCAACTCCAGTACTCAATACTTTGATTCATGAATGCCAATTCACATCTAAATCCTAGCCTTATTGTCCCTTCAAAATGCATCACTTCATATTTTTCAGGATTAAATTGCATCAGCCATTACTCTGATATTTTCCCTCCTCCAAGTTATTAATATAGACGTTAAATAATTGAGGACCCAAGGGCTGATCATTGAGGCACTCCATTAGTTTCCTCTTTCCAGTCTGACAGAGTCTATTAATTATGATTCCCTGCTTTTTGTGTGATAAATAGTCTTCAATCCATGTTATCATATTTCTTGCAATTCTGTGAATTTTGACCTTGAACAATCCCTTTTCATGTGACACTTTATCAAATGCCTTCTGCAAATCCAAACACTAACTATATCTACAGATTTCTCCTCTGTTATGTCATCGAAGATCTCTAGTAGGCTTGTCAAATATGATTTCCTTTTCATGAATATTTTGTTCACCCACTCTGATCATATTAACCTTTTTTAAATCATATGCTATTTCTTCTTCAAGTGTACTCTCCAGTCCCTTCCCAACAGCAGACATTAAATTAGCTGGTCTGTAGTATTTTTTAAAACTCTTTAATCGTCCTCTCCTCCTGACAAGGATGCTCCATTTATATTTTCTATTCTGCTACTTCCCTCCTGGAACTCAGTGAGATTTGAACAACTTCATCAATTGGTTCTACTAACTCAGCAGCTATTTTCTTTAAAATCCTTGGATGCAACGTATCAGGTTCTCGTGAATCATCTGCCATTAGTATTTACAATATCTTGTCTCTTGTGATAGGGAGTGGAACAACTTCTTTTTTCCTACTTCAAACCAGCTCATATGTATCTTTGGGAAGTTAACGGACCTCCACAGGGAAGACTGGTACAAAGTATTGGTTCAACTAAGCCTCCACTTAATTCTCCAGCCCCACTCTCCAGCGGGCTTACACTTACCTTGGCTACTGGTTTCCTTTTTTATTATCCATAGAAGTTCCTGCTGTTTGTTTTGATATTACATTCCAATTTCCTCTTCCAATCCATTTTCTCCATCCTTATTAGCTTTTGAGTCTCTTGCTGGTGGTTCCTGAAAGATTCAAGGACATGTAGTCTACTACTAGTTTTTGCTTTACTGTTTTACTTGATATTTTCCATAACCTCTTTTGTTAAAATGGTTCATTTTTCTGATTGAGTCCCTCTTTCTGATTGGGATGAATTCCTGCTGAGCACTATGAAAAAGCTACTTAAGTATCTGCCACTGCTCTTGCAGTGACCTATCTACATACTTTCCCACTCCACTGGAGACAACTGCTCATTTATATATTTGTAATTGCTTCTATTTCAGTTGAGGGTGCAGATTTTTGGATCTGAGATATTCACCCTTAAACTGCGGCAAGAATTCGACAATGTTGGCATCACAGCTCCTTAGAGAATCCCTAATTACTGCATCCTTTATTAATTCTACCTCATTACATATGACCACATCTAAAATAGCCTGTTCCTAGGAAGGTTTTGCCCCATGAAACAATCCCTGAGGCACTCTTTAAACGTATTTTCCGTGGTGCCAGTTTGATTAAGCCAATCAATATGCAGATTAAAATCACCCATAAAATTGTGGTTCACTCCTTTGATACCTTTGCCATTTCCCCATTTATGCTCTGTCCTACCATGAAGCACAACTTAAGGGAATAGATCAGTCCCTCCCATGTTTTGTTTCCTCTCCTATATCTTCTTTCCACCCAAGCTGATTTTACAACACAATCCACTGCATTGATTAGCAACACTACTACACAGCCGTTTTGTTTTTGCCTATTCATTCAGAACATCAAATAAGACAGGAAATTAAAATCTCAGTCCTGGTCACCTTGCAACCATGGTTGCAGATTCACATCAAATCAGATTCATTTTCATTTATTTGTGCAATCAGACTATATCTCTTACATGCATGCAGATAAAGAAAGAGCATTAAGCTTTGACTATTTCTCATTGTTATTTAGTCAGGCTTCAATTTCTGCTGCACACGTCGCTTATATTTTTTGCCCCTTCCTGTCACACTTTGATTTTCATTCATCCCTTCTCTACTGTGTATCACTGCTCTTTCATTTTTTTTCATTTATCAAACTTCACATCATTTGAAGTCACCCCCCCCCCCCAATTAGTTTAAAGCCATGTCTAAAATCCCTACTTATTCAACTTGCCAAGACACTGGTTCTGGCAGGGTTCAAATGCTGCTTGTTCCAAATGAACAGCTCTCTCTTCTCTCAGCGCAGAGAATGATTTGGGGAAATAGCAAACAATCTGCAGGAGGAAATCAAAAGGTTGAGCAGCATCTTTTGGGAGAAAGAATCTGCAGATGCTTGGATCAGAAACTCTGTAACAGGACTGAGTGTGGAAAGGGAAGTGGGAGGACAGCTAGTATAATAAGAGGAGGAGTGGTGAGACAGTGGCCGCTGGGTAATAGGCGGACTGAAGTTTGGTGAAGGATGGCAAGCAGGTGGAACAAGGTAGGGGAGGAAGGAGTGAAGGTGGAGACAGCTGCTGGAGGTGAATAAGCAGGCCCATATGGGCTGTTGGTGCTGTAACACGATAAGTAAGGTTATTGATAATGGGAGCCATTAGGAGAGAAGTAGGCAGTTGAACCTCCAAGAAGACCACAACCTTGTCGTAGTTCGTAGGCTTGCATGCCTCAATGACCTGGAGAGCTACACTGGCTGGAGTCAGGACTATATGTTTCTGCTCTTGGTAGGGTCACCCACGCTAAACAGGTCAAACCATAGAAGAAAGACTAAGAATGGTCCACCAGTCCTCCAGGTTCGGGGGTTCAGCTCAGGACTAGCAACCCTGACTGGTAAAACAAAATTGCTATGGAAACAGTAATGAAGAATCCTTCTACATTTGAGTGTGATGGTATTCCTGAGTCTCCACCCAGGACGTGCGTGACTGACAGTGGTGCAATCCAAAAGGAAGCTACTGACACAAGGAAGGAAGTCCTGAACACCGCCGAAGATTGAGGACCTTCATTGCTGCCTTAAATGGCAGCAGCATAACAGGCGGTAAGGCTGCTGAAACTGGATAGGGGTGGGGGATTTGGTGGGTTAAGTGTGTGGGTAGAAGGTGGAGGAGCCAAGTGGTGTGATTATGGGAGTGGGGGGTGGATTGGGTTATATTTTTGCAAATTAGATGACTGCGTGACTTTGAAGGAAACTTGGTAGTGTTCCGATTATTCTGATGCCAGTCAGCTCCACTCTTTAGCCAGGGAAGTATTTAGCTTCTAGATTATTGCTGGATCGGCACTCATCCAGATGAGTGGAGAGTATTCCTTTACAGACCCAAGCCTGGAGATAGTACAAATTATTTTGTACTTACTGACATTTATACTCAAATGCCATCTATAAATGCACCCATGACATCACTACTGGCAGAATTTCAGATGGCAACGAGGAAGCGTGCTGGATGGAGATAGATCGGCTGGTTGAGTGGTATCACAGCAACAACTTTGCACACAATGTCAGCAAGACGAAGGAATGGATTGTAGAGTTCAGGAAAGCGAAGTTGAAAGAATATTCACCATTCCTCAATAAGGGTCAGCGGTGGAAAAGGTGAGCATCTTCCTGTTCCTGGGCAAAACCACCTCAGAGGATCTATCCTGTGCCCAATGCATTGATGTGATCGTGAAGAAAGCACACCAGCTGTAATATTTCATTAAGAGCTTGAGGGATTTGGTATGTCACCAAAGCCTCTTGCAAATTTCTATAGATGTATGATGGAGAGCATCACAGCCGAGTATGCACAGGATCGAAGGAGGATGCAGAGGTTGTAGACTCATCTCGCTAGCTCTATCATGCGCACAGGCCTTCCCACCATCAAGGACATGTTTGTGGCTTAACGTTTTACAGAGCCAGCGATCTGGGGTCCACTTCCTGTAGGGAGTTTGTATGCTCAGCCTGTGACAGTGTGTGCTTTGTCTGGTGCTCTGCTTTCTTCCCACATTCCAAAGCTGTACAAAGTTGTAAGGGTTAGTAGGTTGTGGCCAAAAGCATGGTGACACTTGTGGGCTGCCCCCGGGTCATATTTAGACTGTTGGTCATTGATGGAAACGACACATTGCACCGTATGTTTCGACATTTCAATGTCTATGTGACAAACAAAGCTAATCTTTTAAAAAAAAACAAATTTTAAAAAAATCTGAAAAAGGTGATGGCTCACGAAGGTGGGACTAATCATTAAGGAGCCTCATCATCTGGGACATGCTCTCCTCATTAGTATCATCAGTGAGGCGTACAGGAGCCGGAGGACCTACACTCAATGTTTCAGGAACAGCTTCTTCCCCCCCAGCCATGAGATTACTGAATGATCCATGAAAACTACCTCACTATTCCTCTTTTGCACCTTTTGTTCGTGCGTAACTACGCTCTTGCGCTATACTGCTGCCCTAAAACAACAAATTTCACGGTATACTGTATGTTGGTGACAATAAACCTGGCTCGGATCCTGATTGCAGGACAACCAACTTCTGACCTATATCTGAAACCACACCTGTGGTTAAACTGCTGGTCAATGGTACACCCTGGATAGTAATTAACTGATGGTGATGGTGATGGTGAGAGTGTAAGGAAAAATGTCTAAGAACATTAGATATTCAACTAAAACAGGAAGCAAGTCAGCTTCTGTTCAACAAGGTCATGTCTGATCCTTTACCACAACAACTTCTACAACTTTCCTGCGATAACCCCATAACTTTGATTCTTTAAATATCTAAAAATCTGTCAATCACTTTCTTGAATATATTGAGCCTCCAGAACCCTTTGATTATAGAATTCTAAACAGTCACTACCTTCTGGGGAGGTATATGATCCCCAGTTCAAGATATCACAGCAATAGGAAACACCAACTCTGGATCAACTCTCTCAAGCGCTTTAAGAGCTCTGTGCATGCTAATGAGACCATCTCCTCAAGGATTAGTCTTTCTCACACTGATTATTGTCTGACATCTGTATGCTGCAAATGGTATTTTCCCTTAGATCATAATTGAATTCTGTCCAGAAGTTCAAACTTTAAACTTTGAACTTTGAGATGTCAAGATTGCGTGGGTGAATTATTCATGCTGTTGCAAATGGAATTAAACATTGCAATCACAAGCAAACCTCCCTTTTCTAACTTCACAATGAAGGAATATCTCTGAACTTTGTCCTATTCATTAAAGCAGGTCGCTGTCTGGCTGAATCACAATGCTAGAGTGAGAGATACAATGGATCAAGAAGTTACAGATTATCAGTGAATTTAGCCCTATTGTAGTTGGTCATTAGTATTTTATCAACGTCCAGCTTTGAGCTGCATTTCTGAATGTATTCTGAATCGCTTCTGAATGTATCCCATTCAGTACTTGAGAACAAGATGGAATGAATTGCCTCAGTGAAATGAATAAACAAGGCAATATGCCGAGAATGAAGGTGAGTGGTGGTGCACCAGAGTCGTAACCTTGCCTCCCCTTTAACCACGTTATTGGCCCGAGTGTTGTGCTCCTTATTGCCATTTTAATGAATGTGAGATCCCTCCTTCCTCTCAGATATCTCAATGATACACGAGAAAACCTGGAACCCTCTAGCCCTCTTGCCAGACCTTGTGAAACTTCCATTGCTGCTCTAAAAGAATTTACAGAGGTATTTTCCTTAATGAATTAGTGCCTCTAAGGTAAACATTTACAATAAAATAACAGCAACATCCTTAATTCTGATAGCACCTTTAGTACTGCAAACTGTCCCATAGCAGTGCACAGCAAATTTACAAGCAAAGTTGTTACCAAGATGTATCAAGCAATATTAAGCAGGTGTACAAAGGTTGGTCAATGAATTCCTCTCTAATATTGCTTAATATTTAGGTCTGATTTAAAGAAGAGGTAGAGAGAGAAATGGAAAGGTTTAGAGGGGCACTTCTAGACCTTAGGACTTGATAGTTTGAAGTGTACTGTCAGTAGAAGAGTAAAAGGGCAGTATGATAGTGTACTGGTTAGCGTAACACTATTACAGCATCAAGGACCTGGGTTCAATTCAGCTGCTGTCTGTAAGGATTTCGGACATTCTCCCTGTGAGCACATGAGTTTCCTTCAGTGCTCTGGTTTCCTCCCACATGCCAAAGACATAACGGGTTAATAGGTTAGTTGATCACATGCGTATAATTGGGCAGAAACAATCCACAGCACCCGTAGAAAGAAACCTGTGGAAAGAATTAATATTTCTGTTTGAGAAGACTTTATCAGAAGCTCATTATTGTGCTGTAGCCAGAACTTGAAAGATAAGGGATCACAACAAACCTGGTGCAGACATGAAGGCCAATGTGGCCCCTTGTGTGCCATAACCATTTTGTGATTCTCTTCTATGAAAGGATTCGAGCCAAGGAAGTGTGTTACGTAGGATTTAAACTCAAGGCTGAGATATTTCGAATTGAGCCAGTCATGCAGTCAATGTAAATTATTAAACATGGGGATTGTGCTGATCAATGGGTCTTGGTGTGTTTCAGGATAAAAGCAGTAGAGAGTTGGTTGAGTTTGATTTATAGAGCTTCCAACTGGGAGACCAGCCAGCAATATTCAGTAGGAATTTTCAATTTAAAGTGTAAGCACTTTAAATAGTGGACATCAGAAACTGCTTGTGTGTGTGGTGGGAGCTGTAAACAGTCTGCAACTTAGAAAGCAGGCTGGCCAGTCTGCCAAATGTGAAAAATGACTTGGTTGTTAACATTTCTCATGTTTCTTCATAGTCTGCCACCCTGGTGTACAGTACATTCTCCTGTTAAAATAAGAGTGGATAACACAAACACAATCATCTAGATACAAATGTTCATTCCACCTAGAAACCTCACTTTATGCAGAGTCAAAATCTATTACGGTATCCTGCTTTCCCTCTATCATGACTTACAAATCAGTGGAAATAGAATAAACAGCCTATTGCACTTAAAAACAAGTTGAATATCCTCCCCGTGCTGATTTTTATAAACAGAAATTTGAATATCATTATCGATAAAACACATGCGGCATTTACAAAATCTTTTCATTTTTTATAGGGCCATCATTGCCTTTGTAATTCAGGAGCAGTAGAGTGAAGAAACATTCTTCAATAGTAAACGCCTACCTGGCACGCAGTTTAATATCAAAACTCAAGTAAGGATCCCTTCTCCTAATATTATCCTATTTAATGACTTTAGATTATAATGCTTACAATGAAACTTACAAGTAACACACATAAAAGTTGCTGGTGAACGCAGCAGACCAAGCAGCATCTCTAGGAAGAGGTACAGTCAACGTTTCGGGCCGAGACCCTTCGTCAGGACTAACTGAAAGAAGAGCTCGTAAGAGATTTGAAAGTGGGAGGGGGAGGGGGAGATCCGAAATGATAGGAGAAGACAGGAGGGGGAGGGATGGAGCCAAGATCTGGACAGTTGATTGGCAAAAGGGATATGAGAGGATCACGGGACAGGAGGCCCAGGGAGAAAGAAAAGGGGGAGGGGGGAAAACCCAGAGGATGGGCAAGGGGTATAGTGAGAGGGACAGAGGGAGAAAAAGGAGAGAGAGAGAGAGAGAGAGAAAGAGTGCATGTATATAAATAAATAATGGGTGGGGTACGAGGGGGAGGTGGAGCATTAGCGGAAGTTTGTCATGCCATCAGACTTACAATGCAGTTTTATCTGTACACAAATCCCAATCTAGAATGCATATTCCATTCACTTTATATACTGTAATATGGAACTATGAAAATTTTCCATTTTGTTACATAATTCGGAATATTCCAATATACTGCAAGCTCTGTTGGGAAAACAAATGTCAGCTCCATCCTCCTGTAGTGTCTCGTCTCACTGCCCAGTAAATTAGGACTGCCGCTCACTTTTCTCCCAAATCCAATATTAGGAATTCACCAAGAGAGTTCTGACTCTTTGCAGCTGACTATCACAGAATTCATTGGAGGCATTGTCACAGAACATAATTGAGGCAGAGATTGATACATTTCTAGAAATTGAGGGAATCAAGTGGTATTGAGTTAAAGCAGCAAAGAGGTACTGAAATAACAGCATCTTATTGAATGGTGGAGCAGAAACAGCAGAGAGGAAGTTTGAATGCCTGTGTACCTATTTCTATTTCTTATGTCCTTTTATTCTCTGGTCTTATATCAAGTCAAGCCAACTTGGAAAAGGATTTGAATAGCAGTTCCCATCACAATTGGTTCTTGATGTAGACTCCTGTGAAATCCGACAGCAGAGGCACAGAGGGCATGTGCTCCAGCCTGGAACTTGCTTGCCTGAATGGTAGTGGCTTCCTTCAGAACCAATGATCCCAGCCAACGGGATTTAGCCCATTGAATTACAATGAAACACAACTAAAGAATCCATATATTTAGTATCTGTCCACTTCTCAGCTTACTCTTAGTTAAACTGCCAGCTTGTTGACTTCTTTTGAAATCTTTTCAATGGATCAGGCAGATACTTCAACACCTAGATAATGTGTTTCTGGTGTCTTTGAACAAAGAACGAGTATGTTTAATCTCATTTCAGTATTAGTATTATACTCAAATCGCTTGGGCAGATTTTTAACTTCAACATCTGGGTAGTAATATGCAGGAGCTGGCTGCCATCACAACAATTTTGAGTATTATTAATATAAGTCATCTCATTAAGGATACAGTCAATCCATTTTACAAACTTACTGCTCAGGCATGGAATATAAATTTACCTCGTTATTCCAAGGTTCAGAATGCCATTCAATATTTTTTTAAAGCTCCAATCTCCATTAATTTTGCCAATATAAATAGGTTTTATTCTTCCTTAGGATATAAAGATAATAGTATTAAAGAAGCTTGATTGGATCCCAAAGATTTAGAATTCAGTTCTTGTGTCTATTGTCAAACCAAAAGATTTCAATTTCTATGACATTGGAATAATTATCCTTGCCCTTTCTCTGAGCCCAAGCCCTTTCCATTCTGCTCTGTTAAGCACTAATCTCTGCATTCAACAAAGAATTTCTTTTTCTTTGCAGTAGAATTAGAGGAAATTCTTTGTACTTAACCTTCTAATATACTTTCCATTAATGCATTATTGTTTTTCATTGAAAGACAAGTACTGTTTAAGCCTGAAAACTTCCTTTTTTGACTTGATCAAATCAAGTCATGAGATTTCTTCCAGGCAGTATCTCCTTCCAGATTTCTTCCACAGCAAGACAGCCCTTAAAACCAATGTCTTTGACCAAACATCTTGTTCATTAGCGTGATATGTCCTTTTTAGTTCAATAACATTGCTTTGAAGAATTTTCAATGTCTTTACAACATTAAAAGATGTTCTCTGGAAAGAGGAAGAGGTGTCTTGGCCCAAAATGTTGACTATTTACACTTTCCCATAGATGCTGCCTGACCTGCTGAGTTCCTCCAGCATTTTGTGTGTGTTGCTCTGGATTTTCAGCATCTGCAGACTTTCTTGTGTTTATGACCTCTAAAAAGAAGTTTGTATTGCAAACAAGAGAACATCTGCAGATGCTGGAGATCCAAGCAACACACACAAAATGCTGGAAGAACTCAGCAGGCCAGGCAGCATCTGTGAAAAAGAGTAGAGTTGATGTTTCGGGCCAAGATCCTCTATCAGTCCTGATGAAAGGTCTCAGTCAAAAACACCGACTGTACTCTTTTCCATAGATGCTGCCTGGCCTGCTGAGTTCCTCCAGTAATTTCTGTGTGTTGCTTGGTTTTGCAAAGCTACAAGTGTACCTTCTTTTAATAAGATCTTAAAAATGCAAATGGCTTAATAATATTATTTCTAGCAAAAGGTGTCAGGAAATGTAGAGGAAGCTTGACCCAAAAGCAGAGCAGCAGAGACAACTTAGCAATGAGCGATAACTTTAATAATAAACTGTAAAACAACAAGCCACGAGGGGCAACAAAACTCTGCTGGGTCAATTACTGGTTCACCCATCCTGTCAGGAAATCTCGAGGAGGCTTGATCTAAAAGCAGAGCAGTGGAGACGATATAGCAGTGAGCATTGGCCCACTTACTCTGAGTCTATGGTTATGCCTTGGGGTGAAAGGATGTAATCCAGGAAGGAAATGACTGGGGTGTGGAACTAGCATTCTTCTGACTTGCAGTACAGTTAGTTTTCGAGGAGATGCTGAAGGACTGATTGGACGTGACAGATGTGGTCTTCGAGGTTCTTGGAGAAGATGAGGATGTCATCAAGATAGAAAAACACATACCTGTGAGAACATGTTGGAAAGTCTGAAAGGCATCACCAAGTATTTGGTAGGGATTCCAAGCCGCACACACATAGTCTGGTCCAGAAAGTTGCCCGCTGTGCCGGAATTCTCCAGAGCCTCATGTGCATAGAACTGTCAGGGTGTGGGGGAGGACAGAGATAGAGTGAGTCAAGCTATGGTGCTGGAACAAAGGACCAGGGCAGCTTTGCAGATGGAAAGCTCCTCATCTCTACCTGGTGGTGCCATTTTCCCAGATGCAGTGGGCATTTGATGTGTGGCTGACTCCGCAATAAGCGCACAAGTCGTTTCTCCACCAGCACTCATGCTCCTCTTGGGGAGAGGGGTGGTTAAGGAAGCTCTTCCTAACTGCATGGGCTATGGAGGCAGTGCTGATGAGAGTCCCGTAGCCTGAAATGATTCTGGGAATGGAATTGGGGTTCTGGCTGATGACCAGGAAACCTAACAACGAGGAGGAACCTGTCACTACAGCTTGTCGTCCCTATATTTCCACAGTTTCTGAAAGAATCACTAGGATCCTGAAGAAATCCCAGATTAATACCATCTACAAACCTACAAGTGTCATGGTCCAGTCCGTGGGGTCTGTGTTCCGGTTCATGGTCCAGTCCGTTGTTGTTCCGGGGTTTTTGGTTTTCCCCAGTTTCTGTTGTAGGCACATGATTCTCGTTTTGGGACTGAGACATAAATACCTCTGCAAACCAGCGATTCCCTGATGGACTGTCCTGTTCCCCTCCCTGTCTTTTCCCCCCCTTGCCTGACTCTCTGCCTGGATACCTCGCCTGGACCACTGTCGAGTTCAATCGCCAATGCAGAGATGGAACTGTCTGTCGTTCTTCAGTGTTTGTCTCTTCTTGTCCTCGTCTCCATGGGGTAAGGCAGGCCGTTCTGCCGTTGCCCTGTGGGGGGATCTGCCTTGTCCTGTCCTTGCCTCTGTGGGGTAATTCATGCCATTCTGCCATTGCCCTGCGGGAGGATCTGTCTTGTCCTCGCCTCCGTGGGTAAGTCAGGCTGTTCTGCCATTGCCCTGCGGGGGGATCTGGCTTGTCTTGTCCTTGCTTCTGTGGGGTAAGTCAGGCTGTTTTGCCGTTACCCGACGGATGGTCCTGTCCCACTTGGTGTGGAAAAGAAGTTGTGTCCCAGCTTGTCTAAGTATAAGTCTCAGCTCTATGTCTATGTTCTGTCCTGTCTCATGTTGGTGTCGTGTTGAAGATGAGTCCCAGCTTTTCAAAGGATAAGTCCCGGCTCCATGTTGATGTACAGTTCCCAGTCTGTCTCTGAGCTCCAACCTCCGAGTTATCAGCCTCTGCATTCCAAGACCCAAGACCCCAGCCTGCAGCCTCAAGACCCCAAGCCTGTCTCCAAGCCTCCAGCCTCAAGACCCCAAGCCTGTCTCCAAGCCTCCAGCCTCAAGACCCCAAGCCTGTCTCCAAGCCTCCAGCCTCAAGACCCCAAGCCTGTCTCCGAGCCTCAAGCCTCAAGACCCCAAGCCTGTCTCCAAGCCTTAAGCCTCAAGACCCCAAGCCTGTCTCCAAGCCTCAAGCCTCAAGACCGCAGCCTCCAGTCCTGCAGTCAAGTCATGTCCATGCCTGGTTCTGGGGCCCGAGCCCGAGGCAAGACCCAGGATCTGGTTCCTTGTCCACTCTCTGGCTTGGAGTCCAAGTCCAACTCTGCATTCTTGACCCTGCTCCTTGCCTGTATCCTGTCAAGCCCTACTCTAGTCAAGTCCTGTTCCTTGTACTTTAGTGTCTGTGTCTTGCATTTGGATCAGTTCCCAATGCCCCCCATTGTGACAGTAAGGAAGCTCAAATCACAGCTTATGCCAGTTAAAGATGACCTGGGACTCAGGTCGGCTGGCGTTTACAGGACTCCCTGTGAATGTGGAGCAGCGTATATCAGCCAGACGAGACTGTCAGGAGAGGGAAGGAAAATGCCTGGATAGTGGAGAGCGCCCCTGTGGCTGTTCCCCTCAGCAACAAATACCTTGTTCTGGATGCTGTTGAGGGGGATGACCTGACAGGGGACGCCCACGGTGACCGGGTCTCTGGCACTGAGCCTGGCACTGTTGTGCAGGAGAGAAGGAGGGAGAAGAGAAATGCGGTAGTCATTGGGGATTCCATAGTCAGGGGAACAGACAGGAGATCCTATGAGCCAGATAGAGATACCCGCATGGTGTGTTGCCTCCCAGGTGCCAGGGTATGAGATGTCTCAGATCGGGTCCAGGATATTCTGAAGGAAGAGGGCGAGCAGCCAGTTGTCTTGGTACATGTTGGTACCAATGACATAGATAGGAGAAGGGAGGAGGTCCTGAAGAGAGATTTCTGGGAGTAGGAAGGAAACCGAGAAGCAGGACTTCGAAGGTAGTAATCTCGGGATTGCTACCTCTGCCATGTGTTAGCGAGGGCAGGAATAGTAGGATCAGACAGATGAACGCGTGGCTGAGAGACTGGTGCAGGGGGCAGGGCTTCAGATTCTTGGATAATTGGGATCTCTTCTGGGGGAAGTATGACCTGTTCAAAATGGACAGGTTACACCTGAACCCGAAGAGGACCAATATCCTGGCGGGAAGGTTTAATAGAGCTGTTAGGGAGGGTTTAAACTAATTTGGCAGGGGGATGGAAACCGGAATGATAGAACAGAGGAAGGGGAAAACAGAAATAAATCTATGATAGTGAGCAGTAAAGATGTCAGGAAAGACAGGCAGGTGATGGGGCAAATTTGTAGCCATTGGGATGAGTTGCAGTGCAATAAAGCTGCAGTGAAATCAAAGCAAAAAGTACCAAATACTGGTCTTAAGGTATTATACTTAAATGCACGCAGCATAAGGAATAAAGTGGATGATCTTGTCGTACAGCTACAGATTGGCAAGTATGATATTGTGGCCATCACTGAGACATGACTAAAGGATGCATATCTCTGGGAGCTGAACGTCCAAGGATACACGGTGTATCGGAAGGATAGGAAGGTAGGCAGAGGGGGTGGCATGGCTTTATTGGTAAGAAATAATATTAAATCATTAGAAAGATGAGACATAGGATTGGAAGGTGCAGAATTTTTATGGGTTGAGCTAAGAAATCGCAGGGGTAAAAGGACCCTGACGGTAGTTATATACAGGCCTCCAACAGCTGCAGTGATGTGGACTACAAATTACAACAGGAAATAGAAAAGGCTTGTCAGAAGGGCAGTATTATGATAATTGTGGGGGATTTTAACATGCGAGTGGATTGGGAAAATCAGGTCGGCACTGGATCTCAAGAGAGAGAATTTGTAGAATGTCTGTGAGATGGCTTTTTAGAACAGCTTGTTGTTGAGCCCACTAGGGGATCGGCTATACTGGATTGGGTATTGTGTAATGAACCGGAGGTGATTAGAGAGATTGAGGTGAAGGAACCCTTAGGAGGCAGTGATCATAACATGATTGAGTTCACTGTGAAATTTGAAAAAGAGAAGCCAAAATCTGATGTGTCGGTATGTCAGTGGAGTAAAGGAAATTATAGTGGCATGAGAGAGGAACTGGCCAAAGTTGACTGGAAAGGGACACTGGCAGGAAGGATGGCAGAGCAGCAGTGGCTGGAGTTTATGCAAGAAGTGAGGAAGGTGCAAGACAGGTATATTCCAAAAAAGAAGAAATTTTCGAATGGAAGAAAGATGCAACCGTGGCTTACAAGAGAAGTCAAAGCCAAAGTTAAAGCAAAGGAGGGGGCATACAAGGAAGCAAAAATTAGTGGGAAGACAGAGGATTGGGAAGTTTTTAAAAGCTTACAAAAGGAAACTAAGAAGGTCATTAAGAGGGAAAAGATGAACTATAAAAGGAAGCTAGCAAATAATATCAAAGAGGATACTAAAAGCTTTTTCAAGTATATAAAGAGTAAAAGACAGGTGAGAGTAGATATAGGACCGATAGAAAATGATGCTAGAGAAATTGTAATAGGAGATAAGGAGATGGCAGAGGAACTGAACGAGTATTTTGCATCAGTCTTCACTGAGGAAGACATCAGCAGTATACCGGACACTCAAGGGTGGCAGGGAAGAGAAGTGTGCGCAGTCACAATTACGACAGAGAAAGTACTCAGGAAGCTGAATAGTCTAAAGGTAGATAAATCTCCTGGACCAGATGGAATGCACCCTTGTGTTCTGAAGGAAGTAGCTGTGGAGATTGCGGAGGCATTAGCGATGATCTTTCAAAAGTCGATAGATTCTGGCATGGTTCCGGACGACTGGAAGATTGCAAATGTCACTCCGCTATTTAAGAAGGGGCAAGGAAGCCAAAAGGAAATTATAGACCTGTTAGCTTGACATCAGTGGTTGGGAAGTTGTTGGAGTCGATTGTCAAGGATGAGGTTACGGAGTACCTGGAGGCATATGACAAAATAGGCAGAACTCAGCATGGTTTCCTTAAAGGAAAATCCTGCCTGACAAACCTATTACAATTTTTTGAGGAAATTACCAGTAGGCTAGACAAGGGAGATGCAGTGGATGTTGTATATTTGGATTTTCAGAAGGCCTTTGACAAGGTGCCACACATGAGGCTATTTAACAAGATAAGAGCCCATGGAATTACGGGAAAGTTGCATACGTGGATAGAGCGTTGGTTGATTGGCAGGAAACAGAGAGTGGGAATAAAGGGGTCCTATTCTGGTTGGCTGCCGGTTACCAGTGGTGTTCCACAGGGGTCCGTGTTGGGGCCGCTTCTTTTTACATTGTACATCAACAATTTGGATTATGGAATAGATGGCTTTGTGGCTAAGTTTGCTGATGATATGAAGATAGGTGGAGGGGCTGGTAGTGCTGAGGAAACAGAGAGTCTGCAGAGAGACTTGGATAGATTGGAAGAATGGGCAAAGAAGTGGCAAATGAAATACAATATTGGAAAGTGTATGGTTATGCACTTTGGCAGAAGAAATAAACGGGAGGTCTATTATTTAAATGGGGAAAGAATTCAAAGTTCTGAGATGCAACGGGACTTGAGAGTCCTTGTACAGGATACCCTTAAGGTTAACCTCCAGGTTGAGTCAGTAGTGAAGAAGGCGAATGCAATGTTGGCATTCATTTCTAGAGGAATAGAGTATAGGAGTAGGGATGTGATGTTGAGGCTCTATAAGGCGCTGGTGAGACCTCAGTTGGAGTACTGTGGGCAGTTTTGGTCTCCTTATTTAAGAAAGGATGTACTGACGTTGGAGAGGGTACAGAGAAGATTCACTAGAATGATTCTGGGAATAAGAGGGTTAACATATGAAGAACGTTTGTCCGCTCTTGGACTGTATTCCTTGGAGTTTAGAAGAATGAGGGGAAACCTCATAGAAACATTTCGAATGTTGAAAGGCATGGACAGAGTGGATGTGGCAAAGTTGTTTCCCATGATGGGGGAGTCTAGTACGAGAGGGCATGACTTAAGGATTGAAGGGCGCCCATTCAGAACAGAGATGCAAAGAAATTTTTTTAGCCAGAGGGTGGTGAATCTATGGAATTTGTTGCCACGGGCGGCAGAGGAGGCCAAGTCATTGGGTGTATTTAAGGCAGAAATTAATAGGTATCTGAGTAGCCAGGGCATCAAAGGTTATGGTGAGAAGGCGAGGGAGTGGGACTGATTGGGAGAATGGATCAGCTCATGATAATATGGCGGAGCAGACTCGATAGGCTGAATGGCCGACTTCTGCTCCTTTGTCTTATGGTCTTATGGTCTCATGGTGGAAACCCGCATCAAGGAGCTAGGGAGGTTTATGCGTTTAGGTTACCCGGAGAAATTAGGCAGTGCAGAAAAGTGCGTTCGCAATGGTCATAGGATTGACTTCGATGGCATAAGACTACTGTGCCGCATCAATGGCTTTTGGGACTGCCTGATGAAGAAAGCCATTGAAATAAAACTAGAGGAAAAGAATTCTAACAAAGACGAAGGTCTTGCTCTAAGTAAGAACTGGAATCTGATTGTAAACAAGGTAGGAGAGCAGAAACCTAATTGGACGAGGAGTAACCAATCAGGAGGGATGGATGACGGGGGTATAAATACCACCTGACTAGGCATGCCCAGGCATCATCCCTAATGAAGATGGTAGAGTTTGTCACTGAAATATCAGTCATAATTAATATCTGTACCTGGCTGGAAGCCCAAGAAGAATTTATTTGGTTTTTTTATTGTCTAATTTAGTGGTGACTTTGGTCAGAGCTCACCCAGTCAAAAGAGAGGTGGCAAAGCTAATCTTGGCTCAGTCTGTAGAGTACAGAGATGACTGGAGCTTGAAGTGTAAGATGCACTGGGACAGAAAGATGTGGTATTGGGTTGGAGATCTGTTGAAGCATTCGGGCACCAGAATATGGGACTCCAAGGGAGGTGGTTGACTGGTGCAGGGTTGCTGTAATGAGATGGAGTGTTGATTGAAAGTGGTGAGCAGACGGTGAATAGTTTCCTGCTGCTTCTGGTTTGTGTACTCCTATCAGCTGATGATTTCCTTCAGGCAAGCAAGCTCTGCGGGTCACTTGCTGGTTCACCCATCTTGTCAGGAAACTTAGAAGAGACTTGATCCAAGAGCAGAGCAGTGGAGACAATTTAATTGTGAGAACCAGTTTTAATAAAAAAAAAACTGCAAAATAACAAGCCACAAGGGGCCACAAAACAAGAGAGAACAAATGCTGAACACAATAAGGCAACAAGGTTCCTGAAGTCTCGAAGCAACTGGTTGAAGCTGGCTGGTTCACTGAGAGGTGAATAAATAGGCTGCAGGCGATGAGTTGGAAATGAGTGGCAGGTGACTCCTATTGCCTGGGTGGAGACTGGGAGGTATCTGCCTGCGTAGACCTGACAAAAGGAAACAAGGAAAATCAACACTTTCTTTAGCAATGCAGCCAATGCAAGAAATTTTTCCTTGATTGTCCATTAAAATTCTGTCTTTCATTGATGAATCCATATGGAAAAATATTTGTTAACTGATAGCCTCTCTTAGTGTAAAACTGTCCACTATATACATAGAACTTTAAGAGTGCCCAACATCTGTCATCTTTATATTACTTCATTTAGAAACTTGCAAGGGACAAGATTTTAATCACAGCTGACGTGGCTGTATCACAAATCAAGTCATACTGACGTCTATTTTTACCATTAGTTTATGTGATCAAATCAGTCTGATTCCAAACCCTTTAACCCAATGATGCTTTTGGTGTGATCTTTTATTGCTAGTCTCATTTTCATTAAATTTTAAGTATCTAAATGATCCTATTCAGAACTCAGCGACCTTCCAATGAGTCACATCTAAATTATGCCTTTATCAATGTGTATTTATGTTATGATGGAAACAGAGAAAGTGAGAGAAAGAAATAGTGTCACTAATGTCTGCCAATAGAAATTTGTTCTGGCATTTCAAAATAAATACCAAATATTTGTTTTAAAATGTCAAATTGTTCAAAGAAATTGGTTATCAATTAATATCTTCACACAACAAAGTTACATTTATCTTAATGACAGTGTTATGCTCCTAGGCATTTTTGCATCAGCTGCGATGGTTTCTGTCTGTAATTAGAAACTTACCTTAGCCTAAATGTCATAGAATAGATTTATTACATAATGATTCCACAAAATAGAGTTGGTCTCACATAAATCATACAGCCCACATTATATTATTGACAGGCATTACTACAAAGCTTTACAAGCTGAAAAAAGCCACACTAAAAAAACACTAGCTCACTAAAGGAAGCAATTGCACAATGCATTTGAAAATTCCTCAGTTTGGCATCTGCTATCAGTTAGCTTGTTTTAGCTAATCCATGATATAGTCCAGTTGTTTTGGAAATGTTAATTACACTATATAAAACAATTTGCTACAATGATGATATCTAAAGATTAGCCAGTGCAATATTTTAATGCAACGCCAACGATTTTTGTGTTTAGTTTTTAAAAACTTACTAACTCCGGTACTAAATATTAATATTATTGTATTTCTGCAACTGCACTCAATGTAGCTCTTAAATGTTTTGAGAGAAAGGATAATATAAAATCAAATTTGCAAGGAATCCTAGACAATTTCTTTTGAAAGTTGCAATAATCTCAGTTGGGTCCAGGATAGCTCTGAGGAGCTAGTAGAGATTTTAGGACATGAAGTTCTTTAAGGGTTATTTGTAAAGAATTTCTTAGGAAGAAAAGTACAGTAAAGTAGTTAATTTGATTTGTTTAATTAACAATTCAAGCACTGTAATTTTGCAATGATTTCATCAATGATAAGGAGTTCTGAGTGTGTCGCAAGAAACCATTGACACCCCCAGCCTCCCCCCCTCCCCCCTCTGATCCCAGCTCTCATCCGTGCCAGGTCTTTACCATCCCCTCCGACCTTCAACTGTCGGAGGCAGAACGCTCTGTCCTCAGTAAGGGCCTCACCTTTGTCCCCCTTCGCCCGCACCTCAGCGAGTTCCAGGTTCGCCATGATGCGGAACTCTTCTTCCACCGTCTCCGTCTCCGAGCCTACTTCTTCGGCAAGGACTCTTCCACCCCTACCGATGACCCCTTCTCCCGTCTTCAACCCTCCTCTTCTTCATGGACACCCCGCTCTGGTCTTCTGCCTGCTCTGTATCTCTTTATCGCTAACTGCCGACAGGACATCAACCGTCTCGACTTCACCGCACCTTGTCCCCATTCCAACCTCACTCCTTTGGAACGCTCTGCTCTCCACTCCCTCCGCACTAATCCTAACCTTATTATTAAACCCGCTGATAAGGGGGGTGCTGTTGTAATCTGGCGTACTGACCTCTACCTTGCCGAGGCACAGCGACAACTCGCGGATACCTCCTCTTATTTACCCCTCGATCACGACCCCAGTAAGGAGCACCAGGCCATTGTATCCCACACCATCACCGACTTTATCCGCCCAGGGGATCTCCCATCCACTGCTACCAACCTTATAGTTCCCACACCTCGCACTTCCCGTTTCTACCTCCTACCCAAGATCCACAAACCTGCCTGTCCTGGCAGACCTATTGTCTCAGCTTGCTCCTGCCCCACCGAACTCGTTTCTGCATACCTCGACACAGTTTTATCCCCCTTTGTTCAATCCCTTCCTACCTATGTTCATGACACTTCTCACGCTCTTAAACTTTTCGATGATTTTAAGCTCCCTGGCCCCCACCGCTTTATTTTCACCATGGATGTCCAGTCCCTATATACTTCCATCACCCATCAGGAAGGTCTCAAAGCTCTCTGCTTCTTTTTGGATTCCAGATCTAATCAGTTCCCCTCTACCACCACTCTGCTCCGTCTAGCCGAATTAGTCCTTACTCTTAATAATTTCTCCTTTGGCTCCTCCCACTACCTCCAAAGTAAAGGTGTAGCTATGGGCACCTGTATGGGTCCTAGCTATGCCTGCCTTTTTGTTGGCTTTGTGGAACAATCTATGTTCCGTACCTACTCTGGTATCTGTCCCCCACTTTTCCTTCGCTACATCGACGACTGCATTGGCGCTGCTTCCTGCACGCATGCAGAACTCGTTGACTTTATTAGCTATGCCTCCAAATTTCACCCTGCCCTCAAGTTTACCTGGTCCATTTCCGACACCTCTCTCTCCTTTCTAGATCTTTCTGTCTCTGTCTCTGGAGACAGCTTATCCACTGATGTCTACTATAAGCCTACTGACTCTCACAGCTATCTGGACTATTCCTCTTCTCACCCTGTCTTTTGCAAAAATGCCATCCCCTTCTCGCAATTCCTTCATCTCCACCGCATCTGCTCTCAGGATGAGGCTTTTCATTCCAGGACGAGGGAGATGTCCTCCTTTTTTAAAGAAAGGGGTTTCCCTTCCTCCACCATCAACTTTGCTCTCAGACGCATCTCCCCCATTTCACGCATATCTGCTCTCACTCCATCCTCCCGCCACCCCTCTAGGAATAGGGTTCCCCTGGTCCTCACCTACCACCCCATCAGTCTCCGGGTCCATCATATTCTCCGTAACTTCCGCCACCTCCAACGGGATCCCACCACTAAGCACATCTTTCCCTCCCCCCCCCTCTGCTTTCTGCAGGGATCGCTCCCTACGCGATTCCCTTGTCCATTCGTCCCCCCCATCCCTCCCCACTGATCTCCCTCCTGGCACTTATCCTTGTAAGTGGAACAAGTGCTACACATGCCCTTACACTTCCTCCCTTACCACCATTCAGGGCCCCGGACAGTCCTTCCAGGTGAGGCGACGCTTCACCTGTGAGTTGGCTGGGGTGATATACTGCGTCCGGTGCTCCCGATGTGGCCTTCTATATATTGGCGAGACCCGACGCAGACTGGGAGACCGCTTTGCTGAACACCTACGCTCTGTCTGCCAGAGAAAGCAGGATATCCCAATGGCCACACATTTTAATTCCACATCCCATTCCCATTCTGACATGTCTATCCACGGCCTCCTCTACTGTAAAGATGAAGCCACATTCAGGTTGGAGGAACAACACCTTATATTCCGTCTGGGTAGCCCCCAACCTGATGGCATGAACATTGACTTCTCTAACTTCCGCTAATGCCCCACCTCCCCCTCGTACCCCATCCGTTATTTATTTATATACACACATTCTTTCTCTCACTCTCCTTTTTCTCCCTCTGTCCCTCTGACTATACCCCTTGCCCATCCTCTGGGTTTCCCCCCTCCCCCTTTTCCTTCTCCCTAGGCCTCCTGTCCCATGATCCTCTCATATCCCTTTTGCCAATCACCTGTCCAGCTCTTGGCTCCATCCCTCCCCCTCCTGTCTTCTCCTATCATTTTGGATCTCCCCCTCCCCCTCCCACTTTCAAATCCCTTACTAGCTCTTCCTTCAGTTAGTCCCGACGAAGGGTCTCGGCCTGAAACGTCAACTGTACCTCTTCCTAGAGATGCTGCCTGGCCCGCTGCGTTCACCAGCAACCTTGATGTGTGTTGCATGGTAATGCAACTCCAGTGTTAGACATGACTTAAACATGACGTCATCTCCGTCAGCACCTAGGTCTCTGATAACCCTATCAATGACAAGCATTATGCACTGATTTTCAAGATCGATTTTAAATCAGATTAGATGAGATTTATTTGTTAATCACACGTGCATCGAAATATACAGTGAAGTGAATCGTTTGCTTTAACAAAAATGAGGACATGCGGAGGGCAGCCTGTAAGTGTCGCCGCATATTCCGGCTGCAACGTAGCACGTTCACAATGTTCAGCGGAACACCACGCAGTCAACATTCAACAAGCAGCAAAGGAAGCCCCTTCCACCCCCAACACCTACCTGCACAGACAGGCCTCCAACCGCAGGACAAAATCCATTTTGGCGCTAACAGCAAATGTAAATCACTCGATGCATTTACACCTAATGAAACTCGTATATCAGCATCAGAATCAGAATTATTATCATTGATTTATACAGTGTGAAACTTATTATTTTGCAGCAGCAGTACAGTGCAAAGACATAAAATTACTATAAATTACAATCATGAATTATAGATTATAAGTCTTCAGCATTCCTTAACTCCTCCCTGACGGCAGAAAGGAGAATAGGGCATGTCCCAGAATGTGAGCATCCTTTGTGATATATGTTGCCTCGATGGTGGGGAGGGCTACACCCATTGTTATGTTTTGTAGTAGTAGAGCTACTAGGACTTGATGTTTCGATCCCTGTGGTGAGTCGGCACTCTCGATGTTGGCAGTGGGCTTGGAGTGGTGACAAGGAGGGAGGATAGGTACCTCATCGGGGTCATCAGGTGGGCACCCTCCTTCTTTGATGTTTCGATGATAATCCCACGACGTCTCCAGAGGGCTCAACGGTGTTACCTGGCGTCCCAGATACACCCCCCTCCTGTCTTCATCTTGCAGCCCAGTTGTTGTCTTTCCTTTTAATCCAAATCCAATTACTGCTTTCTTCTGCTGCGTTTGACAAGGGCTTGATTGCTTGTTGGAGTGAATAACCCCTCACCCCCATCTTCCTCAAGAGACTGGTTGTAGATGTAGCAGCTAATCCCCTGCGTCCCATTTCTGCAGGGAAAATCTTGGTGTTCCAGCCATTCTGGGCAGCTTCAGTTGCCAGTTCAGAGTACTTGGTCTTTTTCCTCTCATAAGCTTCTTCGACACTATCTTCCCATGGTACCGTCAATTCCACAACATATGCTAGCTTGTCTGTTGTGGACTACAGGACCATGTCTGGCCGGAGTGTTGTAGCCGCAATGTCTGGGGGAAACACAAGCTTTTTTTCCAAGTCCACGTCCATTTTCCAATCCTGAGCAACCTGCAGAATGCTTACAGCTTTTGACGTTATATGGAGCTCTAGAAACTAATCAAAAGAAAAACACAGGAACTTGTGGACTTAGTGTCTTCTTTCAGTGAGGCACTCGCATATGTTGTGATGGTGTAATGACATACACTGTTCACGTACCTCTTACAAATAACCCATAATGAAAGAATGCTTCATGAAACAATATATTTACAATATAACCCAAATATTACTGTGATATTAAATACATGACATTCCTCACTGCTTAGTTATAAACGTCAACTCCATATAGAATACATCTCAACTCAAATATGTAATGTATTGTTCTCTAGTCATTTTATATATATACAGTATAGTATGCTCTATATTACAACTACTATCTAGACATCCTAGACATCTACAGCATGGTAAATTTGAAATTGTCCCATTCAGGCCTAAAGATTAAATTGCTGTGGAGGATTTCTTACTCTTGTGGGATGCTATCTTTCCCGACAAAGGGGTGAGGGTCACTCTGTTTGGTAGGTGAGACTTGTGTCTGTGAAACATGAATCCTCTGCCAGGGCAATGCAGGCCATTCCCAGGGATGGAGAGGTGCTGCTCTTTGCATCTTCTGGACATGTTGGCATTCTGAACAGTGTACGGCAAGCTGCTAGATCTGCTGATCTATCCCAGCCACCAGACAAAGCTTTGAGAGAATGCTTTCATTTTGACCACACCTAGATGACCAGCTCGTACTTTAGCTCTTCCAACACCTTAGCTCTCAGGTTGGATGTAACAATCCCCACCTAAGGCAACCCTTGTCAAGGGCAAGTTCATCCTGGTGCTGGTATAATGGGGGAACTGGAACTTCCACTGCATATTTCAGCCATGTTGGGTTGCCACGTAGACCTGAGACAGTGTGTGGTGTTTTCTGGTTTCCCTTCGGATTATCTCTGCTGTAATAGGGAGACTTTCAATTTGCATTAGGGAGAATACACCTCTTTTGTCCTTGTTTGTCATTTTTTTCTGGTACTTCCTTTTCTGGGGTAAACAGGACAATCTGTCAGCATTTCCATCATCAGTTGTCCTCCTGAATTTGCCCTTGTAATTGTGTCCTCCAAGGAACAGAGGCCATTTGTGCTGCTGCTGTTAGTGGAACACCCTCCTGTGGACTGAAATTAGACACTAGTACTTGCTGATCAGTAAGAGGATACACTCTCTCCTGTACTGGTTGAAATGTTTTACTCCCCAAACCAGACTCAGGGCCTCTCTGTGTGTAATTTTTCTCTACAGTGGTAAGGAAACGTGATGCAAAGGCTATGAGGTATTCACTTCCATCACTCATAACACGTGACATGACTGCATCTAGACCATAAGGTGATGCATCACAGGCAAGCTTGACTGGATGATGTGATTCATACAGTGTGGGTACAGTGTCTGACATCACCATTTCCTTTACCTTTTGGAAAAGCCACCTCATACTGCTTTGTCCATTGCTATTTCTTCCTGATCTGTAGTAATGAGTTCAAGGGGTGGAGCACAGTAGCCAGGTTGGACAGAAACCTGCTATAGTAAGTGAAAAATCATAAAAAGAGCCACAACTTTGGCCTTGGGGCATCCACCACTGCTTGCGTTTTCTCATTACATTTATGCAATCCTTGTAAGTCCTTGGGACCACTGTAAGTGATGCTTGGTTTAAAGAATTCACATTTGTTGTGTTGTGCTCTGAGCCCATAATCAATGTGTCTTGAGATTTTGGAGATGTTCCTTGTCATCCTCACCAGTAACAATGATGTCATCCAGGTAACACTGAGTGCCTGGGCATCCTTGCAGCACCTGAGTGCAGGTGCAGATGCTACTCCAAAAATAAGAATATTATCATGATAAAGCCCTTTGTGAGTGTTTATGGTGAGAAACACTTGGACCCTTCTTCCATCTCCATCTGTAGGTAGGCCTTAAGCTAAGTCCACTTAGCTGAATTGTTTCCTTCCCAAAATGTTTATGAAGATATTCTCTATCCTGGACGGAGGGTATTGATCAACTTTCAGTACTGGGTTGATGGTGACTTTAAAATCACCACAGATCCTGACAGACCCATTCTTCTTGGCTACTGGGACCACAGGTATTGCCCAATGACCCCACCCAAACTTGGAAAGAGTTCCTTCAGCCTCTATGCAATCTTACTCATTGGCTACTTCATCACGGATGATATAAAGAACTGGATGAGCATTGTAAAACTTGAGTGTGGCATTTTCATTCAGCACTATCTTACCCTTGATATGCTTGAGTTTTCCAATGCCATCTGTGAACACTGCTGTGGCATCATCCAGTATCTTTCTTAATTCACTTTCAGTTGACTCTGTTGCAGGGGATGTGGCATGCAAATGGTGGATGGATCTCCAATCAAGCTGTAGTTGGCTCAGCCAAACACAACCCCACAATGCTGGCCCTCCTGCTTTTACCACATACAAGCCCAAGGTGGCTTGTCGGTTGTTGTATTTCACTGTTACAAATGTTATTCCCACTGGAGTTATCTTTTCCCCAGTACAAGTCCTTAGTTGGATATCTGCAGGGTTCAGTTTAGTACCTTTAAAATGCAGTTGAAACTCATTTTGTGTAATGACAGAAACAGTTGAGCCAGTGTCCTATTCCATTTTAATTAATTTGCCGTTCAGGTGTAAGCCACATTGCTTGTCTCTTGTTAGTTAGCACATTGAAAAACTCAAAGCTGCTCAGTCCTGTGCTACTTTCATCATTATAAGAGCTTTCATTAACACCATGCAGACTAGTGCTCTTCCCTGTGCAGTCCATTTATTTTGTCTGCCCAACATACTCTTTGCATGTGTCCTACTTTGTTGCATTTCCTGCAACTTTTGCCTTTAAACTTACACTGGTCTGGCGTATGTAAGCCTCTGCCACAACGGTAACACAATTTGTTTGGCCATGCAGGCTTTTGTTTAGATGTAGCAATTTTGTTCACACTCACTTCCATTCCTGATTGCAACTCAATTGTGTCTTTGTCTGCCGTTTCCATTGATACAGTGATTTCAACTGTTCTTTTAAATGTGAGTTGTGCTTCAGTTAGGAGCAATTTTTGAATGCTCTCTTGTAAGAGTCCACAAACTAAACGATCTCTCAGTGCATCATTACGCCTATCACTGAACTGACAATGCTTAGGCAATCTCTTCAATTCAGCCCTGTAAGCTGAAATGTACTCCTCTTCCTTTTGAATCCTCTTATGAAAGCTAAAGCAATCTGCAATCATCAATGATTTCAGTTCTTAATGTTCCTGCGTGACCTTCCTGATATCAGCAAAGCTCACTTTGGCTGGTTTGGTTGGAACACTTAAACTTCTAAGCAAAGTGAATGCTTTTTCACCTATTACATTCAGTCCACTGGCTCTCGCTTTTCATCGGATATTTCATTTGCTTCAAAATACTGCTCAATTTGTTCTGTATACATTATCCAATTACCTGTTGTGCAATCAAATGCATCTATTTTTTGATGTGGCTCGCCACTTCTGCTTTTTTTTATTTATGATTATCATCATCCTGTATGCATCATGGCCATACATGTTGCCTGTTAATTTTCTGCCTTTTATTTAACTCGACTGTCTCTCTCCCCTTCTGAAGAAACACATGCTGCACTTTTTTAAAAACTCAATCTTCTCTCTCCTCCTTCCAAAGAAATACGTGCTGAGCTTCAACAGGTAGGTAATTGGCCGTTTTGAAACTTCCTTGTTCTCACTGTTATATTCTTTAACTCCAGAAACTAATCAAAAGAAAAACACAGTAGCCTGGGATATTTGTATACTTATAAACACGAAAAATTCTGCAGATGCCAGATATCCAAAGCAGCACACACAACATGCTGGTGTATTTGTGTACTTAGTTTCTTTCTTTAGTGACGTGTTCACAAATGACGTAGTGGAATAATGACGTATTTCATTATGTACTTCTCACATATAACTCATAATGAATTATGTAAACAAACAAAGAATGCTCAATCAAACAATATACAGTACTCAGTAATATTACCCAAATATTACTGAGATATTGAATACACTACACCCATAAATAGATTGTGCTGTATAAATTGTAAATATAGCGTTGTTGTCACTTTACTTCAGATATTGTCTTCAAATTATCTTTAGCCACCTGAAAAATGACAAATTTGGAGCAATTCCAAAATCTAACATTCAATAATCATGTGGGCAATTCACTCCAAATGACTATAAAACAAAATTATCTAATATTAAATAAGAAAAAGAACAGCAATTTGTAAAGCCAGTAAATTTATATCAATTACAAAAGCAGAAAAATTTAAAAGGACAAAGATAGCTCTGTACTTCACCTTTGTGTATAAGTGCTGTAACACTTCAGAGAAAGTTAAAACTCTTTAATATGAATGTAACCTATCACACAGCAAGCTAATTTAGCTCTCTACCTTTGACAATTGCTAATACATGTTCTTAAATATATGTCTGAAAATATAAACTGTTGGTCACGGAACTGCCTAGCAAAAGGTCTACAAAGAACAGTGGTATTTCATGCTAAGTTGACTGTACCTGACTTATAAATTTCTATAGGATTTTAATTATAAAGAATAGTTGAATATATTTTGCCTCTCTGATATACCTAGGATTGATTTCACACAGCAAACAAGACTGTTTCTGCATAGATTAGCAGAAATGTATTTCCATTTAAGATTCCTTAAGGTTGTTATAGCCAGGGTGGTAATGGGGACAAGCTCTTATTACCTATTAAATGCTCACAATGGTGTGTGTTGTTGCGTGAATGAAATCACCGGACAGAGTCACTGGTAGATACAAAGTAGCTTCTTTATTCGACAAAACAAGGTACAGCAGGCATCAGATGGAGACGCTTTTGGTGGAAAGGTCTGCTGTCCCAGTGTGGGGCTCGATATTTATTTACTAAACGCAAAGGACAATTCCATATTTACAAGTATAGACAATGCTTTCTTTTGAAGCTACATACAAACTTCACACCTTCTGATTCACATCCATCCCACAGATGCCAGCATCATCTCTGGACTGGGATTCACAGCTTTTAGGAAGTGCATTGTTTAAAACTAAATCCACAAAACATTGTCAAGGAACAGAAGACTGGTGGCCAAAGCCATTTGCTGAATGTAAATGACCTAAACCCAAAAATCACTCCAACAATGTGTGCCTTAAGTAGTCTCTGACAACCGAGTCCAGCTCATGGCCTTCATGTGTGGCTTAGCTACTAAGCCTGGTGGAATCATTTCTACTGACAGGAGAAGGGGAAAAGGCTGTTACAGTTGCATCGGACAGATGGGGCTCACCAGCCGTGATTGGCAGCTCACCGAGAAGAAGGAAAACTCTGATCTCAAACCTCTGCTGCCTTACAGCTATACCCACTCATGGGGAAGGCTTCAGGAGTAAACCCCAAGGGAAATATCCAGAGCTGGAGTCCCTAGGGCAGCCCTATGTTTAGTTTAATGCCGACTGGCAACTCCTGTAATGCTGCTGGTACCAAACTGTATCGGTGTCTGCCGTTCCTTTCGATTCATCAGATGTGTGGAGAGGGGGTGCTTGCTACATGGTCAACAGCTTGCTCTTCATATCGTACTGCTCAGGCTTGCATATCTAGATAGCTCGGACACGCCATCCGTGGTTGACCCTGACTGACGGAATCTTCACTCATTCACTCACACACTTAACTGTATCCCATAGTTACAGGTGCACACTAAACTGCAATGTGCACCTCCCAGAGAAGCAGATGACAATTTAAAATTGAAAGCCTTTCCTTTTTTATTTATAGTATGACCGAATCTAATAGTGAATTCACAAGAGTCAAACGTTTTTGTTTCTGGAGCTGCCATCATGTTTAACCTTTGACAGGGAAGACTAAATGTCTCCAAAATATTTTTCCATTTTTTGTTGACATAATAGCTGCAGCTCAGGGGATGTCCAGGCTTTCTCTGCCTCTCTTACCCTTCACTCTCAATGCACTGTGGTTTGTGTAGGTATTTGAGAATGATTAATATATATACTTTAGTGGCAGTAACCCTGACACGGACTATCATTAATAACAACATATTTCAAGCAATCAAATCTGCACTATCTGTGGCCCTATCTCTGCTGCAAAATTAATTCATTACGAAGTTTCTGGAGACTACTTAACTGTGTTGCCTTTCAAAGCTGAACTCAATTTTGTTTCCATTCACACAAACAATCCAGCATAATTATAATGTGATGTATGGTTTAGGGAAAAAGAATCAAAGATCAGCACGACAAAGCAATGATACACAGAGTAAATGCTAGGCACTGGTGCCCAGGTATTTGAAGGTATAACTCTTATTGGCGGGAGGGATGTGACAGAGGGGCTTTTGTCTGGAACAGAAATATCTACATCTGAATATTTTTTGAAAAGGTACATAGACAGAAATAGTTGCATAACCCCTTTCGGTGCTGCAGGATTGCATGAGTTACACACAAAATGCTGGAGGAACTCAGCAGGTCAGGCATCTGTGAAAGGAAATGGAAGTCAACATTTTGGGTTGAGACCCTTTATCAGGATCCAGATTTCCTGCATCTGCAGTCTCTCTGTGTCTCCAGATTGCATGAGCTGATCCATTTAAGTGAGATAGAAAGAGGATAAAAGAGAGATCCAAATAATTTAATAAGTTGAGGCATAATGGAAAATAGATTATACCCTTGAGTCAAGAACAATTCCCTTGGTTTCATGATTTGTCACATTTGACGGGGGACTTAGTGCAACATGCTTTACCATGGGTTAATCTATGGTTAACTTTTTTTTGGATAATGATAAATGGTGTGATCAATGAAGAGAAGAAATATAATTACCCTATTGTTCAATGTATCGCATAAGATAAAACCAATGTCTCATGGGTTCCTCTGTTTTAAGAGGCCTCCACACAACATAGCTGCCCTTTCACAGCTAATGGATTAGGTCAGAAAAAATTACCATCCTCAGTCCTCTGCTGTATTAAATCATTTGATGGAACCATTGAAATGCAAAGTTCATAAATTCAAACAAACAGATGAACGTCATTACTTTTTACCTCCAGAAGAAAAAAACAAAAGCATTTATTCTTGCCAGCAAACATAAGCTCCCTTCTTAGGAATGTCTCTTCATTTCATCTTCTCAATATTTATTGCTTATTTATTTAGTATTTTTTTTCTCTTTTGTCTTTGCACAGTTTGTCGTCTTTTGCATTTTGGTTGTTTGTCAATCCTTTTGGGTACGGTGTTTCATTGATTCTGTTGTGTTTCTTAGATTTACTGTGTATGCCCGTAAGAAAATAGATCTCAGGGTTGTATATGGTGATGTATACTTTATGTACTTTGATAATAAGTTAACTTAGAACTTTGAAAAGGGGAGGATAGTGGTGAGATTAAAATCTGTGTTTTAGGGATGCTTGCACTACATTGCACGGCTGGTCTCATGGACGGACTTCAGGAAATGGTGGCCTTTGCAAAATCACTGTAATTTAACTAGCAAGCATAAATAGTGTATCACGACATTTGGAAAATAAAGTTATAAACAATTATAATGTTGAACACTCTGGGGGCTTCCTCTGATTCTCTATTTCTTTTACTAGCTTGAATCAGCTAAGGAATCTCCATGACTCACAATCGAGAGGCTATAGGTCATGAGTTAGTGAGGGTGATCACTCCAAAAATCACAAGTGAGGAACCTATAGCAGAAACCTCTTTGGGAAATCTGTATCTGCGGGACATTCAATTTCAAAAATAAAAAGAGAAACAATATACATTTTTAATAAGAAACCATTTGAAAAACCAGAGAGAAAGTTTGGAGTTAGACATGAGGAATATATAGAAACACAAAACTTCAGATTAAAATCCAAATGTGCACAATACCTAAATAAAAAAAAACATGTACTGTATACTACATGCTTCTTTACAGGGTGAGTCCTGATGAAAGGTCTCGGCTCAAAATGTCAACTGTTTACTTGTCTGCCTGACCTGCTGAGTTCCTCCAGCATTTCCTGTGTGTTGCTCTGTATAATTATAAAAAAGATGCTGAACTCCTGGGCTTGGAAATATTGGAGCGTCTCCTCTTAATAATAGACATTTGAGTTTCTCCAAGCTTGTTCTCATCAAAGACTAATTCAGATACAAACTGTTCTAATAGTCTTCAATGATTTTGCAAAAAACAATATTGGTGAGAGCTCTTGTTATATTATGAGAATGATGTAGAATATACAGAGTAGAAACAAGCCACTCTGCCCAATTGGTCCATGCTAATCTTTAGTTTCCCATTCCACCATCCTCCATCCTGTCTCTATACCCTTATATTCATGAAGTACTAATATTACTTTACTTAAAATTCATCTATAGTATTCACCATAGCACTCCTCGTGTAGCAAGTTTCAAATTCAATAAGAACATAAGAAACAGTAGAGGTAGACCATTTAGCCTCAGGTTTTGCTCTACTATTCAATTCAATCATGACTGACACAAAAGACTGCAGATGCTGGAATATGGAGGAAAATAAATGAGTTGTTGGAAGAACTCAGCGGTTCACACGGTATCTGCGTCTGATTATTCACCTCAGTGCCACCTTCCAGCACTAATCTAAGATCCCTTGATTCCCCTAACATCTAAAAATATACAGTATCTATCAAAAGTAGTCACACCCCAAAAAGTATTTGTGTCTTATATTTCTAATAAATTGAGATCACTTTGTAGAGATCTGTTTTTACTTTGACATAAAAGGGTCTTTTTTTCTGTTGATCGGTGTCAAAATAGCCAAATTAAATCCACTATGATTCAATGTTGAAAAACAATAAAACATGAAAACTTCCAAGGGAGTGAATACTTTTGATAGGCACTGTATATAGCTCTGTCTTGAATATACTCAACCACTCTACAGGCCTCGTGTAGATAAGGACTGATCGTCCTCCAGGCAAAGATAATCACAATCCTGATTGGCTGACTCCTTACTATGGGGTGTGTTCCCTGTAAAGAAATATACACTAACCACAGTCAACATAAACTCCATATTCACCCTTTCAAGCCCTTTAAATTTTTTTCAATGGTTCAATGAGATCACTCATCATTATTCTAAACTCTAGGGAACTTAGGTAGAGGCTATTTAATCACTCTTGGGTAAAGAATATTCTGCTGAGTGTGTTATTGTCGAGATTTATTAATGACTATCTTCCTTACATATCTCTGGCCTTTGCTTTCTTCACAAGTTGAAACAATATTTCTATATGAGAATAATAAGTTACTTTATTATTTCAATTGTTATGAACATTTATTCTTGCTCATATACTATTCCTACACATCCTCCTAGGATGATTATCTTATATAGATTTTAAATTACAGAAAATGGTTAAAGTATTTGAAGGAGAGAATATGTGATAGAGAGAAAATATGCAAATAAATAATGGTCTAACACAAGTGGACTACAAATTCCTCTGTTCAGTAGACAGAAAGTTCTGCGTCCTTGTTGCTGCACTTGACACACAGTAGAGATCTTACCTTCCTTATTAATAACTATATTGCAGAATGATATGATAAAATAGTTCATAAATCAACTATTTCAAGATGAATTCAAATCCCCAAATAACCCTAATCACATTTTAAAGGGACAATTTTGGGAGCCAGCACGGCTGACAGGGAGAGTACCTGGAGAATACAGAACATGTCACATTAATGAATGAAAATCATGGGCTAAGCAAGGAGGTAGAATTTTGTCCTCTGTCGCTTCTGCTAAACTTGTGATTTAACAGCTCTGAGCCTTGTGCCCCCTTCCAAAATTCAACTAGACAGAAGTCAGAAGACCTGAATTAAGAAACAGGATAAAATACATAAATGTCATTACTTCAACCAATTGTATTAATTACCATACACCTTGTTTCAAAAAATGAGAGAGATAATAAGTTGTAGGGTGACAGGAATGGCACTGAATGATATGTCTAGAGGAAGCAGGCATGGATCAATTGGCATGGTTAAATAGCCTGCCTCGCTGTCATAACAAGTATGTTAGTCATCTTGCATTCACTTTTAACTAATATATGCCATTCACCTAATTATTCAATACTACATCAATATTCTGAATTTAATATTTTTATTAGATGAAGAACAAAAAAATTCAACGGCTCAAGGGAGTCTTTAAAGAATATTTATCTTATTATGCCTCATTAGGTGCAGAATATTGCTGACTTGTGCAGATAATTTGATATTATTTTACTTTTGACTGAAGAACATTTTCCAGCCTATGTAATGCTGGGAGCCAGAGTCAAAGCTTTTTACTGAATGGCAATCACTTTGACTTGAACTAAAATAAAATAAGTGGGAATAAACGGGACCTTTTCAGAATGGCAGGCGGTGACTAGTGGGGTACTGCAAGGCTCAGTGCTGGGACCCCAGTTGTTTACAATATATATTAATGACTTGGATGAGGGAATTAAATGCAGCATCTCCAAGTTTGCGGATGACACGAAGCTGGGCGGCAGTGTTAGCTGTGAGGAGGATGCTAAGAGGATGCAGGGTGACTTGGATAGGTTGGGTGAGTGGGCAAATTCATGGCAGATGCAATTTAATGTGGATAAATGTGAAGTTATCCACTTTGGTGGCAAAAATAGGAAAACAGATTATTATCTGAATGGTGGCCGATTAGGAAAAGGGGAGGTGCAACGAGACTTGGGTGTCATTATACACCAGTCATTGAAAGTGGGCATGCAGGTACAGCAGGCGGTGAAAAAGGCAAATGGTATGCTGGCATTTATAGCGAGAGGATTCGAGTACAGGAGCAGGGAGGTACTACTGCAGTTGTACAAGGCCTTGGTGAGACCACACCTGGAGTATTGTGTGCAGTTTTGGTCCCCTAATCTGCGGAAAGACATCCTTGCCATAGAGGGAGTACAAAGAAGGTTCACCAGATTGATTCCTGGGATGGCAGGACTTTCATATGAAGAAAGACTGGATGAACTGGGCTTGTACTTGTTGGAATTTAGAAGATTGAGGGGGGATCTGATTGAAACATATAAAATCCTAAAGGGATTGGACAGGCTAGATGCAGGAAGATTGTTCCCGATGTTGGGGAAGTCCAGAACGAGGGTCCACAGTTTGAGGATAAAGGGGAAGCCTTTTAGGACCGAGATTAGGAAAAACTTCTTCACACAGAGAGTGGTGAATCTGTGGAATTCTCTGCCACAGGAAACAGTTGAGGCCAGTTCATTGGCTATATTTAAGAGGGAGTTAGATATGGCCCTTGTGGCTACAGGGGTCAGGGGGTATGGAGGGAAGGCTGGGGCGGGGTTCTGAGTTGGATGATCAGCCATGATCATAATAAATGGCGGTGCAGGTTCGAAGGGCCGAATGGCCTACTCCTGCACCTATTTTCTATGTTTCTATGTAAAATTCCAAAATGAATTAACCATTATTTTTGCTTGCCAATTTATTGGGTTGAAACCGTATTCCAAATAGATTAGAAGTTGCCCTAAAATTCAGCTTTTGTGCTCTTTGCTGCAACAAACTGACTTTGAACACAAGCTCCTGGATTCCTTTCCTCCACGAATCTGATATGAGATTATTGCCAATCTTTAATCCTACCTATCTCAAATCATTTCAGCAGCCTGTTGAGACCCCAAGACACATTGATTGGTGTAGAATAAATGTGGACCAGATTGGTGGAGGATGGCAGACTTTTCTTTGCAGGACATTGGTGATAAAATTATATTTTTGCAACAGTCTAGTTATTGTCACCATTAATTCAACTGTTGAACTCCTAAAGCTACATTACCATAGCCTGCACTCGCAAAGAAAATATAAAGAGGAGCATTAGAGAAATTGATGTGACACCCACTTTAATGATCTTATCACTGCAACAGAATAAAACCAAAAATCAATAGCAATGCATCAGAAAACATGGTAACTACTCAGCAGATCAGGTAGTTTATACAGAAGAAAACAGAGTTAATAATCTGGTAGTTGAAACTTCATCAGAACTAAGACAAGGATTGGAAATAAAACAAAAATGAAGGTGTCGAGAAAGTGTGAGGAGAGGAAAGAACAAAAGGTAAGGTTTATAGTTAGGAGGAAGACAGGAGAGGTTAGAAAATGAAACTATGGTGTTGGCAACAAAAGATGAAGAATCATCATGGAATGAAAGAGAAACAGTGCAACATTATAATTCAATGATGGTCATTGTCTTATTTTTTTGCCATAAATGCTGTTTGATCAGCCATTTTCAACATTTCCTGTTGGCATTCCGTTTTTGTTTTAAAACAAACGATATAGTAAAGGAAACAAGACAAGCGAGAAACACATGATGTATTTGTAGGAAGTGTAATTGGGAATGGCAGAAAATGATCTGAAATTGTTGAACTACACATTCAGTCTAGAACTCTAATATGTCCAGTCGAAAAATGAGGTACTGCTCCTTGAGCTTCATTGGAATTGCTTCAAAGTCAAGCTCAAAGTGGGAGTTCAAATGACAAGTAGCCAGGAGCCCAGAGTTATGCTTGTGTTCTGAACAGATACATTCTGCAAAATGGACTCCCTGGTTTAGAGGAGAATGCATCATGTACAGTGAATATAGTGTACAGAGAGAAAACAAGCCTGGGGTGCAGAGTACTAATAATTGGTTCTACAGGCAGACACGGTATTTGCAGTAGAAAACAGCAGCAGGAATAAAGGTCGAACTGACTGCATTGTAATCCAAGGTACAGGCAATAGTTTTTCCTTCCTGTAATATTCATGCATTTTAATAAGTAGTGTGCATGACTTGCAGCATTGCTATTTGACACTGTAAATCAACCTTAATAAGGTAGAATGGGCAGAACATATGTATTGGTTATAATTGCTGGGAAATTAATTCCACTTCTTCAATTTGTTATCTTAATTATTATACAAAAAAAGGAAATAAAATACTCCCTGCTTGGCTGTGTTTTCTTGGAATGCTCTTGCACAATTTTTTTTGGCAGAACAATCTAACTGAGGCAATCATAAATACAAATTATGCTTCTAATTATATTTCAGCTAATCCCAAATAGATCAGTGATGGTCAAGATTTTTTATTCTAAAGATATCCTGGCAAACTTACAGAAGTTCCTCTTACCATAACCGAGACATTACTGTTATTGATTCCACTTAATAAATGACTAACACAGTTGTGGACCTGTCTGTGTGTTCTGATTAAAAGAGGTGCTCATTTGTTACAAAAAAAATCAGTAAGAGCTCCTTCAATGAAATTACACTTGGCAGCAAATTTTTTTTGAAAGTGTTGCTTCCGCAGATTTTTTTATTTTGTTTATGATGGATGGCTTGAAGCTGAATACAAAGACAATTTCGGATTACTTGTACCATAAAGGAATTTGAAGAAACAAGAATTTAACTTTTATTGAATATAATGTGCTTAATTGCATTATGGTGCTGACACTTTGCAATAGTTCAACTAATCTAAAAATATTTTGTTGATGATTTCCATTTGTACTCAGTGTCTGAGGTTTCTCGCTTAAGTGTCCAACAATAATCAGCTGGCATTGATGGATTCTAGTTGCCCTGATACCATTTTTCCATGGCTGCAATGTCCTGGTGAAACCTTTCACCATGCTCGTCACTGACAGTGCTAAGATTTGCAGGGAATAAGTCTAAATGGGAATGCAGAAAATGAATCTTAAGTGACATGTTGCATTTCATGGTTTTGTATGCTTGAAGCATGTTGTTAATCAGTTGTACGTAGTTTGGTGCTCTGCAGATGCCGAGATAATTTTCAATAAAATCCTTGAATGCCTTCCATCCGATTTTCTCCAGTCCCACTAGAGTTCTTCGAATTGCCTGTCATTGATGACCTGTTTGATTTGTGGACCAACAAAAATGCCTTCCTTAATCTTGACATCAGTTATTCTGACTTGAATTATGAATCAAAATAACAAATATAGGCAATTTAAAAAAATGGTGCATGATAGGGAAATGTCATGGTGATGTTCATGATCAGCAGCCCAAAATCCATAAGAAACACAAAGGTATTCAGGATGGAAAATATTTGTCGTCCAATATTATCAGATTGTTTTTTTCAAAGTTCAAAGTAAATTTTTTATCAAGCTATGCATATGTCACCATATACTACCCTGAGATTCATTTTTTACAGGCATTCACAGTAGATGGGGTGGTATGGTAGTGTAGCAGTTGGCACAACACCAGTGATCCGGATCCAATTCCTGCTGATGTCTATAAGGAGATTGTACATTCACACTGTGATTTTGTAGGTTTCCTCTAAGTGCTCCGGTTTCCTCCCACATTTCAAAAACAGTAGGTTAGTAAGTTAATTCAGGGGTCCCCAAACTTTTTTGCACCGCGGACCGGTTAAATATTGACAATATCCTTGCAGACCAGCCGACTGGGGGGGGGGGGTGGCGGTGTTCAAGTAGGGTTAAACTCACTTCAACATGTCTTTTACAGTTAGGGTTGCCAACTTTCTCACTCGCAAATAAGGGACAAAAGTAGCAGTCAAATCCTGACGAAGGGTCCTGGCCCGAAACGTCGACTGTACCTCTTCCTATAGATGCTGCCTGGCCTGCTGCGTTCACCAGCATCTTTTGTGTGTGTTGACGGGACACTTGTGTTTACCCCGAGTTAGACTACCATGACCATGAAGCCTTGCGCGGGTACCTGTGTGCGCATGCGTGATGTGCGCATATGTGACGTGCGCATGCGTGTATGTGCTGATTTTTTTTTCCACAAATCGGTTTTGGCTTAATCTTCCAGACTACACTGTACATACATTATTTCTACTTTATATAGGCTGTATATTTATCATATCATTCCTGCTTTTACTATATGTTAGAGTTATTTTAGGTTTTATGTGTTATTTGGTATGATTTGGTAGGTTATTTTTTGGTCTGGGAAAGCTCAAAAATTTTTCCTATATAAACTAATGGTAATTGCTTCTGCGCTTTATGCCATTTCAGCACGAAAGGTTTCATGGGAATGCTCTACCTTAGCGGGGGAAATACGGGACAAGGGCTGTCCCGTATGGGACAAACCAATTTAGCCCAATATACGGGATGTCCCGGCTAATACGGGACAGGTGGCAACCCTGCGTTCAAGTTCAACAGTGCGTGACAGGGAATGAGGAAAGGTGCAGCTGACTCATATCGTTTCCTCACGGCCCAGTAGCACATGCTTTGCGGACCGGTGGTTGGGGACCGCTGGGTTAATTGGGCACATGGGTGTAATTGGGTAGCATGAGTTCATTAGGCCAGAAGAGCCTGTTACCATGCTGTATCTCTAAATAAAGAAATACATCAATCAATGTAAAACTCCCTGCCACATTGCATTTGAAGTATCACTGGTTAATCTGTTCTGTACCTTACAATATGCAATTTATGCCCTTTAGTTTCTTAATTTATGTATAATTAATCTGTCGACTTTATCCTAAGTTATTCTGTGTTATATGCATGTCATGTGAACTACTATGCTTTATACCCTGGTTTGGAGAAACGTTGTCTCTTTTGATGGTATACCTGTATGCATATTTAAGTGACAATAAACTTGACTTGACTTGACATTTGTTTTCTATTTTTGATGGTGTGACTCACAATGTGGTTTATGGAGCACTCTTGGGTCAACATCACTAGTGTTCAGTACCTCTACACGTTTCCAAGCTTCACAGCATGTCTGCGCAAGGGATCGGTGCATTTTCTCTTGATTTCTCTCTGTCCTGTATCAGAACACAATATATTTCTTTGAGGGGGAAGTTTCCGCACAGTACTGAATGGGCTTAACCACAGGATCTAGGCTTTAGCTGAACTAATGAGCGCCTGCCTTTAAAGGGTAGGCATGACATGTCTTCACTTCAAACACATGATACCAGCAGCTCAATGTGTGAGAGAAAGTTCAGATCCCACCAATTTTCTGCAGAAGTCGAAGCAATTCTCAAGTAAGTTCTGCTGGATTTAAAGCTCAATATAATAATAAGCCATGAAAACATGTTAATGGTATATCTTGAGCAAAGTACATTTATGCTAACATTGGCATTACTTTAGTTCACTCAAAAGTGTTGTTCTGTGGTAAATAGTAATAAGTAATACAGTTCTCACAATGATTAGTTAACAAATTCATATTTACTAAAAAATATTATTCCACCAGAAGGGAAAATATTAGGTGCCTAAGTTTTACCATATGAAATGAACATCAAAATATTTTTCCGCTTTTTAAGAAAAGCTGGAAAAGAATGAAAAAAAAACCTATTTTTATGCAATTATCACAGTTCAAAACTACAACCAAATGCAGTTGTAGTCAATCACCATTGCACGCTCTGTAGGTTCCTTCTGACCGAGTTAAGAGTTTACAGTGGGTTTGCCTGCATTATTTATGCACAGCAATTTTGCATTAAGCACAAAGAGTTAGACTTTACATATCAGCACTCTTGAAACAAGGCTTCGCACAATGATAGCACATTTTGGGAATCTGTAGCCATAAATATTAGGATTCTCTGCCTGTTTTTTGTATGCAATACAGACGTGATAGGCAGTGTGAGCTTTCTTACAGTTGTAGTCTCATAAGCACAGGGATAGCTTTTCAATTTGGATTGATATAAAACTGGAATGACAATCAATGGCTGATAGTGAACATTGAGCAAGTTAAATTCCCATTAACTTCGTTCATTATCACTGATTTCAAGACACTTTTCTTTCTAGAGCCAAATCATCTTGAGCTTTCATGATGACGATTACTTGTACAATTAAGTGGGGTGAAAGTTCACATGAGAAGGCATCAAGAATCAGCTAGAGCTGGGTTTGCCAATCTTTTTTTATGCCATGAACCCCTACCGTTAACTGAGGGATCCGTAGAGCCCAGATTGGGAAACTCTGAGCAAGAGTCATATGAAAGTTTGATTGAATGGGTATAGGCAAATGTATGTCTGAAGACTATTCTGTGAATCAATTGCGCTTTCCTTAAAAAATATGGATTATTCATTCCCATGATATTTTTATTGCTGGTGCATAATTTAAAAAAAAATCCCACTTTGTTGTGAAATTAGAACTTACGACCTCCTGCATTCTGGGCTAACACTCTAACCACAACCATTCATTAAATTAATTTGATCAACTTACTATCTTTCAGTAAAATACTTTTCTCGTATCATCATTTTAATCTTTTCTCTCCTGGTATTTAACCCATGTATTCCATCAATACTTGCCTGAAACAGCTTTCCTGAGGTACCTCAAATTGATAAGAACTTCATTTACATTAACCCTCACATTTTACCTAAAGTGATAAAGACTGGAAACCCTGCCTCTAAACTTGTTTTTGTTGAAGATTAATAAAATGAAGTGAAGATGTCTGTTAGTAATCTGATGAAAACCATCACACTTAAAGGCTTGTTTCCAACATTTCCTTTTCTATTTTTATGATAAACTCATTGTAATTTTCCAAACCTTCAATGGGACAAACTTTGAGATTGAAAAGTGCGACAAGAATAGAAAACACATACACTAATGTAATCTCTTCCACCATTTTACAATGTTTTAGAACACTTTATTACCACTGAAATGTAGTGATGGTCATTGTACTTTGGAAATGAGAAATTCCATTTTTCATCTTTTTTAGAAAACCTTTCTTCTGTTGTTTATAGTCGTGAATTAGCTAAGATAGACTGGCAAATGACACTTAAAGGATTGACGGTGGATATGCAATGGCAAGCATTTATAGGTTGCATGGATGAACTACAACAATTGTTCATCCCAGTTTGGCAAAAGAATAAATCAAGGAAGGTAGTGCACCCGTGGCTGACAAGAGAAATTAGGGATAGTATCAATTCCAAAGAAGTAGCATACAAATTAGCCAGAGAAAGTGGCTCACCTGAGGACTGGGAGAAATTCAGAGTTCAGCAGAGGAGGACAAAGGGCTTAATTAGGAAGGGGAAAAAAGATTATGAGAGAAAACTGGCAGAGAACATAAAAACGGATTGTAAAAGCTTTTATAGATATGTAAAAAGGAAAAGACTGGTAAAGACAAATGTAGGTCCCCTGCAGACGGAAACAGGTGAATTGATTATGGGGAGCAAGGACATGGCAGACCAATTGAATAATTACTTTGGTTCTGTCTTCACTAAGGAGGACATAAATAATCTTCCAGAAATAGTAAGGGACAGAGGGTCCAGTGAGATGGAGGAACTGAGTGAAATACATGTTAGTAGGGAAGTGGTGTTAGGTAAATTGAAGGGATTGAAGGCAGATAAATCCCAAGGGCCAGATGGTCTGCATCCTAGAGTGCTTAAGGAAGTAGCCCAAGAAATAGTGGATGCATTAGTGATAATTTTTCAAAACTTGTTAGATTCTGGACTAGTTCCTGAGGATTGGAGGGAGAGAGAAACCGGGGAATTATAGACCGGTTAGCCTAACGTCGGTGGTGGGGAAACTGCTGGAGTCAGTTATCAAGGATGTGATAACAGCACATTTGGAAAGCAGAGAAAGGATCGGACAAAGTCAGCATGGATTTGTGAAAGGAAAATCATGTCTGACGAATCTCATAGAATTTTTTGAGGATGTAACTAGTAGAGTGGATAGGGGAGAACCAGTGGATGTGGTATATTTGGATTTTCAAAAGGCTTTCGACAAGGTCCCACACAGGAGATTAGTGTGCAAACTTAAAGCACACGGTATTGGGGGTAAGGTATTGGTGTGGGTGGAGAATTGGTTAGCAGACAGGAAGCAAAGAGTGGGAATAAACGGGACCTTTTCAGAATGGCAGGCGGTGACTAGTGGGGTACCGCAAGGCTCAGTGCTGGGACCCCAGTTGTTTACAATATATATTAATGACTTGGATGAGGGAATTAAATGCAGCATCTCCAAGTTTGCGGATGACACGAAGCTGGGCGGCAGTGTTAGCAGTGAGGAGGATGCTAAGAGGATGCATGGTGACTTGGATAGGTTGGGTGAGTGGGCAAACTTATGACAGATGCAATTTAATGTGGATAAATGTGAAGTTATCCACTTTCGTGGCAAAAATAGGAAAACAGATTATTATCTGAATGGTGGCCGATTAGGAAAAGGGGAGGTGCAACGAGACCTGGGTGTCATTATACACCAGTCATTGAAAGTGGGCATGCAGGTACAGCAGGCGGTGAAAAAGGCGAATGGTATGCTGGCATTTATAGCGAGAGGATTCGAGTACAGGAGCAGGGAGGTACTACTGCAGTTGTACAAGGCCTTGGTGAGACCACACCTGGAGTATTGTGTGCAGTTTTGGTCCCCTAATCTGAGGAAAGACATCTTTGCCATAGAGGGAGTACAAAGAAGGTTCCCCAGATTGATTCCTGGGATGGCAGGACTTTCATATGAAGAAAGACTGGATGAACTGGGCTTGTACTCGTTGGAATTTAGAAGATTGAGGGGGGATTTGATTGAAACGTATAAAATCCTAAAGGGATTGGACAGGCTAGATGCAGGAAGATTGTTCCCGATGTTGGGGAAGTCCAGAACGAGGGGTCACAGTTTGAGGATAGAGGGGAAACCTTTTAGGACCGAGATGAGGAAAAACTTCTTCACACTGAGAGTGGTGAATCTGTGCAATTCTCTGCCACAGGAAACAGTTGAGGCCAGTTCATTGGCTATGTTTAAGAGGGAGTTAGATATGGCCCTTGTGGCTACAGGGGTCAGGGGGTATGGAGGGAAGGCTGGGGCGGGGTTCTGAGTTGGATGATCAGCCATAATCATAATAAATGGCGGTGCAGGCTCGAAGGGCCGAATGGCCTACTCCTGCACCTATTTTCTATGTTTTCTATGTTTTCTATGACTGGTCTTGGAAAGATCTTATGCAAATCTCTGCTTTCACCCACTCCCCAGATCCTATAGGAATGATTATCTTCAGGATATAACTTACCTTGATCTTACTGATTCCCACTTTCCTCTCTTCCCCACAAGAGGAACGGCTTGAACCTCCTTGTCTTTTTATTTTCTTAGTTTAGTTGAAATCAATATTCCCTATACAACATGTTAAAATTCATTGAACCGACAATGGTTATGAACGTTTCTGCTGGTGGTGGGCGCCCACTATCCAGAGAAATGGAGAGAAAAAGAAAGTAAATAATACGAAGCTTTGGATATTGAGCTGTACGAATGAGAATAACGTAACACTTGGATTGATGTGGGAATAAATTGTCCAGACTATCATTTATGCCAATAGTAGACTGATCTGAATCAGATAAGTTTTCATATTTCTCTTCTGCTTCTTTCAGTTGACAGTCTAAAAATGACTCAAAATTAGTGATGGCTTTTTTTTAAAAGAATACAGGCAGAAAGGAAGAGGAGGAGCCCATAAGTATCTCAAACCTGTTTCATAATTCAGCTTAGGAAGTTAATTAGTTTTCCATTATACCTAGTGTGAAGAATGACCTCGGTCTTATTTTAAGGTTATGCTCCAATGATCTGCCTTCTGTACCAAGGGACATAGTTTCAATTGCCTACTTAGAGCTTTTTGATTTAAAGTGAATCAAATGGATACTTTGTCCATAAGCTTCCACAAAGTATTGTGTATGTTAGTATAGTAGTTTCTGAAAATAAGTAGCATCCATATGGTTAGAGATATGGATCATAACTGTGTAATAGACTGCACTCATTTTACACTGATGGAGTTCTTCTGATGCACAGCAATCTGCACATCTCCCACTGGCGTCACAGAGTCATAGAGATATACAGCACAGGGACAGGACCTTCAGCCCATCAAATCTGCACTACCAAAAACTCACTTCCTCATACTAATCCTAGCCTCACCCATTATATCCACTGAATATTCCTATCAACTCCCTCACCTTCCCAGATTCTACCACTCACCTGCACACTTGAAGCAACTTACAGGTTGACAGAGGACAATCAATCTACCTATCTATCTGCATATTTTCCTAGTAGCTTTAATACTTTGCCTCCTCTGAATATGTCCTGTCCACTTTACAGAAACATTAAGTAGTACTTGGTGTTGTACAGTTGATTCTTGTGCTTATCTTTCATATTCATGCAATTGGAGAAACATTGTGGAAAAATGAAGCAATAATTAGGATTACTGAAGTGCTACACATGTGAAGCTTAGACCTTTAATTTGAGTCATTGTTATTATGAGGATAAATGGGGAATTTTCTTTTAAGCAGAACAAGCTTCTATCATGTTGGATGACATAAAAATGAAATTAATGACCAGTTAAACCATTTTTGGCTGTTTCAATAAACAGTTAAACATGATTTCTACTTTGAAAGATCATTTTCATGACTAAGATTGCAGATTTGCAAAAATATGTGACTTTTTATCCCCTTGAGCTTGTGGTTAAACTGGAGAATGCCACTTACTGTTAGCATCAAGCATTTTTAGGTCAGTTATAGCAAAGGTTTCCTGTTTTTCATTTCCCATACAGTCATCTTGTGGCCTCTGAGTGTGATAGCCATTTAGTGTCAGTTCTGTGCTGCTGTCGGCCTGAGCCACTGGGAACTAGATCACAATTATCCAGACTTTTTATTGAGCACAGGACCCATTAAACCATCATCCTGGCTGGAGTTGAACTCAAGTCCCTGTTGATATGACAATCTCTCATCCACTGCTCTAAATACAATTTTAAACATTGATAACACTTCAAAGGCTCCAAGTACCTCATGGAAATAATGTTAAAAACAGTTTAATAAAAAATTACATGAAACTATGATTAAAAACAGCAAGTGCAGAGGAAATGGTTATATTAATTGTGCAAGGTTTTGGAGAAGTGGAATTCTTTTAATATGAGACTGAAAATTAATATATTTGATTGCACTTTATATAATATAAAGAAAACACTACAGAACTTGATAGTCCTGTTATTATTATTTGCATGTTGGCCTCATTTAGTGTCTGGTCTTCTTTCCAAATACAGTGTGTCTCGAAATGTGACTTCATATGATCATCAGGGTATTCTGAGAATAACTGTGTCCTACTTTATAATCCTCTGACTTTTCTGTCCACACCAGGTCCACTTCCATGACTAATTGTGAACGTGATTTAAGATAGCTGCCTTCTGCAAACCGACTGTTGGCACAAGGTGCTTTTGATGTGAGTGTACCTTGCCAAAAGCTTTCTTGTATAAGTTACAATCAACTTCAAAACTCTCAGGAGATTATTTCTGGTACCTAATCAGGCATTTCTCCCAATGTAGATGTGCGGCCCGTGGCATTAATCAATGCAGCATCCGTTAGTCAGCTCAACATTACTCCTGCTAAACAGATCGCTTCTGACAGCTATGGAAGTTGCAGTTAAATTTGACCAGATACAGCAGCTGAGCGTTTGTTTTAAGAAATATTGCCAGAGGATACTATTCCTTTTTTTGTGATTGTCATCACTTCATTTACAGATGCTTGACCTATGTTGCAGTGGGTCAAATACACATAATATTTCCTATAGTACTATTAAAGACCTTTTTTCACTCAACCACATGTCCTCTGTATTTCTTTACGAAGTGAGTGGGTAAAAAAACAATCAAGATTATTTCATCATTTTCAAAATCTAGTAAGGAAATATCAATATTCATACGATGATTTCCTGGCAGCATTTTTTGTTTCCCGTTTATCTTAATCCCTTGAAGGTCATTTGTTCTATTTTAATGTGGACTTCTGAAAATGTTTGAGGGTACGGCTTCTTGTGGCAATGATAGGCTTTTACATTTAGAAACAAGATTCACTCTATTGTCTCAGTGGAGTCATGAAGGAGCTGAAGTGGACAGGATTTGTACATTATTTGATATAAAATCGCTACTTATCAAAGTATCCTCTTCGTTAACATTTCTCATGTCTTCTACAGTCAATACAGTACGTCCTGAAACTGTCAGCAGTTCGTTGAGATACTTGCATAGATAAAAGTAACGAATTTGGTTCACACAATAGCATGTATTTATATTCCACTTTTAGGTTAAGGAATGATCCAGATTTGTCCACAAAAAAAGAAAAAAATGCTGCAGACATGGAAATAGATATAAGGAAGGACAAATCCTTAGTCAAATTGATAGGTCAAAAGGAGGAGAGAAAAACTGAAAAATGAAAAGGCTTAATGAGGCTTAAATTTCAGAATTATGACCTTGAAATTTGAATGGTAGGACACTGAAAGTTAGGGATCAGACAGAAGACAGAAATTGTGGAGTATGGATATTGTGGAGCTTTGTGTGACTATTGAATTTATAACGAGAAGAAAGGGAAATAACAGAGGAATTGAAAACAATTTTTTTTTGAAAAATAGAGGCAAAGTCAGACTGTTTGCAAGCACAAGGATTATGTCTAAATAGAACTGAGTGAAAGTGAGAACCAAGGTGTGGAAGGAATTCTTGTCAATGGGCAGTAAGAATCCCTTCAGAACATTGAATGGGAAAATTGAAATTAATGAATGGACAATAAATACATTCAAATTGCAGATAATCCAAGATAGGCGCTAAAGAGAGGTATGATTACAGTTGTTCGAGTAAATTATATGGGTGATAATACTAGCATGGACAGAAGATTGGCTGACTGGCAGGAGGCAAAGAATGTGGATAAAGGGGTCCTTTTCTAGTTGGCTGCTGGTGACAAGTGATGCTCTGCAGGCGTCGGCGTTGGGACCACTTCTTTTCCAGTTATATGTCAATGATTTGGATGACGGAATTGATGGCTTTGTGGCCTAGTTTGCAGGCATTACAAAGATAGATGGAGAGGCAGGTAGTGTTGAGGAAGCAGGGAGTTCTCATCAACTTCTCTCAGATTCCACCACTCATCTACACTCTTGCACTGGCAAAAATTTATATTGGCCAACAAACAAAATAACATGCATGTATTTGGAATGTGGAGGAAACTGGTTCATTCCACAGACAGACAGCACCGCAGGTGAGAATTGAGCCCCAGTCACAGCAACTTTGAGGCAGCAGGACTGCAAGCAGCATCACAATGCTCTTGGATCTTAGACATGAAAAGGCTGATTTCAAACCTCTGCTGCCTTGTGGCTATACCCACTCACCGGGAAGGCGTCAGGAGTAAACCCTGAGGAAAATTCCAGAGGTAGAGTCCCCAAGGCAGTCCTATGTTGAGTTCAGTGCTGACTGGCAACTCCTGCAATGCCACTGGTGCCAAATTGTATTGGTCTCTGCTGCTCCTTTGATTTATCAGTTGTGTGGAATGGGCGCGCCAGCTGCATGGGATACAGCTTGCTCTCCATATCGTACTGCCCTGGCTTGCCACTGGTTTGGAATCATATAGACAGCTAGGGTGCAACATCCGTGGTCGACCCCAACCAGTGGCGAGCCTGTCTGTCACATGAAAGTCAGACAACATACTACAATGGCATATTAGGATAGAGATGCTCAGTGTACAACAGATGAGTCTGATTTTTACTCTAGAAGCTCTTGGTGGTTTATAGGTCTGGGGTAGATCAAGGTATGGTCAATGCATATTCAACTTGCCAAAGCTCTAGGGCCCAATTCAGATGTGGAAGTTGTCTGTAAGGCCATTCTAAAGACTCATATTAAATACACAGTATATGTACATACACGTACACTGATAATCCAACTTCTATATAAACAGCCGCAGCATAGTAAATTTTTAAATTGTCCCATTCAGGCCTAAAGATTTAATTGCTGTGGAGGATTTCCTACTCTTGTGGGACAACATCTTTCCTGACAAGGGAGGTCTCTCTGCATGGCAGGAGAGACTTGGTGATTGTAGGAGTTGATTCTGAGATGACAGGAAATGGCTCTAACAGCTCTGGACACCTTTCTTCTCTAACAATTGACTCCACTCTTCTCAACTGATTGATATCTTGGCTCCATATGTTGTCCAGTTCTGTCCTTAATCTTCCAAGTAGCCATTTTTGATCGCCCCTGTAGTCCCTCATTTGGACTGCTTGCCCAGTAGTGAAACACGAAACTTGTGTGAGAAACCAATCACAGCCCCACAATTCTGGTCCTCGTGTTTTTGCCACATACAAGCCCAATGTGGCTTGTTAGTTGTTGGACTTCACTGTTACAAATGTCATTTCCACAGGAGTTATCTTTTCTCCAGTACAAGTTCTTAATTGAATATCTGCAGACTTCAGTTCAGTATCTTTGAAATGCCGTTCAAACTCATTTTGTGTAATGACTGAAACAGCCGAGCCGTGTCCAATTCCATTTTAATTAGCTGATCACTTATGGTGTAATCCATACTGCTTGTCCTTTGTTAATTTTCATATTTAAAATCTCAAGGCTAATCAGTCCTGAGTCACTCTCATCATTGTCAGATATTTCATCGACAGCATGCAGATTAGTGCTCTTTTTGAAACTGAAGCTTGACTTTTTATCTTTTTCACTTTTCTGTGCAGTCCATTTATTTTTATCTGCCTGACATGTTCTTTGTATGTGTCCTACTTTGCTGCATTTTCTGTAAGTTTCATCGTTAAAACTGCATTGGTCTGGTGTATGTGAGCTTATGCCACAACGGTAACACAATTTGTTCAGCTAGGTGGGTTTCTGTTTAGATGTTGCAATTTTGTTCATGCTCACTTTCATTCCCGAAAGCAACTCAATTGCATCTCTGGCCGTTGTTTCCATTGATACAGCAATATCTATTGTTTCTTTTAAATGTGAGTTGTGCTTCAGTTAGGAGTTGTTTTTGAATGATTTATGCAAACTAAACAATCTCTCAGTGAATTATTAAGCCCATCAATGAACTGACAATTCTTAGACAATTTCTTCAATTTAGCCTTGTAAACTGAAATGGACTCCCCTTCCTTTTGATTCCACTTATGAAACCTAAAGCATTCTGCAATTAACCATGGTTTTGGTTAAATGTTCCTGAATTATGTTCACAATATCAGCAAAGCTCATTTTGGCTGCTTTGGTTGGAGCAAAACTGGCACTTGTTTCTCATTGGTTATTATACTTGCTTTGAAATACTGTTCAATTTGTTCAGTGTACATCATTTAGCTATCCGTTGTGCAATCAAATATGTCTATCATTCCAACATAGCTGGCTAATTCTGCTTTATTTTAAATTTATTATATTATCACCCAGTGCTCACTTTATGATCCCATGAATTTCATCCATTTTCTGCCTTTTTTAACTGTCTCTCTCTTCCCTTGTGAATAAACTTGTGCTGCACTTTTATTTAAACTCAAATGTCTCTCTCACCCTGTGCAGAAAAATTGTGCTGTGCTTCAGCGTGTAGATGGTTGTCTTGGGTTCATTTTAAAACTACCTCATCGCCACTGTTATGTTTTTTAACTCCAAAAACTAATAAACAGGAAACATAGGAGCCCAGAAAAATGTGCCTACTTTGTTTTTACTTCAGTGAGCTGCTCACATATGATGTGGTGCTGTAATGATGTGTGGCATTCTTTGTACATATAATCTGTAATGAACAAAGAATGCTTAATGAAACAATATATTTACAATAATTTACTCAAAATTACTGAAATATTAAATAGAATACAACCTATATCAAGTTCACACAAAAGGTATAAGCAAAAGCTGTTGGAGGCAGGAATTATGTACATTAACATTGGATTATAGATTATAACAGAATTCTTAAATGTAAAATATGACTTCTTTTTCTCTCCTATGAAGATCTCTTTCCAGCTCATCTGTGGAATAAACTCTGCCCTTCATATTCAGGTGCATTTTGCTTTGATGTCTGTGTATTCAAAGGAGATCCATAGTACATTAGCTCTTTTTGTTCTGTTATTAAAAACAGTCTTTCACACATCTGAAGAGTTGTACAACAACATCTATTTTCATGTTTTTTTTCCGCCCTGAATTCACTGAGGAGCTCCACTGTCCATGTGCAAAAGAGCTGTCCGACCATTTTCTGATGTAACCAGATCAAACAGCATTTTCTTCCGGAAATGAGCGACATTATAATACTTTGCACTTCATGCTTTTAAAATATCTGAACCATCTGATGCTGTGCATAATAGAAAACGTCTGAAAGACTCCCATGTTTTTTAGATGCCAAGTTCACCATTCTGATCACTGGATTTTCAGAATCAGGCTTAATATCATAAGACCATAAGATATAGGAGCAGAATTAGGCTATTTGGCCAGTCAAGTCAGCTCCACCATTTTATCATGGGATATCCAATTTTACTCTCAGACCCAATCTCTTGCTGTGTCCCTGTATCCCTTCGTGCCTTGACAAATCAGAATATAGCAACCTCTGCCTTAAATATACATAAAGGCACAGCTGCCTGTGGCAATGAATTCCACAGATTCACCACTCTCTGGCTAAAGAAGTTCCTCCTCATCTCCATTCTAAAGGGAAGCCCCTCTAATGTGACGCTGTGTCCTCTCGTCGTAGACTCTCCCACTATAGGAAACATCCTCTCTACATTCACTCTATCAAGGCCTTTCACCATTCAATAGGTTTTAATGAGGTCAACCCTCATTCTTCTGAATTCCAGTGAATACAGGCCCAGAGCCATCAAATGCTCTTCATATGACAAGCCATTGAATCCTGGAATTATTTTCGTGAACCTCCTTTGAATTCTCTCCATCCTCAGCACGTCCTTTCTAAGATAAGGGGCCCTAAACTGCTCACAATAATCCTTTTGAAGCCTCACCAGTGCTTTATAAAGTCTCAAAATTACATCCTTGCTTTTATATTCTAGTCCTCTTGAAATGCATGCTGATATCACATTTGCCTTCCTCACCACAGACTCAACTTGCAAATTAACCTTCAGGGAATCCTGCACAAGGACTCCCAAGTCTCTTTGCACCTCAGTTTTTTTTAATTTCTTGTCTCTGTTTAGAAAATAGTCAACCCATTCATTTCTTTTACCAAAGCGTATGACCATACACTTCCCGACATTGTATTCCATCTGCCATTTGTTTGCCCATTCTCCTGATCTGTCTAAGTCATCTGCAGCCTCCCTATTTCCTCAAAACTACTTGCTCCTCCACCTATCTTCATACCATCTGCAAACTTTGCAACAAAACCATCAGTTCCATCATCCAAATCATTGACATATAACATAAAAAGAATCAGTCCCAACACAGACCGCTGTGGCACACCACTAGCCACTGGCAGCCGACCAGAAGAGGCTCCCTTTATTTCTACTTTTTGCTTCCTGCCAATCAGCTGCTGATTTATCCATGCTAGAACCTTTCCTGTAATACCATGGGTTCTTAAGCACCTGGGTTCATAGCTTGTTAAGCAGCCTCATGTGTGGTATTTTTTCAAAGGCCTTCTGAAAATCCAAGTTCACAACATCAACCAATTCTCTTTGCCTATCCAGCTTGTTATTTCTTCAAAGAATTCCAACAGATTTGTCAGGCAAGATTTTCCCTTGAGGAAACCATGCTGACTATGGCCTATTTTATCATGTGCCTCTAAGTACCCAGAGACCCTATCCTTAATAATCGACTCTGACATCTTCCCAATCGGTGAGGTCAGACTAACTGGCCAATAGTTTCCTTTCTTCTGCCTCTCTCTCTCCTTGAAGAGTGGAGTGACTTTTGCAATTTTCCAGTCTTTTGGAACCATTCCAGAATCTAATAATTCTTGAAAGATCATTACTAATTCCTCCACAATCTCTTCAGCCACATCTTTCAGAACGCTAGGGTGTGCACCATCTGGTCCAGTTGACTTATCTAACTTCAGGCCTTTCAGGTTCCCAAGCACCTTCTCTCTCGTAATGGTAACTTCTCACACTTCATGACGCCTGACACCTGGAACTTCCACCATACTGCTAGCGTCTTCCACAGTGAAGACTGATGCAAAATACTTATTCAGTTCATCCACCATTTTCTTATCCCCCATTACTGCCTCTCCAGCAACATTTTCCAGCAGTCCGATATCCATTCTCGCCTCTGTTTTACAATTTATGTATCTGAAGAAACTTTATTATTGGCTAGTTTACTTTTGTATTCCATCTTTAACCTTCTGAATGACTTTTTTAGTTGCCTTCTGTTGGTTTTTAAAAGTTTCCCAATCCTCTAACTTCCCATTAACTTTTGCTCTATTATATACACTCTCTTTGTCTTTTATGTCGGCCTTGACTTCTCTTGTTAGCCACGGTTGAGTTATCTTTCTTTTAGAATACTTCTTCCTCTTTGGGATGTATATATCTTGTGCCTTTCGAATTGCTTCCAGGAATTCCAGCTATTGCTGCTCTGCCCTCATCCCTGCCAGTGTTCTTTCCCAATCAGTTCCGGCAAACTCCTCTTTCATGTCTCTGTAATTTCCTTTACTCCACTGTAATATTGATACATCTGACTTTAGCTTTTCCTTCCCAAATTTCAGGGTAAATTTGATCATATTATAATCACTTGCCCTGAAGGGATTTTTTTTAGCTTAAGGTCTCTGATCAATTATGGCTCATAATCCAATGCCCAATCCAGAATAGCTGATCCTCCAGGGAGCTCAACCATAAACTGCTCTAAAAAATCATCTCATAGGTATTTTAGAAAATCCTCCTTTTGGAATCCAGTATCAACCAGATTTTCCCAATCTACTCTCATATTGAAATCCACCAAGACTATTGTAACATTGTCCCATTGTAATTTGTAGACCACATCCTTACTACTGCTTGGGGACCTTTTTACCTTTGCAGTTCCTAAGCTCTATCAACACCTTCCAATTGTAAGTCACCTCTTTCTAATGATTTGATTTCATTTTTTACCGACAGTGCAATGCAGCCCCTTCTGCCTTCCTGCCTGTCCTTTCAATACAATGTTTATCCTTGGAAATCAAGCTCCCGGCTAAAATCCTTTTTCAGCCATGATCCAGTGATGCCTACAAAATCATGCAGGCCAATCAGCAACTGTGCTACAAGTTCATCTACCTTGTTCAGTATACTGCACACATTCAAATATAACACCTTCAGTCCTGTATTCATCCTTTTTGATTTTGGTCACCTTTTATGTTGCAACTTATCCTGTTGACTGCAGTTTTGCCCCATCAACAGCCTCTCCTCACTACACATTGCCTCTGTTTGTAAACCAGCTACCTCATCTTCAGCAATATCATCCGCCTTTCCTTCGATGCTTCTTGCATTGAAATATATGCAGCTGAGAACACTAGTCACACCATGCGCAACCTTTTGATTCCTAACTTTGTCTGAGGTCTTACCCACATCTGCCTCCATAACCTCTCCACTAATTATTCTGGCACTCTGGTTCCCACCCCACTGCAACTCTTGCTTAAAGCCCACCATGCAGCATTAACAAACCTTCCTGCTAGGATATTAGCCCCCCGCTCCTCCAGTTCAGATGCAAACCGTCCCTTCTGTACAGGTCTCACCTACCCTGGAAGAGAGACCAGTGATCCAAAAATCCACTGCCCTCACTCCTGCACCAGCTCCTTAGCCATGTATTAAACTGTATAATTGTCCTACTCCTGACCTTACTAGTGCATGGCACAGGCAGCATACCTGAGATCACAACCCTGGAGGTCCTGCCCTTTAGCTTAGCACCTTACTCCCTGAACTCAGAACCTCGTCTCTCGTCCTACCTATGCCATTGGTACCTACAGGGACCACGATCTCTGGCTGTTCACCCACCCACTTAAGAATGCTGAGGACTTGATCCGAGATGTCCTAGGCCCTGGCACCCAGGAGGCAACATACCATCTGGGAATCTCATTCTCGCCCACAGAACTTCCTGTCTGTTCCTCAAACTAACAAATGTCCTATCAACACACCGTGCTTTTTCTTCCCCTTTCCCATCTGAGTCACAGAGGCAGACTCAGTGCCAGAGATCTGACCACTGTGACTTTCCTCTGCTAGATCAACAGAGTGGTATACATGTCGTTGAGGGATTGGCCACAGGGGTACTCTGCACTGGCTCCTTAATCCCTTTCACCCGCCTGACTGTCACCTAGTCTCCTGTGTCCTGCACCTTAGGTGTAATTGGCTCTCTATATGTCCTATCTATCACCCCTTCAGCCTCCCAAATGATCTGTAGTTCATCCAGTTCCAGCTCCAACTCTTTAATGCAAATTGTTAGATACTGCAGCTGGATGCACTTCTCACAGTCGTAGTCATCAGGGACACTGGGCGTCTCCTTGCCTTTCCACATTCTGCAAGAGGAGCATTCCTCTATCATGCCTGACATCTCTACTGTGCAGGCTGAGCAGATATATCACCGACATATGTTGTAAAATTTGTTAACTTTCAGCAGCAGTACAATGCAATACATAATGAACCACCTCACACTACAGAAAAGGATCTTGGTAATTGTAGGGATGACCTATGGCGGAATGAAAAGATTGTGCATGTAGATATTAAGAAAGAGGATGTGCAAGAGCTTTTGAAAAGCATCAAGTTGGATAATTCACTGGAACCAGATGAGATGTACCTTAGGCTACTGTGGGAGGCTAGGGAGGAGATCGCTGAGCCTCTGGCAATGATCTTCGCATCATCAATGGGGATGGGAGAGGTTCCGGAGGATTGGTGGGTTGTGGATGTTTTTCTATTATTCAAGAAATGGAGTAGAGATAGCCCAGGAAATTATTGACCTGTGAGTCTTACTTCAGTGGTTGGTAAGTCGATGGAGAAGATCCTGAGAGGTAGAATTTATGAACATTTGGAGAGGCATAATATGATTACAAATAGTCAGCATGGCTTTGTGAAAGGCAGGTCGTGCCTTACAAGCCTGATTGAATTTTTTGAGGATGTGACTAAGCACATTGATGGTGGTAGAGCAGTAGATGTAGTGTATATGGATTTCAGCAAGGCATTTGACAAGGTACCCCATGCAAGGCTTATTGAGAAAGTAAGGAGGCATCGGATCCAAGGGGACATTGCTTTGTGGATCCAGAACTGGCTTGCCTACAGAAGGCAAAGAGTGGTTGTAGACGGGACATATTCTGCATGGAAGTCGGTCACCAGTGGTGTGCCTCAGGGACCTGATCTGGGACCCTTGCTCTTCGTGATTTTTATAAATGACCTGGATGTGGAAGTGGAGGGATGGATTACTAAATTTGCTGATGACACAAAGGTTGGAGGTGTTGTGGTTAGTGTGGAGGGCTGTCAGAGGTTACAGCAGGACATTGATAGGATGCAAAACTGGGCAAAAATGACAAGTGGCAGATGGAGTTCAACCCAGATAAGTGTGAGGTGGTTCATTTTGGAGGTCAAATATGATGGCAGAATATAGTATTAATAGTAAGACTCTTGGCAGTGTGGAGGATCAGAGGGATCTTGGGGTCCGAGTCCATAGGACACTCAAAGCTGCTACGCAGCTTGACTCTGTGCTTAAGAAGGCATACGGTGTATTGGCCTTCATCAATCATGGGATTGAGTTTAGGAGCTGAGAGGTAATGTTGCAGCTATATAGGACCCTGGTCAGACTCCACTAGACTTACTGTGCTCAGTTCTGGTCGCCTCAATATAGGAAGGATGTGGAAACCATAGAAAGGGTGCAGAGGAGATATACAAGGATGTTGCCTGGATTGGGGAGCAGCCTTATGAGAATAGGTTGAGTGAACTTGGCCTTTTTTCCTTCGAGCGATGGAGGATGAGAGGATACCTGATAGAGGTGTATAAGATGATGAGAGGCATTGATGGATAGTCAGAGGCTTTTTCCTAGGGCTGAAATGGCTAGCATGAGAGGGCACAGTTTTAAGGTGCTTGGAGGTAGATACAGAGGAGATATCTGTCATGGTCCAGTCCATGAAGTCCGCATTCCAGTTCACGATCTGGTCTGTGGACTCAGGATTCTGGGTCTTCCAGCTGTCCCTTGTTTTGGTTGAGTTCATCATAGGCACCTGATTCCCATTTTGGGGCTTGGAATATAAGTGGCCTTGGGGTTGGGTGTGGGCTGCTGGTTTGTCTTGTCAAGATTTCCTGGGAGCAACCTGCTGGTGGAAGGCTAGAGCGGCCACTTGCCATCTTTAGGCTGTGTTGGAGAACCATCGCTTCACGGAGCCTTGCTGTCGGTAGTCGGAGCTGTCTTTGCGGTATGGATTCGGCTGTTTCCCAGGCCAGCTGAGTGGCTGTCAGCCACTTCAAGCTAGGTAGGGGTCTGGCTGTTTCCATAACCAGCCTAGGTTTCTGGCTGTAACTGCGACTTGGAGCAACCCCGATGCAGAGATGGAACTGTCTGTCGGTCTTTGGTGTTTGTCTCTTCTTGTCCTCGCCTCTGTGGGGTAAGTCAGGCTGTTCTGCTGTTGCCGTGTGGAGGGATCTGCCTTGTCTTGTCCTTGTCTCTGTGGGGTAAGTCAGGCTGTTCTGCCATTGCCCCGCGGGGTGATCTGTCTTGTCTTGTCCTCACCTCCGTGGGGTAGGTCAGGCTGTTCTGTCGTTGCCCTGCGGGGGGATCTGTCTTGTATTGCCCTTGCCTCCGTGGGGTAAGTCAAGCCGTTCTGCCGTTACCTGACAGATGGTCTGTCCCACCTTGGTATGGAGAAGAAGTTGAGTCCCGGCTTGTCTAAGTATAAGTCCCAGCTCTATATCTATGTACTGTCCTGTCTCATGTTGGTATCGTGTTAAAGATGAGTCCCAGCTTTTTGAAGGATAAGTCCTGGCTCTATGTTGATGTTCAGTTCCCAGTCTGTCTCTGAGCTCCAGCCTCTGAGTTATCAGACTCCGCAAGTCTCAAGAGCCACGACCCCAGCCTCCGCAAGCCTCAAGAGCCAAGACCCCAGCCACGTCCTGTCCTGTAGTCATGTCATGTCCTTGCCTAGTTCCGGGGACCGAGCCCGAGGCAAGACCCAGGTTCTTGGTCCTTGTCCGGTCTCTGGCTCGGAGCCCAAGCCTAGGCTTCTAGTTCATAGTTCCTTGTCCGGGTTTCCTGTCTAGTCCATGTCCTAGCCCTAGTCTGCGTTCTTGTCCCTGCTCCTTGTCTGCATCCTATCACGTCCCTACTCTAGTCAAGTCCTGTTCCTTGTACTTCAGTGTCTGTGTCTTGCATTTGGGTCCGTTCCTAATGCCCCCATTGTGACGATATCAGGAGTAAGTTTTTTACACAGAGTGGTGAGTGCGTGGAATGGGCTGCCAGCGAAGGTGGTGGAGGCGGATATGATAGGGTCTTTTAAGAGACTCCTGGACAGGTACAAGTATATGGAGCTCTGAAAAATAGAAGGCTATGGGTAATCCTCGGTAATTTCTCAGGTAAGGACATGTTCGGTACAGCTTTGTGGGCTGAAGGTCCTGTATTGCGCTGTAGGCTTTCTGTGCTTCTATTTTTCGATAATACAAACGTTTGTAATAGGGAGAATAAAACTGTGGATTACAGTAAGTATACATATGTTAAATAGTTAAATTAAATAAGTTGTATAAAAATAGAAGTAAAAAAGTAATGAGGTAGTGTTCGTGGGTTCAAAATCCACTCAGAAATCGGATGGCAGAGGCAAAGAAGCTGTTCCTGAACTGTTGAGTGTGAGCCTTCAGGCTTCTGTACCCCTTTCCTGATGGTAGCAATGAGAAGAGGGTATGTCCTGGGTGATGGGGGTCCGTAATGATAGATGCCGTCTTTTTGAGGCTTCACTCCTTGAAGATGTCCTGGATACTATGGAGGTAAGTGCCCATGATGGAGCTGACTAATTTTGCAACTGTCTGCAACTTACCTCAATCCTGTGCAGTAGTCCCCACTGCACCCCCCCATACCAGACGGTGATGCAGACAGTTAGAATGCTCTCCACGGTGCATCGGGAGAAATTTGCGAGTGTTTTTTTAGCCGTGGAAGCCAAGTCATTGGGTGCATTTAAGGCAGAGGTAGACAGGTTCTTGATTCGCAAAGGCATCAAAGGGTATGGGGAGAGGGCAGGGGATTGGGGACAACTGGAAGAATTAGATCAGCCTATGATTGAATGGTGGAGCAGACTCGATGGGCTGAATGGCCTACTTATGATTATGAAGACACGTAGTCCTCTTTTATTGTCACTTAGTAATGCATGCATTAAGAAATGATACAATATTTCCTCCGGTGTGATATCACAAAACACAGGACAAACCAAGACTGAAAAGACTGACAAAACCACATAATTATAGCATATAGTTACAAACAGTGCACAATACCATAACTTGATGAAGAAGTCCGTGAGCACAGTAAAGTTCAACGTTTCTCAAATGTCCCATATCTCACGCAGACGGGAGAAGGAAGAAAAACTCTCCCTCCCATGCCGACCACAGTCTGACTCTGAGTCATCCGAAAACTTCGAGCTCTGATCAGCTCTCCGACACCGAGTACTGAGCACCATCTCTGTCCGAACGATTCAACCTCCTTCTCGGTCGCCAAAAGCAGGCAAGGCGGGGGATTTTGAGGCCTACCCTCCGAAAGATTCACGACCACATGGTAACATCAGCAGCGAATGGGCGTTTCAGAAATTTCTCCAGATGTTCCTCTGTGCTTTCACGTCCATTCTTCACTTCTGCTCCTATATCTTACGGTATTATGGTCTTGTGGTCTTTTTTGGGACATACCAAATCTCCTCAAACACCTAATGAAATATAGCTACTGTCTTGCCTTCTTTATGGCTGCATCAATCTGTTGGGTCCAGGTTAGGTCCTCAGAGATCTTGACACCCAGGAACTTGAAATTGCTCACTCTCTCCACTTCTGATCCCGCTATGAGGACTGGTGTGTGCTCCCTCATCTTACCCTTCCCGAAGTCCACGATCATCTCTTTGCTTTTACGGAAGTTGAGCGCAAGGTTGATGATTTTGATTTCTTATGAAATGAAATTATATAAAAAAAATTTAATTGCATGCATATACAATATGATGTTTGCACAACATGTTTATTAGCCTTTCTGTAAGAACAGAATAAAGTAGTTCTCCTTGTTTGAAGCTTCTGTGAAGCTCTCATTGTCTCATTATTTGGATTTAAACCATTCCTGTTGTCATCTGAGACAGACCACTAAATACAGCTGGTGACGAGGAGAGTTTTCAGCTCGACCATGAATCAGCACTGGTGGGAAAACATTTTGAGTGGAAACAAAATCTGGTTGTATCTCCAAAACTTATTTTTGCCTGGAGCTCATCACAGGAGTCAGGAACAAGCTCTGCATGTGCAAAGAAAAAGGAGCAAAAATACCAAAAGAGCAGCAAAAATGTGGAAGCCCCCAAGATCAGGCACAGTGGGTGGATTGGAATGGATACCGATGAGTCTGCTCAGAAAGAAGAATTGCAGGTAGCAGCAGCCACTTTTATAGATGCACCAACTGTTTTTAAGTCGAATTATTTCTTAACAATGGACGAGCTTCATTAATCTGCACCCCAGGTCACATTGGGTGTCGAATGCAAACGTGGAGGAGGCCTGAATATTAAGGCATTGTTTTCTTTCAATGAGAAAGAAAATGACAGTTTGTGCTTCCGCAGAATTCAGCCTGGTGGTGTACCACAAAGCTTGTGAAATGTTTACCTCTTCCATGAAGGAAATGGAGATATTTGTCATAACCAGTACTATTCAGGAGATGTAAGGAAGTGCTAAAACTGCACAGACATTGAATGCAGCATTGAGGGAATGAAATGAAGAGATCTCACTGGCTAAAATTCATGCCAGAGCAGATCACACACTCAGTAAGTTAACTACTAAGATGCCCTTTGACTGCATAGCTATTGGAGGCACTCGGCAGCTGAGAGCAGAAGAGAAGGAAATAGAGGAGATGTAACTCAGAATTAACCATGGTAAAGGGGAAGCTATGTTTAAGGGGAAAACAAATATCTTAAAACTGCTAGTGTGGGAAGCAGAAACGATTGAGTCAGAGAAACTGAGAAAAGAATGAAGGTCTTACAGGAAGCTTACTCACTCCCATCTTGCTTATTCCTTCCTGTAAGGACTTTGCTTTATAGAGGCAATTGCTTTATCAGAAGAGGATATATTGACAGTCTTATTACTATTTCAAAAGAAACATAATTTGCTTTGTACAGCACTAATACTACTAGTAGCTATAGTGTGAGAGAGCAAGGCTTATAAGATCACAGCACTGATAGAATTTGGGTCATTAGTGATCCAAAGTAATAAGATTCTATGCTGTTTCATTATGAGGAAGGTTATTCTATGGACCACAGTTCAGTCACCTACACTTGGGAAGGAATACAGTAAGTCCTAAGACTTATTCAAGATTACTGGGCTACAATGGCCAGAGTTCCAAGTTACCATTTGTTGAGATGTATGGCTTTGAACCTTCAACTCCATTGGTTAAAGACTGTCTTCCTAAAGTTGGAAGGAGATATTCAGAGTTCACACAAATACACTGGATAATGTTTGGAGATACTGCTGTATCTGATGGCATTTGCAAAGATGCTCACACAGGAATAAAAGGGTATAAAACACACATGTAATGAATTAAATGTCAAAGAACCCACTGCAAATCAAAGCCACTTCATTATTCTTTGACCAAGTGGAAGAAGGGCTCAAGAAACTTGAAATAAAAAATGTTTGGTGAGTAACTCATAACAACTGGGGAACTCCAATAGTTGTCATTTAAAAGGTAATAATAATAATAACTATAATAATAATAATAATCTGTAATTACAGATAGGGCAATCCATAATAAACATCCAGATATAATATTACAGGATAAACAAGCAAGAAAAACACCAGAAATATGTTAAATTAAAAGAGGAAATTGAAAGATTTTGGAACATAAACAGAGCATAGAGTGCATTGTCCCAATGGTAATATTTTCAAATGGTATCATCCCAAAGGCACAACACAATACCATTAAACAGTTAGGGCTAAACAGCAATATCTATGTAAATCTTCAGAAAGCCACAATACTAAATACCACGAGGATAGTCTGAAAGTTCCTACCAATTGAGAAATGAGTGTGCTTGGCTTCACCTGCACCTCACGTTTTACCAGCTTGAGCTGAGAAAAAATAACAATAAAAATAATAATAATGTGGCGACCCACTTTCTGGCACCCACGAACCGGCTCACGAAACAGCGTGCGCAGGCAGAGGGCCGGCAGCGAAAAGGGGCGCCAGGCCATCTTCACCAGCAGGGGGAAAATCCCGCGCGCAGAAAGGGTCTGGGAATATGCATTCCCCACAGTAGTCCCGCCCAGGGAGGGCGGGAAGGGAAGGCTTTAAAGCGGGCCGCGAAGTTTGAATAAATCTCTTTCATCGCAACTCTAACTCACCGACTCCGTGTGGTTATTCTAGCGCTGTGTGTAGCACATCGCTACAATAATACATTTTGATAACCACCATTATAAAAATAAACTGATACATTTTACAAGGCAATTCTCTAAACCCACTATGGTTCTGTCTAGCTTTAAACCTGCTTTCTAAGTTACTGAATCAGACGAAAATTGGTTATCAAATCAGAAACAACGAAATGAGCTATACTTATCACACCTTCTATACATGGATGATTTGAAATTATATACTCCTTCATCAGTAAAGTTAAACCAATTAATTCAAATAGTAGAACTATTTTTGAAAGATATAAACATGAACTTTGGAGTGGATAAATACAGAACATTAAACATAAAGAAAGGTGCAACAGCACTAATAGAATATAAAACAGAGCAACAGGATTCAATACAACTGATATAAGTATCTGGGATATCAACAAGCGAAAAAAAACAGATCATAGTGTGATAAAAGAAAAACTTTTGACAGAAGTTATTTCGAGGCTTAAGAAAATCTGCCAAACAGAGCCCAACAGTAAATATCTAACAAAGGCAATGAACACTTTTGCTATACCTATATTAATGTATTCTTTTGACATAATATCTTGATCCAAAACCAAACTGGAATACTTACAAAGAAAAGTAAGAACTGAAATGACAAATTTCAGAAAGCATGATGCACACTCGAATGTGCTTAGATTAACACTGCCAAGGACAAGAGGGGAAAAGTGGAATAACAGACATCAAAAATCTACACAACAGTCAGATAAAACTTCTAAGGATATAGTTTCATCAACAAAAACAGGATTCAGCACTCCACACAAGCATATTCAATTCTGATAAGAAGTACACACCACTAAACTTAAATGAGAGTACAACCCAGAAAAATGAAGCAATAAGCACTATTGAAGAAGGATTTAACCAGTGGAAGAGCATGACCCTCCATGGAAGACATCCCCGCAATCTGAGCAGACTAGATGTTGGCAAGAAAGCATCGAAAGCCTGGCTCAGAATTGAAGGCCTCTTCCCAGAAACAGGAGGGTTCTTTGTGGCAATACAGGACCAGGGAATTAACACAAAAAATGATCAAAAATACATAATAAAAGTCCAACAAATTCAGGATGATAAATGTAGAAAATGCCAAGAAAAAACAGAAACAATTCAACACATTACAGGATCTTCCAGCAGTTTACACAATCTGTTTACTCACACAGGCACAATCAAGTGGCAAACATCAGTCATCAAAAGCTTGCTTTAAAATACAAACTCATAAATGAAGAAGTCACTCCTTACTATAAATGCAACCTTGATCCAATTTTAGAGACAGAATACCATAAATTATATTATGTTATTATAGTTATTATAGTTAAGACAATCCATAATAATAGTCTAAATATAATAATACAGGATAAAAAAGCAAGAACAACTTCTTCACTAGATATAGCTATTCCACACACACATAATTTACAGAAATCAGTAAGTGAAAAACACCAACAATATGCTGAATTAGAAGAGGAAATTGAAAGACTATGGAACATGAACAGGATATACATTAGTAATATTTACTAATAATCTACTAATTATTGTAAATCTACAGCAGTGTCATCCCAAAGGCACTACACAATACCATTAAGCAATTAGGACTACACAGCACTATTTATGTTAATCTTCAGAAAGCCACAATGCTAAACACCACTGAACTCCTCTGAAAGCTCCTAGCAATTGAGAAATGAGTGTGCTTGGCTATTCCTGTACCTCGGGTTTTACCAGCTTGAGCTGAGAAAAAATAACAATAATAGTAACTTATTTATAGAGCACTTTTCATACAGATGACATAGTTCAAAGTGCTTTACAACGGGATAAAGTACAAACATAAAAATAAATTTGAAAATAAAAATAAAAATGAAAAAAAAGACAAAAAGATGTTAGTTAAAAGCAAGGTTAAATAAATAAGTTTTGAGTTGGCGTTTAAAGGTGTCAGCTAGGTCTGCATCCATCGTAGCTTTAGGTACGGATTTCCACAGTTTAGGAGCGTAGTTAAAAATGATGACCTGCCAATTATTTTTAGAGGAAAATTGTTTAAATTTAAGAGACTGCTGGAAGAAGATGTGAGATCTCGAGCGGGATTATAAAATGAAAATGATTCTGTGATGTTCTCTGATCCCAGACCATTGAGAGCTTTAAAAACAAGTAAGAAAACTTTAAAATCAATTCCAAAAATACAGGAAGCTAATGCAGAGTAATTAGGAGGGGAATGATATGTTCCTTCATCCAGGTATTAGTCAAAAGTCTAGCAGTGGTGTTCTGAATGAATAGAAATTTTTGTCAAAAGATTGTTTTGAAAGGCCACTAAAAAGTCCATCGCAGTAATATAGACTATTTGATATAAAGGTGTGAATGAGTTTATCAGCATTATTATGTGACAGAAACAGACATACCTTTGCAATATTTCTTAAGTGTAGAAACAATAGATAAAACAGTAGGGTCGTGTGGAGACCTTTAAGTGCAAATCAAACAGTGGATAGTAAATATAACTTTTTTGGACTTATATATGTAGTTGGTGGAATCAATTCTTGATGCATGCCATGTAGAGCTGAACAGAAAATGAGGCCAGTCAGAAGTTTTCTTCTGCAGTTCCCTGGGATTAAGGTTGACTTACTGTCACAATGGTTTCATGCGTTCTCAGCTAGCTAATAAGACCAATGTGAGAAGAGGTAGACCCTTCCATAGATGGGGCAGCAGGTTGTCAAGAGGGTAGGGGCATGTGCAATTTGTGAGGTGATGTGCTCCTTTTGCAACTATGTATAGACTGTGTGTTCCCCTGATGCATAACCACAAAGTTTTCAATACTACCTTGAATACTTCTTTTCCAGTTGGGGCAGAATTGCACCAGGAATGACCAGGAATTAGAACGGATATTACATTGCCTCAAGGAGAATTTGGGCAGGTCCTTCCATCTTTTCCTCTGTCCATCTGGCAATCTTGTCCCAAGATGGATTTCAGGAGAGAGATGAGATCAGATGTACCCCATTAACAATAGATATTAAGGTTGTACCCTTAGTGTGGTAGTGTGGGCACATGGCCAAATGGTTAAGGCATTCGACTAACGATCTGAAGGTCGGGAGTTCGAGCCCCAGCCGAGGCAGCATGTTGTGTCTTTGAGCAAGGCACTTAATCACACAGTGCTCTGCGACAACACTGGTGCCAAGCTGTATGGGTCCTAATGCCCTTCCCTTGGACAATATCAGTGTTGTGGAGAGGGGAGACTTGCAGCATGGGCAACTGCTGGTCTTCCATACAACCTTGCCCAGAGTGAAGACTTTCCAGGCGCAGATCCATGGTCTCGCAAGACTAACGGATGCCTTTACCTTTACCTTGTGCTGAATTGCCAAACAGTTAAAACCTCATTAAACTTGTTCCAAACTCAATGGACAAGAACTTGTTGGGCATTGATAATTGTCTGAGCAATGAAAACCAACTCCTGATCAGCAGAGTGGACAATTGTATTTTGCAGGAAGTACTAAAGTGACACATCATCACTATTCAATATACCCCAGCCTGTTCACTGTCCATGATCTCAATCCAACCTTGAAAACAGTCAGCAAGGACAAAACATCATTCCTGTTGCAACAGTAAAACAAACTGAAGAGTCGAGGGAGATCTTTGCTTTGCATGGAATGTCAGCAGAATAAGTGTCCAACAATGGACCATAGTTCCTCATACATTTATTTGCAATTATTATGCAGCACCATGGCATGAAACACTCTGCTGTGGGAATTAGAGAAGACTATACACATGCTAAAAGAAACCATGAGGAAGCAAGTGTTCCAGGGCTCCTCTTGCAAATCAATTTGCTAACTTCACTGCTGAGTTTTCCCCAGCAGAGTTGTTAATGCATCATTTTCTCAAATATGTCTACAACTGGACAGCTTAACTTAAACTGGAGAGGCATCAATTGAAACAAAAGACAATTTAAAGCAAAGAAAAAGTTATTGTAATTGAGTGAGAGAGTCACCAGAGTTGCATGCAAATACAAAAACAGTAGCAAAACCTTGGTGGAGTTGTGCATCTATGGTCTTAACTCTTACCAGAAAAATGCTGGATATGTTCATGCTGATCAGATAATTACAGCAAGGGACACAGTTGCAGACACAGAAAAAATATATATAATGTTGAATTTATTCTTGACAATGACTCAGATTCCACCACAGCTGGAATCACAGAATGACCATAAAACCATAAGGCATAAGGCAATCAGGCCATTCGGCCCTTTGAGTCTGCTGTGCCATTTCATCATGGCTGATCCATTTCCCTCTCAACCCCACTCTCCTGCCTTCTCTGCAATCTTTCATGCATTAACTAATCAAGAAGTTATCAACCGCCACCTTACATACACCCAGTGACTTGGCCTCTGCAGCTGCCTGTGGCAGCAAATTCTACAGATTCACCACCCTCTGGCTAAAGAAATTCCTCCTCATCTCTGTTCTAACTGGACATCCCTCTATTCTGAAGCTGTGTCCTCTGGTTCTAAACTCCCCCACAATAGCAAACATCCTCTCCAAATCAATTCGATTTAGGTCTTTCAACATTCGATAAGTTTCAATGAAATCTCCCCTCATTTTAAATTCCAGCAAGTTAAGACCCAGAGCCATTAATCGCTTCTCATACAATAACCCATTTATTCCCAGAATCGTTCTTGTGAACGTCCTCTGAACCCGCTCTAATGTCATCACATCCTTTCTTAAATAAGGGGTCCAAAATGCAATACTCCAAGTGAGGCCTCAACAGTGTCTTATAAAGCTTCAGTCTTACATCCTTGTTTTTATATTCTAGTGTTCTCATAATGTATGCTAACAATGCATTTGTTTTCCTCACCAACGACCCAACTTGCATAATTAACCTTTAGGGAATTTTGCACAAGGATTCCCAATACCCTTTGCACCTTGGATTTTTGAATTTTCTTCCTGTTTAGAAAATAGTAGAAGAAGAAGAAGAAAGCCCTTAACTCCAAGTGGAGTCATTGGGACGCAGTCATGACGGTGTTTTTATAGCAGGCTTTCTTATTTTTACTAGGCCGAGTTGCTAGCTCGACGCTCAACCCAGCACGGATGGAAAGCGTGCAAGGGAGCCGGAAAATAGTCTATGCTTTTATTCTTTCTACCAAAGTGCACGACCATACACTTCCCCACACTGTATTCCATCTGTCACTACTTCGCCCATTCTCCTAATCTGTCTATGTCCTTCTGCAGCCATCCTGCTTTCTCAACACTCCCTGCCCCTCTGCCTATCTTTGTATTGGCTGCAAACTTGGCCACAAAGCCATCAATTCCGTCATCCAAACCGCTGACTTATAACGTAAAAAGAAATGGTCCCAACGTGACCCCTGTGGAACACGAAGTCACCGGCAGCTACTCAGAAAAAGCTCCCTTTATTCCCACTTTTTGCCTCCTGACAATCAGCCATTGCTCTATCCATACTAGTATTTTTCCTGCAGTACTATGGGCTTTTATTTTGTTAAGCAGCCTCATGTGCGGCAGCTTGTCAAAGGCCTTCTGACAATCCAAGTACACAATATCCACTGATTCTTCTTCGTCTATCCTGCTTGTTACTTCCTCAAAAAATTCCAACAGATTTGTCAGATAACATTTTCCCTTAAGGAAGTATGCTGTCTTTGGCCTTTTTTATCATGTGCCTCCAAGTACCCTGAAACCACATCCAAAACAATCAACTCCAACATCTTCCTAACCAGTGAAGTCAGTCTAACTGATCTCTAATTTACTTTCTTCTGCCTCCCTGTCTTCTTGAAAAGTGACATTTGCAACTGAGTTAGATCAAGAGGCCGCCATTCCTTCAGTTCATGAACTAATACAACATCAAAGATAAGTGCACAGCTGAAGAAATCAAACCAACCAAAGGCGAAAGCCAACAGAGCAAATGTGTGATAACTGTGTAAGCATTTGGAAAGTGTTAACTCAATTTATTTCAAGGAGAGAAAGCCATATGGAATATGTAAGTAATTCATTTGGATATTGCAAGTTCATGCTATCATTGCATATGAATATGTTGTTAGCATCACTTTGTTGTTAGACTGGAATATGTTGCACAACCTTGCTTGAAACTCCTGCTGTGCTAGAGATAATATTGTCATAACCAACATTCCCAGCATAGTCTAATGCCCACCTCAAGATATAAAACAGATCTGAGAGTCTGAGTCAGAACAAAGGAGGACATTGCCCCCTCCGCAATAATAATTCAACATGTTGATTAATCATAAGCATTGACATAAAATACAACTTTCCAGAAAGTCACATTTATATCCTCTTCCACATCCAGTGTGAATATGTGCAGGGATTGACATGTGACTGTTTTTATAAAGGCACACTCTACATACACATGCAGACAAACACATTCATACACACAGGGAGGATGCATGCACACACACAAATAAACAAAGATATAGAAATGATAATGTGTGCCATTAAGCTTTAGTTATGAAGACATTAAGTCGTAAAGGATTGAGGTCATGGTACTTAGCATTTCAAAATATTGACCATCCTTAATGTTTTTAGGGACTGGTGAATTGCTATTTGGTTGATATTGGGTTTTAGCCTGTTGTAACAGTGAACAGTCACTGGAGAGATAGTGAAGCTGGTGATATAGAAGTCTTTACTCAGTGCAACGAGCAGGCGTTTTTATGGAGCCACTCGTGGTAGAGGCTCACAAACACAGAAGTACATCACATTTTTCTGCGCTTAAGTTCAATGCCAACAGCAGGTGGTTCAATACAGTTTCAATAGTTACAATGACATCATTTATTTCAATACTTTGGGTTGACAATGCTCCCTTTGAATTGCATATCTTCAGTAGGATACACATCTGAATGCTCAAATACCTTTGATAATTGCAAGTTTCTTTGAGTTTATTTACAATGTTGTAGACTAGGGCTACTAGGACTTGATGTTTCAATCCCTATGGTAAGTTGGCACTCTCGATGTTGGCAGTGGGTTTGGAGTGGTGACAAGGAGGGAGGGTAGGTACCTCATCGGGGTCATCAGGTGGGCACCCTCCTTCTTTGACGTTTCGTTGATAAGTCCACGATGTCTCCAGAGGGCTCAACGGTGCTACCTGGTGTCCCAGATACACCCCCCTCAGTTCCATACCCTCCTGCCTTCATCTTGCAGCCCAGTTGTTGTCTTTCCTTTTAATCTAAATCCAATTGCTGCTTTCTTCTGCTGCATTTGACAAGGACTTGATTGCTTGTTGGAGGGAGTGACCTCTCACCCCCATCTTCTTCAATAGACTGTTCGTAGCAAATTACTTAAGCCCATAGATGCCAGAGCTGCTGCTGGGCAATTAACACAACCCCATTGTCTTAACATTTGGATGATGCATGCGCAAAAGTCTCATGGTCACCATTTTCCAAACCAAATCTCTTAGAGACAGTATTGCTTAATCACAAAGGTGCAAAACTTCAACTTACTGTTTGCAGTTTACAATTTGCATTAAGAACTAAAGACTGGTTCCTGTTTGAATTAATATCCTTCATATTCACATAACTCCTGAATACTCCCTAACAAACCAACATCTACAGTTTGGACCAAGATAATTTTCAAATCTGTTTAACCTACTAAAAAACTTTGCTAAACTTTCATTTTGACGATGAGAAAAGTATTTTATTAATACCCTTTCCAGTGTCTCTATACATATTTATGACATGCCAACTACAACTGCAAGGATACTCCAAGTGTAGCCTAATCAAAATTTTATCAAAGGTTTACTCAGTTTCAGAGTAACCCAGTGGTATAGTATATTAAAAATAAAAAAAATTGCCAGAAATATCCAGCAATTCTGGGAACATTTGTGAAAAAAACAAGAGTTAATTGTTCAAGTTGGTGGTTTGACTTCAAATTTAATTGTTAATAACTGTAACCCTGCTCTTTCCTTGTTTGATGTAATAGAATGATTATGAGAAAGGGAAACCATACACCCAAACCAGATCATCGACCATTGTACATCCTGCGATAGAAAGAGCAATTATGCATGCGTGCAGTTAAGCAAAAACCTGCAAAACTTTGCTCTTGAAATTTGAGCTAATTTGCAGGGATTCAATATATAAAGCTTGTATCAATTGTTTATATTACACATGTAGTTTAATTTAGTGCTTAGCTAACTGATGAAACCGGACAAATAAAGCTTTTATTGTCAGCAGCTGGGATCTGTGCAATATGATAGAGAATGAGGATATTTGGCCCATCAAGACTATGCAATCTATCACTCCCAATCCCCACTTAATTCCCATCAAGACTAAGCAATCCCATCAATCCCAATCCCCACTTAATTCCCAGTATTCTGTTCTCATCACATGTCCATGAACTCCTTCACAATCCAACTGCAGAGGTAATTTTCAGCAGTTAATTAATCTATCAACCAGCACCCCTGATTAGAGCAAAGCAGAATGCCCGGAGGAATCCTAGGTTATGAGGAAAACAGTCAAGCTTCACAGGGGAAGCACCAGAGTGCCTTAGCCACTGCAACTTAAGCTACCAGCACGTCCTATGGTGCTACTGTGTTACCCAACCACATTTGCACTCACCTGAAGCTCATGCGGTGCTGCTGTTTGTAATATCCAAACCTGTGAAAACATTTATCATTATAACCTCCACTGTGTGGTATATTGCACTAATGTCTTGTAAACTATTTGGCTGCAGAACAATATAAAATTTATCAAAACCTGTAGAGATAATCATGTTTTGTTTACAGCATGCTAGAAAGGTTTCTGACACAGCGGAGCAATCTGTCTTCTCATACTGTCCAGCATTTATCATACCTCTCCTTGGCAACATCTATTGCTTTCCATTGTCCGAATGTAAACAATATGAAAACTGCATTTATAACAAGGACCTTTTTTCAGCATCGTGGTAGCATAGCGGTTAGCGCGACGGTATTACAGCTCTGGGCCGTGGAGTTTGGAGTTCAATTCCGACTTTATCTGTAAGGAGTCAGTACGTTCACTCCATGGAGTGTGTGGGTTTTGTCTGAGTCCTCTGGTTTCCTGCCTCAGTCCAAAGTTGTACCAGTTGGCAGGATAATTGTTCATTGTAAATGGTCTAGGGTTAAATTAGGCTATACTGGACAGTACAGCTTGAAGGGGCAGAAGGGCCTGTTCTGCACTTTATCTCAATAAATAAATAAATAAATAAATAAATTGTGTAATCAGCTCTTGACAAATCATTTGATTTTTTATTCGTGGTTTCAACAACCCAAATAAGCCTACAGACGAAGATGCAATTGTGGGAACTTGCTAAAGCTAATATACGTCTAACTATTAAACAACTCCTCTTATGTCAACTGACACCGTGTCATGATATTTTATTAGCTTCAGTTTTACTATACACTCGACTAAAGCAATGTGTTGTGGGACTATCTTCAGCAGTTGGTCTTGAACTCAGCTTAAGGTAGGGCCAAGCTCAAAATGATTTGAATGAACCAAAGGAACATTTTATTGGCATGAAGGGAGGCTTTTATAGTACTCCACGAACATTAAAAAATCCGATTCTTGCCAAATGAGCTCTTTCGTATTCAGCTGGCTATCACTAGTAGCTAGCAGTATAACTCTGATCTGTGGCCTTAGTATTGTGTTCCTTAGTATTGGACTCAGCATGGAGGTACCAACAGTGCAGTAAAGGGACTACCTTCAAAATGGGGTCGAATGGCATTACGATAACGTTATCTGATTTGTGCACTAATAATGCAATCATTAATTATTAAAAGGCACAGGCTCAGATTTCACAGTGTTATCAGTAGAATTTCAGTTTTTTTTGTAAAATAAACTGAAGTAAAAAACGTTGGTAATAATAACTCATGACCCTCCATGCCATCAGCAGGACCCAGTTAGATCACAATAATCTTCTGCAACAAAAATTGTTGCTCTTACTTGGTCTGACCTTTTATAGCTCTGTGATCACAGTGATGTGTGAACTGGAAAATGTACTCTGAGTGGCCAGCAAGATGCTCAGTTGTGTCAAAGCTGGCACAATAATCTTTTACCAAAGCAAAATAGGATGGAACATCCAGAATTGCTCATGCAGAATAAATTTCACAGCCACATATCCTTCCTGAGCACTCGGCACTTGTGCCTCATGGCTTCCAGCTCCATTTCAAAATTCAAAGTGAATTTATTACCAAAGTATGTATGCATTATAAAACCTTGAGATTCGTCTTCTAACAGGCAGCCATGAAACAAAGAAACGCAAAGGAACCCATTAAAAAGACCGTCAAACGCCCAAAAAAAAAACAAATCATGCAAACAATAAATGCAAGCAAACAGCATTCAGAACTGAAGTCCACAAAGAGAGTTGTCTCCCAGTTTGACCCCAGCAAGGATCCTAGGTACCTGCGTTCCATTGACTATTTCTCCCATTGTATTCTACGCACTGCCCTCAACTCAATGTACCGATAACTGTGAGCCCTGTCTCTTTCTCCATCACAGATCCAGGAGTCACTTTCTACCTCCTACTATGGACCTATCCAACACCTTGGTTCTCTGCTGGTTCCACGCTCTTAATTGCCGATTCTTCTCAGCCAGTCCTGATGAAAGGTCTCAGCCTGAAACATCCTCTGTTAATTTCCCTCCATAGATCCTGCTGAGTTCTCCTGACATTTTTTGTGAGCTGCTCAAAATTATCTTGCCATTCTTTAACTCCTGCCAGCTAAAAATTCTGTAACTCTGACATCTAAAACACCCAGAGAGAACCTTTACCTCAAATATTGGAATAATTCAAGAAAGTGGCTCAGTACCACTTTCTCAGGAGGTGACCTATAAATGCAGGCATTGCATTTTGTTCCCATATCCTGTAAATAAATTAAAAATAGCTTTGCAGCTGTGTAGACAACCTAACTTTCAAAATTCCCAGAGGAAGCCTCAACATGTTTTGTTCTCAGATTTATTGCTTATTTGATTTTTTTTTTTGTAAATCTACCAGAATTGCCACTTTGACCCAGTGCAATAAGAATAAAGATGATGCTGAATTAAAATCTATCCTCATACCACAAACTTCAGATCCATACAAAACCAGAGTACATGTACTTGAATCTTAATGTACTTCTTTTAGGGGTAGGTGAGATGGTGGGGGGAAAGGATTGAGATGGCAGTGGTTTCTATCAAATTGTCTGCAAAGCTGCTCAGGCAAAGATTAAATAGAAAGCAAAGTTTGGACATTTTTTTAGAAACAGATGGTCATTTTATTCTTTTGACGTTCCAGTAATTACATATTTTTCTCCGTGAAAATGCCTTGCATACTGGAGAATACTGTTCTATTGTGTGATACTCAAAGCTCATTTTAATGTTTGCCCCCGTTGTTCCACATCCCAACAATGTAAGTCACAGGATAGTAATGCAGACGATATGCAAGCCACATTTTCTTTATTCAGTAAATAGGCTGCCAGAGGTGGATTAATTGCTTATTGACAACAGGTACTCAAAACGCCTTAATATTATTCAGTTTGCCAATGGTTGAGAACTATTAATCAGCAAGATTTCAGAACTCTTGTATTGAACTGACTAATCTCAAATGGCTTGCTTTGTGTAGTAACTAAACTCAGCTCTGCTTCACTCCCACATTCTACTCTGGTTTTTCAATAGTTTCATTCAAAACCTTTAGAGAGGAACTTTGTGAAAATGTAACCAGAACATATAACTACCTGTTTAATCTCCACAGAGATTTCAACAAAAGTTTGCTAGTTAGGATTTGCGCTCTCTCCAATTTTTGTGGGTGCTTATACGTTATTGCTTATTGCAATGTGGAAATATTCCAACTGTTCTATGTCAATCATAGCTCTGTGGTAGCACTAATGTTTTGCATCAGAGAGCTGTGTGTTCAAAACTCATTCCCCAGACTGAAACACAACATTCTACTTATGGGGGTGCTGCACTGTTGGAAATGCACTGTATTTCAAATGAGATGGTACAGCAAGCTGCTGTCTTCCTTCAAGTGAATGGTAGAGATTCTCAGACACTAATGCACAGAGTATCATTCATGCCCTTCCAACCAACATTATGAATGCAGATTACCTCTTTGCTGTTTGAGAAATTTCAGTGTGCACGTCAATTATTTTACATTTTGGCAGTGGCTTCATTGGTTAGGATTTTCCTGATGTTGTAAAAGGAATGATAACAATCTGAGTCTGCCTTTACTTTTTATTGATGCTCATCCTGTGAGCCCACACTGTCTTGGATCAGATTACTGACTCCTTTAGTCTGAATCTACCATGCTTCCTTGTACTTCACTGCTGTCCAAGAGGCATCAGCCAGTGCTCAATTATATTTTTATTCACTCACAGAACATGGGCAGCACTGACATTTAGTCTCCAGTTCGATAGTTCAGGCTATGGAAATTAGACGGCTAACTCAACCATTGTACTATAGCAGTCAATTCATTAGTTTATTTCCATCATCAAGGGAAATGTTAACACCTAAAATTTAACATGTATTTGTTTCACACTGCTGTTAAAAAATTCAGAATACAGGAAATGTTATGGATAATGTATAAGGTAATAAACACTTAACTATTTAATACTTTTCTTTAACTACTTGTAGGTAATGATAATCAACAACTAGTGAACTGAAAATGAAACAAGTGTAGCGTTATTCTGGCAGAACAAACACAGCGGTAATTGCTGAAGAACAAATACAAAGTGTTAGATGAACTCAGCAGGTTAGGCAGCATCTATTTACTTACTGCCCATTACGCTGCTGGCATTTCCGGCAACAATGAAGGTCCTCCATCTCTGGTGGTGCTCAGGGCTTCCTTCGTTGTGTCTGTAGCTTCCTCTCAGTTTTCACCACTGTCAGTCATGCAAGTCCTGGACGTCTTGGGTAGATACTCAGGAATACCGTCGCACTCAGATGTAGAAGAATTCTTCATTGCTGTTTCCATAACAATTTTGTTTTTCCAGTCAGGGTTGTTAGCTTTGAGCTAAACCCCCAAACTGGTGGACCACTCTTAGTCTGGCCTCTACCCTTTGACCTATTCGGCATGAGTGACCCTACCAAGATCCAAAGCATAAAACTCTGACTCCAGCCAAGATAGCTCTCCGGGTCACTGAGGCGCACAAACCTCCAAATGGTCCTCTTGGAGGAAGCAGCGTTCACGGAGAGGAATAAACAGTCGATGTTTCAAGATGAGATATTTCATCAGGACTTGAAAGGAAGGGGAGCAGTAGCCAGAATAAGAAGATGGGTTATGAACTACAAATCCAAATTCCTTCCCTAAATACCTGCAAGTCACAAAACATTTGCATGGCCTTTACATGTGTCTTATAGATTTATAAAAGCATCTATGGGTCAAGAAATGTCAGCTGGAGTTTGAAGATGGGCAAGTGTGACTCTTGCGCTTTGGGAGGTCAAATGTGAAAGGAAAGTAGGTAGTTAATGGAGGGCTATCAACAGCATTGCTGTTCAGAGGCATCTTGTCCATAATTCTCTGAAAGTAACTGCATAAATGAATATGGCTCTAAGGAAGGCTTATGACATTCTTCGCTTCATTGCTTAGAACACTAAGCCTAAAAGTCAAGAAATCATGTTGGAGCTACATAAAACTTTAGTTCGGATGCACTCACAATACTGCGTGTAATTCTGGCCACCTCATTACAAAAAGGACGTGGAGGCCTTGGAAAGGGCACAGAAGAGGTTTAATAGGATTAGGGGGTATGAGCGAGAAGGAGATGTTGGACAATTTTGGGCTGTTTCTCTGTAGTATTGGAGGCCGAGGGGAGACCTGATAGAAGTTTACGGGATCATGTGTGGCATAGACTCACTTAGTCATTTTTTTTTCCCCCAGGACAGAAATGTCAAGGACTAGAGGACCTTGCGAGAGAGGGAAAATTTAAAGGAGATGTGCAGGGCAAGTTCTTTTACACAGAGTAGTAAGTGTCCGGAACATGCTCTCAGAGGTGGAGCCGGTATGACAGTGGCATTTAAGAGACTGTTAGATAAATAATGAATATGCAACGGATTGAGGGATAGGAATCATGTGCAGGCAGAAGAGATTAGATCAATTTCAGCAATGATCTGTGGGCTAAAAGCCTGTTCCTGTGCTGTACTCTTCTATGTTCTATGCTAACCCTGCTTTTCTCTCCATAGATGTACCTGACTTGCCTAATGGCTCCATTGTCCGTTTTTATTTCAGATTTCCAGAATCTACAATTTTTTTACTTCCCAGTCATACAAACACTTTTGCTCCTCAGAATGACTTATACTTCAATGACTTCAATAATGTATCTTTCTCCCCAGACACAGTCCTTATTAAATTATGAAAGAATTAACATTTCTTTTTTTCATTTTCTCTTCACTCTATTTTAGCTGTTGTAATTGCACTACATAATTGGTGTGAAGTAAAATAGCGTCATTCTATTGACCACTGTTCTTGAATGGATCAGTATCATATATACTGTTATCATATTATATATGCATTTTGATACACCCCTGTAATGGTGGTCCTTACATTTCTTGTTAGAATTAATTCTCAGTAAAACCTAATTAATCCCTTAACCAATGTCAGAATTATAGCTTTTGATCTCAGTATCCCGACTTGATACCCAAATGATTTCTTTGACTGGGCACCCAACATTTCCAATTTTTTCCTCGAAAAATTTTAACATTACAAACATTAGTTTTTGGACTGAAACCAAATAATATTGGAGACATCCAATAGATAAGGCAATATTTGTAGAGGAAGGGAAAGAGAGTGAGAGGGGGTAGAGGGGGTGGAGTGAGGTAACTGGTAAATAAAATACCAGTAGCCTAAGAATGCCATCTGAAGCCCCTCTGCTGCTTTGATTAAATTAGTAAGATCATGCAGCATGCATGCCTTGACTTCAAAGGTATAGCAGAACTGCTATTGTCAACTTCACTTGCATGAAATGTTTTCTTCTGTAAATTTCTGAAAATACAATAAACAAAGATCAATTTTCAATTCAAGTAACTATAATTAGAGCATTATCTGTCCTTCAACTGATTTTAAATGAACTGTGGCACTTTGGAGAAGATTGGGTTAATATGTGGAGTTCTAATGTATAGCTGTGGAATGAGCAATCAGCTAATAATATTCAATGTTCTCAGCAATGACACATTGCAATTATTAACACATTTGAAATCTATTTTTGGAAGGTTGTTCATTCTTTCCATAGCTTATCTTGATACTTTTGCTTGAAATTTCTGTTTATGCATCTGATCCTATCCATCAAGGATAGGGCCACGCTATGAGGCTGACACATACTGACTCAAGTTTTGACTGGATTTAACCCTCTTGCTATGCGTTAAAACTTCCTTTTATTTTCTCCTCAGAGAGACAATAAAATACTGTGCAAATATTTCTGAAAATCATCAACATACTTTGAAATTATACAGATAAGTATAATTTGGACCTGCCTTTCTTGGCAATTCTAGGTCAAAGATGGCTGCTATTCCCTTGTGATCAGTTCAACAACTCCTTACAAAGGTGACCTCATGCTACTTTATGTCCATGGTATAAGAACTAGGGACATCACAACAGAACTAGAACTGTTTATAATACAAGATATCATCACAGTCTGAACATCAGTAATGCTTTCCTTGTATTTTATAATAGCAGTTGTTCCAGCACTAATAGTCATTGTACAACCATACGTTCTGCTTTTCCAGTCTGAATAACAAACTTCAACCCTCCAAAACAATATGCAGATGAGATAAACCTGAAATAAAAACAGAAATACTTAGAAGGTTAGCATAATCAGTGGAGAGAGAATTGGAGTTATGGTTTTAGGCTGAAGATTTTTCCTCAGATTTGGGAAAAATGAGGAGTGGACTAAGTATTAAGTTGCAGTGAAAGAGGGCTGGGAAATGGTAGGGGAAAGAGAATATAACAGAGTGAAGACCAAAGAAGGTGATCCGTAACCATGTCAAAGAAAAGAGGATTGTAAAGGTCTGTCTTGAGGGTTGTAAATAGGAGAAAACAAAGTTTGAAATATTGGAAGAGGTCAGAGAAATCAAAACAGAATAATAGAAATATCTCATGCCTTTTACAGCATTGAGCTCTCTAGAAACCATTAGGGTAGGGTCTCAGTATGTGGCAGTGGTTTTTAATAGAACAGCAGAGATGTCCATCAAGGATGATGGCAGGTTTAAGCATGATCTGCTCATTGTCTTTATGTCCAAAATTTAATCATTTCAGTAAATGATACTCTGAGGATGTTGCATATACTAGGATGGGTTTTTAATATTTTTTTTCTGCTTCATTTAAAGTAATAATGATTTTATTTATGCATCATCTTTTATGACCTCAATCCCAATGTACCTTGTCTGTCGCTTTTCAACTTTTGAAAAACCCCACACAGAGAAATGAGAAAATGTCTTTGTAATATAATAATATAATGAGTAGACTGGTCCAAACCACTAGGGAGTGTAAAAGTAATCATTTCCTGCATATCAGTTGTTCGCTTTTGAAGTCAAAAGAACAAATGTCAGTAGCATTTTTGCTATTATTAAAAGTTAGGGAACATTCATTTGATAAGGAGAAAGCACATGTGAACATGATCTGGGTCACAGATTTGCTTTTCACACTTGGCCAGTTTCTGATTGCTGTAACCTTTCCCAAGGGACTGGCGACTTTGGAAGAGATCCCAACTCAAGCAGTATGTGTGGATTAATTGGAAATGGGTTTCCAGAGGAGCTGTGTATCATTACAAAAATAAGGTGAGGGATGGTGAGTAAGTTACTGATTTTTACCATTTTCTAGATGGTTTTCAAGAGAGATCTTCCAGATTTCTAATTCCAGGTAAATTTCCATCAATGTTTTTGCTTCTCAAGACCTGGCTAGCTTTAACAGAACTGTCAGGTGGTGTCATCTATTTACACCTTGGTTAAATAAGATCAATTCAATGAAGCAACATTTTCAAACAATAAAACAACGAAGCAATCCAGATATTCACCGTATACCTCTATGTTTGTAAATATGAGAATACATGGAGCAGTTTAAATCTATTTTCAAAGAGACTGTAAAGCTAATAATTTAATTCAACACTCTTATCTCCAATTTTTATGTTTCATAGAAAAACATCCAGGCATTTGAACTTTATGTCCTTTGGACATTTCTTTTGGCCAGTAGCACATCAGGATATGGTTTGATCACTCAGAGGTTAAAGTGGATAAAATTATTATTACCTCTTGCCATCTGTTCAAAGCAATAAGAATAGAAGCCTGTGAAATTTAGCCAAACCTTATTGAAAGCTATTCTGGCATTAATTATTTTTTTATATAAATCTGAAGAACTAAATCCATGCTAGCAAATGCTATTTTGGCAATTGAGAATACTGGTCTCAGAAGCAGATGGTAGTCACAGTAAAGAGAAGCCAATCCTTGGTCTACCAGAGTCAGCAGATGCTTATCACATCCAGACTTGTCTCTATTCTGAAAGATGGCCATGATTGCAGCACCTCCGATGTCCTCTGCTATATGCTCACCTTATATGACATGAATAATGAGATTGTAGATTCATGACTGAAACTTTTAAAGTTCAAAGTACATTTATTATCGAAGTATGTATACTATATCCAACTTTGAGATTCATCTCCTTACAGGCAGCCACAAAACAAAGAAACCAAAAAGAACCCATCAAAAAAAGAAGGCTGTCAAACACCCAATGTGCAGAGAGAAAAAAAAAACAAGTCACGCAAATAATAAAAGTAAGCAAACAGCACAAAGCCACAGCCTCGGTTCAGCACAGATCCAAGTATATGTCACGGGGCAGCACACTGAACTGGCCCGGTCCTTGCCTCCAGCCCCGACACCCTGATCTTTTCAATCAGGCCCAGCGCTTAAATTGTCCAAATAGTGGGTTGTTCTTCACACTTGGACCTGGGCCCTGCATCTTTGATACACTTTCAGGCCTGGGCCTTGCTGCTACGATTGAGCCCATACCCAACCTTTCTAATACAGCCTGGCGCTTAAATCGATCAAACCACGAGTCCTTCCTCGCTCTGGGGACAGGCCCGGCCTCCACCTCAACTCTGCCTCCCCTACGCTCACCTCAAATCAGTTCTGCTGCATCGAATCACCTCCAAGTCCACTCCAGCAATGCCATGCCTTGGCTCGCTCCTCGCTCCTGGCCTGGATCTCGCCATGCCGCAACTGTACTGCATCTTTGAGGCTTCAATTCACACCACAAAAATGCCAGGTCGTTTGGATGGTTCAAAATCTCAACTCTGAAATGAAGTTACAGGCTATTGATTCCAGTGATCATCTACCAGAAAAAGTGTGATTAATAAAGTAGTTAATAGCTTCCTTTGTTTAGTTTGCCACTGATAGGTAATTGCTCAGCTTCACCACCACCATCTTAAACCGTTTTAAGATTTCTGTGAGGATATCGGATACTGAAGATAGAACGCCAGTTAGCTGTACAGTGCTAGCAATCACCAATTGGGGTTCAATTCCCACCATTGTCCGTAAGGAGTTTGTACGTTCTCCCCATGACCACATGTACTTACTATGGGTGCTCCAGTTTCCTCCCACATTCCAAAGACCTTTGTTTAGGGCTCGGATTAGTGAGTTCTGGGCATGCTACATTGGCGTTGGAGGCACGACCACACTTGCGGGCTGCCCTGTTGGTGTAAGTGATGCATTTTGCTGGGCGTTTTAATGTTTCGAAATGCATGTGACAAGTAAAGCTAATTTTTAATCTTTACTGTTTGCTCTGATGCCTTGATGCCTTGTTAGCTTTATTTTAGAACATGGCCTTTGTGCCTTTTTGTCACAGAAATGTGCAGCAAGGCTAGCTGGAGTAGGTTGCTATGGGATAATCACATGTGCTCATATCAAGGACAGGGTCAAAATTTTAGATTATGAGAACACTCAGTCCTCTTTTATTGTCATTTACAAATGCATACATGCATTAAAAAATGATACAATGTTTCTCCGGAGTGATGTCACAGAAAACAGGACAGACCAAAGACTAACAGTGACAGAACCACATAATTATAACATATAGTTACAGCAGTGCAAAGCAATACCATAATTTGATGAAGAACAAACCATGGGCACGGTAAAAAAAGTTTCAAAAGTCCCCGAGTCGATCGACTCCCGAGTCCCCGATAGCAGGTGGCAAAAGGGAGAAACTCCCTGCCATAAACCCCCAGGCACCGTCAACTTGCTGATGCCTTGGAAGCAGCCGACCACAGCTGACACTGAGTCGATCCGTCCGAAAACTTCGAGCTTCCAACCAGCCCCTCCGATACAGCCTCCTGAGCGCCATCCTCTGCCGAGCACCTTCAACCTCGCCCCGGCCGCTGAAACAAGCAAAGCCGAGGATTTCGGGACCTTCTACTCCAGAGATTCCGGTTACCACACAGTAGCAGCGGCAGCGAAGCGGGCATTTCAGAAGTTTTCCAGATGTTCCTCCATACTCTCACATTTGTCTCCATCAAATCAGAATTGTGCACGGTTCCCTTCTTGACAGATAACAGATATGCATCACCGGAGAGGCCACGCGCACTGCCGTCGCGTCGCCATCTTCTCCTCCTTTTGAAGAGGTCTTCAAAGTGTGGGGAAGCCTCTCTGTTCCTGATGAGTTCATCTTGTCTTAGCCATCAGTTGCATTCAATACTGTAGCCTTAAGTAATTTTTAGAATGCTGAAGGGCCTGTATAAGTCCTGATTGTCAGCAAACTACTGAGCCTCCAGTGCTCTTTCCATCCAGATCTTCTTTAAGTCCTGGACTTTATGCCAGATCTCTGCCTTCAGGTGATTGTGGTGCTATTTCTTTGCCCTTGAGGAAAAGTGAAGCTTCAAATGTGGGAACATCGACCAATCCAGTCTGGGTTCGTCTTGGTAAAGAAGCCAAAAGTCTCTTCACAGGTTCTAGTTATAGTGAGGTAATGGGCAGCCCTTAAGTTGCTACCAATATGAGATGCAGGGAAGTTGCTCATTGATATGTTATCCCTGAGGCATGTTTGAGATGAGCTATAGTATTGTGCAAATGTTTTAGGCACACACATATATAGCTCGGGTGCCTAAGACTTTTGCACAGTACTGTATTAATTTTATGTATTGCACTATATTTCTGCCACACAAAAAAAAATCAAATTTCATGACATACGTGAGCAATGATGAAACTCATACTGATATGAGCCTCTATTATACACTGAGAGTGGAAAGGGGGCAGAGAGAGGAAAACCATGGTTGGGAAAAGGGAAAGGGAGTGGGAAGCATCAGACAGATATTCTGTCATGATCAATAAACAATGGTTTGGAGCCAAATGACTTTGCCTGGTGTCTCAGAGCTGGGTGTGTCTGCACCCCGCACCCCTGGCACTCCCTGTCTGCCACCTGTCCCACACCTTCCCATGGTACTTCACCTTCAACATTCCCAACATCCTTTGCTCCCACCAGATTTACAAACTCGCTCTCTGCTCTACATTGGCAAATATTGTGGAAAGGCCTTAGGCACTCTAGCTATATATATATATATATATATACCTAAGTCTTTTGCACAGTACTGTATTTCTGCATGAGTCTGATGTCAGGTATGTGAACAATATGACTGAATATGATATTGTATTCCAAACCCTGCCACAGTCAGAGATTACCAGAGAAACAGAGGGAAAGGTTCAAGGTTCTATCACCTGTGCACATTGACTGGAGTATATGCCATCAACAAAATGCATTGCAACACCAACAATATCTCCTGAACCCGTGACTACCAAGGAGATCAAGGGCAACAAGCCTAGTTGAACACCACCCTCTGCAGGGTTCCCTTGAGGTCCCTTAACTTGGAAGTATATCACAGTTTCTATCCTAAATTATTCAATTGTTTCCAATTTGGCATTGTTAACATAGGTGAAGATGCTAAGGCACTTCACAAAATTTGGACATCAGGCCAGATCAGATAATTGATTATAAACCTGGTTAATGATGTAGGATTTGTGGAGTATTGTGAAGGAGGGAAGAGAAGTGGAAATACAAAGTTTAGGATTTGGGCTGTATATCTGGTTGGAACAGGATGATGAAAACTAGGGCAATCAAAATATTTGAATTTTGGGTGAATGTAGTGTTGGAAATGGTTACTAAGATAGAGGATTGAATCCAGGGAAAGATTTGAAAATTCCAGTGACTTTAAAACTGAGACATTTGTAACCTGAGAGCCAGCATCCATTTTTATCCAGTAAGGATATTGATGAAGAATGAAGGGGACTTTGTAAGTTGATTTAGGCAGCTGAGTTTTAAACAAGCATTTCAACAGATTATCTGATTTTAACATTGGTCGTAAGTCAGACTTAAACCTAGCCTGTTGAAGCTGCTATACCAATCAATCATTTAATCAGATAACTATTATAGTAACTTTAAATGTCCAACTACACAGTTTTCTTTTTAATGTGTGTAGCCCTTGATTACCTACACTTAATATACTTGAGTGATGAAATAATGCCACAACTGAGAACGTGCTGCACTCGGGAGAAGTGTTAATTTGATTAATTTGGATCACTTCAGCAATAAGTCAGTGCAGACACAATGGGGAAAATTGTCCCCTTCAGTGTTGTAAGCTTTTTATTGCTTCCTGCACTGTTTTAGCAGCTGCATTAACACAGTTATTTAAATCAGTAGTTAAAAGAATTAAATACCGTTGCTTAAGGATTCATATGCCAATGCTGCATATATCAATTTGTAGACTAAAGGAATTTAAAGAGCTTAATAGCTAAATATATGAGTAAATTTCAACATTAATGTATTATGTGAAAACTTAAATTACAATTAAACTGTGTGCATTACCTACAAGGCAATAACTTGCACAATTAATTTATTTCAGTGCATTTTTCTTGCTCCTGGCAGGCTACAGAATAAAAAAATGCAGTCCTCATCCTTCTGCAATCTCCCTGATCTGAAAAACTTGGCCAGACTGTACAGTGTAGTTAACCATTTTGAAGCAAATACTAACTACAGCACTGACCTTGACATCTGCACAGATTAGACTTCTGGGAGTGACTCAAAGGTTAAAAGCTGTTTAAAAATGGAAATATCAGCCCTGCGCCTTGTGTGGTGGATGGGGCTGAGTATTCTGTGGTCCACGGAGTGTTAGGAGCAGAAAACTGCTGCTTACTATGCATTTCATATCAGCATTCAGTGTACAGTGGGCAAATGAGTTGACAGTGCTGCTGTCACAGTATTTGATCAATGTGTGAGCTCAAAGCCTCCATGTGCTGCTGATCTGTTGAGGCAATTGCAAACAAAAAGCAAGCATGAAATGTTATCGCTCATAAGTGCTGGGAAAGGTTGCTACGCTTGTGCACAATATGGCCACCTTCGGGCAAGTTTCATCTCACAGCAATGAAGCCTGTGGGCCCGCTGCCTTCTGTGCAAGGTTCAGACTTTACAACAGAGTTTTAAGTAAATACAGTCAGCAGAATATACCTTGTGATGATTAATTCATCAATTAGGCTGAGTTCCTTTGGCACATAATAATTATCACTATAATCTTCTGCATACAGATTACCATGTGTTCCAAGTTAGAATTCAGAGGTTGCAGAAATTTCACCTGATGGTCTGTAGATATTTACAATTTTCTTTAACCTCACCATTTTTAAGTTGGGAGTTATTTGCATTTTATAGGAAGTATTTAGTTCTCCTAATTGTAAAGAATTATTTTCAGTCATCAATATAATCTTCAACCTGGTGAATCTAGGGATAAATAGTAAATAGGTAAATTGGTATTATAAATGAGTTGGCAGTGCTGTTGTCACTGTATTGATGAATGTGTGAGCTCAAAGCCTCCATAATTGGTTTATTATTATCAGATGTACTGAGGTACAGTGACACACTTTGCTTTGCATGTCATCCATACAGAACACTTCATTACAATAGTGCATCAAGGCAGTATATTGGAAAAACAATAAGAGAGCAGAATAAAGTGCTATCGCTACAGAGAAAGTGCAATGCAGAAAAATAATGAAGTACAGGGCAATAATAAGGTAGACTGTGAGGTCAAAGGGTATCATATGATGCTAGGGATCTATTCAATCACCTCAGTGGGATAGAAGCTGACCTCGAGCCCGGTAGTTTAATAAAAACAGAATTCTCTGTTAATTCTGAAACAAAAACAAAAAAAATGTCAACGGTTGGGATTTGTGACTCTTCATCAGAACCAGGAAAGAGAGATGAAAGAGAGTTCTGAGTCTTGGGCCAAAACGTCGACTGTTTATTCCATTCCATCGATGCTGCCTGACCTGCTGAGTTCCTCCTCTTGTGTGTGTTGAGATGAAAGTTAGTTTTCATTGGGGGCAATGTGAGGATGAGAAGTGAAACAAAGGGAATGTATGTGAGAGGATGATTCAAAATGTTCTATTGGCCGTAGCTCCCAACAGGTTAAGTTTCTTGTTCGTATAATGCTGTTAATGGTGGTGAGGCCTGCCCATCAGGCTAGACTTACATGAATAGGTTAGGCCACATCAGTGGAAAGAGAAACAGAACTGATTTACATAAACTCAGTTTCTTTCCACAGATGCTGCCTACCTGACTGATGGTACCAGCAGTTTCTGTCTTTATTTCAGAATTCCCAGAATTTGCAGTTTTTATTTGATTTTCTTTCAGAGACTGGAGTAAAACAAATTGGGTACTAATGTTCAGGCTATCTATGCACAATGTGAGTGTGGCCTGAGGTTTTTGGTGCTTCAACTTCACCATCAGTCTCATTTTCATTTTAACTTGCCTGTCCTCTGCCTCCAGTGTTATCAAAAGGGGCACAAAACCAACACCTGCTCATTCAGTCAAGCACATTGCAGCCTCCTGAACACTACATTGAGCACAGCTATCTTATATCATAACCTTGGCTCATTTTTGGACACCAAGTGTTGGCAATGAGCTAGATCTTCCTGGATTTGGCTCACTGCCCAGACTCATTGCTGGCAATACTTCCTTCCTTCCAATACAAAGGGCCAATGGAGCTGACTTTCTGCACCCAAGAGGTGAAGCAGGCCCCAGGCACAGTACCATTGAGGTCACACTTTCAAAATGCCCCGATGGCCTTCAATATTCTGCTAAAGAACTTTGAACTATTTTAAAGCATCTATAATTAAACAATAATAAAAAAAAATACTCTTAGATTCCTAAATTCACAGTAATAAAGCATAGAAGCAGGCCTTTTGGGTTAAGTTGTCCAAGGTTTGACTGGTTCTGTCTGCCTGCATTTGACAAAATAGCCCTATAAACCTCTCATATCCATATATTTTCTAGATGGCTTTTAAATGTTGCTAATGAGGCCACTTCAGCCACTATTCCTGGTAACTCATTCCAAATATGCATCACTCTTTACGTGAAGAAGCTGCCCCTGGTATCCCTTTTAAATCTCTTGCCGCTGATCTTAAACCTATGTCCTTATATTTTAGCGCCCCTCTCCCTTGGAAGAAGATTATGTACTTTCACCCTGTCTCTTCCCCTCATGATCTCACATACTTCTGTCAGGTCACCCTTCAATCTCCTACATTCTAAGGAATAAAGTCCTAGTCTACACAACTTCTCCTTGCAATCCAGGTCTGCAAGTCCAGGGAAACATCCTGATAAGTCTTTTCGGCAGTGTCTAATTTAATAACATCTTTCCTATCAAAGGGTGACGAAAACTGTACACAATACTCCAAGTACAGTCTCACCAAAGCCTTATAGAACTGCAGCATAACTTCTCAACTCCAATACTCAAGGCCAGCATGCCAAAATGCCTTCTTCACCACCCTATCTACCAAGCGGTCTGTGTCACCACCCTCCTTTATAGCTGTGAAGCTTGGGTAACCTACAGCCGTCACATCAAGTCCTTGAAGTGCTTCCACATAAGCTGCCTCCAGCACATCCTGGGAATTACCTGGTGTGACCTGGTGCCTCACACTGAAATACTTGTAAAGACCAACTGCAGAAGTATTGAGGCCATGATCACCCAGCATCAGCTGCAGTGGCTGGGGCACGTGATAAGGATGCCCCCATGTCGGCTACCCTGCAGAGTGTTATACGGCCAGCTACATCACGGTCGACGCTCAGCTGGAGGACCAAAGAAGCACTATAAGGACCAGATGAAGAATGCTTTAAGGAAGTGCAAGATCAGACCCGAGGACCTGGAGGATGTTGCTGCTGACCATACCACTTGGTGACAGCTGTGTAGGGACGGGGTTCGTATTCTGGAGATGGAAAGAACAACCAGAAGACAGCAGAAGAGAGCCAGGAGAAATGCAGCCATGGTTGCCATCACTACCACCACTACCACATATACATGTTCCACCTGCAACAGAGCTTGTGGGTCCAGGACAGGACTGTATAGTCATCAAAGATCTCACCGTTAAAGGAGTGGACGTCGTCATCAGATTTCGATGGAGAACCGAAAAAAGAGTGTGTGTGTGTGTGCACGTGCGTAAGGATTGTGTTTTCTGAGCGCTCTCCATCACATGATGCAATGGAATTTTATCAGTAAAGTAATTTGAAGTATAGCAAAACAGTCATGTTCTAACATTGCTTCTATGGAAAAGAAGCCATATGGTGGTCAGGCTGCCAAAGACTTGACTTCTTGTCACTGTAAGTGCATTCTAAAACATGAAGCAACATTAGGGTCTAAGCCCACCTATAAAGTGAAAGAAGATTAATAAATACAACATAATCATTAGAAATTGTGCATTATTCTCTCTCTATTTTGCTGCAGTAATTTACTTATTCTTTAGGTATTTACATAGTGCACTTTAAATGCCACTAAGGCCAAACATAGCTAGCACGTGAGAATTATGGCAGGAAACATTTGCCCCACTGACAGTGAACTCATTAGACAGGAGCAGAATTAGGTAATTTGGCCCATCAAGTCTGTTCCATCATTCCATCATGGCTGATTTATTATTGCTCTCAACCCCAGACTCCTGTTTTCTCCCTGTAACCTTTGATCCCCTTATGAATCAAGAACCTATCCAACTCTACTTTAAATATACCCAATGACTTAGTCGCCACAGCAAGCCCTCCTACAGGCCAGAGAATATATTGAATGAGGGACTAAGGAAGAACTCCAACAAAGGGGAATTATGGGAGAGAGTATTGTAATTATTTGTGTCAGTTTCAGGGTGGAAGGTCAGAGTGTTGAATGATGTGTTATTTTGCAAATAGTAGATGAGAATAGATGTTACCACTCAAAACTGTTCTGTCATTCAAAGTTATATTTGCCTTTGCCCCATTTCCCTCAACCATTGCACAACAAAAAAAACGATCTCGTATTAGAATTAATTATTGTAATATTCCATCCTGTATGTGTAAATGTGTGGCCTACTTGCTCTTTTGAAAGGCCTGACTAATTTTTTTGATTTAAGCCAGAGTAGAAGGCCACCATTCCCCACAAAGTAGTAGAAATATTTCTCCAATATTTCTACTGGGTGATAATAATCACATAAAAAACAGGAATGGCTGGGTATATCAGAAAGATTGATGTGTTTCATTACACAACTGACAACTAGATTGTATGTACTGAATGCATTGAACAGGATTTTGAAGCAAATGAAATAGCCAATGAGTTCGGCACAGCCAAGAAGGGCCAAAGGGCCTGTTTCTGTGCTGTAGTTTCTACGGTTTCTATGGTTTCTATGATGGTAATTATAAAACCACCAGTAGTATTGCTCCAGTTTTGTCAGTTACCATGATTCGGATGTGAAGACATCCCAGTATGCTGGGAGAAGTTCACCAGTATTTACTTAGTGGACATAATTTTACTTAGAGCAGCAATCACTGTAGGAGAATACAGCTTTTGCAACCCTTCTTATAAACAGAGTACAGTACTGGATACATTTTCAAGGTGTTTAGTCGGCTTCCTTACTACCTCCGTTTTGCCAAGGCCAGAAGGGAGTATGGGAGTGGAGGGTGAAATGCAGACGCTCAGCTTATGACTTTCCTGATGTACGTTCCTGTGTTCCCCAGAGTGGATGTGTAAGATATGTGGGTTATGACTAAAGAAAAAATGGCTGGAGTCGCTTAGCACTTTCGGTGCAAGGGTGTTTATTAGATGCGTCAAAAAGTGAACTTAACAAAAATTAACAGAAGTAGTGAAAGCTGCCAATATTTCTAAAAAGTTATCTACCCGAAAACACAATAATAGCTATATACTTATTTTTGTACAGTGTAAACTCTTGCCAGCCCCTATCTCTCTCTCATACTGAGGGTGATGATCTCCTTCTTATTCGCCTCTAGAACACACTATCTTCAACTATCAACAAAGTTAACTCAAGACTACACATGAATTAGAATATGATGCATCCCAAAGTAGTTGCAATCATAGTGAAAATAATCAGAAGCATCTGCCTTAATAAAGTACACAAACAACAAATACACATCCCTATCACTAAAGAAATGGAATATTCCACCGTGTATGGTGGGAAAGACACCATAAAGCTAAATTGAGTGCACCAGCTCAGTTTAGGACCAATTTTGAGAATATGTTGGGGAAGATTTTGAAGTGCCTGCACTCAATGCAAGAACAGCAGAATGACAAGGAAATGCATGTGTGTGCGTGTGAGAGAGAGTGAGAGAGTGTGTGAAATAGAGAGTGTGTGTGTGTGAGAGAGAGAGAGAGAGGGGGGAGAAAGAGAGAGAGAAAGTGTGTGTGTGTGTGTGACAACAACATCCAGAGCCGCATTAAACAAGCATCAGCTGCCTTTGGGAGATTTCGGCGTAGAGTCTTTCAGAACAGGAGCCTTCGTCCCTCCACAAAGGTCGCCGTATACTAAACAGTCTGTGTCACCACCCTCCTTTATAGCTGTGAAGCTTGGGTAACCTACAGCCGTCACATCAAGTCCTTGAAGTGCTTCCACATAAGCTGCCTCCAGCACATCCTGGGAATTACCTGGTGTGACCTGGTGCCTCACACTGAAATACTTGTAAAGACCAACTGCAGAAGTATTGAGGCCATGATCACCTAGCATCAGCTGCAGTGGCTGGGGCACGTGATAAGGATGCCCCCATGTCGGCTACCCTGCAGAGTGTTATACGGCCAGCTACATCATGGTCGACGCTCAGCTGGAGGGCCAAAGAAGCACTATAAGGACCAGATGAAGAATGCTTTAAGAAGTGCAAGATCAGACCCGAGGACCTGGAGGATGTTGCTGCTGACCGTCCCACTTGGCGACAGCTGTGTAGGGACGGGGTTCGTATTCTGGAGATGGAAAGAACAACCAAAAGACAGCAGAAGAGAGCCAGGAGAAATGCAGCCATGGTTGCCATCACTACCATCACTACCACATATACATGTTCCACCTGCAACAGAGCTTGTGGGTCCAGGATAGGACTGTATAGTCATCAAAGATCTCACCGTTAAAGGAGTGGACGTCGTCATCAGATTTCAATGCACAACCAAAGAAGAGGATCTACCTGTGACATTGAACTATTCACTTGCACTCCTAGGTTCCTAGACTCCTCAGGGTCTTAGCATTTACTGCATCAGAGCTACCCTGATTTGATCTCCCAGAATGTAATGCTCAGATTTATCCAGATGGAAAGCCACTTTCCAATCCTCAGCCCACATGCCTAACTGATCTAGCTACCCCTATAATTTTTCATAACCTTCTACACTATCTGTTACACCACCTATATCTCCAAACTTATTGAACATACCTTGTACGTTCACATCTGGGTTATTTATATTAATTACATACAACAAAGGTCCCAGCTCCTACACCTGTGACACACAACTAGACACGGGCTTCCAATCTAGAAACAACCTTTGACAAATACCTTCCTCTTCCTGCAGCTAAGATAAGTATGAATCCACACCACTAGATCCCATGTGATCTAACCTTCTGGACTAATCCGTCATGAGCGATCTTGTCAAGGCCTTGCTAAAGTCCTTATAGACAGCATCCACTGCCCTTTCTCCCATCTATGCTCTTGGCTATCTCCATGAGATTTATCAGGAACATCTTCCTATGCACAAAGCTATGCTGCCTCTCCTGAATTAGACCCCATCCCTTCAAATGTAGGCATGTAGATCCTGTTCTTCAGCATCCTCTTCAGCAATTTACCCATTTATTTTATTTAAAAACATAAATATAATTAAAACACTTCCAAATATTCATGTAAGACAAAATAAAATAAATTCTCCTTTTAATTGCAATTTAATTGCAATAAGACAAAATAAAATAAATGCTCATTTTAATTGCAATCTAGGTGATCTTTTCCATCTCAACAGGGTCACCGTCCACACGCCAACCTTCTCTTGAGTAAAGCTGAAGAAGGTGATCTGAGTTACACCTGGACCCTTTCCTCGTCAGTCAGTGCCCCACTGCTGAATGGTGAGTTCATCTGTGGACTGGAAGGTTTGGGGGCATCAGTGAACATCAGTTCGTCTCAGACTCCTACATTGACAGAGTATGTGATTATGAAGACCATGAGACATAGGAGCAGAATTAGGACATTTGGCTCTCAACTATGCTCCTTTGTCTATTCTGTCCCTATTACTTCCTTAAAGAATTCCAAACTTAGGAGTGACATTTGCAATTTTCCAAGTCCTCCGGAACCATTCCAGAATCTAGTGATTGAAAGATCACTACTAATGCCTCCAACAATATCTTCGGCCGCCTCTTTCAGAGTCCACCTGAAGCAGCCTTTGGCTTGAGGAGTTTTTTTCAGTCAGCACTTCAGTTCAATAATTCATCTGTTATCACTTGTACCTCCTCATTTAAGACCTCCCTCTCCCTTTATCATGCTTCAGCATCCATTTAGTCAATTATTCTCACTTGCCTTTCAACCCACAGCAAGATTTTCCCTTTTGCTCAACCCCCGCTTCCTACCTTATAGGTTCTTTCAGTTTGTTACATCAACATTTTTCAGTAAATTTTGAAAGCCCACAAATCTGAAACATAAATTCTGTTGTTACCTTCATAAGCACCGTGTGACCTACAAAGTATTTTTAACATTTTCTAGTTCTCTGTAGCACATCTATCATCAAAATCACATTTGAACCTTAAAGAAGCATTCAAAACTAACTTGACTGTAACTCAAATTGTAGATTATATAAGATCATGATTATCAGAAGGCAGCTATAATTCATATTTTAGGTGGCCATTCAGGATCAAGACTGCTTCCACTCCAGTTTTCTGGATTTTTTAGTGACTGATAGGACCAGTGCCACAGCTGGGGCAAGAGATGGTTGGTGGGGCAGTTGGGTGTGTTGTACTCCTTTGATTGATTAGGCTGGTCCCCTGTGTGCACACACGCACACACTTGAGGTTTTCGATGCGAACCTGCTGTATATGTCCCTTCTCAGCTATGAGCAATCATGGGTCGGGGTATCCAGGAGTCAATGGAAGACAGTGTACTTCTTCAAGGAGGCTCCATGCTGGGAATATTAGCTAGGGAGGGGACTCTGATGTTGGCTTGCCTACTCTGACAAATGAAAAGTCAAAAATCCAGCTACTGCTTGGAAAGTACTAGAGCTTAGAAGCTGACAATATCACACTGAAATCCTGAAACTTGGCAAGGAAAAACTTCTGTCACAACTAATTAACCTCATCTCCCATATCTGAATCAGGAAGAACTTGAGGAACATCTAACACCTAATATTCAGAAATGGGTTAGGATGCATGTCCATCCATTCCAAGCCATTAAACTGATTGTCTCTACCATTATATATCTGCAGCCTTCTGTTGTCAACTGGGAATTATTCAAACTCAATCATCACCAGGATAATCCAAGAGTCTTTTCCTTTATCAAGTAGACCCCATCCATCACAGGCTTCCTCTGCCTGGCTGAAATGTCTTCGCATTGAATAATATTTCTTTCACTTAAAAATAAAGATTATCTTTATTATTTAGTATTATTAAAGATAAACATACTGGGAGTTCTTGTCAATTCTGGGTCTTCCTGTCATTGACACACATCAAAGTTGCTGGTGAACGCAGCAGGCCAGGCAGCATCTCTAGGAAGAGGTACAGTTGATGTTTCAGGCTGAGACCCTTCATCAGGACTAACTGAAGGAAGAGCTAGTAAGAGATTTGAAAGTGGGAGGGGGAGGGGGAGATCCGAAATGATAGGAGAAGACAGGAGGGGGAGGGATGGAGCCAAGAGCTGGACAGGTGATTGGCAAAAGGGATATGAGAGGATCATGGGATGGGAGGCCTAGGGAGAAAGAAAAGGGAAGCCCAGAGGATGGGCAAGGGGTATAGTGAGAGGGACAGAGGGAGAAAAAGGAGAGACAGAAAAAGAATGTGTGTATATAAATAAATAACAGATGGGGTACGAGGGGGAGGTGGGGCATTAGCGGAAGTTAGAGAAGTCAATGTTCATGCCATCAGGTTGGAGGCTACCCAGACGGAATATAAGGTGTTGTTCCTCCAACCTGAGTGTATTGTTCCACTCCCACTTAGGACCACTACTTGAGCCCTTCTTTATAGCAGTGCTTAATGATTTTCTGCTATTTTCTACAATAGCCAGATTCCGAGCTCTACGTGAATTTTCTGTAGTTTATCACTGGCACATGTAGTGAGATATACTGAAAAGCTTTTGCTTTGCGTACCATCCCGACAGATCATGTCATACTTAATTACATTTGGTTGTACAAAGAAATATAATGTTGAAGTTACAGAGAAAATGCAGTGCAGGTGGACAGATAAAGTGCAAGGGCCATGCCAAGGTAGAATGGGAGAATTCAAGAACTCATTGTGCATCGTGGCCTGAATGGCCTGCCCAGTGCTGTACTGTTTTATGTTCGATATTTTAGCTGTCGCCTCAGTTTAAAGAGGATGAACTTCCCACTGTAATCTATTACAAGCCTGTTGGCTCTCAGAGCGTTGATGTTACTTCATCCCAGCCTGCTCCTTGTTCCTTTCTCCAGCACCTGTTACCTCTGTGCAGGGATTCAATAGTGTCTGGGCCTATCAGACTATTTGTGAGTAAGAGGGATCCCACATCGGCCTGCCCTACAAGACAGCACCCAGGGTTGTTCTGGGAACCTTGGCTGAGGCTAGTGACGGTCAGGGCCAATGTCTAACAGGAGCATCCACACAAGCACTGCTACTCTAGGCAAAGATAAATAATGCACCTCAGGGCAAAGTGAAGCAGTATAATGTTACAAAAGTTGAGACGTGTTTCTAGACAGTAGCTGTTTTCAAATCAGTCGGATCCACCACGGCAAAAATTAAGATTAAAAATAATATTAACATTACATCTCCATTTCTCAGAATGGAATCATTTTGATTGTATGTGACCAATGGTAATTCTACTATTAATATATAATTATTTTATTATTTAGAGTACATAGAATGTTACTCTGAGATATTTTGCATCCAAGGAATAGATCCAGCAAAGGCTTAATTGACTTCTTAGACTGTCCCTTTGATTGTGTAGCACTCCCGCAATATCAGCCTGCATTTTGTGGTATGAATTGCCATCCATCAGTGAGGCATTAAGCCAAGGACCTCTCTGACCTCTCAGTCAGGTTTAAAAGATCCCGTGGCAGCAGATTGATGAAGAGCAGGTCGCCGTGTCTGATAATCGATTTCTTACATTGACGTCACTAAGATGGAAATTCTGATCATTGCCACGTTGCTACCTGTGGGATGCTGCTTACTGCATTATCTGCATTATAACTGCTGAAAAGCTGAGGGACTGTAAATTGCTTAGGATGTCCTGGATTGAAAAAGAATCTGCGCAAGCTTAACTCTTTCATTTTCCCTTAAAGCTGTTTTGCCGATAATATCATCTTTCATTCCTGATATTCCAAAACATTCTCCTCGCCCCGTTTCTAAAGGTTCTCTTCCCAGGCCTAGGCTGCTGGCTAATCCCATCCTAGTTTCTGTGCTTTGCCTGGGTGTTTCACTCAACCCAGCCCTTTGATCAAAGATAGTCCCTGATCTTTACCTATCATTTCAGCATGACAGATCATCAACTGTTTCTACTTTCATACCACTCGATGCTAGAGTATTTAAATATACACTCGGTGTCCACTTTATGAGGTAAAGGAGTGTACCTAATAAAGTAGTTACACGAGTGGAACCCAGTGTGGTCTTCTGGTGCTGTAGCTCATCCACTTCAAGGTTCAACAATTTGTGCATTCAGAGATGTTCTTCTATACCGCACTGTTTTAACACTTGTTTCTTTGACTTTCTGTCACCTTCCTATCAACTTCAACAAGTCTGGCCATTCTCCTCTGATCTTTCTCATTAACAAGGCATTTTTGCCCACAGAACTTCCGCTCACTGGATGTGTGCTCAGCAATTTTTAAGATACTCAAACCACCCTTTCTGGCACCAACAATCATTCCACTGTCAAAGTAACTAAGATCACATTTCTTCCCCATTGTGAGGTTTGGTCTGAACAACAACTGAACCTTTTGACCATATCAGCATGCCTTTGTGCATTGATTTGCCACCGCATGAACAGCTGATTAGATATTTGCATTAATGAGCAGGTGTACAGGTGTACCTAATAAAGTGGGCAGTGAGTGTACTTGCAAGGCAAAGATGGATAGATTATTGATAAGCAATTTGATTCATACATTTGCATTGATGTGGCATTCTGTCACTTCTCTGCCAATATAACACCCTGTCCTGTAAAATCCATTTGGTGAGTGTGTGGAAAGAAATGCTAGAGGTGGGGGCAGAGGCAGATATATTAGGGGCATTTAAGAAACTCTTAGGCACATGGAGGAAAGAGGAATGGAATGCTATGTTGGAGGGAAGAGTTAGATTGATCTTAGAGTAGGTTCAATAGTCAGCACAACATCATAGGGTGAAGGGCCTGCACTGTGGTGTGTTGTCCTATGTTCTACGTTCTATGTAGAATTAACAACCATATAGTATGGGCGTACTTATTTGAACTACTTTTGCAATGATGTAATTTAGCTGTCAATTGGCAGAAACATTGTGGTGGAATTGTTAGTGCTGCTGTTCACAAGCTCTAAGGGTCTGGGTTCATCCTGGAGGCACAAGAGACTGCAGATGCTGGAATATGGAGTAAAAAAGCAAACTGATAGAGGTATTCAATGGGTCAGGCAGTATCTATGGAGAGAAATTGACAGGAAATACTTCAGGTCAAGACTCTTCATCTAGATTGAAAGATAGGGAGAAGATAATGATTTGAAGGGAAGGGGTGGGGCAAGAGATGGCAAGCTAAATGTAGATCCAGGTAAGGAGGTGTTGAATGGCAGATGGAGCCAAGGAAAAGGAAAAGGAGAGCACAAATAGTGACAGAAAGTGAGGGGTAAGAGGTGATAGTTAGAGGGAACAAAAGGTTGTAGATGATGGAATATGACAGGAAAGGAACGGGAAGTACAGTTCTGTGCAAAAATTTTAGACACACACACATATATATATACACACACATACATACTGTATATATACAGATGGCAGAGAAGAGTGCCAGGTGCAATGATGGTGTGGGAGGAGACACACCCAGCCCTGAAACACCAGGCAAGGTCATTTGATTCCAAACAATTGGTTTATTGATCATTACAGGATGTTCCTCTGGTGCTTCCCCTGCCCTCCCCTCTCTCTCTCCCTTTTCCTTTTCCTAACCATGATTCCCCTCTCCCTTCCCCCTTCCCACTCCCAGTCCACAACAGAGTCCCATGTCAGAATCAGGTTTATCATCACTCACATATGTCATGAAATGTGTTTTTTTTTTGTGTGTGGCAGCAGTATCGTGCAATACATAAAATTACCACAGTACCGTACGAAAGTCTCAGATACCTGAGCTTTACACTAAGCCTTTTGCACAGTACTGTAGGAATCAAAGAAAGGTGTTGGGTGGGGAGACAGGAACAGAGGGTGAATCGGGATGCAATAGGAGGCGTGTATGAGCGATAGGCAGGTAGAGTGGTCGGGAAAGAAAGTGAAACTGGGTGATGGGGGTTGGGTGTTTCTGACCTGTTGTGCTTTCAGCATGGAGACTTGCACGTTCTCCCTGCTACTGCATGAGCTTCCCCTAGCTGCTCCAGTTTTGTCACACATTCTAGAGGTGTGCTGCTAGGTTAAATAGTCTCAATAAACTGGCCTCTTTTGTAATAAGTCACAATAAGAAGTTGATTGCTATATGAAAGAGAGTCAGCTACAGGGACACAGGGAGATAAGGAGAGGGGGATTGGTTAAGGAGAGCTGCAATGGACCCAGTGGGTTTGCTGTCTTCCTTTGTGTCATAATTAATATGCAATTAGTGGTTATCACTCTATATATGATTTCTGATCCTGACATCGCAGTACATATCACTGGATGTGCACATCAGCGCAGCTTAGTGAGTAAGACACTTCCTTATGTGTCACTTTGTTTTATTTTCCCTGGGCTTTTGTTTCTGGGTGGGTTTGAAGGAGTTTTATTAACAGACTGCTTTGTGCAATCTATCATTTTCCCCAACAATGAATTCAGTGACAGTTAATTAAATTTCACAAAGCAGAATAAGTACTGCCGTGTTTTGAGAGCTAATCCATCACACGACAATCAATTCCATGGCTCCACCACATTGCCTAACGAGTGTGACATAACAATTATCATTCAAGGAACAGCTAGCTCAAACATTTTACAAAAATTTAACGGATTTTATAATAAACTTTTTTTTAGTTAGGCACCAAAGTGAAGGGGTCCATTGTGGCAGAATATGGTAAAATATAAATGACTGATGGAAGGCTTTTGTGCAGGTTAGCATCGTTTGACAAAAAAATGAACAAGCTTGAAGGTAGAAATTCATCTTCTGATGTGTGCACTAAATGCATGATCCAGCAATGCATGCATGGTGAACCTGACAACGTGGACTCAGAGAATCAGCTTTCACTGCAGAGGTTCCCCTGGATTCTGCAGTTTCTTGGACAATGAGGTAAAACCAGCTGAAGAAGCATAAACCTCAGTGAGACAAGTTGCATGTACATTCAACCCAATTTTAGTTAAGCCTTTCTATGAGTGAATAAACATATACATTGCTCTGCCTCAAAATAAAGTCTACAAACAATAGAAAATCTGCAGATACTGAAAATCCGAGCAACACGCACAAAAAGCTGGAGGAACTCAGCAGGCCAGGCAACATCTATGGAAAAAAGTACAGTCGACATTTCAGCAGTCTGCAATGTTGGTCTATTGGCTTTGCCATCTTGCACACATGCTCACAGCAGTGCACAGTTATTTAAAAGAGAAATATACAATGCTGTTAAGAAAGAAATAAAGTGATATCAAAAGCACAGTAATCTTTAAAAAAAATTATTGCAGAGAAAGCAAGTTGACCCAGAAAATAGCCTATACCGGCAGAATGAATTAATTACTGTGTTCACCCTTGGGCAGGTGAAACTCCATAGTTAAGAAACATCTGAACATCAACTTTTGCTTAATGTAGTAAAGAATTGACTACTAAAACCCCAATATAAAGAAAGCAAATATTTCAATATAAAATATTTAAAGTTTCATTTTATAAAGTAGACCCTTTGCAGACTATGGAAAAAACATTAATTAAAATGCTTATTTTACATGATAAGCCCATCTTCTGCTATATTAAACAAACAGCCCCACATTGTTACTTCTATATATCAGTGAATCTTTCAAGCATTTTTCTTTAATTTTAAAACCTTGTTCAATTCTGTTGGTTTATGATAGATTTTATTTCTAGAAGGAAGTAACACATCTCTGAACTGAAATTATTTTGCCTCAGATTGTGTCTGAAACAGGAAGTCTTCCAACACATTATTTAGAACTTTGATACAAGGCACAGAAATTCAAGTGCACCCTAAAACATTATCAGTTCCCCAGGACTTTACTAAGAAACACCTCAATCATGGGCCCATTGCTTATAGGACAACCTGACTTAATTTCCTCTGTCTTGCATGGGAATATTTTGATTTGACATGGTTCTGTATCTGGTACATATTGTAGTTTTGCTCAGGGAAGGGTCTGGTGGAGTTCTCAATGTGACATAAAACAATAAGGAAATTATTGTCCCCATGTTTGGCTCAGTGCTAAGTAAATTTTAAATGAACAGCACTGAAGAAACAATGTTACACAATTTAATTTCTGGGCAACTAGCTTTCAGGAAAGGATTATTCATCAACTTTAGCTTCTGAAGAAAGGTAGATGAGAGAAAAAAGTAAACAATGTCAATGTCAATGCTGAGTGGCTTTATGATGGATTAATGTAGCACCCATAGTGGCACTCAGCCCAAAGTAAAGCATCACTCCCAGGACTGATATGTATACAGTGCTGAATTCTTGTTCTGACTATTCTCATCCTCAATTCCCATTCATTAATCCCTGAACGATTAGGTTTGCCTGTGACAGTGTCAAACAAGGTCTTGGAGAATAGCCAAGGCCTGCGAAGATGGATTCCAGCTCAGTCACTTTCTTTAAGAGTGAATAACGTGAGAGCTGGTTTCAACAAGGTGTATAATTCTTTCTGTGTTAATAATTTCCTTGCCTGTTTGGCCTGCTATAGTGTTTCTTCTGTAGCCTGCAAAACTGCCCTAATATGAAGAATATGAAAAATGTTAACTGTCTTGTCTTTGCAAAGATGCTATCTATCCTGATCAGTACATCTAGCATTTTATGCTTTTGTTTCAGATTTCTAGCTCCTGCATTCTTTTTACGTATCCAGTACTGTGATAAAGTCTTATGCACTTACATATGTATGTAGTTGGGGTGCCTAAGACTTTTGCAGAGTACTGTATTTGTCAATGTGGAGTGGAGAGCAAGTTTGTATATCTAGTGGGAGCAAAGGATGTTGGAAATGGTGAGGATGGAGTGCCATGGAAGGGGGGTGGAAATGGTGCCAGAGAAGGGTTGCCAGGGGTAGAATTGGCATGGGTACAGAGACACCAGCCCTGAGGCACCAGGCAAGGTCACTTGATTCCAAACAATTAGTTTACTGATCATTACAGAATGTCTCTCTGGTGCTTCCTACTCCCTCCCCGTTCTCTTCCTCTTTTCCCAACCATGATTCCCCTCTCCCTGCCCCCTTCCCACTCTCAATCCACAATAGAGACCCATATCGGAATCAAGTTTATCATCACTCACATATGTCATAATTTTTTTTTGCGGCAGTAGTATAGTGCAATATGTAAAATTACTATAGTACTCTACAAAGGTCGTGGGCACCTGAGCTATATACTGTATTTGTGCCTAAGACTTTTGCACAGTGTTGTATAGGATTTTCATGCCTTTGTATTTTTCCTCTAACCCTGGCCCGGATGTCAATTTTGTCTCCTGTGCACATCTCTTCCGGGAGATGAATTGATAAGCTTTCCAGTTAGATCAATCAAACTGCAAAGCATGCAAGAGGTTTGACTTGCATGGATCACAGAGATGAACAAAACATGGCTCAGGAGAAGCAACAACCCAGGCCATAATCCTCTTGTGAATGGGCTTATTTCACTCTGCAGTCACTGAAGCCAGAGATTGTGATATTGAGGGTTTTTTTGCTGTTGACAAAGACTTTACCAGCAGCTTGAACACTTTAAAGCCTAGACCTCATGAATGCCAGAATTCTACTCTCTGTTCTGTGTGGAAATGGCAGCTGACATGCAGGAGGAAAGAGAATGATGATCAAGCAGCTGAGTGCCCCAATATTGACCACAGCAGACTGTCTGCTGCAAAATATACTTCAAAATAGGTGAGTGTTCTGTGGACAAGTGAGAGAAGGGGAGGCCCATTGGTGACAGAAGCCTGCAGGTTCCTTATTGGACTCAGAGAAAGCATTAATGCACACCCCCGACTCTCCCCCAGTACCCCTGGGTCCAGTGAAAGTCGTATTTATCTTCTACCAGCATTGGTGACAATCCCACAGCATTGTGCAGAGGGCTGGATGCTTACAGTGGCATAGGAAGTACTAAACATGGACCACTTGTCATACCTCAAAGGCAAGTATCCATGATGACATTCAGTGCACCAGGACAGCCTTTGGCCGACTGAGGGAAACTGTGTTTCAAGATCATTAGCTCAAACCTGGCACACAGCTCAGCAGTATTCTCTATTCTGAAGCCTCATTTGCACTCAGTCAGCAATGTCGGAAGAGCCATGTTATTTGCATGCAATACATAGAACAGTACAGCACAGTACACGCTCTTCGGCCCCTGATCTTGTGCCAACCTTTTAACCTGTGCTAAGAACAATCTAACCCCTCTCACAGATTTCCATTTTTCTTTCATCCATATGCCTAGCTAAGAGTCCCCTAAATGTCCCTAATGTATCTGCCTCTACCACCATTCCTTGCACTTATCACTTACTGTGTAAAAGAACTACCTCTGATATTCCCCCTATACGTTCCTCCAATCACCTTAAAAATATGCCCACTTGTATTAACCATTGCCACCTTTGGAAAAGGGTGCTTGATGTCCACTCTATCTCCGTCTCTTATCATCTTATCTACCTTTATCAAGTCTCCTCTCATCCTCTTTTGCTCCAACGAGAAAAAAACCTTAGCTCACTCAACCTTTCCTCATAAGTCATGTTCTCTAATCCGGGCAGCACCTTATCTAAAGCTTCCACATCCTTCCTATAATGAGGCAACCAGAACAGATCACGATACATGAGATGTTGGAGGAACTTAGAGCTTACACCATGCACTCTGCTCTGAGCTCTATCAAAGCAAGAGATTTTCCAAGAGAGAGAATTTCAAGGGTGTCCTCAAAATCTCTCTGAGAAAAAGTATAGGTGGCATGTCTGACACAAGTCCTGAAACAGATATTTAGTTCTGAACTGTCACAAGAAAAAAAAAATACCATATGGAAAGAAGAAAAGATCTAAGTGCGTTCCCAAAACCTCCTTAAAAAAGTGCCACACCCTCCCTGATTATTGGAAATCTTTGGCCCATGACTGCTCAAGTAGAGAAGGGATGTTTTCAGTGATACTGAAAACCTCAAACAATGCCCATCATAAACTTGGAGAGAGACCGTAAGACCATAAGACAATAAGACACAGGGGCAGAATTAGGGCCTTCAGTCTATCAAGTCTATTCCACCATTCCATCATGACTCATTTATTTTCCCTCTCAACGCTATTCTTCTTCCTTCTTTCCATAGCTTTTGACGCCCTTACAAATCAAGAACCTTGCTTGGCTTCAACACCCGTCTGTGGCAATGAATTCCACAGATTCACCACTCTCTCACTAAAGGAATTCCTCCTTATCTCTGTTCTAAAGGGACGTCTTTGTATTCTGAGGCTATGCCCTCTGTTTCTGGACTCTCCTGCTATTGGAAACATCCTCTCCACATCCACTCCATCTATGCCTTTCAATATTTGGTAGGTTTCAATGAGATCCTCCCCTCATTCTTCTAACCTCCAAAGAGTACAAGCCTGGAGCCATCAAATGCTCTTCTTATGCAACTCTTTCATTCCCAAGATTATCAACCTAAACCTCCTGTGAGCCTCTCCAATGTCAACACTTTTTTTTTAGATATGGAGCCCAAATTTGCTCACAATGATTAGATTGAGTTGTTCTCCGATCTTGGCAATTTATTTGCAAATGTTTCATCACCACGTGGGAAGACATTGTCAGTGCACCATTGATTGTGGTGTGTCCTCTGAATGCTTGGCCTTTATATACTTTGCAATCAGTTGATTGGACAACATTTCAGAAACTCAGTTGTGGGGAGGAAGTCTCGTCGCTGATTAGCTGTGTGAAGGACTTCATGCATTGTGGTCTAGAGTTTTGCCCAAATCACCTCAAAGGTTCAAAGATAAATAGGATCGAGGCCTATGTGTTCGTTTACAGAATTCTTTGCACAAAACCATGCTTCTAGGAAATCTCTGGCATGCTGCGTGTTCACTTACGCCATGACTTTCACTGATGTCCAGTTGAATTTGTACTCCTCCCAATTTTCATGGGTAGAGACTGGGGAGAATTGGTCATGCCACTTTACAGCCATTTGATGCTCATGAATCCTTGTGGATAGTTTTCTCCCAGTTTGGCCAACATAATATTTGCTGCAGCCCCCACAGTGGATTTTGTATACAACATCCTATTTATGATTTGACCTGGGCAGAATTCCAGACCACAACGCACAAAGTTTGCCACACAGCCAATCACCAATGAGATTTCCTCCCCACATCACAATTAAGTTTCCATAATGGCATCAAATCAGCTGATCGTAAAGCATATAAAGGCAAAATATTCGGAGGACACACCACAATCAACAGCACAATGGCGATGTCTCCTCGTTTGGTGACAAAACGTTTGCGATTTATATTGCTAAAATAGGAGAACACTCAACCCAACTGTCAACCACCCGAGTTCACATCTTCCGAATTATTTCCATTGCTCACAATATTCCAAATGTAGTCAGACCAACAGCTTGTAAAGCCTCAGTGTCACATCACTGCTTTTATATTTTAATCCTCTCAAAATGAATGCTTAACATTGTACTTCCCGACATTGGTAGTGACTCAACCAACAAGTTAACTTTTAGGGAATAATGCACGAGGACCCCCAAGTCCCTTTGCACCTCCAATTTCTGGACTTGCTTGCTGCTTAGAAAATAGTCTGTGCTTTGATTGCTTCCACCGAAGTGCATGATCATATATTTTACTAAACTGTATTCCATCTGCCATTTCTTTGCCCAATATCCAAGTATGTCCAAGTCCTCCTGCAGACTCCCAGCTTCCTCAATACTACTGCCCCCACCTTCTTTGTATCAATTGCAAACGTGGCCACAAAGCCATCAATTCCATGAGAGTGCATCATCTCATGAACTACCCACCTGCTTGCTTGTACCTTCAGGCACCTCCTGCCCCATCTGGTGCAAAGGCTGTAGGTTCTTCCTTGGCCTTATCAGTCTCCTCAGACCCCAGGAGAGGAAAGATATCAACCCAGATCTGGAAGGACTGCTGAAGAGAAGAGCAGGAATCTGAGGCATTGCAGAATCCCATTGTCATGTATTATCTCCTACCCTAGTCCAGAAGATACATCAACCACTGGCAACACCATTAATCTCAAAGACTGGGAGTGAACAGCAATATAGTGGGAAAAAAAGCAGTTAAATTTGAATGGCTCCCTTTGGCAAATATTAAAGATCTCATACAACTTTTCCCAAAAATCAACCATGTATATTTTCAATTCTGAACCATTTATTCATGATAAAGCTAGGTCATTTTACAGAATTCATGTTTATCTTTATATTATGAGATTGAATGGTATCATTCAGCTCAGTGAGTTTGTACCAGCTCTCAGAGTAATCACATCAATCACAATCCACAATTATTTCCAGATGAACTGCGGTCTCTCATATGCTCATCAATTCCTCATATACAGTAGAAGTTATAGCCATATAACAAGTACAGCACTGAAACAGGCCATCTCGGTCCTCCTAGTCCGTGCCGAATGCTTACTCTCATCCAGTCCCACCGACCTGCACTTAGCCCATAACCCTCCATTCCTTTCCTGTCCATATAGCTATCCAATTTTACTTTAAATGACAACATTGAACCTGCCTCAACCACTTCTGCTGGACGCTCATTCCACACAGCTACCACTTTCTGAGTAAAGAAGTTCCCCCTCATGTTACCCCTAAACTTTTGCCCTTTAACTCTCAACTCATGTCCTCTTGTTTGAATCTCCCCCACTCTCAATGGAAAAAGCCTATCCACGTCAACTCTATCTATCTCCCTCATAATTTTACATACCTCGATTAAGTCCCCCATCAACCTTCTACACTCCAAAGAATAAAGACCCAACTTGTTCAACCTTTCTCTGTAACTTAGGTGCTGAAATCCAGGTAACATTCTAGTAAATCTTTTCTGTACTCTCTCTATTTTGTTGACATCTTTCCTATAATTCAGTGACCAGAACTGTACACAATACTTCAAATTTGGCCTTACCAATGCCTTGTACAATTTCAACATTACATCCCAACTCCTATACTCAATGCTCTGATTTATAAAGGCCAGCATACCAAAAGCTTTCTTCACCACCCTATCCACATGAGATTCCACCTTCAGGGAACTATGCACCATTATTCCTAGATCCCTCTGTTCTACTGCATTCTTCAATGCCCTACTATTTACCATGCATGTCCTATTTTGATTAGTCCTACCAAAATGTAGCACCTAACATTTATCAGCATTAAACTCCATCCGTCATCTTTCAGCCCACTCTTCTAACTGGCCTAAATCTCTCTGCAATCTTTGAAAACCTACTTCATTATCCACAACTCCACCTATCTTAGTATCATCTGCGTACTTACTAATCCAATTTACCACCCCATTATCCAGATCTTTAATATATATGACAGACAACATTGGACCCAGTACAGATCCTTGGGACACACCACTAGTCACCGGCCTCCAACCTGACAAACAGTTATCCACCACTACTCTCTGGCATCTCCCATCCAGCCACTGCTGAACCCATTTTACGACTTCAATACCTAACGATTGAACCTTCCTAACTAACCTTTCATGTGGAACCTTTTCAAAGGCCTTACTGAAGTCCATATAGACAACATCCACCGCTTTACCCTCATCAATTTTCCTAGTAACCTCTTCAAAAAATTCAATAAGATTTGTCAAACATGACCTTCCACGCACAAATCCATGTTGACTGTTCCTAATCAGACCCCGTCTATCCAGATAGTTATATATACCATCTCTAAGAATACCTTCCATCAATTTACCTACCACTGATGTCAAACTCACAGGCCAATAATTGCTAGGTTTACTCTTAGGACCCTTTTTAAACACTGGAACAACATGAGCAATACGCCAATCCTCCGGCACCATCCCCATTTCTAATGACATTTGAAATATTTCTGTCAGAGCCCCTGCTATTTCTACACTAACTTCCCTCAAGGTCCTAGGGAATATCCTGTCAGGACCCGGAGACTTATCCATTTTTACATTCCTTAAAAGCACCAGTACTTTCTCTTCTTTAATTATCATAGTTTCCATAACTTCCCTACCTGTTTCCCTTACCTTATACAATTCAATATCCTTCTCCTTAGTGCAGGGGTCCCTAACCTTTTTTGCGCTGCAGACCGGTTTAATATTGACAATATTCTTGCAGACTGGCTGACCCGGGGCGGTGGTGGGGGGGGGTGGGGTAGGGTTGCCAACGGACAAGAGTAGCAGTCAAAAAATATGTTGTGTTTACTCCGAGAAAGACTATAATGACCATAAAGCTTTGCGCGGGCACCATTGCGCATGCGTGTACCTGCCGATATTTTTCTCTGCAAATCGTTTTTGATGATTCTGTTTGGGGGGAGGGGTGTTAATCATGACCGGAATATTGGTAATAAGGGGCTAATACACTCAATTTCATTTCTAAAAGGGTTTATCTAACAAATTTAATATTAAACACACTGCATATTTTCCTCGCATGAATTGAGTGATAAGTCAATCATCAGGGGAGGAGGGGGAGCTTGAAGTAAGTGTTGAACGAACTTCCAGTAGAAGTGGTAGAGGCAGGTTCGATATTATGTAAAGAAAAATTGGATAGGTATATGGACAGGAAAGGAATGGAGGGTTATGGGCTGAGTGCAGGTCGGTGGGACTAGGTGAGAGTAGCGTTCGGCACAGACAAGAAAGGCCGAGATTGCCTATTTCCGTGCTGTAATTGTTATATGGTTATATAAGTCACTTATCAGTCAACAGCATCATAAAATTTTAAGTAATGTTTGGATATTAAACACACAGCACATATTTTCCCCGTATGAACATATAAAATCATTGCAACACACCAATATCGCTGAATCAGTGGGAGCCCTGGGCTTGTTTCCCTGCAACAAGATGGTCCTATCGAGGGGTGATGGGAGACAGCGATACTCGAAGGAGGTTCCTTATGTCCAGTCTATTCCGCAATTTAGTTTTCGTTGCATTCATTGCAGAGATATGTTGGAAATGGAAGCAACATTTTCAGTGCTTTCGTGGCTATCTAGGGATATTTAGCCTTGACTTTGATCCAGAATGCTGGCAGAGATGTTATGTCAAACATACTTTTCAGCTCGCCGTCATTTGCAAGCTCAAGGAGCTGATCTCCTTCCCGCGCTGATGTGGATGACGCGCTGGTAATGACCTCGCGTGTGTTCAAGCTTAACAGTGGGCGTGACAGGGAATAAGGAAAGGCGCAGCTGACTCATATCGCCAAATTATATCATTTCCTCACGGCCTGGTAGCGCATGCTCTGGGGCCCGGTACCGGTCCGCGGCCCGGTGGTTGGGGACCGCTGCCTTAGTGAATACCGAAGAAAATAAATTGTTCAAAATCGCCCTCATCTCTTTTGGTTCCACACATAGCTGTCCACTCTGATTCTCTAAGGGACCAATTTTATCCCTCACTATCCTTTTGCTATTAATATAACTGTAAAAACCCTTTGGATTTATTTTCAACTTACTTGCCAAAGCAACCTCGTATCTTCTTTTAGCTTTTCTAATTGCTTTCTTAAGATTCTTTTTACATTCTTTATATTCCTAGAGCACCTCATTTACTCCATGCTGCCTATATATATTGTAGATATCTCTCTTTTTTCAAACTGAGTTTCCAATATCCCTTGAAATCCATGGCTCTCTCAAACTTTTAACCTTTCCTTTCAACCTAACAGGAACATAAAGATTCTGTACCCTCAAAATTTCACCTTTAAATGTCCTCCATTTCTCTATTACAACCTTCCCATAAAACAAATTGTCCCAATCCACTCCTTCTAAATCCTTTCACATTTACTCAAAGTTAGCCTTTCTCCAATCAAAAATCTCAACCCTGGGTCCAGACCTATCCTTCTCCATAATTATATTGAAACTAATGGCGTTGTGATCACTGGACCTGAAGTCCTCCCCAACACATACCTCCATCACCTGAACTATCTCATTCCCTAACAGGAGATCCAACACTGCCCCATCGCTAGTTGGTACCGCTATGTATTGCTGCAAAAAGCTATCCTGCACACATTTTACAAACTCCAAACCATCCAGCCCTTTTACAGTATGGGCTTCCCAGTCTATGTGTGGAAAATTAAATTCTCCCACAATCACAACCTTGTGCTTACTACAAATATCTGCTATCTCATTACAAATTTGCTCCTCCAATTTTCGATCCCCATTAGGTGGTCTATAATACACCCCTATCAGTGTTACTACACCTTTCCCATTCCTCAATTCCACCCAAATAGCTTCCATAGATGAGCCCTCTAATCTATCCTGCCAGAGCACTGCTGTAATATTTTCTCTGACAAGCAATGCAACACCTCCTCCTCTTGTCCCTCCAATTCTATCACACCTGAAGTAATGAAATCCAGGAATATTTAGTTGCCAATCACACCCCTCCTGCAGGCATGTTTCACGAATAGCTACAACATCATACTTCCAGGTATCAATCCATGCTGTAAGCTCATCCACCTTTCTTACAATGCTCCTAGCATTAAAATAAATGCATTTAAGAAATTTTCCACCTCTTACTCTCTGTTTATCACTAACGGTGCAAACAACTTTACTATTTTCTTTTTCTTCCTTCTCCCCTACTTCTGTTCCTACACCTTGGTTCCCCTCCCCCCTTCTATCTAGTTTAAATCCACTGGAGCCTCTCTAGCAAACCTACCTGCAAGAATATTTGTCCCCCTCCAGTTCAGATGTAGACCATCCCACCGGAACAGGTCCCACCTTCCTGAAAAACTGCCCAATTATCTATAAATCTGAAGCCCTCCCTCCTGCACCATGTCTTCAGCCACGTGTTGGTCTGCGCTATCTTAGTATTTCTAATCCCGCCTGCACGTGGCACTGGTAGCAATCCTGAGATGGCTATCCTAGAGGTCCTGTCCTTTAATTTGCGCCTAGCTCCCTAAGCTCATCTTTCAGGACCTCCTCACTCTTCCTACCCATGTCATTGGTCCCTACATGGACCACGACATCCGGCTGCTCACCCTCCCTCTTGAGAATACTGAGAACTCGATCCGAGATATCGCGGACCCTGGCACCAGGGAGGCAACAGACCATCTGGGATTCTCGATCTCTTCCACAGAACCTCTTATCTGTCCCCCTAACTATTGAATCCCCTATCACTACTGCTCTCCTCTTTTCCCTCCTTCCTTTCTGAGCTGAGGGTCCCGTCTCGGTGCCAGAGACGCAACCACAGCAACTTGTCCCTGGTAGGTCGTCCCCATCAACAGTATCCAAAACGATGTACTTATTATTGGTGGGAACGGCCACAGGGGTGCACTGCTCATTCTGTCTATTCCGCTTCCCTCTCCTGACAGTCACCCATCTACCTGTCTCCTGACTATCTCCCTGTATCTCCTGTTTATTTCTGCCTCTGCCTCACGAATGATCCAAAGTTCATCCAGCTCCAGCTCCAGTTCCCTAACTTTGTTTGTCAGGAGCTGTGGCTGGATGCACCTTTTACAGGTGTAGTCATCAAGGACAATTGTACTTGCCATGACATCCCACATACTGCAAACAGAGCACTCAACTGTCCTAACTACAGCCTCCATTACCAACTCTTAAGGTAATTTGATTTATTAAAGGAACTTATCTGGCCATACCTCACTTGGAGGGAAGCTCGTCTTCAGCCTCTGCTCACCGAAGCCTCTCGAGCCAAAGCCATCCTACTCTGTCGCCCGCTACAACATTGACCGCTCCAAAAATCTTCTCGCTTTTAAATGCTCCCGCTGCCTCACGGTCCGACTTTCACGCGCTTGCACAGTCGTGCCCTGTTCAACTGCCGAAGAAAGTTGATGAGCAAATTTTCACAGTAAGGTTATAGCCGCCATTTAGCATACAGATCAGCATGTCTTTGGGATGTGAGAGGAAACCAGAACAGTTGGTGGAAACCCACATGGTCATAGGTATTTTGTGGAAAACCCACACGAGGGGCATCAGAGACCGTAAAATCGTAAGACATAGGAGCTGAATTAGGCCACTCAGCCCATCGAGTCTACTCTGCCATTCCATCATGGCTGATCCCAGATCCCACTCAACCCCATACTCCTGCCTTCTTGCCATAACCTTTGATGCCCTAAGGTTAGGGTCAAGCCATGGTCCTGGGAGCTGTGAGGCATCTCTGCCCCTCAGACTAATCTTAACAAGTTACTTCAGTTGGGTTGTCATTGCAGCTGGGTAGCAAATTGAAAGGCCATTTCTGGGCATCCCTCAGTTGGTGTAGAATTTACCGGGTTGGATTGAATTGCCCATTAACTGACAGTTCACTGGTCAGCCACAGTTCGTCCATCAGCTTGCTTCCACTCTGGTTTTGTGGGATTTCCTGCACATGCAACACAAGAAAGCATAGAAAGATCTGAAGTTTATTACACTTACTCACCTGCTGGACTTCCTGGTAAGTCCAGGGACATTTTGTAAGTTATTGTGGTAAGGTATCAGATATACTCCATAATCAGGCCCTGGCTTGCACAGGCAGATAGGGCACTGTCTGATTCACTAAGCTTCATGTAAGTGGTTAAGTGTTTTACTTTTCATTTTAATTGAATTCATATTTAAGTTTTTAATTACTGTTCTGTGCTTTAAACAACAGTTATTATTTTTAATTATTGATTAATATTTCTTAACATTTAATTAACTATTTCTAAATATCTCTAAGATCTTAAAATTATTGAAAAGAACAGTGACATTTTGAAATGTTAAAAGACCTTTGAAATTTTGTGCTGTCTGAAGCCCGGTGCCACTCACCAACTGCTTAGCTTCAGACTCAGAATCAGTTTAATATCACTGACATATGCTGTGAAATTTGCTGTTTTGCGGCAGTAGTAGAGTGCAATATATAAAAAGCTGCATAGATGTGCATACATAGTACTGTGTAAAAGTCTTAAGCACCTGTATATAGCTAAGGTGACTAAGACTTTTGCAGACTACTGTAGTAATTTTATGTATTGCACTGTACTCTGCCACAAAAAAAACACAAATTTCATGACATATATGAGTACTGATAAACCTGATTCTGATACGGGTCACTATTGTGGACTGAGAGTGGGAAGGGGACAGGGAGAGGGGAATCATGGTTGGAAAAGGGGAAGGGAGTGGGAAGCACCAGAGAGACATTCTGTAATGATCAACAAAACCAATTGTTTGGAATCAAATGACGTTGCCTGGTGTCTCAGGGCTGGGCCCAATGCCACTCCCCCGTCTGCCCCTGGCATGCAAAAGTTTGGGCATCCCTGGTCAAAATTTCTATTATTGTGAATAGCTAAGTGAGTAAAAGATGAACTGATTTCCAAAAGGCAGAAAGTTAAAGATGACACATTTCTTTCATATTTCAAGCAAGAAAACTTTATTATTTCCATCTTTTACTGTTTCAAAATACCAAAAAAGGAAAAGGGCCCGAAGCAAAAGTTTGGGCACCCTGCATGGCAGTACTTAGTAACACCCCCTCTGGCAAGTATGACAGCTTGTAAATGCTTTTTGTAGCCAGCTAAGAGTCTTTCAATTCTTGTTTGGGGGATTTTCGCCCATTCTTCCTTGCAAAAGGCTTCTAGTTCTGTGAGATTATTGGGCCGTCTTGCATGCACTGCTCATTTGAGGTCTATCCACAGATTTTCGATAATGTTTAGGTCGGGGGACAGTGAGGACCATGGCAAAACCTTCAGCTTGCGCCTCTTGAGGTAGTCCATTGTGGATTTTGAGGTGTGTTTAGGATCATTATCCTGTTATAGAAGCCATCTTCTTTTCATCTTCAGCTTTTTTACAGACGGTGTGATGTTTGCTTCCAGAATTTGCTGGTATTTAATTGAATTCATTCTTCCCTCTCCCAGTAAATGTTCCCCGTGTCACTGGCTGCAACACAAGCCCAAAGCATGATCGATCCACCCCCATGCTTAACAGTTGGAGAGGTGTTCTTTTCATGAAATTCTGCACCCTTTTTTCTCCAAACATACCTTTGCTCATTGCGGCCAAGAAGTTCTATCTTAACTTCATCAGTCCACAGGACTTGTTTCCAAAATGCATCAGGCTTGTTTAGATGTTCCTTTGAACCTTTTGAATAGAACTTTTTGGCCGCAATGAGCAAAGGCATGTTTGGAGAAAAAAGGGTGCAGAATTTGAAATTGTAAAAGATGGAAATAAAAAAGTTTTCTTGCTTAAAATATTAAAGAAATGTGTCATCTTTAACTCTATGCCTTTTGGAAATCAGTTCATCTTTTACTCGCTTAGCTATTCACAGTAACAGAAATTTTGACTGGAGTGCCCAAACTTCCAAACTTTTGCATGCCACTGTGTGCATATATTTATACATATATATATATATATATACATATATATATATATGTATAGAGAGAGAGAGAGAGAGAGAGAGAAAAAGAATAGTGAGGTAGTGTAGTGCTCATGGGTTATAGTTCATTGTACATTTAGAAATCTGATGGAAGAGGGGAAGAAGTTGTTACTGCAACATTCAGTGTGTGTTTTCAGGTTCTGTACCTCCTTCCTGATGGTGGCAAAGAGAAGAGGCCATGTCCTGGCTGATCGGTCTCCTTAATAGTATGCCACATTTTTGAGGCATCACCTTTCAAAGAAGTTCTAAATGCTGGGGTGGCTAGTGGGCTTGATGGAGCTGGGTAAGTTACAACCTTCAACTTTTTCCATTCCTGTGTAGTGGCCCCTCCTGACCAGACAGTGATGCAGTCAGTTAGAATGCTCTCCACAGTACATCTGTAGAAATCTGTTAGACGCTTTGTTGAAAACTCCTAACGGAATGTAGCCGCTGTTGTGGCTTCTTTGTAATCGCATCAATATGTTGGGCCCAGGACAGATCTTCAGAGATGTTGGGACCCAGGAACTTGAAACTGCTCACCCTTTCCACTGCTGATCCCTCGATGAGGACTGGTGTCTGTTCCCTCAGCTTCCCCTTCCTAAAATCCACAATCCATTCCTTGGTCTTAGTGATGTTGAATGTAAGGTTGCTGTTGCAATACCACTCAATAAGCTGATCTATCTCATTCCTGTGCATCTCCTTGTCACCATCTGAATTTCTGCCAACAACAGTTGCGTCATCAGAAAATGTATTAATGACATTTGAGCTGTGCCTACCCATACAGTCATGTGTGTAGAGAGAGTAGAGCACTAGGCTGAGCCTGCATCCTTAAGGTGAGCCGGTGTCGTCTCCCGAAGAGGAAGACAAGGATCCAGTTGCAGAGGAAGGTACAGAGGCCCAGGGTCTGGAGCTTGCTGATTAGTAGATGATGTTGAACACTCAGATATAATCGAAGAACAGCAGCCTTATGTAAATCCTGCTATTGACCAGGTGATCCAAGGCTGTGTGAAGAGCCAGTGAGAGTGCATCCTCTATGGACTTATTGTGGCAGTAGGCAAATTGCTTATTGCTGTGGGTTCAGTCCTTGCTTAGGCCGGAGTTGATTCTGACCGCAAGCTCAGTCTGTTCTTCTTGGGCACTGGTGTGATTGTTGCCTGTTTGAAGCAGATGGGACCCTCTGACTGCAGCAGTGAGAGTTTGAAGATGTCCTTGAAAGCTCCTGCCAATTGGTTGGCATAGGTTTTCAGTGCCCCACCAGGTATACCATTGGGGCCTGATGCCTTGCGAGATTATATGTTGTGACATCAACCTTCAAGGCAGAGATCACAGAGCTGCAGGGATATGCACAGGGTGTAGATTTATTCTCTCTTTCAAAGTGTGCGTAAAGTGCTTTGAGCTCATCCGAGAGTGAAACATCCTGATGTCAAGTTTTGCCTTGTAGGAAGTAATGGCCTACAAACACTGCCAGAGCTGACATACATCTGACTCCATCTCTAACCTCAATCAGAATTGTCTTTTTTAAATTTTTTAAATAACCTTTCATAGGTTGTACCTGGAGTTCTTGTATAGTGCTGGATCACCAATCTTGAATGCCATGGATCTTGCTCTCAGCAGACTGTGAATCTCTTGGTTTATCCATAGCTTTTGGTTCAGGTATGTCCAAGAATTCTCGAGGCACACACTCATCCACACAGGTCTTGATGAAGTCAGTGACAACCGTGGAGTGTACATTCAGATTCAAAGATGAATCCCTGAATATTGTCCAGTCCACTGACTCAAAAGTGTCCTGTAGGTGTTGCTCTGCCTCTCTGACTGTACACTTGGAGTAGAATTCTAGTCAGTGATCGGACTTGCCACAGTGTGGGTCTGGGATGGCACAGTAAGTGTTCTTGATGGTGGTATAACAGTGGTCAGGTGTGTTGGTCGCTCTGGTTCCACAGATGATATCACATCAGTGACCTGAACAATATTGCTCAGGCTGCCTCAGGTTCAGGGCTGACTTCTGGTATTGTATGTGTGGAGTGTGCACAATCCAAGTGTCTGCATGGGTTTGCTCTGGGGGCTCCAGTTCTCTCCCGCTTTCTAAAGGCATGAGTTGATAGGTTGATGGGCAACTGCAAATTGCCCCTAGTGTGTATATGTGAGAGGCAAAATCTGGCGATAGCTAATGGGAATGTGGGAATACCATAGTATATATAGCGAAAATTGAAGGGTAAGTGAATTACTCTAAGAGCTAGCATAGACTCAATGGACTAAAGGACCTCACTATATGTTGTGAGGATATATATGAACGTGAAGTGTGGGCTGCGTCCTGTGTGATGTAGCCCAGCAAGTAGCTTTGTTAAAACCATTATCATTCTGGCCGACAATGCTCACCTCAGACCTTCAGATGACCTCTTGTAATTGTCTCTGAAACATGGTGATGAATACCACCAGCTCAAATTGTTTAAAAAGTTGTATGATCAAAGTTTATTAGCTATTAGTTATTAGTTTCATTCAAGTAGAAATAAGGCAAAGAAAGACATACTGTATGCATTTCTTCAGTTACAATGGGACACAGAGTATTTGCTGTAAAATGTAAAAGTACGTTTCTCTATTGTTTGAGGTGAGTCACTTCAATCAGAGCACTTGATCTCAAACTGGCCCTTTGTCAAATATTTTCAGTTCATCAATCTAATCTCTTGTTAAATCGCTGAGAGGAAATTGATTGGACTTCCCGCATAAGCCCTATTGTACTACAAATATGTTCTGAATTAACAGCCATTTTTAGATGCTGGTCCTTGCATAAGAACTTGGGTTTCCAGAGATGCACATTAAAATTGCAAAAGTTAGAAGACTGAATTTTTAATCCAATTTTGTCAAGTGACTATCGATTAGCTAATAAAATACTGTTGATATCTTGCTGATCTTTTTTTGTGAATGACACTGACTTGAAATTATTTGATGAAATAATTTCAAACATGCTATTGTCTATTTAATGAGTTTGAAAGTTAGGGTGATAATTTTCAGACTCAAATTGAATATAGCTTTGAACATAAAAAACATTGCCTTGAAATTCTCATGCATAGTCAATTTGCAAACTTCAGTAGCTAATTAAACTACCAACCTGCATTCTTGGGATGAAGAAGGAAATCCAAGTACCTGGGGATATGTACATGGTCTCAGGGAGAATGTGCAAACTCCACACAGGTGTCACTGGCTCTGAACTGAAAACTTTAGCTGCTCAAGCTGCAGACTTAATATTAAGTCCTCTTTTTGGAGGGCTGGTTTTAGATGGTTAGTAGCCACAGGCCTGTGCTTTCAGAGAAAGAGGCTCAGCTTAGCATTTCAGAAGAAATTTTCCTTGTGATTTAATTGTTCAATGCCAGGACTTTAAAGCCATCCTTAATTGCATCTGATCTGAAGCAAAGTCAACCACATTGGTGGGCCTGGAGTCATTAACAGGCCAGAGAAAATGACTTACTCCCTTACAGAACATTAATGGGTTTTTAACAACAATCACATAATTTCATGTTTACTGGTACCAAGACAAATAAGTTAAAGTACCAAGGAACTAGACACTGATCTTCTATCTTTTCTGACAGTACTAAATTGATCATGTAAGGTTTTTGCTAGTTGTTTATCTAAAATGCAGACTGTGCAATATCATGATGGAAGTGTGATCATATTGCCTTTCAGATCTTAAGGCTTTAGTTTTATGAACTGATACACAGCGTTATTAATATAACAACATTAACTTTTTCCCCAAAATCAGTATGATATATTGGACGTAGAAGTGAATGTATGTATTTCAAGTCTATCATTAAGAAATCAATTCACTTTGTGAAAACTCTTCCCACACTTTTATACATTAACTTATTTCTAAAAAGAATTACACTTGGAAAATTAAGTTTGCTTTTAAGTACTGCTACAGTGTTGACAGGAATGGTATTGTACGACGCTGTGTTTCTTCTGCAGGAAGATGCTGAAACTCTAGTTGTACTGAATTATGAGCAAGCAGGGATCAAAGACTACTCACAAATAAAACTTTTCTGTGTAAATTTTAATTTGGGATTCAATGTTATTGTTGTAGCAACCAAAAGGACTATGACTTCGTCATAGAGAGATACAACACAGAAGATCTAAGATCTGCTGGCTCACTGAGTCCACAATGACTACTAAGTACCCACTTGGTTTGGGGACATTTAATGAAGTGTATTTTCCATGCCCAGGAGCTGCTGATGACTTCATCTGTGCTTCACTTTTTTTCAAGCGTAGCCGTATGTACTTTCTTTCACTGGGCAGCCCACCTCTCAGAACTGCAGAATGTAGCACTGAGGCACAGGTAGCCTGCCATAATGGCTTCGACCCTGGTAAGACCCTGCCCTAATATTTTCTAGCTGCTAACTCTGTCAGGATGGTCTAGATGGCTGAATAATTGTGAATGTCTTTCATATTCTTAAATACTGAGATAACTCAGACTACTACAACTTCTTTAAACCAAAAAAAAAATTAATAGTGAAATTATCCTAAACTTTATTTTTTTACTTAATAACATACTTATATACTAAATAATCAATTCAAAGCATTAAAAGTCATTTAAATAATAAGCTCAATAATTTAGCTTACTTTTCTCCCAAACGCTGATATTTCTTGTTCATTTGAATGGGATTCGTGATACCTGTACCCTGCTTGAGCTGGTGAAGGTGCATTGGGCTGCCTGCAAATGTTTCTACCTTCCTAGCTGCAAGTATGAGGACCCTCATGACCACAACACGATGACAGGGGTATCCACAGCTGCTGGTGGCAGTGCTGAAAATACCACTGGTGTCAGCATTGGAAGTCGGGGAAGCTGGCGTTACTGTCAGTTTTTTTTGGGTAGACAATAAGAGGGGGTTGTGACAGAGTGGTGAGGAAGATAGTGCCTCCATCTGACAGTTCCTGTGATTTGAGTGCAATATATGGATCTATTTCTTTTAGAGCAATGACTCCCCGTGGTGCTAATCATTGACTAATGACTTACCCATGCATATTGATTTGTGGCTCTTGCTGCAAAGTGAACTTCTCCTCCGAGTGTGTGCCTTTATTTATTTGATATGTAGTTGCACAGACACAACAAATTGGCGATGAGTACAAACCTGAATGTCAGCGAATATGTTCTGTCATGACATGACAGAACTCAGAGGAAGGGAGGGAAACAGCGAGAGGAGAAAGTGAACCAGTACAGAGAAGGCAGTTATGGATGTTAGCAACGGGATGCGTGAGCGACAGCGCACAGTACACAATGAGAGACGCACAACTAGCAAAGCTAAAGTGGAAATAACGTGACGATGGCCTTAGTTGGGAAAGTTGATGAATTTGATAGTGCTAATGAGGACTGGGAATCATGTATCGAGAGGGTTGAACTGTATTGTAATGCTAACGATGTGGATAAGGAAAAGAAATTTTCCCAACTTCTTAGTTTAGTGGGTGCTAAAATGTACAGTCTCTTACCCAATTTAGTAACTCCTGAAAAGCCAGAAAGTAAGATGTAAGATGTTTGACAAAATTGTTGAAATTTTACAAAATCACTTGAGCCCAAAACTGCTCGTAATTGCTGAGAGATTAAGATTTCACAAAACCAGTCAAAGGTTGAAAGCATTTCTGCACACATTGCAGAACTGTGCAAACTTTTCCAATACTGTGACTTTGGAGATGCACTTCCTGATGCATTAAGAGACAGGCTTATATGTTTTAAGTTCAAAGTAAAATTTATTATCAGAGTACATACATGTCATCACATACAACCCTGTGATTCTTTTTCTGTGGGCATACTTAGCAAACCTATAGAACAGTTACTGTAAACAGGAAATGTAAACTGTAAACAAATTGTGCAGATGCAGATAATAATTAAATAACAATAAATAACAAGCATGAAATAATAAGATAAACGTCCTTAAATGAGGGTAGTTATCCCACTTTGTTCAAAAGCCTGATGGTTGAGGGTAGGAACTGTTCCTGATCGTGTGAGTCCTAAGGCACTTGTACCTTCTACCTGATGGCAGTAGCAAGAAAAGAGCATGGCCTGGGTGGTGGGGGATCTTTGATGATGGACGCTGCTTTTCTCGGCAATGTTTCATGTAGATGCGCTCAATGGTTGAGAGGGTTATACCCATGTGTGTACTGGGCCAAATCCACTACCTTTTGTAGGATTTTCCACACAAAGGCATTGGTGTTCCCATACCAGGCCATAATGCAACCAGTAAGCACACTTTTCACTACACACCTATAGAAGTTTGCCAAGGTTTTCGATGACATGCTGAACCTCTGCAGACTTCTGAGGAAGTAGAGGCACTGTTGTGCTTTCTTTGCAATTTTATTTATATGATGGGTCCCAGACAGGTTCTCTGAAACAGTGACATCCAGGAATTTAAAGTTACTGACCCTCTCCACCTCTGATCCTTTGATGATTACTGGCTCATGGACCTCTGGTTTCCCTCTCTTGAAGTCTACAATCAGTTCTTTGGTTTTATTGACATTGAGTGAGAGGTTGTTGTTACTACACCACTCAGACAAATTATGCTAATTCATCACCACCCACAACAGTGGTGTCATCAGCAACTTGTATATGGTGTTGGAGCTGGACTTAGCCACACAGTCACTGGCGTAAAGTGAGTAGAGTAGAGCAGGGGGCTAGGTACACATACCTGCGGTGCTCCTGTGCTGATGGGGATTGCGGAGGAAGTGCTTTTGCCAATTTGAACTGACTGGGGTCTACAAGTGAGGAAATCCAGGATCCAATTGCACAAGGAGGTATTGAAGCCCAGTTCTTGGAGTTCACTGATTTGTTTAGAGGGGATGATAGTGTTAAATACCCAGCTGCAATCAGTAAAGAACATCTTGATGTCTGCCTCTTTGCTGTCCAGATGTTCCAGGGTTGTGTGAACAGCCAACGAGATAGCATCTGCTGTAGACCTGTTGCTTTGTTAGGTGAATTGGAGCAGATCCAAGTCTCCATTCAGACAGGAACTGAAATGCTTCAACACCAGCCTCTCAAAACACTTCATCACTGTGGACGTAAATGCCACTGGGTGATAGTCATTTAGACAGGTTACCATGCTCTTCTTATACGATTGAAGCAGGTGGGTACCACAAACTGCCAGAGTGAAAGATTGAAGATATCTGTGAATACAACGGACAGCTGGTTGGCACAGGGCTTCATTATTCAGCCAGGTACTCCATCTGGACTGGATGTTGTCATTGGATTCACTCAGTTGAAGGCAGCCTGCACATCACCTCTAGATACTGAGACTAAAGGATCATCGGAAGACATAGGGGTGCACGATGGTTCCTCCCTGTTCTAATGATCAAAGCGAGCATAGAAGGCATTAAGCTCATCTGGAAGCGAAGCTCTGCTGCCCCCTATGTCACAAGAATTAACTTTGTAGGAGGTTTTGGCATTCAAACCCTGCCACAGCTGTCGAGCATCCCTTGTTGACTCCAGTCTAGTCCTGAATCTCCACTTCATCTGAGAGATGGATTTCTGGAGATCATGCCTATACCTCTTGTAGTATTCTTGCTCTCCAGACTTGAATGCCTCTGATCTGGTTCTCAGCGGGTTCCGGACTTCATTGTTCATCCAGGGCTTCTGTGTGGGGAAAAACCTGAACAATTTGTGGCATGCATGGTCAAAGCACTCAAAAGAGGCTACTGTCAGAAAGAGACCTAACCTTAGAATGAGTATTGACTACTGCAATATCAATAGAGACAGCCGCAAAGGATGCATCAGAACTACAGGAAAATGCACAAAATGTCCATGAACGTTGCAAAAAGCCAAAAATATAATCGATGTGGCAAATCCTCTGAAGTCTTGTGGCAAATAATTCAAATGACTGTTTGTTCAAAGAAAAAGTTTGCAGAAAGTGTCACAGACCAGGTCTCATAGAGAGAGTGTGCAAGTCAGACAAAAAGCACAACCAAAGAGAAAAACCAGGCCGAGTGAAAAGATTCAAACGCAAAACTAAATGAATGCATAAAGTGACTATGAAATGTAATCAGACAACACAGTCTGACAAAGGTGAGCTGTCATGCCTAGAACTACATAGCATTACTGAAGAAGATCACAAAATCATATAGACCACAACAGATGTGTCTGGTGTAAAACTGAAATGGAGCTGGATACAGGGTCAGCTTTTTCTGTAATTTCAGAAGCTGATACAGTAGACTGTTTTCTAGGCTACCATTAGAAAAGACCTCAGTGATGCCAAAGACTTACACAGGCAAAAGAGAGTCTCCCAAAGGCAAACTGAAAGTGAATGTGACGTACAGAGGCAAAACACAGCAGTTAAAGCTTTATGTGTTGAAAAGTAGAGGGCCAGCACTTTTCAGACGTGAATGGTTGAGAAAAATCCAACTAGACTGGCACTCAATCAAAGCTCTCAATGTGTCTTCAACAGGCAACTGCAGCTCAAATGGTAGCACTAACCAGAGACTGTCACAGCTGTTTAATGCTAATGAGAAGGTGTTTGAGAAGGGGATTGGTAAACACGAAGGCCAGAACTGAACTGGATGAGGCAGCGACACCAAAATTCCATAAAGCGTGTGCAGTGCCTTATTGAATGCTGAACTGCAGAGCTTGGAGGCGTCTGGCATTCTCTCCAAGGTTTAGTGGAGTGATAGGGCCACACCCATTGTCCCAGTGATCAAGAAAGGGAAGTTCGCATATGCGGGGACGTCAAAGTGAGCATCAACCCTGTGCTGCGTTCTGTGAAGAGCCCTGTCACAAATAGAAGACACTCTTACATCTTTGGCAGGCGGGGAGAAGTTTTCAAAGATTGACTTGTCACAATCCTATCTGCAAATGTAGATTGAGGAGTCAAGTAGAAGTTCCTCACAATCAACACTCACAAGGGACTGTTCCAGTATAATCGTCTTGTCTTTGGCGTCACATCAGCTCCAGAAATTTGGCAAAGGGCAATGGACCAAGTACTCCAAGATATCCCGGGAACGCAATGTTACCTTGATGACATCATTGTGACTGGCAAAAATGATGAAGAGCACCTCCAGAACCTTGGTAAAGTGTTTACCAGGCTGAGTGAGGATGATCTGTGTGCCAACAGAGACAAATGTGAGTTTATTGAGAATGAAATCTCATTTTGTGGACACATCATTGACAAGCATGACTTCCATAAGTCACAAGAGAAGATTGAAGCAGTGCTACAGGCACTCAAACCGGAAAATGTGTCACAACTCAAGTCATACTTGGGCCTTGTAAACTATTACTACTGGCTTCTCCCAAACATTGCTACAGTGCTGCATCCACTGAACGTACTGTTACAGACAAGAGCAAAATGGGAATGGTCAGAAAGATGTGAAAGAGCATTCAACAAAGCGACTAACACCATCCGATGAACTGCTCACATATTATAACCCATCCCTGCTCATCAGACTGGTATGCGATGCATCCCCTTGTGGCATTGGAACCATTTTGTAACATACTGTGAAAGATGGATCTGAACATCCAATTGCGTTTGCTTCAAGATCACTGACAAACGCAGACCACAACTACACACAGATTGACCAAGAGGCCCTTAGTCTAGTGAGGGGAATAAAGAAGTTCCACCACTGCCTCTACAGACAAAAGTTTACACTGGTGACAGATCACCATCCCCTTGTGTCCATTTTCAATCCCAGGAAGGGAATCCCAGTGATATCTGATACCCAGTTGCAATGTTGGGCATTTTTCTTTGGAGCCCGCTCTTATGACATAGAGTTCAAGGATACTAAGCAACACAGCAACACTGATGACTTGTCACGTCTTTCACTGTTGACAACTGAAGAAGAAAAGTCTTCATTCTGTGACCCAGCAGAGGAATTACACTCAGCATTGGTGGACCAGCTGCCAGTGACAAATTCCCTAACACAAAGGGAAACAAGGAGTGACCTGATATTGTCAAAAGTTGATGAAATCACCATGCAAGGATGGCCAGCTCATGGTAATCCTGTGTTCCAGGGTTCTCCGTGAGACAAGACCAACTATCTGTAAGTCAAAGAACCCTGATGTGTGGATCTCATGTTGTGGTTCCTTCAAAACTGCACACCAGAGTGCTGGAGAGTCTCGCCCAGAGCTATGTGTGGTGGCTGGGAATAGATAGGCAGATTGAAGGCTTGACCAAAAACTGTTTGGGATGCCACAAATTTCAAAATGCACCCCACAGGCAGTGTTACACCTCTGGGAGTGGCCGTCGTCACCATGTGAAAGAGTGCGCATTGACTTTGCTGGGGCATTCATGGACTCCATGTTTCTGATTGCTGTGGGTGCTCATTCAAAGTGGACTGAGGTCATATCAATGAAGTCAACCACATCAGAAGAGACTGTTTCCGCTCTGAGGGCTGTTTTCTCCAGAAATGGCTTAACCAAACAGATTATGAGTGACAATGGACCACAGTACACATCAGAAGAGTTCAGACAGTTCGTGAAGAAAAATGGCATCAAACATTTCAAGTCAGCTTCTCACCACTCAGCCATGAATGGGTTAGCTGAAAAGTTTATCCAAACCTTCGAGAAGTCCATTAAAGCAATGGACGAGGAGGACATTTCTCTTCAGCACAAGGTGGACAACTTCCTTTTTGTGTATTGTAACTTTGTTCATGTGATGATAAATCGAACACCTGCAATGCTGTTCATGAGCAGGAATCTGAGACCTCGCATAGACCTTCTGAAAACAGATAAACAGTTCAGACAGTTGGCAATTAAATCAGCAAGGAGCTTCAAAGTTGAACAGGAAGTCCGAGCGCGTGATTACATAGAAGAAAAGTGGACACCCGGTAGGATAGCTACAAGAACCGGACCACTGATATACAAAGTGGATGTTGGAGATCATACATGGAGACGTCGTGTGGACTAGATACTGGATGCTCAGCTGAAGACCACACCCAGGACATCTGCATCTGACCATACAGACACATTGCAGCCACTGAACTTCATTTTCAGTGATGTATCATAGTAGGGAAGAAAACCTGTCTCAATAACTTTAAAATCTTGAAGGGACACCTTGCGTCACTTATGTTGTAGTTTTCTGAAACAAAACAAAAATACACTTAAATACTATCATGGTTACATGTTGAGTTAACTAATTAAGGGAGAAAGAATTGTCAGTAACTCAGATTATGTGAGCGATGGGAACTCTGACATCGCAATAATCCTTCAGAACTGTCCTAAAACACCGCCCTGTATGATACAGCGTGATGCACACATATTCCTTGTGATTTTGTGATTTTTTTTGACACGACTTAGTTACAGTGCAAGAATGCCCGCAACAGAGACCAGCTTCCACTAAAGCAGGGGTCCTCAGCCACCCCCCCCCCAGTTATTGGTAGGGGTCTAGAACATAAAAAAGGTTGGGGACCATTCCCTTGCACTCTAGGAAAGCAATTTCTTTATCATAGGATTAAGCCAGCACCAAAGCTCTTGCTAATTGCAAACTCCTTTTTGTGAAAATTTCCTGATTTTGGCAAATAATAAACACATGCTTAACAGGAAGCCATCCCACAATTATGTTGAATAGGTAGTTTTGCAATGAAGAAGTTTTCCCTTTTAGATTTTATTTTCTGTGATACAATGAGTTTCAGTACAAATACTGCATACATTAGACAGAAAATCTAAAAACAGAATTTCCCCTTCCAGTGAGAAAGCTTTCATTTCAGTACCCAATGGCTGAAGTTGTGTGAACAACTGTTACGATGATCGAAGTAGTTTCTGAACTTTCTCGAAGAAATGTGAATAAACGTTTTATATAAGTGTAGTAATTTATGTGGCAACAATAAAATGCAGAAGACTTTCAGTCCTGCCATTTACCTTGTTTATCCATAGTTTTCTTAAATCATGCATATTAACCATATATCTTTCCAAATAGCCTAGATTTCCCCATTTAAAGTATGAGAGTGGGGTACTCTTATCAAGTTCTGTAAAACTGCCAACGTGTTTCTGCAGTTTGCACTCTACTTCAGAAAATAAGGAAAGGTAACTGAAAACTTGTCATAGTTCATTTATTCTACATTATCTAGGCTTTAAGCTCCACGGATTCTTGTTCTTTTTTGAAATGAATGGAACATAAGATTTCTTTGAGGCGGTCCTTTTATAAACTGTACATTAAATTGATAGGGTTCATTGCTTTCCAGAGGTGGTCATTGAGGTGTTTAATGTGTTCTGACTGATATTTTTCTCATTTTTCTTTTTGTCTTTTTGATCTTCCATTATAATTTTCATCACCACATGCTACTTTTCAGCAAAGCTTAGAAACAAAGGGACAACAATTGCTGCCTGGCAGTAGAGTCACCAGCAGAGTTAATGACTACAGAGAGATTGCCTCTCACCCTGCCAAGCTTTCACCAGCCCTGAGCCTCGGGGCTTCCCTCAAAATGGATGAGCTATCATTGTTTGGCTGCCTTGCCTAACTGTTAGCCAACACAGAGTTCTAAACCATCTACAGCAGTGGAGAACGGGCACTATACGCAGCAAAACTTTTGCAAGCTTTGACCTTACAATATTAATTTTAGTTTGATATTTTTAGTCTAATATCAGCTGTCTTTATTGTAAGTAAATGAATATCGCTAAGTTTTTGAGCAGCTGTGTTCATAAGATGTGGACAGGACAGACAATTTTCACTCTCTAGACTGACTGTCTTGTGGCCCATTTCAGAGAGCACTTCAGCACATTGATCGGCCTGGAGTTAAACTTCGGGCAGACCAGGTAAGACAAGGCAGACTTCCTTCCCTTAAGTTATTTGTAAACCAGATGAATTTTTATGATAATCCAGTTGCTTTTAATCACCATTTATTGTAATTATATTTAATGCCCTGAATATTAAATCCCTATCTGCCATTCAGGGATTTCCCCTCTGCGTCAATAGTCCAGGCCTCCAAGGTACTTATCCAGTAACTTAACCACAATATATCCTTAGGTAGCTATCATCTATGAGTAGATTGTTATGCATTTGGACCATCATCAATAGCAAAGTGACCGCAGTGAATAGATAGGAAGAAAATAGAAGAATTCATTTATGCTAACAAGCCCCAAAAATACATTTCCGTCTGGATTGTGCTTCTAAAACAAACAACACATGCTAATCAATCAAATTAACCAGACAGTGGGAGTGAAGGCACATATCGAGATTATTTCATTATTTTTTCTAGCTGTGCAAGGATTTGAACTGTTAGCAGTGAGATACAATTCCTGAAAGATACAGATACTTCTTTACTTTGTTAGATGTTAGCAACCTAACAACTTTCCAAAACATAACTTTTAAGACATGTTCATTTTCCTAAAAGAAGTTTCCAGGAGCATAATGCACTCCTGCCTTCTGTGAAGGTTGTTTACCTTCAAGACCAGTAACAGATGCTACTTTTGTTAAGATAGGTGTTTGGCATAAGGAGGTTATTAACTGAGTTGTTATGAGCATTTCAGAGACAGAATTAAAATAAGGATTAAAAAAATTACAGGGGTTTGGAATGTTGCTGAGTTTTATTTTGTAGATGTGCTAAGGTACAGGAAAATTATTTGTGTAGGCACATTATAACATTGGTTGATGCCTTTCAGCCAATTGAACTTTGCCGTCCCTCTGCTAGAACAAGTTAGACTTTCCAATTCTGCAATACACACGTTATTTCCTTATAATATTTTTTACTCTAAATTATCTCATACATTGGCTTGCAATGGGGATTCGGTCTTGGTTTGAGTGAGTTGCAAATCCAAACTAGGGAAATATTGAAAACTTTTTTTAACTATTCATATGCGATGGAGGTCCCTTTTCAAAAACTTAGTGGATGAGTCATTTGTATCAAGGAAGCTGTCGTCCCTGGGAGGAAGGCAAGAGATATGGGACTGGCTCATGTTGACTTTTGTTGACGCTCCAGTAGAATGCTACCTTGCTGCAGCACACGCATCCAGTCATGGAGTCATAAAACATAGAAGCAGGCTGTTTGGCCCAACCAGACCATTCCAGTCAAGATGCCCATCTAACCCAGTCTTATTTGCCTGCATTTAGCCCACATCCCTCTAAATCTTTTAAATCTTTAAACCTAAACCTCCTAAGCTTTCCCTATCCTTAGATGTCCCAGATCTCTATGTCTGGGGACCAGCAGTACAGATTATGCCGGGGGTCAGATTCAGAGGAATGTTATCTCCTGCTCTGTCCTGGACATTACAACATCCATGGGCATTCAGGAGCTTATTGAGCTGAAGGGCAGCATACACTTTAAATCCGGCTCCTCAGATTTACCGCAACCATAGATGGCCCATATCACACAACCCCATTTTTTAAATGCCGTCCCTACCTTCATTAAAAGGTTAAGGAGGGATAAATAGTTTGCTTTTGTTCAATATCTTAAGTAATTCCAGAATCAGAATCAGAATCAGCTTTATTGTCACTGATATCAGCCATGAAATTTGTTGTTTTGCGGCAGCAGTTTAGTGAAGACATAACAAATTATTATAAGTTACAAAAAATGCAAACGAGTTATAACAAGGTAGCATTCATGGGTTCACAGAGCGTTTAGAAATCTGATGGTAGAGGGGAAGAAGCTGTTCCTAAGACACTGAGAGTGGGGCTTCAAGCTCCATTACCTCCTCTCTAATGGTAGTAATGAGAAGATGGCATGTCCTGGATTGTGAGGGTCTTTAAAGATGAATACTATCTTCTTGAGGCACCACCTTTGGAAAATGTCCTTAATGGTGAGGAGCCTTGTGCCCATTATGGAGCTGGCTGAACCTGCAACCCTCAGAAGCCGACAGTCCTGTGCATTGGCATATTCATACCAACGTCCATACCAAACAGTGATACAACCAGTCAGATATTCTCCACAGTACATCTGCTTAAATTTACTGGTTCTTGGTGACATGCCAAATCTCTTCAACCTGCTGAGGGAGATTTATGCCATCATCCTGGTAGCAGTGCACATTCCATCTCTGGCGAACGTCAAGCAGGCATTGGAAGAGCTGAGCACTATGATCAGCAAACATGGAACAGTATACCCCGATGCCTTCCCTATCATTGTGAGGGATTTCAAGCAGGCCAGCTTGAAGAAATCTCTGAACAACTACCACCCAACATATCACCTGTGGACCAGAGGAGCCAATGCACTTGACCATCATAATACCACCATCAAGAATGCTTACTGTACCATCCCATGCCCACACTTGGGAAAGTCCAATCACCTGGCTGTAATTCTATTTCCGGCATATAGGCAAAGAATAAAAGACCACATCACCAGTGGTGAGGACCAAGAAGGTACAGTTAAGGGAGGTGGAAGAGCACTTACAGGACTGGTTTGAGTCGATGGACTGGACAATATTCAGGGATACATCTTCAAATCTGAATGAATACACTACAGTTGTCACCAACTTCATCAAGACCTGTGTGAATGAGGGTGTGCCTTTGAGACCATACTGAACATACCCAAACCAAAAGCCTTGGATAAGCCAAGAGATTCATAGTCTGCTGAAGGCTAGATCTGTGGTATTCAAGATCTGTGATCCAGAACTACGCAAGAAGTTGAAGTACAACCTATGGAAAGTTATTTTAAGAGCAAAAAAAAAACAATTCCAATTGAAGTTAGAGATGGAATTGGATGCGCATCAACTCTGGCAGGGTTTCCAGGCCATTATTTCCTACAACGCAAAACCTAACATCATGAATGGCAGTGATGCTTCACTCATTTGATGAGCTCAGCGCATTTTATGCACACTTTGAAAGGGAGAATGAAGCTACATCTGTGCGCATCCTTGCAGCATCTGTTGACCCTGTGATCTCTGTCTTTGTCATGGTGAGCACTGGCAAGGACTGAACCCAGGTGCAGAGGAATGACAGACTTCCATGCAGAGGCAGAAACAAGAATTTATACATAGGAACTCCAACAGAACATCAGTGACATGACTGAACAACACTGTGAGATGAATCATTCTCAACACAAGGATCCCGCAAAAAGTGCTAATCTGAAGTCAGCTATAAATAATCGCAGAATGCAGAAAACCTGTGCCAGTCACAATTAACTTGAAAAGATTAAACAGAAGGTACAAGGGCTTAATGACTCTAGTTAAAACAACAATTAATAAACACAAGTGCTCAAGAAACCTGGAAGTTCAACACTCCGCGGCTCGCCACAAAGGCCCAGAGGGCTCTTGACAGTACTTCTCCCCCTAAGGCCAGCAACTGACATCCCAGGGAGCCCTGATGCTCTTGAGACAGGACTGGTAAACCCGAGACAGCACTTGCCAAGACACTCTCGGTGGCAACGTCAGAACATCTTTCAAGAGGGTGAACCCTTGCAAGACATTAAGCCATGGTGGTGTACCTGATAGGACACTGAAAACTTATACCAACCAACTGGTGGGAGCGTTCAAGGACATGTTCAATTTCTTGCTGCTGCTGTTCGAGTTTAACACCTGCCTCAAAAGGGCGACTATTAAACCAGTGTCCAAGGAGAACAGGGTGAGCTGCCTCAACAATAATCACCCAATTGCACTCACATCTACTGTAATGAAGTGCGTTGAGAGGTTGGTCATGGCTAGAATCAACTCCTGCCTAAGCAAGGACCTGGACTCACTACAATTTCCTGTCACCACAAGAGGTCGGTAGCGGATGTAATCTCATTGGCTCTCCATTCGGCCTTGGATCACCTGGACAATAACAATACCTACGTCAGGCTGCTGTTTATTGACTACAGCTCAGCGTTCAATACAATCAAACTCGCAGTACAAGCTCCAATACTTGGGCCTTTGTCCCTCCATCTGCAACTGGATCTTTGACTTCCTCACCAGAAGACTGAAATTTGTGTGGATCAGAAATAACATCTCCTCCTTGCTGACAATCAGTACCAGCACACCTCAAGGATGAGTGATGAGTCCACTACTGTACTCTCTCTACACCCATGACTGTGTAGCTAGATACAGTTCAAACGTTATCTATAAATTTTCCAATGACACAACTATTGTTGGCAAAATTTCAGATGGTGATGAGCAGGCATACAGGAGTGAATAGATCAGCTGGTTGAGTGGTGTTGCAACAACAATGTAGCACACAATGTCCATAAAATCAAGGAATTGATTGTGAACTTCAGGGACGGGAAGATGGGGGAACACACACCAGTATTCATTGAGAGATCGGCAGTGAAAAGAGTGAGCAGTTTCAAGTTCCTGTATGTCAACATCTCTAAAGATCTATCCTGGATCCAACATAATGAAACATTTACACGGAAGACATGACAGCAGCTATATTTCACTAGGAGTTTGAGAAGACTTGGCTTGTCACCAACGACTTTCGCAACTTTCTACGGATGTACCATAGAGAGCATTTTAACTGGTTACATCATCGTTTGGCATGGAGCGGCCACTGCACAGGATAAAAAAAATCTGCAGAAGGGTGTAATCTCAGCCAGCTCCATCAAGGGCACTAGCATCCCCAGCAATCCAGGTCACCTTCAAAAGGCAATGCCTCAAAAAAGAGGTATCCATCATTAAGGAGCCCCATCATCCAGGACATGCCTTATTCTCATTGCTACCATCAAGGAGGAGGTACAAGAGTCTGAAGACACATAATCAACATCTCATGAAGAGTTTCTTACCCTTTGCCATCAGATTTCTGAATGAACAATGAACCCATGAAGACTACCTCACTTTATTTTGCTCTCTTTTTGCACAATTTAATTTAGTTGTTATATATGTTTCTTATTGTAATTTGTAGTCCTTTTTATTGTTATGTACTGCAATGTACTGCTGGTGCAAGACAACTAATTTCATGACATATGCTCTGATATGAAACTTGATTCTGAAGTACAATGCTCGTGGGCCTCCATCCTGATTGCATCACTATGTTGGGCCAAGAATAGATCCTTTGAGATGTTAACATCTACAAAAGTGAATCTGTTCACCCTTTCCACTGCTGATCCTTCAGTGAGGATTGGTGAGTGTTTTCCTGACTTCCTCTTCCTGAAGCCCACAATCAATTCCTTGATCTTGCTGATGTCGAAAGTAAGGCTATTGTTGTGAAACCACTTGACCAGTTGATCTATTTCACTCCTGTAAGCCTTCTCATCGCCATCTAAGATTCTGGCACAACAGTGGTGTCATCGGAAAATTTATAGATGGCGTTTGAGCTGTGCCTAGCACACACAGTCATGAATGTAGAGAGAGTAAATATTAGTAAGTGTAAATATAAATACTTTGAATGAATATTCATCATTTAAGTCCATTATCAATTTTGTTTCAATGTGTTTTTAGTAAATTAAAATCCTTTTTTTTCCAACTATTATTCCTTGTCTCTGATCATTAGATAGTGAAATGTTTCCAGAGAGCGTAGGCTGTCAAAAAGCAATCAGAACAGTCAGAAGCTAGGGTCCTAGTGTCTGCAGCCTGTAGCCTTGCCACAATTTGAGAACTTCTATAGATATACAGTGGAGAGGATACTGTCCTGTCGTATCATGGCCTGGTATGGAAACACCAATGCCCTTGAATGAAAAAGCCTACAAAAAGTAATAGATGCAGCCCAGTCCATCACAGATGAAATCCAGCAACTACTGAGCACACCTACAAGGAGTGCTGTCACAGGAAAGCAGCATCCATCATCAAGGCTACCCCATCCAGGCCATGTTCTCTCCTCATTGTTGCCATCAGGAAGGAGATTCAGTAGCCTCAGGTCCCACGCCACCAGGTTAAGGAATAGTTAATATCCCTTAACTATCAGGTTATCCTCTCTGGTTCCTGATCCAGATAGGATAACTTCACTCAGGCCAACACTAAACTTACTTCACAACCTATGGACTCACTTTCAAAGACTCTACAACTCATGTTTTTAATAATATGTGTTATTTATTACTTTGTTTTTCTTTTTGTATTCCCACAATTTCTTGTGTTTTGCACATTGATTGCTTGTCCATCTTTGTGTGTAGTTTTTCATTGATTCTCTTGTATTTCTTTGTATCTACTGTCAATGCCTGCAGGAAAACGAATCTCAGGGTAGTATCTGGTGACTTATATGCACTTTGATACTAAATTTATTTTGAACTTTGAACTTTGTTGTGCCTGATGGGATACCTGCAGCCACAATGCCATCAAGATGTCAGGAGCTACGGAGCTGTGCAATCTAGCCCATGAAATACAACACTATTCCATACTTCCTTATGACACAGAAGAAAAGCATTGGCCATTCAAGCCCATGTCAGTTCTTAGGGTATTTCAATTCCTCTGCTAATTTCTCCTCCATATTCTCTCCGCATTCCAAGATTCTCACTCACCTACACACTTGGGACAATTTACAGTGACCAAAGAGCCTCCCGGCCATTTGTTGTTGGAGGAAAATGGAGCACCTGGAGGAAATCCATACGGTCACAGGTAGAACATGCAGATTCCACACAGACAGAGCCATGGGTCCGAATTGAATCCAGGTCACGGGAGCGGTGAGAAAGCAGCTATGCCACGCTGAGGCCCTTAAATATCCTTGACAGGAGACAATTAACATACAGTGCAATTCCCATTTTTGTGGACTGTATTTCTGGACATATAAATTATTCTAAAAATGAAGACGCAAAGCCATTTTAACATTCAGAAGAACAACCGGAGTTAATTTGATGATGAAGCAAACAAGTGCTTAATACAGCTGAGTAATTTCCTGTGTCCGTGATTACAATGGAACATATTAACCTATTTAAATAGATTAAAACATCCGCAGGCAGTGGGATCTAGTGTCAATGCAGCCACGAGCTCTTAGCAGCAGCTGTACTTCCTTTACTGTCATTCATTTGATCATGACAGAAATGTACAACTACTTTGTGAGGATTAACAGAAGGGTCAAAATTTTATACCTTCCTTCATCATAATTTCCTTCTACGATTTTGATTCAATGCAAATGATCCACATTTCCTCCCAGCTACATTACAAAATGCAAACTGTATCCAACACCCACAGACAAGGACAAATGAGAATAAGAATTAATAATCTCAGAAAGATAATCTTCCATGAATGTGCCAGTGCTTGGGATTATCGAGGGCGTGTGCCACAGGAAGTTTCTGTTCCTCTGGAGCTTAATTTACTGGTTTTGGAAAGGTTATATTGACACCTGCACAATTAATGCAGCCCTTCTAAGAGAAAGTAGTTTGATGTAAAAAATAATGTGATTCTCTATTCATGAGCATCAGGAACTCCACTAAATAGAGCAAAACTTTCCTGTGGGAAAAATGGTATCAGCAGTCACGGAGTCATAGAGATATTTGGCGCAGAAGTGGGCCCTTTGGCCATTCATATCCACATAATTATTTTCCCTGCCTGCTATAATTCTGTTTCCCTATGTTAGGTTCTCAGCTGGTTTCTTATAGTCCTTGTTAACATTGGAAACTGCCTCAAGATCCTTTACGAAGTAGACCCTAAGAGCATTTGTCACTGAGTCACACAAGGAGTTTAGTGAAGTTTCAGAGAGTGACTTCCTTTGGACATCGGATGCTGAAGGCATGTCTATGTGGATAACTAACTAGGATGGGGTATGTGTGTAAGACCAGAATGGGGAGATGCTGTTAACTTGGGATATTGGATACAGAGATTGAGAGAGATGAGATCAAGGAGGAAGCTCCAAACAAGCATTAAAATTTCAATATTAGAGCACTTCTCAATCTCAGGTCAACAGTGGTAATGCTGGCTATACAAGATTTCATGTGAATAGCTTTGGATGATGTTCATGGCAGGTGGGCAGTGAAGGGGATAAAATATGGGAGGTGGACTGGGAATATATTGAATTATCAAGGTTACAGCTGCATCTCACCATCTGCCTCATTCACTCTATGTGCTGCTGCAAAATAGTTGGTAATTCCATCTATCTACAAAAATACTAGATTAACAAAAAGGTTTATATTGTCATCTAACATTCTTAATGTGGCTTCCTACCACACTGACAATCTCCAGCTCCTTCCCATCCAGTTGCTGCAAATGAGAGATTAGTGGCCCCACAAAACATGAAAAGGTGACAGCATAAAGAAAGAATTATTATACATAATCCAATGTTATGGATTACATGACATATGTTACATCCTTTTTTAGTGATTAATGACAGAGATGAAACAATTGTCCAGTTTCAATGGACTTTACTTTGGTGGAAACTTCTCAAGATACTTGGCTTGCATATTAGACCGTTCCTACAGATTTTATCCTAAATAGTCTTTAGAGTGGAGTTGTCAGACTGTGATGATGTTACTCTGTGAAGTTAGTGCAGCATCCTCTGGTTTCTTTATATCTGTTTCAGTTAGAAGCTGGTTCAGTGTTTTCTCCTAGCTGGCGAGTGCTCAAATAAACTGGGACTCTCTTCTTCAAGGCATAACCTTCACTTTGGTTGGTTCTGGCTTCAGGCCTGCTCTTGTAACCATATGACTCATGAACAAGACTTCCTTTATATTGAACTTCGACTTTTACTCATTGATCGTTGGCTCTCCCTGCACTAGCTCATGAGTATCAGCTCTTGATCATATCTAACACAGCATCTTCCACAGTTTCTCCTTCTCCAAAGATCAATATGCCACCTGGAGAACAGTTATAGATTGCAGTGTCTTGGCCTCCAACCTATATCAGTGAGAAGTATTATTAAAGCAGAGGAGGAAGCATTTTACTTCATGTATTAAGCCTAATCTGGAATTTGTTTATCTGCCCTAGGAATTGAGCACCTGGAGATGCAGGCAGGCCAGTGGAATAACGAGGGTGAGAGGCAGAATAGTTTGAATGAGAAACAGAATTTAATAGTTGGAGATTAGTATGTGGTAGAGTGCACAGCTGGGTATGGAAATGTACCATCAGAAGGGCCAAAAAGGAGGACTGAACGCTGTGTTATGTTTTGTAACTTCAACATGTTAAACTAATTCAAAAGAAGACAGGGGAGTCCAAAAGTTGAGTCTAATCTCAAGTTTACTTTTAAGCGAGGTGGGCACGTATCATGTAGTAGTGTAATGGCGTATGCAATCCATGTATTTATACATATAACTTTAATCAGACTAAATCAACGTGTCACATGGTAGCGTAATGGCATATGCAATCCATGAATTTGTATATATAACTTTAATCAAACTGAATATATTTATAAGATTACTCAAATATTACTGAAATATTGAACACACAACACTCCTCTCTGCTTAGCTATAAACTCCAACTCAATATAGAATGCATCTCAACTACACACTATATACAGACATCCGCAGCATAAGTTTTAAATTGTCCCAATTTAAATGAGAGAGAGAGGAGAGAGGGAAAAGGGGATGGGGAATGGTGAAGGGGGAGGGGGGGAATTACCGGAAATTCGAGCACCTACGCTCCGTCCGTCAGAAGAAGCGGGATCTCCCAGTGGCCAGCCATTTTAATTCCACTTCCCATTCCCGTTCCGATATGTCAGTCCATGGCCTCCTCTACTGTCACTATGAGGCCACAGGTTGGAGGAGCAACACCTTATACTCTGTCTGGGTAGCCTCCAACCTGATAGCTTGAATATCGATTTCTCGAATTTCCGGAAATGCTCTCCCCCCCCCCCCCCCACCACTTCACCATTCCCCATCCCCTTTTGCCTCTCTCACCTTATCTCTTTGCCTGCCCATCACCTCCATCTGGTGCTCCTCCCCCCCCTTTCCTTTCTTCCATGGCCTTCTGTTCTTTCCTATTAGATTCCCCCTTCTCCAACCCAGTATCACTTTCACCAATCAACTTCCTAACTCTTTACTTCATCCATCCCCCTCCCAGTTTCTCCCTCCCCTCCCCCCACCATTTAAAACTACTCATCTTTTTTTTCTCCAGTCCTGCTGAGGGGTCTCAGCTCAAAACATCAACTGCACTCTTTTCCATAGATGCGCCCTGACCTACTGAGTTCCTTCAGCTTTATGTGTGTGTTGCTTGGATTTCCAGCACCTGCAGATTGTCTCTTGCTTTTGCTTGTTTATTGCTAGTTTTCACATTGTAAGTCTCAAGGCCACACATTCCTGTGTCACTCTTAACATTATCAGATTTCTTTCATTAACAGCATGCAGATTAGTGCTCTTCTTGAACTGCAACTTGACTTTTTATCTTTTTCTCTTCCCTGTGCAGTCCATTTATTTTTGTCTGCCCAACTTACTCTTTGTAGCATTTTCTGCATGTTTCGATTTAAAACCTGCATTGATCTGATGTATGTGAACCTTGGCCACAACGGTAGCACAATTAATTCTCCCAGGCTGGTTTCTGTTGACCAATGGTCCCCAACCACCGGGCTGCAAAGCATGTGCTACCGGGCCGCGAGGAAACAATATGATTTGACGATATGAAACGATGTGAGTCAGCTGCACCTTTCCTCATTCCCTGTCACGCACTGTTGAACTTGAGCATAGGGTTGACAACTGTCCCGTATTAGCCGGGACATCCCGTATATTGGGCTAAATTGGTTTGTCCCATATGGGACCACCCTAGTCCCGTATTTCCCCTGCTAAGGTAGAGCATTCCCATGAAACCTTTCGTGCCGAAATGGCGTAAAGCGAAGAAGCAATTACCATTAATTTATATGGGAAAAAATTTTCAGTGTTCCCAGACCAAAAATTAACCTACCAAATCACACATGAAACCTAAAATAACACTAACATATAGTAAAAGCAGGAATGATATGATAAATACACATCCTATATAAAGTAGAAATAATGTACGTACAGTGTAGTTTCACTTAACAGAATCCAGAAGATTAAGCCAAAACCGATTTGTAGAAAAAAAATCAGCACGTACGCGCATGCGCACGTCATGTGTGCGCACGTCACGCACGCGCACGCAGGTGCCCGCACAAGGCTTCATGGTCATGGTAGTCTTTCTCGGGGTAAATACAGGTGTCCCGTATTTGACTGCTATTTTTGTCCCTTATTTGGGAGTGAGAAAGTTGGCAACCCTACTTGAACACTTCCCCCCACCCCCCCCCCACCCTCGTCTGCCGGTCCGCAAGAATATTGTCAATATTAAACTGGTCCGCGGTGCAAAAAAAATGTTGGGGACCCCTGCTGTTGATGATGCAACTTTGTTCACATACACTTCTGTCTGCGTCTCTGTCTGTTATTTCCATTGATACAGCAATTTCAACTGCTCTTTTAAATGTAAGTTGTACTTCAGGTAAAAGCTATTTTTGAAAGCTTTCGTGTAAGATTCCACAAACTAAACAATCTCTCAGTGCATCATTAAGCCCATCACCAAACTGACGATGCTCAGACAATCACTTCAATTCAGTCACGTATGCTGAAATGGAGTCCTCTTCCTTTCGATTCCGCTTATGAAACCGAAATCGTTCTGCAATCAACAATGATTTCAGTTCTAAATGTTTCTACATTACTTTCACAATATCAGCAAAGTTTATTTCTGCTGGTTTGGTTGGAACAGTAAAACTTCAAAGAAAATTGTATGTCTTTAAACCCAATCCACTCAGCAAAATTGGTACTCGTTTCTCATTGGCTATTTCATTTGCTTCAAAATCCTGTTCAATGCATTCAGTACATACAATCTAGTTGTCAGTTGTGTAATGAAACACATCAATCTTTCTGATATACCCAGCCATTCCTGTTTTTTATGTGATTATTATCACCCAGTAGAAATATTGGAGAAATATTTCTACTACTTTGTGGGGAATGGTGGCCTTCTACTCTGGCTTAAATCAAAAAAATTAGTCAGGCCTTTCAAAAGAGCAAGTAGGCCACACATTTACACATACAGGATGGAATATTACAATAATTAATTCTAATACGAGATCGTTTTTTTTGTTGTGCAATGGTTGAGGGAAATGGGGCAAAGGCAAATATAACTTTGAATGACAGAACAGTTTTGAGTGGTAACATCTATTCTCATCTACTATTTGCAAAATAACACATCATTCAACACTCTGACCTTCCACCCTGAAACTGACACAAATAATTACAATACTCTCTCCCATAATTCCCCTTTGTTGGAGTTCTTCCTTAGTCCCTCATTCAATATATTCTCTGGCCTGTAGGAGGGCTTGCTGTGGCGACTAAGTCATTGGGTATATTTAAAGTAGAGTTGGATAGGTTCTTGATTCATAAGGGGATCAAAGGTTACAGGGAGAAAACAGGAGTCTGGGGTTGAGAGCAATAATAAATCAGCCATGATGGAATGATGGAACAGACTTGATGGGCCAAATTACCTAATTCTGCTCCTGTCTAATGAGTTCACTGTCAGTGGGGCAAATGTTTCCTGCCATAATTCTCACGTGCTAGCTATGTTTGGCCTTAGTGGCATTTAAAGTGCACTATGTAAATACCTAAAGAATAAGTAAATTACTGCAGCAAAATAGAGAGAGAATAATGCACAATTTCTAATGATTATGTTGTATTTATTAATCTTCTTTCACTTTATAGGTGGGCTTAGACCCTAATGTTGCTTCATGTTTTAGAATGCACTTACAGTGACAAGAAGTCAAGTCTTTGGCAGCCTGACCACCATATGGCTTCTTTTCCATAGAAGCAATGTTAGAACATGACTGTTTTGCTATACTTCAAATTACTTTACTGATAAAATTCCATTGCATCATGTGATGGAGAGCGCTCAGAAAACACAATCCTTACGCACGTGCACACACACACACACTCTTTTTTCGGTTCTCCATTGAAATCTGATGACGACGTCCACTCCTTTAACGGTGAGATCTTTGATGACTATACAGTCCTGTCCTGGACCCACAAGCTCTATTGCAGGTGGAACATGTATATGTGGTAGTGGTGGTAGTGATGGCAACCATGGCTGCATTTCTCCTGGCTCTCTTCTGCTGTCTTCTGGTTGTTCTTTCCATCTCCAGAATACGAACCCCGTCCCTACACAGCTGTCACCAAGTGGTATGGTCAGCAGCAACATCCTCCAGGTCCTCGGGTCTGATCTTGCACTTCCTTAAAGCATTCTTCATCTGGTCCTTATAGTGCTTCTTTGGTCCTCCAGCTGAGCGTCGACCGTGATGTAGCTGGCCATATAACACTCTGCAGGGTAGCCGACATGGGGGCATCCTTATCACGTGCCCCAGCCACTGCAGCTGATGCTAGGTGATCATGGCCTCAATACTTCTGCAGTTGGTCTTTACAAGTATTTCAGTGTGAGGCACCAGGTCACACCAGGTAATTCCCAGGATGTGCTGGAGGCAGCTTATGTGGAAGCACTTCAAGGACTTGATGTGACGGCTGTAGGTTACCCAAGCTTCACAGCTATAAAGGAGGGTAGTGACACAGACTGTTTAGTATACGGCGACCTTTGTGGAGGGACGAAGGTTCCTGTTCTGAAAGACTCTACGCCGAAATCTCCCAAAGGCAGCTGATGCTTGTTTAATGCGGCTCTGGATGTTGTTGTCACACACACACACACACTTTCTCTCTCTCTTTCTCCCCCCTCTCTCTCTCTCTCTCACACACACACACTCTCTATTTCACACACTCTCTCACTCTCTCTCACACGCACACACATGCATTTCCTTGTCATTCTGCTGTTCTTGCATTGAGTGCAGGCACTTCAAAATCTTCCCCAACATATTCTCAAAATTGGTCCTAAACTGAGCTGGTGCACTCAATTTAGCTTTATGGTGTCTTTCCCGCCATACACGGTGGAATATTCCATTTCTTTAGTGATAGGGATGTGTATTTGTTGTTTGTGTACTTTATTAAGGCAGATGCTTCTGATTATTTTCACTATGATTGCAACTACTTTGGGATGCATCATATTCTAATTCATGTGTAGTCTTGAGTTAACTTTGTTGATAGTTGAAGATAGTGTGTCCTAGAGGCGAATAAGAAGGAGATCATCACCCTCAGTATGAGAGAGAGATAGGGGCTGGCAAGAGTTTACACTGTACAAAAATAAGTATATAGCTATTATTGTGTTTTCGGGTAGATAACTTTTTAGAAATATTGGCAGCTTTCACTACTTCTGTTAATTTTTGTTAAGTTCACTTTTTGACGCATCTAATAAACACCCTTGCACCGAAAGTGCTAAGCGACTCCAGCCATTTTTTCTTTAGTCATAACCCACATATCTTACACATCCACTCTGGGGAACACAGGAACGTACATCAGGAAAGTCATAAGCTGAGCGTCTGCATTTCACCCTCCACTCCCATACTCCCTTCTGGCCTTGGCAAAACGGAGGTAGTAAGGAAGCCGACTAAACACCTTGAAAATGTATCCAGTACTGTACTCTGTTTATAAGAAGGGTTGCAAAAGCTGTATTCTCCTACAGTGATTGCTGCTCTAAGTAAAATTATGTCCACTAAGTAAATACTGGTGAACTTCTCCCAGCATACTGGGATGTCTTCACATCCGAATCATGGTAACTGACAAAACTGGAGCAATACTACTGGTGGTTTTATAATTACCATCATAGAAACCATAGAAACCGTAGAAACTACAGCACAGAAACAGGCCCTTTGGCCCTTCTTGGCTGTGCCGAACCATTTTCTGCCTAGTCCCACTGACCTGCACACGGACCATATCCCTCCATACACCTCCCATCCATGTATCTGTCCAATTTATTCTTAACTGTTAAAAAAGAACCCGCATTTACCACCTCGTCTGGCAGCTCATTCCATACTCCCACCACTCTCTGTGTGAAGAAGCCCCCCTAATGTTCCCTTTAAACTTTTCCCCCCCTTACCCTTAACCCATGTCCTCTGGTTTTTTCTCTCCCCTTGCCTCAGTGGAAAAAGCCTGCTTGCATTCACTCTATCTGCACCCATCATAATTTTATATACCTCTATCAAATCTCCCCTCATTCTTCTGCGTTCCAGGGAATAAAGTCCAAACCTATTCAACCTTTCTCTGTAACTGAGTTTCTCAAGTCCCGGCAACATCCTTGTAAACCTTCTCTGCACTCTTTCAACCTTATTTATATCCTTCCTGTAATTTGGTGACCAAAACTGAACACAATACTCCAGATTCGGCCTCACCAATGCCTTATACAACCTCATCATAACATTCCAGCTCTTATACTCAATACTTCGATTAATAAAGGCCAATGTACCAAAAGCTCTCTTTACGACTCTATCTACCTGTGACGACACTTTTAGGGAATTTTGTATCTGTATTCCCAGATCCCTCTGTTCCACTGCACTGCTCAGTGCCTTACCATTAACCCTGTATGTTCCACGTTGGTTTGTCCTTCCAACGTGCAATACCTCACACTTGTCAGTATTAAACTCCATCTGCCATTTTTCAGCCCATTTTTCCAGCTGGTCCAAGTCCCTCTGCAGGCTCTGAAAACCTTCCTCACTGTCTACTACATCTCCAATCTTTGCATCATCAGCAAACTTGCTGATCCAATTTACCACATTATCATCCAGATCATTGATATAGATGACAAATAACAATGGACCCAGCACTGATCCCTGTGGCACACTACTAGTCACAGGCCTCCACTCAGAGAAGCAATTCTCTACCACCACTCTCCGGCTTCTTCCATCGAGCCAGTGTCTAATCCAATTTACCACCTCTCCATGTATACCTAGTGATTGAATTTTCCTAACTAACCTCCTATGCGGGACCTTGTCAAAGGCCTTACTGAAGTCCATGTAGACAATATCCACTGCCTTCCCTTCATCCACTTTCCTGGTAACCTCCTCGAAAAACTCCAACAGATTGGTCAAACATGACCTACCACGCACAAAGCCATGTTGACTCTCCCTAATAAGCCCCTGTCTATCCAAATGCTTGTAGATTCTGTCTCTTAGTACTCCCTCCAATAACTTACCTACTACTGACGTTAAACTCACCGGCCTATAATTTCCCGGATTACTTTTCGATCCTTTTTCAAACAACGGAACAACTTGAGCCACTCTCCAATCCTCCGGCACTTCACCCGTAGACAGCGACATTTTAAATATTTCTGCCAGGGCCCCCGCAATTTCAAGACTAGTCTCCTTCAAGGTCCGAGGGAACACCCTGTCAAGTCCCAGGGATTTATCCACTTTAATTTTCCTCAAGACAGCAAGCACCTCCTCCTTTTCAATCTGTACAGTTACCATGGTCTCACTACTTGATTCCCTCAATTCCATAGATTTCATGCCAGCTTCCTTAGTAAATACAGACGCAAAAAACCTGTTTAAGATCTCCCCCATTTCCTTTGGTTCTGCACAAAGCTGACTACTCTGATCTTCAAGAGGACCAATTTTATCCCTTACAATCCTTTTGCTCTTAATATACTTGTAAAAGCTCTTTGGATTATTCTTCACTTTGACGGCCAAGGCAACCTCATGTCTTCTTTTAGCCCTCCTGATTTCTTTCTTAAGTATTTTCTTGCACTTCCTATACTCCTCAAGCACCTGATTCACCCCCTGTTTCCTATACATTTCATACAACTCCCTCTTCTTCTTTATCAGAGTTACAATATCCCTCGAGAACCAAGGTTCCTTATTCCTATTCAATTTGCCTTTAATCCTGACAGGAACATACAAACTCTGCACTCTCAAAATTTCCCCTTTGAAGGCTTCCCACCTACCAATCACATCTTTGCCAGAGAACAACCTGTCCCAATCCACGCTTTTTAGATCCTTTCTCATTTCTTCAAATTTGGCCTTCTTCCAGTTCAGAACCTCAACCCTAGGACCAGATCTATCCTTGTCCATGATCAAATTGAAACTAATGGTGTTATGATCACTGGAACCAAAGTGCTCCCCTACACAGACTTCTGTCACTTGTCCTAATTCGTTTCCTAACAGGAGATCCAATATTGCATCCCCTCTAGTTGGTCCCTCTATATATTGATTTAGAAAACTTTCCTGAACACATTTTACAAACTCTAAACCATCTGGACCCCTAACAGTATGGGAGACCCAATCAATATATGGAAAATTAAAATCCCCTACCACCACAACTTTATGTTTCCTGCAGTTGCCTGCTATCTCTCTGCAGATTTGCTCTTCCAAGTCTCGTTGACTATTGGGTGGTCTGTAATACAATCCCACTAATGTGGCCATACCTTTCCTGTTTCTCAGCTCCACCCATAAGGACTCAGTAGACAAGCCCTCTAATCTGTCCTGCCTAAGCACTGCTGTAATATTTTCCCTAACAAGCAATGCTACTCCCCCACCTTTCATTCCTCTGCCTCGATCACATCTGAAACATCGGAACCCCGGAATATTAAGCTGCCAGTCCTGCCCCTCCTGTAGCCAAGTTTCACTAATTGCTACAACATCATAATTCCACGTGTCAATCCACGCCCTCAACTCATCCGCCTTCCCCGCAATACTCCTAGCATTGAAATATATACACCTCAGAAGATTTTTACCACCACTCACAACCTTTCTATCAGCGGATTTGCTTAAACTTTCAACATCATTTATTTTCACCCCAGCCACACTGTCAGCTCTGGCACTCTGGTTCCCATCCCCCTGCAAATCTAGTTTAAAGCCTCCCCAATAGCACTAACAAACCTCCCTGAAAGGATATTGGTCCCCCTGTGGTTCAAGTGTAACCCGTCTCTCTTGTACAGGTCCCACCTGCCCCAGAAGAGGTCCCAATGATCCTGAAATCTGAAACCCTGCCCCCTACACCAGTTCCTCAGCCACTTGTTCCTCCTCCAGAGCATCCTATTCCTACCCTCACTGGCACCTAGCACAGGTAGCAATCCTGAGATTACCACCCTCGAGGTCCTGCTTTTCAACTTCCTACCAAGCTCTCTATACTCACTGCCCAGGACCTCCTCACTCTTCCTTGCTATGTCATTGGTACCGATGTGCACCACGACATCTGGCTGATCACCCTCCCACTTCAGAATGTCATGCAATCGATCAGAGACATCCTTGACCCTGGCACCTGGGAGGCAACAAACCATCCTGGATTCTCTGTCACGACCACAGAACCTCCTATCTGCACCTCTAACTATCGAGTCCCCTATCACTACCGCTCTCCTCTTTCTCCCCCAGATTACTGTATGCCTAATTTGTGATATACATAGGTATTACTGACCTTATATTAAGTGAAAATCCAGTAATAATATTATTGATTTTACTTATTTGTTACATTAAATATTATCATTTATAATGATGGAGACAGTCAATTACATTCCATTGATGTATGCTCACTTGACTCTAGATAATGCTCAATTAATTAGCTGTGCGAGGGCTGAATAACAGTAGATGTCTTTGCAGAGCCCATGTTGTAATTACACTGCATCATCTATTAAACAGGATGGGTTCCGGCTGACTTCAATTATGCCTTTTTCTAAGCAGTTCAGGATTAAATTCTGTACCCCTCAGTCCTTTCATCAAATTCTGTTCTCCATTTTAGTGTTGTTACTAACACGAACAGATGGTGTTAGTACTTGATGGAAGAGGGAGTAGAAGGATATGCTGGTGGGGTGTGATGCCATAAGGTAGTAGAATAAACCAACAGTGGGTATAAATGCCAGTGTAAACTTATTGTGCTGAATGGGCTGCACCATGCTGTAACTACAGTGTAATGATATGTAAAGTCTCCTTTATTAAATTTTAATAGCATACATGTTTATAATGTAAAATAATTTGTACATAAACGGTGCCCTCTGCTAAATAAATGTTAGGGATATTTTGCAGTTGATAAAGATAGCTTTTTCTGCAGAATCAGTTCCAGGTTCTTTCCTCATAGTCTTTACTGTATTGGCTGTAGTGCCTGTGAGGCCTCACTTTCTTTGAGCAGGATTCAGCTTGTGTTCATTTCACAACAATGCCTGCCAGGCAGAGTGTGTGGGTGCTGTATGAGCGTCCGGTTCAGTAATGCAGACTGGAGAAAACAGCTGGATATTCACCTGAGGACTGAGAATTACTGGAACTGTCACACAGCATTTGTGACTGCCTCCCAGAAAGAGGTGATGAGCCAATGCAGATTTAACAATATATCTTTTAAGTGGCTTAAAGCTATCTGTCAATTTACAAATACTGTAATTGTTGAAGTGGGCCTAAAATAGTGATGGTCTCTCACTGATCATCAAGCACCCATTTTGCACTGAAGCTCAGGAATCCCCATCAACTATGCAAATGGTATGCTGGCATTTATAGCGAGAGGATTCGAGTACAGGAGCAGGGACGTACTACTGCAGTTGTACAAGGCCTTGGTGAGACCACACCTGGAGTATTGTGTGCAGTTTTGGTCCCCTAATCTGAGGAAAGACATCCTTGCCATAGAGGGAGTACAAAGAAGGTTCACCAGATTGATTCCTGGGATGGCAGGACTTTCATATGAAGAAAGACTGGATGAACTGGGCTTGTACTCGTTGGAATTTAGAAGATTGAGGGGGGATCTGATTGAAACGTATAAGATCCTAAAGGGATTGGACAGGCTAGATGCAGGAAGATTGTTCCCGATGTTGGGGAAGTCCAGAACGAGGGGTCACAGTTTGAGGATAGAGGGGAAGCCTTTTAGGACCGAGATGAGGAAAAACTTCTTCACACAGAGAGTGGTGAATCTGTGGAATTCTCTGCCACAGGAAACTGTTGAGGCCAGTTCATTGGCTATGTTTAAGAGGGAGTTAGATATGGCCCTTGTGGCTACAGGGGTCAGGGGGTATGGAAGGAAGGCTGGGGCGGGGTTCTGAGTTGGATGATCAGCCATGATCATAATAAATGGCGGTGCAGGCTCGAAGGGCCGAATGGCCTACTCCTGCACCTATTTTCTATGTTTCTATGTTTCTAACTCACTACAGACTCCCCGGTCACCCACACACTATTACATATTCCAACTACCAACCCACACTCGTTTGGATGTGGGGGATAAACTGGGACAGCTGAGAGAAACTCAGATGGTCGCAGAAAAAATTGTGCACAGACAAACAGGGGTCAGGATTAAAACCGTGTCACAGGCTCTACTGAGCCGCCTCACAGTAATGGCTGGTGGTGGTGCAGGTTTAAACTCTGTGCCGAGTTAGGCCTCCGACGTTATTCAAAGGCCAATAGTTTATGTAAGTATGCTGCTGTCACTCATCGTCAGTAAGGGAATGAATTGTAAACTCACCCGGAAGATGTCAGGCAGTGATACATTGAACATGGCATCTGTGGATTACAGGTTTCACTGTGAACACAGATGCCAGCAATCTGTCCAATATCTTTACACTTGGACATGTAGTATATTGTCAATGAGTGTTCACAAAGTGACACTAATTGGACAGGAGAGCCCAAGATGAACAACTTAACAATGAAAACTGAACCTTTATTATTGAGGATATCTGAATGGCTCTGAAGACTATCAAGTAGATTATATTTGTAATTAGTTATATTTATAAATGTGTCCAATCTACTGTAAAAAATACACATCTGAAAATATTTTTATTGGTTTATTTTCATTTTAAAAGATGAAGTAGAAGGGTATAGATAAATGAAAGGCATTTATGTATGGCATGGTATGGCTGGTATTCTTCATTAAAGCAAATTCCTACTGTTTCTTTTGTTACCTCTGCATTTCTTTAGTAAACAGGAGTAACAAAGGGTGTACAGACATAACAGCCATCATTGATATGACGAGGAGAGTCTGTGCCATGATTTTAGAAGGAGGAAAGTTTTGCCCTCTCCTGCCAGTCTAAAGCAACTATAATGAGACTTGGCTGCTTCTCAAGGGCAATTAGGGATGGGTAATAAATGTTGAACTTGTCAGTGATGACCACTTCCTGAAGAAGAATAAATCTATTGGGAAAGCAACTCTATGTTAATGAAGTTTTCAGAATTGGCCTGGCTCCCAAATTCTTTGTCTTGGTTTAGCTCTGCGATATTGCTGTAGCTAATAGACTGGAGGGCAAAGAAGGACGGATGTACTGAGTTGTAGCATTTGTAACAGTGTCATTAACTGCATAGTTTGTGCTGGAAGAGTTAATACAAGTCTTCATTTGAGTTTCAGCATTCAGCTATTTTTATCTGAAATCTTAATTGTTAAGTTTACTGGAACATATTGATATAGTCAATCTTAATAATATATTTTAAAAATTATGGGATTTGGGAAAATATACTAGAACGGATGAAGAAATGACTAATTTAGAATTAGGACTATACTCCTTGGAACATAGAAGATTGAGTGGAAATTTGATAAATTATGTGGGGTATAGATAGTGTGAATATAAGGAGGCGTTTTCCTCTGAGGTTGGGTCAGACTACAACTCGAGGTCATGAGTTAAGGGTAAAAGGTGAAAAGTTTATGAGGGGAAACTTTTTCACTCAGAAGGTAGTGAGAGTATGAAACAGGCTGCGAGTGCAAGTGGTGCATGCGAGCTTGATTTCAATGTTTGAGAAGTTTGGATAGGTAGAGGGATGGTAGGGGTATGGAGGTTTCTGGTCCAATTGCAGGTTGATGGGAGGAGGCAGTTTAAATGGATCGGCATGGACTAAATGGGCCAAATGGCCTGTTTCTGTGCTGTGCTTTTTCTATGATTTTATGATTTACAGAGAACAGGCAGGAGGGATAAATGGATCATTTCCAGATAGGAAAGCTGTAACTCATATAACTTGTGCTGTGCGACAGGGATTGGTGCTCGGGCTCAGCTGTCTAGCCTCTACCTCAGTAGCTGAGATGAAGGTTGCTGATATTCAGTGGCCAGATTTGATGACGATACAAAGATAAGTGGAAAGCACATTGGGTGGAAAATGTGAAAATCTAAAAAAAAACTACAGATACTGTAAATGTAAAGGGCCCTTAAACTGAAATACTGGCTCTGTTTCTTATCTTACAGAGGCCTCCTGGCCTGCTGAGCATTTCCACCATTTTCTATTGCTATTTTATGTGATAAAGTGTGATGTTATTTTTGTAGAAACAATACGAAAGCAAAATATTGTTTAGTGGAAAGAGACCACAGAAAGCTGATGTTGAGAAGGATTTGATCCCACCTCCAAGAACACAAAGTTAGCATGTAGATTCAGCAAACAACTACAATGGCAAGTGGGATATTCACCCTTATTACAATTGAGTATAAAAATCAGGAAATCTTGCTATAGTTGTACAGACTATTGGTGTGATCTTTTGTTCTCTTTACTTGAGGAGATACTATATATTCTTACATGGGAGGCAGCTCAGAGAAAGATTATACCTAGGATGAAAGAACTGAATTTGAAGAATTGAATTAGGTTGAGTAGATCATGCCTATATTCATTGGAGTTTAGATGGATGAGATGAGATCTTACCGAAACACGAGTTTCCAAGAGACCATGAAGTAGATTCTGAGTAAGTACATTCCTCCTTCAAAATTCAAAATTTAAAGTTCAAAATTCAAAGTAAATTTATTACCAAGTGCAGATATGTGATCATATACAACTCTGAGATTCATTTTCTTGTAGACAATCACAGTAAGTGCAAGAAATACAATAGAATCAATGAAAGCCCACACCCAACAGGACAGACAACAACCTAGAACCTCGAACCTCGAACAAGGGGCCCTGGTTTTACAATGAGAACCTGCTTATTTCAGAAGGAAATGAGGAGGATTTTTTTCTCTCTCTTAGGGAGTTAAGAATATTAGAGAGCTCTGGAACCAGAGTCAATTAATATATTCAAGCTAGAGCTGGATGAAGTTCTCACCTGTAAGAATATCAGGAATTATGAGCAAAATGCAGGAAAGCAGAGCAGAAATTAAGATGTTTAGCCAGAAACGTATTTGATGGAACAAAACCAAGACACAACCTCTATTTGTTATGTTCTTGCAAAAAGATATTATGCTTGCTGTCAACGCTATCTGTGAATAATTGTATTTGGAGTGCTGTGTACTTAGAGTTAAGAGCTGACATATTTAGTCAACAACAGTATTATAAATGTGACTTATGGCATAGACCATGTGGTCAGTGAAATACGTTCACTTTAATATCTAATTTAGTCAAAAGCAGCGGGTGTCACAATCTAATTTTTTAATTACAAAATAGACACGCATTGAATATAGTGGATCTGATCAGTTGTAATGTTGAATATGGTTTACGGATCTGGCAAGTGAGACAGAAAGTACTGACTGCAAATAAGCATATTAATAATTTTTTCACAAAAACAGCAAAAGTTCAACCGAACATTCATGTCCCCAAGTTACAGAAACTACAAAGCTGAATATTCAACAGACATACATTCAAGAAACATACTTAGCTAAAAGTGCGCACAGAGCATACCTCCCTGATGGTTATGTGCACTGCTTGCCTTAAATAAAGGGAAAGAGAGCAAGCCTCTGGGATATTTGAAACTGGATACCAGGTGACTAACCAATGGGAAAACAGCTGCAGTTTCCAAACTAACCAATCACAACAAAGTGACTTTTGGCAACGAGAGTAGTGAACTCATAATTCTCTGCTAGTATGTAAGGGGTTTCTTTTTTTATGTCACTGCGTAGTCTAATTAAAATGGCTTCTTTGTTATGTTCTAATTGAAAGGGCTTCTTTGTTATGCTAACTGCTGAGAAAGTCCTTCCCGCTAGCTGTTTGTTTTGGATTATCTATTGATAAGGGGAAGAATGAACCAATTGCAATAGTTATTATGCATTGGTGTGTCTGTAAGATATTCTATGCGCAAGGTTTTGAGGGAGAAGGTGGGAGGGAGAAACAAAGGATGGACCAGGTGCTGTGAGTCCGCTAATGGGGTGGGTTCCCAAGCGGGGCGTTCGGTGAGGAGACGAGACGGAGACGGACTCGAGTGGAGTGTCTGGTTGACCACCGTTGTTGGTCCCAGGTGGCCGGTCGAGGTGGTCTGAGGGGTTGCAGGGTGAAGAAAAAGGGTCCTGAGCTCCAACTGTTTGTGCACAAAGAGGCTGAACTTTGATAAGTGTGGCGCCTTTTATTTTCCTTTTATATTTTATTCTCTATTAATTATATAGTTCCAGTAATATCTATAAACTTTAAATCCTTTAATCATATCTGGTGTATTGTCTGTTATTTGGGTGGGGTGAGGTACATCACACAGCATCCACACAAACTGATTACCCAGTTTGGCGGGGCCGAGGGCTGTTACCCTAGACGACAGCGAGCTGAGCGACCCTGAGGCTGGCCAGGGGTCTACAAGTATAACTATCAGACTTGTACAATATCTATAGATTGCTCACAGCTTGCTTCATTGGGTACTGTGATCAAACACATAAAAGGCCAGAATTTTGCTTATTGCTTAAAAGATAGTTACTGCTTGACTTGTTATATAGCTATATAGACTCCACTCTATCTTGCAGTCTAGATCAGGGGTTCTCTCAGTTAATGGTAAGGTTCTATTGCATAAGAAAGATTGGGAACACTTGGTCTAGATGAAGGGTCTTGGCGTGAAATGTTTGACTGTTCAATTGCTGGTTCCTCCAGCATCTTGTGTGTTACTGCATTAGAAACGTCTGCAGCACAACCACGTCCCTCCTGTAATCTGGTGACCAAAACTGTACACAATACACCAACTGTGCTCTAACCAGTGCTTTGTAAAGTTGCAACATGATGTTCCTATGCTAATAGTTTCAAGGTGTGAAGGAATTTCCTTAACAGCTGGATCACTATCTGGTATGGGAATTGCAAGGCATCCGATCGCAAGTCCCTATAAAGACTTGTGAGGACTGCTGAGAGGATCATCAGGCAGTCTCTCTTCCATCCATCAGAGATATTTATGAGGAGCCCTCCCACCTATCCAGCAATCTCGTTGACCACATACCATCAGATAAGAAGTACTGCAGCATTGGGACAAGAACTGAAATATACATAGGCCTTGTAAAACTTCATGGGAATTCAGGCTATTTTTTTGGTTTACTTAGGAAATGAAGTATTGATACCCATAGTGTTTAGGCCAATGTAAATGGCCCAATAAGTAATGGCCCTTAAGGCAAAAAACAGCACAGAGATGGTATATCAAGCTACAGTATTTCACAGCAACATGCCTGTAGGCTGTAGGTATTACTGAGGGGAAAGCATCTTTGAATTACTGCAAGGTGATGATGGTTGGCCTGATCAGAGGGGATGACAAGATGGCCTATAGGGATGAGCTCCAGCACCTGGCCACGTGGTGTGCCGATAACAACCTGGCCCTTAACATGCATAAGACCAAGGAGATTATTGTGGACTTCAGGCATGCTAGGAGTCACACTCATGTCCCCATCTACATCAACGGAGCTATAGTGCAGCGTGTATCAAGCTTCAAATTCCTTGGTGTCCACATTTCCGATTATCTCACCTGGTCCCTGAACTCCTCCCTCCTGACCAAAAAGGTGCAACAGTGCCTTTATTTCCTGCGGAGCATGAAGAAAGCTCACCTCTGTCCCAGGATACTGATGGACTTTTACCGCTGTACCATTGAGAGCAAGCATACTCACCAACTGCATCTCAGTGTGGTATGGCAATTGTACCGTATTGGACCGCAAAGCACTCCAGAGGGTGGTGAAAACTACCCAGCGGATTATTGGCACCCAATTGCCCACCATTGAGAACATCTACCATAAACGCTGCCTAGGCAGGGCGAAAAAAATTATCAAGGATGCATCTCACCCTAACCATGGACTTTTTATTCTCCTCCCATCCGGTAGGCACTACAGGAGCCTCCGCTCCTGCACCAGCAGGCACAGGAAGAGCTTCTTCCTTGAGGCTGTGACACTGCTGAACCTCACATCACAGAGCTAAGCAGTATTGCAGCCATATTGTACTGTCTCAGTACTTTTATATTTGTGTGCTGTAGCACTTACTTTTTATCCACAGTTATTTTGTAACTAATACTATTCTTTTGCACTTCTGGTCAGATGCTAATTGCATTTCATTGGCTTTGTATCTGTACTGAGCACAATGACAATAAAGTTGAATCTAATCTAATCTAATCTAATAATAGGATGAGACAGTTTTTGTTTGGGATGCAAATTTTAACACTTGTAAGAGGTGGTTTTACTTCTGAACCACACATCACATGGAACACATTAAACATGATAGAAGCCACAAATTGTCAGCAAGCTGACAAAGCTACGGTGTCAATAAATTATCCATTAAACCAATAAACAAAACATGCCCTTCACATCAAAAATGAAAGACCTAAGTGACGAATCAGTTAAAAAATACTTAGCACCTTAAGGGTAAAGACAAAATCATATGCTTTGTGATTATTATAGGAATATAAAAGAATAATTTCATTTGATCTTCAATTATTGAAATATATGTTTCATTTTTCATAATATAATATGAGTCATATTTAATAACAGTTAGATGAGGACAGCATGTGGATATTAAAGATGAACCAGGCTGAACTCATACTCACTCCCATCTACTTTGCCTGCACATTAACTTTGGCCTCATACATCAAGCCTGGATACCTGGGGTCTCTTGAAAAAGGTTTTTTTTACCTGAAGCATGAACTCCATTCCTCTTTCCATAGAAACTGTCTGATCTGCTGAATGTTTGATTTTTTTTTTTAATTCAGATCTCCAGTATCTAAGGTTCTTGAGATTTTCATTAAATGTGTTTTCAGACATAGAGCGTAATAACACGCTTACCGTTAAAACCAGTCACTCAAATATTTGAACAAAATATACTTCACAATATGCTGTTATAAGTATTTTATAGTACTCTGCTTATATTTGTTACAGGCACACTCGAGTTTATAAAGTGCACTTGAATTGCAGACAGTTTGTTAGAAAGTCTTTTCTCATTTGTGTTAAGATATTTTGATCCAGTAATCAATACAATTACTAGTCCATGCACATGGAAAAGTGTTCAGAGGAACCATCACAGGTATTAAACAAACAAATCAAAGCCTTGCCAGGTCTCTTATTAATGGTCACAAGAGAAAAGGAATCACCACCCCTGATAAATATTGATTTGTACTAATCTCAGCAAACTTCTGAAGCATGGAACCCATCACAGAAGCAAAGTAAGCCTTTCAGCTTTCTGTCTTTTTCTGACTTCTCTCTCTGTCTATTCTATGGTTGCTCGTGTTCCATTTGAGATCCATATTGGATAATAATTAGGCAAAAATCAATGCCAACATGTGATGTATCACACCACTGACCACTGCAGCATACGCTGCGGAGAGAAACATTGCTATCATAAACAAATCCTTTGTCTTACTGGCTTAGGTCTTCCATTTGTGCTTCATTTCTACATAGAAAATAAGAAAAACAGACATTAAGTTATTTTTAACATACCTTCATTTCTATCAGGTCACTCTTCCGCCTCTCCTGCTCCAGAGAAAACCAACGTCCAAAATCTCCGTATTACAATGCCCTCTAATCCAGACCGCATCCTGCACACTCTCCAGGGCCTCCATGTCCTTCCTGTAACAGGAGACCTGAAGTGAATGCAATACTCTTGATGTGGCCTAACCTAAGACTTGATGAAGGGTCACAGCTGACCTTCATTTCTCATCATATATTTTTCTGAATTTTTTTTCCCCCAGCAAATTTTACAATGAATTTTCAACTCTTCCCTCCGTGGAGGGGCTTATGTACGGAGGTGTAGGATTTAGGTAAGAGGTAGTGGGTATAAAGGGGATTTGAGAAAGAATTCATTTCACCCAGAAGCTTGTTGAACTCTGGAATGCATTGCCTGAGTGGGTGATGGAGACAGGTACATCACTACACTCAGAGGTATTTGAAGGCCATGGCATAGAGGAAACCGACATATAGGCTGAGGATTGGAAAATGGAATGAGTAGGTTCATGATGCTACATGGATGTAGAGGGCCGAAGGCCTAAGAATCAGAATCAGGTTTATTGTCATTGACAGATATCGCAAAATTTGCTGTTTTGTGGCAGCAGTACAATGCCATAAGTTACAAAAAAATAGATAACTAGCACAAAAGAAGAATACATGTAATGCCCTGGTTAAGATTTCTACTGCTATGCTGTAGGTATTTCATTTTAGCAGTTTTCTGCAAAAGTAGTGTGTCTTGCTTGGTTTTGGTTAAAGATCAGAAGCCATGTTGTTCAACTTAGGAATGCTATGCCAGCCAATCAGTATGGCTGGATCGGGAGAAGGTTCTAGAGAAAACTGGGTGGAGAAAACTGGTTTGGGCTCTTTAGGTGGGAGCTGTGGAGCGGAACACAAAGGAAAATGCCGTTGGAAAGAGAGTCCCCATTGCAAGAAGTGCATTGTGCAGATGAATGGCTCTACGGAGGAAGGGTTAATACTCCTGAGAGAGAGATGGACTTTGAGGGAAGGTCAGAATGTGGCGGGTGCTTTCAGGCAGACCATGGGTCCAGCGTGTGAGTAAGGGGATACACCGCCGACAACTCTAATATGAGCTCCAATGTTATGTGCATATTAGACTGGTTTAACTGTAATGGGCCGTTTTCTTTTCTCCTATTAACTGTTTGATAAAACTGAAATTGGTAAAAATACTTTCTTTATAATTTTAGGCAGTGTACGACCTGTTATTTCTTGCTGACTGATGATTGTGCATGGGCAGTATTTACACAGCATTTGCTCAAATCGAGGTTGCTTTAACTGGAACAGTACAATGTTCCTGTTTGGTTGAACCCCAAATCATCCTGACCCTAGACGTATATTGTTTATGGATGGTGGCCTTCTCACTGCTGAGTCACGTGGCTGTTATCAGAGTCAGCTGACGAGCCAAGTTTGTATACAAGCCCCAGTGAGAGGTTTGCATACAGAAGCAGTGTTCATGGATTCATGAACCACTCAGAAATCTGAGGGCAGAGGGGAAGAAAATGTTCCTAAACTATTGAGCCTGAGTCAGTGCTTTCTGATTCCATGAGGGTAACGTGGCGCCTGCAACAAATAAAGATATCCTGATCTAACAAAATATGCACTAGCATTCTTCAATTTAAGTTCAAAATTCAAAGTAAATTTATCATCAATATAATAAATTTATAATATGTCACCATATACTAGATTCATTTTCTTGCAGGCGTTCACAGTAGAACAAAGAAATACTGTACAATAGTATCAATAAAAAACTACACACAAAGACTGGCAAACAACCAATGTACAAAAGACAAACTGCAAATTTAAAAAAAAAATAAATAAACAAAGAAATGAATTAATTATCTTGAGAACGTGAGTGTAGAGTTCTTGAAAGTGAATCCATGGGTTGTATTCAGTGTGTTGAGCTGAGCAAAGTTAGCCACGCTGGTTCAGGAGCCTGATGGTTCAAGAGAGTTAACTGTTCCTGAAACTGGTGGAGTGGGATCTAATGGTAGCAGTGAGAAGAGAGCATGGCCTGGATGGTGGGGTCCTTGATGATGGATACTGCTTTCTTGCAGCAGCGCTCAATGCAGATGTGCTCAATGGTGCTCAACTTTAACATCCAGGATAATAATAAGCAAACATATTTTCGGAAATGTAATCCAAAGATACCCTTAGCTATGTCAGAAATACTTTACTTCCCAATGTGAATCATGTTGGACTCTCACTCCAGTATATCCTCGGTAATAAAGCACTTTACTGATCATTGGGCAACAAATTGGCTCTCAAGTATCCTGTCATATAAAGATAAAAAAAAGATCAATAAAAAAGGAACTAAGGCAGTTTTGTGAAACCTGCTACTTTTAAGAACACTTAATGAAAACAGGGAGAAGTTGTATCTCAAAGCAACTTGTAAGATTTGTAAAATAGTGTACAAGAGTAAAGGATTTGTGTTTGCTTAAGTTATATCAATGGATTCTGGTTGTAAGTGGCCAAAGACAAAAAGGTGAAAAATATAAATGTTAATATATTAATTTCAGGGATCTGGGCCTCACAGGCTGAGTCAGTATTTAATAACCCATTCTGAGTTGTCCTTGAGAAGGTGATATTTGATCCTGGTAATTTTGTTGGTTACAGTTGTTTACTAAGTAACAGGAATGAAGAATGAACAATAAAAAAAGACAAAGAATGAAGAAGTTATTGTTATCCTATACTAAAAATTAGCTCAGACTGAAAAAAGACATTCCAGTGGGAGGAATAACCTATGAAATAGTCAGATTCTGACACATGATACCTATTGCAGAAAAACTAAGCTTTGGAAAATACAGAATTACCTAAACTACAAATGCTGAGAAAAAAATCACTGTACAATTACATGTACTGTAAGCCACTGTTTTGAATCACTGCAGACCTTAAGGTGTGGGTGTACCCACAATTCTGCTTAGGAGGGGGTTCCAGGATTTTGACCCAATGATGGGGAAGGAACTGTGATATAGGCAGGATTGCGTGTAGCTTGATGGACACCATCCAGGTGGTGGTATCTCTAAGCTCTTGTTGCTCTTAGCCTTCTATCATTTGCTTGTCTTTACTAAGCAGTACATCGAGAGACCCAGGAGTCAGAAAGTTATGTTGCACCTTCTTAAAACTCTGGTTACAACAAACACACAAAATGCTGCAGGAACTCAGAAGGTCAGGCAGCATCTACGGAGGGAAATGGACAGTTGATATTTGGGGCTGAGAGCTTTTGTTATCTCTTAGGTTAGGCCATATCTGGAGCATTGCATTGCATTCTGGTTCCCGCCACCCATAAGAAGGATGTGAGGGCTTTGGAGAGAATATAGTAGAGGTTTAACAGGATGCTGTCAAAACTTGAGGGCATGTACAATGCTCTATGGGAACTTAGGTTTTCTCTGGAGCGGCAGAGATTGAAAAATGTTCACATTCTGAACATTAGCTTTAAATTTGACCCTAAAACTTTAAGGATGGACAATAAGCTTTAGTTTGATTGTATCTTAAAAGGTAACATAACAAGCTAATCAAAACCAAGTTTTCTTTACAGGCACGGTAAGTGACAAGGCTACTCGCTTTTGGTATTGTCATCAATCAGTAATCTTGCTTAGGTGTAGCTTATGTAGGTCTGAATATTTTACTCGTCTTTTTGCAATGATGTGCATATTTAAGGACAAGTCAGAATGAATATATCAGTTGAGATACAGTAGGTAATGAGTACTATTTTTTCCTCTATTGAATACTTAAGTAACATACTTAAACAATAGTATAGAAAAAGACAACTGAATCCTGCTAATTTAATATTTAACTAACTAATTATCTAAATAAGATTTATCTTCCATAGTAAATTGAATGAACTAAGGCTCAAGCAAACTGGCCAATATTTTTAAGCTGGTTAAATATTTTAACAAAGCAAAGCAGGAGAAAATGTTCACATTTGCAGTAACCCAAAGCTAAGGCCCATAATTACAAAATATGCAGTAATGAGTCCAGTGAAGAATTTCGGAGCAACTTCTTCAACCTGATTGTTTCTGTAAAGTAGAACTTGCTACCACAAATGGTAGTTGAGGCAAATAGCAGGTATATAACAAGATGAAGGGACAATGGATGGAACAATACAGATACAAGGTTAGGTGAAGAGCTGTGGGAATGAGAGCCAGATGTGTAAATGTTGTTTTACATGTATGCTCTGTGTGATTCATGTATTTGGAATTAGTTAATTAAGAAGCAAAACATATATGTGTAGCCAACTATTGAATTACAGGGGTCTGTGTTCTTGAATCTTGATTTTTCACAATGCACATCCATGAGCACAGGATGAAAAAAGAACTATGTTTATTTGTTTACTTTTTTCCACATCAACTCAATAAGAACAAGTTTCATTTCATCGCAAAATTTTTGAATAATAAAGTGTGAATTCTGTTAGGGGCAAATTCTGTAACTGAAATAGCCATAACACAGAGACTGCCTGTACTTAAGACATACACCTGCATCCAAACGGAACTGAACAAAATGAAGAACAAATTCTTATTCCCTATTGTATTTTAAGCGGAAAACCAATTAGCTCTTCTCACCTTATGCATTGACCTGGCTGTACATAATCACTCCAATGAATGCTGCTACTGAGCAGTCATTTAATAGTGATGAATAGAAATGATGAATTACAACCAACCTTTACACTGCAGAGGTAGCTCAACCACTGATCAGCTGTCCAATGTCTCATTAATCAGTTGATTTGTACAACGCAATTCACAAGATCACAAGATACTTACAGATATGGAAGGCTATTAAGCCATCATACTTCACTTGCTTCCTAATTCAGAACAACTATTTAATCATCCTTGTCCATTGCTCTGTCCACTTGCTTCTGAAATGATTCCTGAAATGAAGCCACTGTTTGCTTGGCAAAAATTCTTGGCATCATTTCTAGCGCTATAACTCACTAGTTTGCACTTACTTTTCTCCGATTGAATCTGGTCCTCCAGGGAAACCATATTCCTATTGTCTCCTGCTTTGTGATTGTCTATAACATCTACATAATCCTGATCAACAAACACTAATTGTGAGATTGCAGAAACAAAAATAAACTTATTGTTTATTTTTATGGGCTGCACACAATGCAGTCATCTCTACTGCAATGGCTGACATTCATTTTTGTTAACAATAAAAATATGCAAATTTAAGTGAACAATGCAGAAGTACAAGGTATGACCTAACTCCCTTAAAATCTGTTCACACATCATCGTTCTTCTCGCAGACCAATTTGGCTCCTGGTCTGGAAACACATCAGTTTTAAAATATTCAGCTTAATTTTCAAATACTTCCATGACCTCTCCCCTCAGCCTCTGAACCTTCTGCAAACCTACAATCCTCTGATATCTCAGCATTCTTCCAATTCTGTCCTTCTGTGTATCTTCACAGTTAATTGAAGGGAAATTAAAGATTGGCAATAAATACTGGCCTCAACAATGAAGCCCAGATCTCTTGATTTCCATTTCCAACCTCCTACCCCTTTAAGGCTCTTCTTAAAGCAGGCCTCTTTGACCAGGCTTTTGGCCATTTGCCTTAATACCTCTTCAAATAGCTTTGTGCCAAATTGTACTGTAAATTGGTTCTGTTACATATCTGGAATATTCAATCCATTCAAGACATCATATAAACACAAATTGTTGTTGCCATTATAGAAGTCTCCTCGATCTCTCGTAGCATTGTGAAGTAAAGAAGTGCTTTCTTTGGCATTAGGATACCAAGGCACTATGTGAAAATCTGTGAGCACAGCCTACTATCTCCTTCTTGTTGAAGCATTCATTAAACTACCAATATTTTTAGAACGTACTTATCAGAACAAACCCAGTATTTATTGCTTATCCCTAATTACACTTGAGAAGGTAACAGTAAGCTATCTTTTTGAACCATTGCCTTTATTAGTTAAAGAAATGAGTTCAACTTATGTTGCAGCTTTATAAAACTCTATTTGGGCCACACCTAGAGAATTGCATTCAATTCTGGTGCTCCATTATAAGAAGGATGTGGAGGCTTTAGAGAGGATGTGGAAGAGTGTTACCGGGATGCTACCTGAATTAAAGGGCTTGTGCTACAAAGTTTTCTCTGAAATGGCAGATATTATGAAAAACTCCTCCAGAGCAGGTAGCTTATATCTTTTTCCTGGGCTGAAATGTTTAATACCAGAGGCCATACATTTAAAGTAAGGTGGCAAGTTCAAAAGAAATGTGTGAAGCAAGATTTTTTACACAGAGGGTGGTGGATGCCTGACGTGCATTGCGTAGGGTGATGATGGAGGCTAATATGGATCCAGTGACTGAGTCATAGATCACTGGATTATTTGAAGATGAGAACAACTGCAAAATAGGCTGAGACCTAAAGAGTTTTTTTGGTTTCTGTCTACTGCCTAGAACTCATATACTTTGCTAACTGTATTTGGCAATCACTGTTACAACAATAGTAATACTTAGATGTTGTCCAGAAGCCAGAAAATAACTAAAAAAAGGAATTAGGAAAGCCAGAAGAGGTCATGAAAATTCCTTGGCAAGTAGGATTAGAAAGAATCACAAAAAATTCTATACATACATCAAGAGCAAGAGGATAACTAGGGATATAGTAGGACCACTTAAGGATTGGGGAGGGGGGGACATTTACTTGGATGGGGAGAATGTGGGTGAGGTCCTTAGTGAGAACTTTACATCAGTATTTAACAAGTAGAAGGACGTATTGATATGCTAAGTTATTTCGGGGTACGGGAAGAGGTAGTGTTGGGTGTCTCAAAGAGTATTAAGGTGGATAAATCCCCAGGGTCTGATGGGATATACCTCAGGTTATTGAGAAAGGCAAGAGTAGATATTGCTGGGGACTGGTGAGTAACTAATATTGTTCCATTATTCAAGAAGGAAACCAATGGATAATCCTGGAAATTAAAGACTGATGAGTCTCACATCAGTGATAGGGAAGTTACTGCAGAGAATTGTTAGGGATAGTATTTATGAGCATTTGGAAAATCATGGCCTATTATGGGAGAGCCAGCATGGTTTTGTGTGAGGCAAGCCATTTCTTACTAACTTGATTGAGATTTTTGACGCGGTGACGAGGGTGATTGATAAAGGTAGAGCTGCCTACATTGATTTTAGTAAGGTGTTTGACAAGGCCCCTCATGAGAGGCTTATCCAGAATATTAAGATGCATAGGATCGATAGTGAATTGGCCATTTGGATTTACAACTGTCTTGCTCACAGAAGACAAAGGGTAATGGTCAAAGGGACTTTTTCTAGCCGGAGGTCTGTGATTAGTGGTATTCTGCAGGGATCTGTACTGGGACCTCTGCTGTTTGTGATGAATATAAATGACCAGGATGAAAAAGGAGATGGGCAGGTTAGTAAGATTGCAGATGATATAAAGATTGGTGCTGTTGTGCATAGTGTAGAAGACTGACAAAATGCAGCGGGATGTAGATCAGTTGCCAATATGGGTAAAGGAATGGCAGATGGAGTTTAACCTGGCCAGATGTGAAGTGTTGCACATTGGTAGGTAAAATGCAAAGAGACAGTGCACCATTAAGACTCTTAACAGTACTGATGAACAGAGGGAACTTGGGGTCCAAGCTCATAGCTCCCTGATACTGGCTACATAGATGATAAGGTGTTTAGGAAGGCAAATGACATGCTTGCCTTTATTTGTTGAGGCACTAATTTCAAAAGTCAGTAAGTTATGTTGCAGTTATATAAAACTCTAGTTAGGCTGCATCTGGAGTGTTGTATAGAGTTCTGGTTGCCCCATTATAGGAAGGATGTTGAGGCTTTGCAGAGGGGACAGAAGAGGTCTACCAGAATGCTGTCTGGATTAGAAGGCAGGCATTATAACCACAGGTTGGACAGACTTAGAATGTTTTGTCTGGAGGCTTGGAGACAGAGAGGAGATGTGATAGAACTTTATAAGAGTATAAGGGTTTATGAGAGTATTTTTTCCCAGGGTTGAAATGTCTAATACCAGAGGATGTTTAAGGTGAGAGGGGGTAATTTCAAAGGAGAGATGAGGGGTAAGTTTTTTTTACACAGAGAGTGGTAGGTGCCTGGAATGCACTGCCTGGGGTGGTGGTAGAGACAGATACATTGGGGATTTTTAAAAGATGTTTAGGAAGGCACATGAATCTGAGGAAAATGGAAGGATTTGGACATTGTGTTGGCAGAAGAGAGTAAGTCATTTGATTATTAATTTATTTGGCTTGGCCAATGAGCCTATTCTGTGCAGTACTGGTCTATGTTCAAAGTCTTTATTTACCAGATAACATGGCTCAGACCTGAATTCCTCTACAACCAGTAGCCACAAAAGCCAGACCTTCTGGCTACCGTAAGGATGTCTACTCAATGGGAAATATAGTGATGGTTTAATGACTTTATTTCTCAAGATCTGTCCTACACTGTCAATGCCAGTATTTATTGCTAATCCCTAATTTCTCTTGAGAAGCTAGAGAAATCTTCTGATGAGGTGCTCCCACAGTACTATTAGCCAGGGAGTTCTAGGATTTAGACCAAGAGGTGATGTAGCACCAGCCATACATTCTCAAATTAGTGTGTGACATGGAAGGAAATCTGCAGCTGGAGGTTTTTCTCTGTACCTGTTGCCCTTTTCATTTTTTGGTGGTTGGGTTTATGGATTTGGAGGTGCTGTTGGAGTAGACTGGACAAGTAGCGGCAGTGAACTAGTGGTGAAGGGAATTAATGCTCAGGGTGGTGGATGGGTACCTTCAGTTGGGCTGATTTTGCCTGCATGGTGTAAATGTTCTAGAATGTTGTCAATGGCTCATCACTTGCGTCATGGACCTGGAGAAAGAGTATTATATCACTTTTCTAACTCAGAATATTTTGTGTATATGAATTAATTATTTTATGTTTATTTATTTAGAGATACAACACAGTAACAGGCCCTTCTGGCCAAATGAGCCCATGCCACCTAATTACAACCATGTGACCAAAGTAAGGCATCACCTCTATTTCCTTAGAAGTTTGCAATGATTTGGCGTGACATCTAAAACTTTGACAAACTTCTATAGCTGTGTAGTAGAGAGAATATTGACTGGTTACATCACAAAAACATCATTGCCCTTGAAAGGAAAATCCTACAAAATGTAGTGGATATACCCCAGTCCTTCATCGGGTAAAACCCTCCCCACCATTGAGCACATCAACATGGAGGACTGTTCCAGGGCAGCAGCATCCATCATCAAGAACCCCACCATCCAGGCCATGCCGTCCTCTCACTGCTGCTATCAGGAAGAAGGCATAGAAGTCTCAGGACTCACACCACCAGGTTCAGGAACAGTTATTACCCCTCAGCCATAAGGTTCTTGAACCAATAGGATAACTTCACTCAGCTTCACTGGCCCCATCACTGAGTTCACATTCAAGGACTCTTCATCTCATGTTCTTGCATATTTGTTTATTATTCTTTTTCATTTGTACTTGCACAATTTGTTGTCTTTTGCACATTGGTTGTTTGTCTGTCCTGTTGTGTGTGGTCTTTTATTGAGTCCATTATAGATCTTGGGTTTATGCCCACAAGAAAGCGAATCTCAGGGTTGTATGTGGTGACATATAATAAATTTACTTTGTACTTCTTTGTGCTTTGTACTAACTTATTTGTCTTTCGAATCTGGGAGAAAACTAGAGCACCCGGAGGAATCCTATGTGGTCATGGGTCGAACATACAAATTCCTTAAAGACAGCAGAGTTCAGACATTCTCCCCATGACCACATGGGTTCCCTCCAGATTGTGAATTAGGAGCAGGAATTTAGGATCTCAAGCCTGTCCCCATTTAATAAGTTCAAGGTTGTTTTAATTGCAATCCCAGCTTTATATTCCTGTCCACGTGCTGCCAACTTTTACCCTCATGCTTACCATTCACTGTCTGACTCCACCCTAAAAATACTCGTAAACTTAATTTCTTCCATACTTTAAGGAAGAAAGTTCTAAGAACTCTCAAGCAACTAAGAGAATGGATTTTACCTCATCTCCGTCTGAAACAGATGTCCTTTTATTTCTCAAATCCACTCAGCACTTCATTTACTGTCTCTGTAGTGGATGGAAGTCTAGCCTGTCCATTTTTTTCTCATAAGGCAATAATATTCATAGGTTCCTAAGGTTGTTCTCACTGGGGCTGGTAATGGGGACAAATTCCCACTACCTATTAAATGCTCCCAATGGTGTGCACCTCAAATAGCCTCCGACAACCAAGTCCAGCTCCTGGCCATCACGTGGCTTAGCTCCTAAGTGCAGCGGACTCATTTCTACTGACAAGGGAAGGGGAAAAAGTGGGTTATTGGCACCTTAAAACCTGCTGCTTCAGGCAGATGGGGCTTGTCAGCTGTAGTTGGCAGCTCACTTAGGAGGAGAAAAACTCTGATCTCAAACCTCTGCTGTCTCAAGGTGATACTCACTCATGGCTTCAGAGTAAAACCCCAAGGAAAAAATCTGGAGCTGGAATCCCTATGTTTAAGTTAACACTGACTGGCAACTCCTGTGATGCTGCTTGTGTCAAACTGTATCAGTCTCTGCCATTCCTTTGGATTCATCAGATATGTGGAGTGGGGGAACTTGCTGCTTGGGCAACAGCTTGCTCTCCATATTGTACTGCCCAGGCTTGCTTATCTAGACAGTTAAGATGCAACATCTATGTTTGACTCTGACTGACTGAGGCTTCTCAATATATCCATTCCATTAGGTGTTAGTCAAATAAAGTTCCGAACAGTTTCCAATATATTAACATCCCTCCTCAACTACAGAAACCAATACTATACACAAATCTCTAAAAAGTTTTCTCCTCAATCTCTTCTGAAATGTATCCACCTGTTTTCATGGTCTCAATCGTAAAAATGTAACATTATGTTAGGTTTTCCTGTTGCTGTACTTGCACACTATTCTTGTTATGAATCCCGCGCTGGGACACCCAGGTTTCTTTGCACCTCAGGGTTCTGTAATATTTCACATTTAAGGTCACATGCCTGCTTTATATTACTCCTGCTAAAATGGCCAATTTCATATTTTCCCACATAAAGACCATTTGCCAGATCCCCATCCATTCATTTCGCCTGTCTATATGTGATTGTACCTTGGAGATTGTTGACACAATTTGAGGTGAGTCATTTGCATACAATCTCTGACTGCCCTAGTAGATACAGTATGGCACTGTTTATGGTCAAGGGGGTTGACGGAGGAATGCATAGTGATGTTAATATATTGGAAGCTGTTCAGATGTTCAGTTGACTAATACCTGAGGAATGGATATATTATATTCTGAGGAAAGAATGGACAGACTGGACTATATCCATTACAGAGAGGGAAAATGAACTATATAAGATACTGAGGGATCTTGAATATCAGGAGTAGTTTCATTCCTGGTGGAGATGATTATTGCCTGACCATTTTCTGGAATGCATGCTTCTTACCACATATCAGTTTGTGTGTGATTCTGACTAGATCTTATGCAGACAGGTATGAATAGCTTAATTTGACAAGGAATTACAAATTGTGCAATCATAAGTAAGGATCTCCGTTTCTGACCTTAGTGTAGGAAGGACATTGATGATGCAGGTGGGGACCCTTGAGCTGGGGACTTTGTCTTGTGAAATTCCTGTAGCAATTATCTGGGATGCAGATGACTGATGTCCAGTAACCTCAGCAATCTTCTATTTTGCAAGGTATGGGTTTATCTTCATGGAAGTTTTTCCTTGATGACCTTGACTTCAGTAGATGCTACGATTGTTCAAATGCTGCATTAATGTCATGTTCTATCATATGCACCTCTTTGATCCATGTTTGGGCCAAGGTCATGATATGTACAGCTGAGTTTTTGAGAAAATTTCAAAATTAGCATGGCTGAGCAGGTTATCGGTAAGCCCATATGTCACTTAAGAGCCCTATCATGCCATGCCATGAAGATCTACTTTGTGATGATGGAGATTCTTACTGCTGATTCACCAGAGCGCTTCATGGACATCTGGCTTTGAGCTGCTAGATCTGTTCTATCCTACCGAGTACAAATAAATATTTTTTCAGATAATTCCTCCTTTTCCTCTTGGTGATCTTCCTCAGCACAAGTGTTGCTTGGAGTGTCTTGAATGCAAAGATTTTCATGGTGCATGTACAGAAAAAGATGCTTGGAAAATCAGTTTGGCAGTTGTCACTGACAATTGGCACTGTAGTGATGCTGACCCAGTTCCAAGAGATGAGAAGAACAGCAGGAGCACAATTCACAAGTGACACACAAGCCTAGTAATATAATTTTTCCCTAGGTATGAGAAATTATTCAACATTAACTGCTTTAATTGAACTAATATCTACAACGTATGCTTTGCTGCACAGAAACCTTTGAAGGTTTGATATAATGGAAAAGTGTGCATGGTGCTACATTCTGAAACTGCTTATGCCATTTCTCTAAATTATATAATAAAGGGTATTTATACCAACAGTAACCTTTGGGCTACAATTATTAATGCAACATTTTCCCTGAAAGCGGATTTACATGGTAGACAGGGTGGCGAAGAAGGCTTTTGGCGTGCTGGCTTTCGTCAGTCAGGGCATTGAGTACAGAAGTTAGGATATTATGTTGCAAGTGTACAAGATATGGTAAGACTAGTTTTGGAGCACTTGGTATAGTTTGGCCACCCTGCTATAGGAAAGATGCAATTAAGCTGGAAAGAGTGTAGAAAAGATTTACGAGACTATTGTCCAGACTTGAGGGACTGAGTTATATGGGGAGGTTATGTAGGCTAAGGCTTTATTCTTTAGTCCCGGGATTCCCAACTTGATCCCTCGGTTAACGTTAAGTGCTGATGGCATAACAAAGTTTGGGAACACCTGCTTTAGGCCATAGTAGAGAAGGAAGAGTGATCACGTAGAGGTGTTTAAAATGTTAAGAGGCATACCCTATGTAGGATGAACTTTTCCTCAGGTTTGTGGAATCAAGAACTAGAGGGCACAGGTTTAAGTTGAGAGGTGAAATAGGAACCTGAAGGGTAGATTTTTCTTATACAGGTGGCACATACTGTATATGGAATGAGCAGCCGAGAAAGTGATTGAGCCAGGTATGATAACAATATTTAAAAGATATTTGGACAGGTACATGGATAGGACAGGTTTTGAAGGATATGGGGCACACATGAGCAAATGGGACTAGATTAAATGAAGATTTTGGTCACTGTGGATGATTTGGGCTGAAGGTCCTCCTTCTGTGCCATATAACTCTATGATTCTATGAGTTTACTTAGCAGTAAATTTGCAGCTGAGCAGAATTGTACATGTATGGGAGAAGTGTTTTCTTTCCACACATCTTCACAATCCATGTCACTATAGACTCTATCAACACCAAATTACTTATTTATCCTGCTCTATAAACTACTTCAAGACAGAGGGAAAAGCTTTACAGATGCAATAATTTGTTTCAACAGAATGTCTGGAAAGACGAGACACTGCTATTAAAAATCATGACAAAAGAAAGAATTGCATTTATGTAGTTCCTTCCACATCCCTTTCTGGACGTTAGAACAGTTGTAATGGAACAATCAGACAACACATTAGGTTTGCACAAATGTGATGTCACCATATTAAGCTGCAACATGAGGAGGAAAACATGAACAAGGGGGATTCCACAGGCCAGGAGATGGTCCCATTTAGAAGACAGCAGAGGAATTGGAATAGGAGGCTTAATATTATACTACTTGCACTACAGTAGTTATCCAAGGAACAAGGGCGTAACCTAGGATGCAGTCATCCAGCAGTGGCAGCTTTCCTAGCCCACATCAGGTCACAGATAGCAACGTCTATGGCTGCGCAGGTGACTGACCTGCAGGATCAGTTGGTCCCGGAGGTTACTAACAAGCCTTTGGTAGCATTAGTGTTTCTATGGAAGCACTGTGCTTGTGTATGTTCAATAATACAGCACCCAGATGTCCATGCACCAATGTGCGACTGACTGCAAATGCTTCCGGCCAATCCTTGCAAGGATCCAAAGAGATTGCTGGGGGTGTTGGTTTCCATGGCAAACAGTGGTCAAAAATATTAACACCCTCATTACATTGTAGATGCTGACACTTTAAAAATGTTGCATCACCTTACCCAGCATAGTGAGCCTCCAGAAATGAAGGTTGTTCAATATGTCATTGGCAGTTTCTCACGTGGATGATGAGAACATTCATGCTGTACCTGACCTGCCACCACTCACTGACCTGTTCAATCTATCCGCTGCTTGCCTTCCATAATGCCATCCTCCATGGGACAGTTGACCTTACCCACACATGTCTCTCTTTGGAACTAAGAGAGGAGATCAGTGGGAATGAGTAACCTCACAAATTTTTTCCAAGGATTGAAGTAAGAGTGGTGAGTCTGAGACCTGCCAACCAGGCCAAAGGAATTACCTGCTCAACTTCCTTACTGCAGCATTCATAGTATCAAAGGTTGTAGAGTCCCTTTTGTATATTGAGTAGTGTCCTCTCATCAAAATGAGGTAAGTTCTAACAACTCTGAACTTAGGAATTAAGGACACTGTTCTTTGGTTGTGCAAAGTCAAGTTCAACAAGTAAAAATATACCAACTCCTCTTCCTTGTTGCTGTCTTCTTCACCTTCCTCTTCTTTTTGCAGGTGTGTCTCTGCCTTCCTCTTCTTTCCCGCACTACCTTTCCCCACTTTCTCTAAAGTCATTCCCTACATCCCTGCATCTCTTTTTCTCTTCAGTCTCTTAAGCTGCCCTAAAGTTAAAATGCAAAAACAAAAATTACCTGAATCTAATGCTCCTTATTTCTGTGAGAAGTATGTTCACTGGGGAAATAGAAAATCCTCAGGGGACAGGAGATAAATCAGTTGGAATGAAGCCCAGTGGGAGTGGGGCTACCTGTAGCACCGGACTTATGCTTATGTGACAGGATGAAAATCCACTCCATTATTGTCAAATACATTTCATATTAGCTACAAATGTAGGTGGCTTCTGGAAAATTAATTCAGGACATTATTTAATGTCCACAGAAACATGGCAACTCAAAGGTACCGGTGTAAAATTTAAGAAGATTTGCAGCTTGTCTGCCTGAAGGAATAATATTCTCTTCTTGCTCAGGCCTGACTTGAGTGAAATTGAAGTACATGAGTTTTCACGTGACAAGGATCGGCAAATTACATTTATTAATGTTGTAAAGATATTTCTCTTTGAGAAGTTTGATGCTGATTCATTTTCTAGCAAAAGAATACTAATCCCTTCCCTCATCTCTCCAGTCGGTGTGGAGTTATGACTGAACCGCCTCATGTAAACAGTGGGTTACTTTAACTCAGTTTATAAGGTGCAGAATTATGACAAACTTTTGTAGATATAAACCAGGTTTAACTTCAAATGTCACGGTGTTGGGTACAGCCAGATGTATGTGCCTTGTAGGTTCATTATGAAGTCAGCTCCAATGCATTGATTCCTGATTCCACACCAGTGCTCCGCCTTCCTGTAGTCCCAGCTCAAATTTAATTTCCAACTTCAGTCTTCATTGGTATTATTTCCCAGAAGAAATCCATCCCTTATGGAGTAATGCAAAATGCACCATATAATCACATCAGCTCTTAGCTTCTAAAGTTCAGTTCTGTTTGACATCAATGAAATGAATTTAGCATTCAGCATTCCCTGCTAGGGACCATGTTTACAATATATTCAGTCATCTATTTGTTACTTTATTACCTTTAATCCTGTTTCCAAACAGACGTTCATGCAGTAATTTTTTTAAGAATTAACCCCTCCAACACTAAGTGCTTTAGAAGGTCTTTTATTTCATATATGTATGACCATAAAGAAAGAAAACATTCTAAATCTCAAGTACTTAAGTCATATTATATTTTGTCTTGAACTCTATCAATCCAGCTGAGGTTTCCTTACCTTCACTTTTCATTGACCCCAGCTTAACGTTGGTTGTGTTTTTGTCTTCTTATCTTCCCATTCTGCTCCCAATCAGTCCTCAGGAGAACTTCGTCAGCCTACATTGTTATATCAATAAATCCTGAACATAGCAGGATGTTGGAGCTGTTCCTCCACGACCTTTGAGCTCACTTCAATAGTGAAGATTCTTCAACCCAGACAGAGGATATAGAACCTCTTATCTCCAGCTTTCCCAATCCAACTGACTCCTTCTTTGGCTTTTCGCCTTCTCTGGATTTAGTCATAGCTAATTGTCCATATGATATTCACCTTCTCATTTTTTTTTCACCCTTGTCTCACTCTAACTTATTTCCTCTGAATTTGCAACCTTGTGCCCCTTAGAACTGTGCCAACAAAGGTGAGAAATTAATAAAACAGCAGATTGCTGGAAGTCTCAAATAAAATTCATAGGAATCACAACAAGAAAGGCAGAATCTGCAGAAAGAGAAACAGAGTTAACATTTCAGACTGGAGATCTTTTACCAGAATTGGGAAAGAGAGATAAAAATGGTCGGCTTAAATTGCAGAGAAGGTGGTGGAAAGGATGGATGTGACAAAGTAAATATTTGAAATAGGTGAGACCAGTTCAGGTGAATTAATGGGAGTACTTGGAGTATGATAATGGTTCTTTTTCTTTGTTAGGCGTTGCTCAGAGTAATGTTCAGGAATGTATAGTTGTTGGAAACATGGAACAGATTTTTGTTTCAGTCATATTGTGTCCCTTCCATCACCTAATTTTCTGGTACGTTGATAAATGTCCCAGTGCCGTGTTTTGCTCTCGTTAAGAATTTTAAAAGACCTTTAGGTCTGTTGCCAATTTGCATCCTGTTGTTACTTTCAGAGGGTTGGTCTTTGCATGTTCCATTTCTTTTCATAACTTCATCACAACAGATAGGTAAGCAACCAATATCAATGGAAAGTCCCCTCTGACTCCCACAGACACCTTGACTACACATCCCTCCACTCTGCTAAAAGGGTATTTCTCACACTTTCTGTTTTTATTTGTTTATTTGGACATTGAAATGCTGCTTTCTCTGTATTTCTGATTGTGTTTGTCTTGTGGTGTGGTAATACATCAAGATTAGGTGATGCTCTCGCTTTACAGATTGACTGACATTCAATCTGCCAATTTAAAGGCTCAATGTGTAAATAGCTATCAGCTGTATTGTAAATAAACTTCTACTTCTTCTGCTCTTCTCTGGCATTTTGAAGACAATAATCAGCTCCAGAATGTTGGTATTCAGTTTATTTTCTTATGCCTTGTCATCACCCAGAAGGTCCAGAACACAAGATCAAACACAGGCCTGAATCCTGAGGCTTGTGATTGTCCTCACTCCCTGACCCTACTGAGGGGGGGGGGGTGGTGGAAGAGGAAGAACTGGTGACACAGTAGCTCACATCTGTTGGAGAATTTCGGTCATCACATGGCTTAGACATGAAAAGTTACTCCTGAGTGGCTTATATAAGCAAAGGGTTACCAAATGGGATATTCTGCAGTAGGTTGTTTAATCCCACTGCAGAGACTCCACTGCAGAAACCATGCAAAGGAAATGATGTTAGTAAGTGAAGTAACAGACAGAAACCCTGAAATGTCAAACAGTTTACTTTTTAAAATCCAGAATATTTAAAAAATATTTTTCTACAGGCTATTCATCCTGGTTGATGGACACTAAAGGCTGTGGTTAACTGCTGCAACCATATAAGAAATTGAGTGGATAGCAATGTAAGTGGGACAGACTGCACCTAGGCAACCAACCAAGGGAGTAAAAACCCTGCTGATGTGGAAAAAAAAATCTGAAGTCAAACCAGAAAGTGCTGGAAATACTCAACAGGTCAGGAAGTAATTGTAGAAAGAACAAGATAACACTAGTTGAAATACTCATCAGATAATGGGCTTAGTTTACAGGGCAAGCATCTTGGTCCGAGAAAATAATGTTCCTCCCCTTCTGGTCCACAAGCTAATGGATGGAGTACTTTTGCCTTTCACCTTTGTCTTTTTTATACATCAAATTCCCTAAGACCAGGGAAACAATGCTGACATTAACGAAGAATAGCAAGTGTGTTAAATTGGAGGTACTGCCTGTTACTAACAGAATGGTTTCCTGAGAGCTAGTGATTTCCTTCATCCTAACCTCACCTCTTTCTCAGTGTGTTCAATTTGGATTTGGCCTGAAACCTATTGATTTTATAGGGGTTAAAATGCTTGGAGGCATGATTATCTCTGAGTAGCCCAATGAGAAGATAACCAATTGAAGATGAAATGGTCAAACCCAAAGGGATGTCCTTAGATAAATAAGCACTGTACTATTAGTGACAAAACTTAACTAAAACAAGTTAACTGCATCTTCAAAGTACTTTCTGAACTATAACTAGCACATCTTAAATCAGGCCATACATCAAAGCTCAAAATCATATACGCAGGAGGGGAATTAAGATCTAAGGGTTTAGGACTAGGTTCACTGTGTTTTTCAGATCGACCTCCATCCTGGAGCTCTCTATATATCAACTGCATGGAATATTTCAAAGTGTGTGGAAATTCAAGAAGGTGGCTTCCCACCAGCTCGCAGTTGCAAACACACTCCATGAATTAATAATGAAAATATTTGGCTACAATACAATTGTAGAGGAATCCAGTAGTTCAGCAGATTGCAGTTGAGTTATAGAGTCATAGAACTATATAGCATAGAAATGAATCCTTTACCCCAACTCATTCATACTGGCCATGTTGCCTGCCTGAACCTGTCACATTTGCCTGCATTTAGTCCATATCCTTTGAAACTTTTTTTTGTCTATGTACCTATGCAAATTTCTTTTTAACATTGCATTTTTACCTGCCTTTACATTTCTTCTGACAGCTTATTCCACATACAAATTACACTTTGTGTAAAAAAAAGTTGCCCCTTAGGGTCCTGTTAAATGTTTCTCCTCTCTCCTTAAATCTATGCCCTCTAATTTTAGACTACCCTATGCTGGGAATAAAGCAGTGACCATTCATCTTAACTGTGTCTCTTAATTTTATATACCTCCATAAGGTCACCCTTCAGCTTCTTACATTCCAAGTAAAGAAAGCTCCTGCTTATCCAGTCTCTCCTTATTACTCAAACCTTCCAGTTCACTAACATCCTTGTGATTCTTTTCCAGATCAATTATGACCTTCCGACAGCTAAGTGACCAGAACAGCACACAATACTCAAAGTATTGTCTCACCATTGTCTTTTGCAGTTCTAACATGAGATCCAAACTCTTGTATTCAATGCCCTGATTAAGGAAGGCAAGCGATGCTATACAACTTATTCACCACCTGCTCTACATCTGTTGCCATTTTCAAGAAATTCTGGACTTATACCTGCAACCCTTGATCTTTCTGTTCAACAAATCGCTCCAGCGCCCTACCACTTACTAAGCAAATCTTACCCTGGTTTCAATTTATCAAAATGCAACACTTTGCACTTCTCCATGGTAAATCCCATCGGCCTTTCCTTGGTCCACTTTCCCAGTTGATCTAGATCCTGGTGTAGATAAGTTTTATCATTGTCCACTCTACTGCCAATTTTGATATCATCCACAAACATAATAACCACTCCAACTACATTCTTATCCAAATTGTTAGTATAAGTGATAAATAGCAGTGGATCCAGAACTGATCTCTGCAGCACAGTGCTGGTCACACATCATAAATCAGAAAAAACAAACCTCCACCACCACACCTTAAATTCTTCATCCAAACCAATTGTATATCTAATTAGCTGGCTCACCTGGATTTCATGTGATCTAACTTTCTAAAACAGCCTGACTTACTAAAATCCAAAGTTCAACAGCAATCACCCGCCCCCTCATTAACCCTCTTGGTTACTTCTTAAGAAAAAAACTTAATCAAATTCATTAGACACAATTTCTCATGCACAAAGCTGTGCTGACTATCCCCAATCAGTCCTTGACTTTCCAGATGCAGGTAGGTCCTGTCTCTCAGGATCTCCTCCAATAACTTCCCCATCACTGATGATAGGGTGTCTGACCTGTACTTCTATAGCTTGCAGCCCTTCTTAAGTAAAGACACAACATAAGTCTCCAGTCTTTCTTATACTACACCTGTGTCTAATGATAAAAGAAATACTGTATCTCTGCCAGAGCCCTAGCAATGTCGTCACAATGTCCTAGGATACAGTTAGTTAGGACTCAGAGATTTATTCATCTTTATGGATTCTAACCTTGTCAACACCTCCTATTTTGCCATATGCATATGTTTGAATACATCAGTATTCTCTTCCCTGAATTTCCTTGCTTCCATGACCTTCTCCACTGTAAATACAGACAAGAAATATTCATTTTAGACTCTCTCCCTTCAGGTACCCTTCTCATAGAGAGAGAGGCAGATCTTTGATTTTCTGTACCCTGGAGGTTGTGAAGAGTAGGTCATTGAGAGAAGTCTAAAGAGGAAGTAGACACATTTTAGAAAGATCGGGGAACTAGGATTTGTGAAACTGGCAGAGAAGAGCAGGCAGGCCAGATCAGCTATGAATGTATTGAATTGCAAAGCACGTTTGAGGGAGTGAGTGGCCTTCTGCTCTTGTTTTTCTGTGTTCTTCAGTTCTTATTGTTCTACGATGTTCTCCGAATCTGTGGTGGCCAGTGCTATCATGTTTGTTGTTGTGTGCTGGGGCAGCAGGCTGAGGGTAGCAGACACCAACAGAATCAAGAAACTCATTCGTAAGGCCAGTGATGTTGTGGGGATGGAACTGGACTCTCTGACGGTGGTGTCTGAAAAGAGGATGCTGTCCAAGTTGCATGCCATCTTGGACAATGTCTCCCATCCACTACATAATGTACTGGTTGGGCACAGGAGTACATTCAGCCAGAGATTCATTCCACCGAGATGCAACACTGAGCGTCATAGGAAGTCATTCCTACCTGTGGCTATCAAATTTTACAACTCCTCCCTTGTAGGGTTAGACACCCTGAGCCAATAGGCTAGTCCTGGACTTATTTCCTGGCATAATTTACATATTACTATTTAATTATTTATGGTGCAACTGTAACGAAAACCAATTTCCCTCGGGATCAATAAAGTATGACTATGACTATTATTCTTCGGAATCAAGGGGGGGGGGCGGTTGGAATTAAATTACTGATTTATTATTGTCATATGTACCAAGATACAGTGAAAAGCCTGTCTCGTATACTGTGTATACAAATCTAATCATTACCCAGTGTAGTGAGATTGAATAAGGTAAGTCGAACAAAGCAACCAAGAAAGTGCCATGCAGGTAAATGATAAAGTGCAAGACCATAACGAGGTAGATTGAGAGGCCAAGAGTCTGTCGTATCATACCAAAGGTCTGTTCAAGAGTCTGATAACAGTGGGATAGAAGCTGTCCTTGAGCCTGGTGGTATGTCTCAGGTTTTTGTATCTTCTGTCAATGGGGAGAACAAAGAACATCCTGTGTGAGCATAGTCTTTGATAATGCTGGCTGCTTTACTGAGGCAATGAGAAGTACAAGCACAGGGGAGGCTGGTTCTTGTGACATACTGAGCTGTGACCACAACTCCTTGCAGTGTTTGTGGTCTCGTGCAGAGCAAGTGCTATATTAAGCCATTATACATCAAGACAATATGATTTCTCTACTTTATTGATAAAAAATTTACTGCATGAATGAGGAACAAGGAGATGAGGTTTTAAACTGTCCTTATCTTACTGAATTGCAATACATGCTCAAAGACTATGAGGCCTCTTCCTCCTGTTAATTTAATTGTTTGTTATTATGGCAATTTTTGAGAGTTGTACATATTCCAGAATGTCTCCTCAGGTTTCTCTGTATACTCTGTATTGCTTGGGTTCAAAGTAAAGTGCAAATTCCCATACAACCTTACTATGATAGATGGTGAAGACAGAGTATTGACCATAAGACATAGGAGCAGAATCAGGCCATTCAGCCCATCGAGTTTGATCCACTATTCCATCATGGTTGATTTATTTTCCCTCTCAACCCAATTCTCTTGCCTTCATGACCAATGTCAGCCTTACTAATCAAGAACCTATCAAACTCCTCTTTAAATACACCCAATGACCTGGCATCCACAGCCATCTGTAGTAATGAATTCCACAGATTTACTACCCTTAGGCTAAAGAAATCCCTCCTGATCTCTGTTCTAAAAGGATGGGCCTCTACTCTGAGGTTGTGCCTGCTTGATTTAGACTCCCCCACTATTGGAAACATTCCATAGGAGAGCAGAGGTCGTGATTCTTTAGGAGATGATGCTTTTGGTGGGACCTAGTTAATAAATGGACTGAAGAGGTTAGAGAGACATAAAAGAACAATGGTTCAGATAGTGGGGTGCAGTGTATTGGAATAGTTGGAAATTGAAATATAATAAAATGCTGGAGCAACACATACACACACACACACACACACACACACAGAGTTGGTATAGTGAGTTAAAATTCTACCCTGGAGGATATCTCTAAACCTCTCTTGTAAGCGTGTGTCACTAAAAGAGGGTTGTGTGACCTGCCTCTGTAACCTGTTTAGCAATTTGAACATAAAAAAGTCAGTTACAAAGGTTGTTGACACAGAAAAATACATTGATCCGGCTTTGAGCAAAATCTCTCCTGTGTTAAAATTTAGAAACTGACACATTCACTTGGACTTGTAAGCGTTTAACTGGGCAGAAATGCAGAACTACTGAGGGGTATGGAGTTGAAGGATGGCTTTGGAAGTCTCACATGGTAGTTGAAACTTACCAGAACTTAACCAGCACTTAACCAGTAAAAGTAAAGAAGTCGCATTGAAACCATTAGGAAGTAAAGCATATCTACAGCTGGTAACTAGAAATTATTTACTTATTATTTGAGATTGATAATTAATTTAAATATATTTAATGTCTTTTAAATCTGTGTATTTCTTAGTATTTTAATTTTTTGAAATTTTAGTGGTTTTTATTTTTTTGGCTAATTTTGAGTAGTGAAACTGGGGTGAGATCTCATTGGTTGTTAAGCCCATTCTAGGGGAGGATCTTCATATTTGGTGTTCAGAGGTGCCCTGGGCCACAATAGGATTCTCATCACTGGGATCCAGTTTCCCAGCAGAAGACAGTACCAGTGGGTATGCTGCAGGAAAGAGGGCAAATCTGGGATACTTGCTAGTCAGTGGAAGATCCCTCCCCATCCCCCCCAACCAATCCCCTTGCAGTCCTTGAAGCAACAGTCACACTGTATTAGACACTTTATCCTTAGGTCATGGAAGGCTATCTAAATGCAAGTCTTCCCACTCATTGGTGATAAGGTTCTGATCAGAAGGCATGATGCAGAAAACTCCACAGATGCAGGCTAATTCTTCAAAAATTCTGTCTTTACTCAGTAAGTCAAAAAGAGAATGAAATGATTTTCCTTGACAATGTAAGCACAATGAGGTTTCGAAATAAAGGAACTTCTAAGATTTTTCAACAGCTGTGGCTTGAGCTTTCATATTCCAAAGAAGGTTTGTTTTCTTGATGTTGTCCATTTCCCCCGCCCACCAGCGGGACACCTGTGCTTGTCCTGGGCTGTGAAGCAGCTTAGGGTAGAAGTGGGGTGAATGGAACTCATGTCAGGGAATTTAGAGGAAGATTGACCCAACAGCGGAGCAGCAGAGCCGATTTAGCAGTAAATAATATTTTACTAATGTGGCGCATGGCCAAGTGGTTAAGGTGTTGGACTAGCGATCTGAAGGTCGTGTGTTCGAGCCCCAGCTGAGGCAACGTGTTGTGTCCTTGAGCAAGGCACTAAACCACACACTGCTCCAGTCCACCCAGCTGAAAATGGGTACCAGCAAAATGCTGGTGGATAATCTCGTGATAGACTGGCGTCCTATCCGGGGGGGAGTCTCGTACTCTCAGTCGCTTCACGCCATGGAAACCGGCATAAGCACCGGCCTGATGAGGCTATAAGGCTCGGGACAGAGTTTAACTTTAATATTTTACTAATCATCTGCAAAATAATGAGCCATGAGGGGCTACTAAACAAGAGAGAGCAGACACTTAACATAATGAGGCAACAAGGTACTACAACTGAAGGCTGGGAGAACTGGTTCAGGCTGGCTAGTTTGATGGGTGGACAAAGGGCTGTAGATGAAAGCTGGGCTTAAATAGGCTGCAGGTGATGAGTTGGAAACAAGTGGTAAGTGGTAAGTTCTGTTAGCTGGGTGGAGAGTGGCAGATGCCTGCCTGTGCAGGCTTGATAAGACCGCCCCCTCACATGGCTGACATCTGAGAGCTCAGAATAATCCGGATGGGTCTGTTGCAACTTCTTGCTGAGCAATGGATCCAAGATGAATCTGGATGGCACCAAATACCTCTCCTCTGGGCTATACCCTTCCCAGTCAGCCAGGTACATCACAACCCATCCATGATAACATGAATCCTTCAACCGGCAAGTCATGTACACTGGACCATCTTCCACCGTCCTCGGTTCCGGAGGTGCAGTCTCAGGTGGATTTGGTGGTCCATGGACAGCGGGTTTGAGGCAGGGCATATTGAAGGTAGGTGTCATCCTGAAGAATGGTGGTAGCTGAAGATGGTAAGTGACTGGGTTGATGCGATGGCAATCTTAAAGGGAACAATGAACCCAGGAGAGAGCCTGTGGGAGTTGGTACGCGGAGGTAAATCTCAGGTGGATGTTCAGTCATGGGTCTCAGGCCGGAGTAGTCTGGCTGGATGCCAATGGTGGTGAGCCTGGCAGCAGCAGGCGTGGTTGGCGGCTAGGATGGCCTTCCATGCGCTCTTCTGGCATCAGCGAACTAGGTCCCTGGCAGATGGGACCTTCACCCTTGGCTCCTCTGTGGGAAACAATGGGAGTTGGTAGCCATAAAGCACTTCAAAGGGTGACAGACCTGTGGCAGAGAAGGTGTGTAAATTGTGGGACAGTTTGACTCAGAGCAGATACTTCTTCCATGTGGAAGGGTTAGGGGCGATGAAGCATCCCAGAAACTCCTGATTGGCTCTTTCCGATTGACCATTGATCAGCAGGTGATAGCCGGAGGACAAACTCACTGAAGTGCAGAGGAGGGAGCAGAAGGCTCGCCTGTAGTGGGAGATGAATTGTGGTCCCTGGTCCTACACAATGTCCTGAGGGAAACCATGGAGGTGAACTACACGCCTTGGAGAGCCAGTCCACCACTGTCATGATCAACGTGGCCCCATCAAAAGGTGAAAAATCCGTGATGGAACCCATGGTGATGTGGGACCATGGGTGTTAGGGTCTGGTAGGGACTGCAAGAGCCCAGACTGCCACTTGTTGGAGGAATTGGACTGGGTACATTGAGGGCAGGCAGTGGCAAATCGATGTATGTCTGCGATCGTGGTGGGCCACCAGAACCGGCGTTGCAGAAAATCCAGAGTCCGTTCTGTGCCTAGATGGCCAGAGAGGGGTGAGGAGAAGGCCCACTGCAGTGCCTCAGAGCACATGGCCACTGGTATGTACATGCGGTTGTCACGTGTGTTGGCCGGAGCAGCCTCATGCTGTAGGGCCTGGCGAAACTGGTTCTCAAGATCCCAGCTAATCAAGATGAGGATCTGTGAAGATGGTATAATCGTCTGAGGGTCTATCTCCTTTTCAGCTGGATTGAACTGTCCTGACAGGGTGTCTACCTTAAGTGTTCTTGATGCCAGGCCGGTAGGAGATGGTAAAGTTGAATTATTCAAAAAAGAGATCCCAGTGAACCTGATGTGGGTTGAATTGGCGGGTCTATTGTTGAATATGAGGTTCTGGTGGTCTTTCCAGATCAGGAAGGGCTTGGTGATTCCCATCAGCCAATGTCTCCATTCCTCCAAGGTTCATTTAATGACGAGTAGCTCCCTGTCTCCTATTCCATAACGACATTATGTAGAGTTGAACTTGTGAGAGAAGAAGGCACAAGGGTTGTGTCTTCCTGTCCAGTCCTCACCAGTGCTCAAGTCACATAGAGAATGGGAGCAGTGGTGAAGTGTCTCTTGAATTCTTCAGAAGCGTGGTCCGCAGCAGCGGACCAAGTTATCCATGAGGTAGGTAATTTGATGGCTGAGGTGAGAGGAGCAAAAACTTGGCTGTAGTTCTTGATTAAATGGCAGTAGAAGTTGGAGAAACCCAAGAAGTGCTGAGTGGTTTGAGGGAGCGCGGTTCCTAGCAAAATAAAGTGTTACTGTAGACAGTGAAGAAGGGTATCAAAAATTACTTCTTTTCTAGCTAATCAGCTAGGTAAGTGGGAGGAGAAATGGCAGAAAAATATGAGATGTTGCATTTTGGAGTGTCATATCAAGGTAGGTTTTTCACAGCGAATAGTAGATCCCTGGGGAGTGTTGGACTTCAAAGAAATGGATCCCTGAAAGTACTGGTAAACAGGGAGGTGAAAAAGGCATTTGGCATGCTGGCCTTCATCAGTCAGAGCACTGAGTATAGAAGTTGGAACATTATGTTGCAGTTGTACAAGACATTGCTGAGGTTGCACATGGAGAACTGTGCACAGTTTTGATTGCTCTGTTTTAGGGAAGAAAACGTTGAGCTAGAAGGAGTGCAAAGCGGATTTATGAGAAATTTGCCAGGACTCAAGAGCCTGGGTTAAAGGGAGAGGTTGAACAGGCTAGGACTTTATTCCTTGGAATGCAGGAGATTGAGGGATGACCTCACAGTGGTGCAGAGCATCATGGGTGACATAAAGTGAAAGCTTTGCTCCAGGGAAAAGGAATCAAAAACTAGAAGGGAATTGGTTTAATGTGAGAAGGGAAAGATTTAAAAGGGACCTGAGGGGCAACTTCTTCATGCAGAGATTGGTGAGTAAATAGAAATTAGTTGAGGCATGCACAATGACAACATTTAAAAGACACTTCGATGGATACAAGGATGGGAAAGATTTAGAGGGATAGATGTTAAATGTAGGCAAAAAGAACTAACTTTGGTTGGCATGGATGGATTGGACTGTTTCCATGATGTAGTACTCTGTGATTATTTGACTATATGACTCAAAGTTCATGCCAAATATCGGGCACTCATTCGAGTAATGCCACAATAATCCCCCACGTTCCCATCAACTCCTCCTAGATTCTACCACTCACCTAGACACTAGGGGCAACTTAGAGTGGTGAACTAAGCTGAACATCTGTGGGATGTGAGAGGAAACCATGCAAACTCCACAAAGGCAGCATTCGTGGTCAGGATACAGCATCACAGGCACTTTGCTTCTGCTTCTTTGTGAATCTTCGGGTAACACAGCACAGAAACAGACCTATCAAATATTGAAAGGCCAAGATAGAGTGGATGTGGAGAGGATGTTCCAAATAGTAGGAGAGTCTAGAACCAGGGGGCACAGATTCAGAATAGAAGGATGTCCCTTTGGAACAGAGATGAGAAGGGATATCTTTAGCCAGAGGGTGGTGAATCTGTGGAACTCATTGCCACAGACGTCTGTGAAGGCCATTTCATTGGATAAACATAAAGCAGAGGTTAACAGGTTTCTGATTATTCAGGGTTTCAAAGGTTATGGGGAGAAGGCAGGAGGATGGGTCGGTGAGGGAAAATAAATCACCCATGATCAAATGGTGAAGCAGACTCGATAGGTCAAATAGTCTAATTTTGCTCCTATGTCTTATGGTCTTCGGCCCAACTCATTCATGCCAACTGAGGTGCATGTTCCTAAGCAAGTCCCATTCGCCTATGTTTAGCCCATACCCCTCCAAACCTTTCCTATCCATGTCCTTATCCAAATGTCTTTTAAATATTGTTATTGTACCTGCCTCAACTGCTTTCTCTGTTATATGCTCCACTCTCTACGTGAAGACTTTATACCTCATTTCCCTTTTAAATCTCTCACCTCACACCTTAAACATATGTCCCCTGTTTCTGGCTCCCATTCCCTGGAAAAACGGCCCTATTGATACCCCTCAAGATTTTATACGCCTCTATAAGCTTCTATAAGACTGTCTGAGAGCATTTCTATTCCACTGGCTCTAATTAATTCATATCAAAGAAAAGAACAAAACCAAGCCATGCACATATTACCACTCTCTTGACAGATCCTCCTAGTCTGATTAATAGCGACTGGGATACTTTCAGAGTGCCATCGCTGTTATAATGCTGGAAAATATTTGGTTTGTTAAGGTTTGCTGCTGAAATTCTCTGATGTTCCAATCAATGGCATGTGAAAGTGCATAAAATAAAATATATGTATGTTTTGAAATGATAAAAATCATTTAATTTTGTATTTTCAAAGTTTTATGAACTGAATAAATCATGAATAAACTCCTTCCTGCCTTCCAGCCGGGTACAAGTTTTGATTATAACCGATGTTTCGATGACAAATCCTGCCGTCTTCATGAAGCCCGAGAAGAGTTTATTTGTCATGTAGACCGGGAACGCACTAGATCCTTGAAAAAATCTTGTTTTGCGCATTTGGAAATTCCTTGCAATTTGCTGAAGATTAACAGTTGATTGATGCTCCCTCTCTCTATCCTATGAATGTAATTTCTATTGAATCCAATCATTCAGAGCCTGGGAGCCTGGGCTAACTTTGGCCAAGTAGTTCGGCGTTCGCTTGGAGGTCCATCAAAACTGTCTGATTGCTCATTAGGCAATCGTTGTCACTGACAGTTTGATATTGGAGCTTGTCAAACTGTTCCTGTTAGGCTGGTATTCTGATTTTTGCCAGTAATTGTCTGCCTCCTCCACTGCATTCTTACTCTGCTGTTCTGCTGTGTTGCTATCAGTGCAGTGGAGAGAAATTTGATTTAAAGCCATCAGGGAGTCTGCTTCCATTTGTATTTGTAATTTAGATCCTCGGTCCTCCTTGCAGTGCCTGCTTCACACTCAACTTGTGTGCATGGTGATCTTTCTAATCATGAAAGTGCTATCAAATATTACTGTTCTGCTACCCATTAAACACAATTCCACAGCCAAGATTGGAAAATAATGATAATTTTCAAGCCTGCTATTGTGCTGACCTTGCAATTTTTTTACATTCTTGTTTCTTGGTAAAGATGAAAAATATTCTTGTTTGTCATTGAGAATACTCCTTCAGAGTATGTCGCACCCCATCTAAACAATAGTCACCTTTACATTTACATTGCCAATCCTTAAATCTTGACTACTTCTGGGTAGTTCCCTCATCAGCTTAGCAACCGGGATAGACTGACCACGATTCCTAATTGCCCAGGAGCAGAAGCAGAAGCAGAGTGAAAAACAATGGCAGAAACAAACACTGCAGAATCTGTGTCTCTTTAACATACACCTTGGAGTTTCTGAAATTTCATATGCTCTCCTATATGAGTCTTTTCCCCACTCCACTCCTCCCTCTGCTTTGGGGTATTATGCTGAGGTCTAAGCTCAGAGATGCCTTGAAAATTCTGGCATTGTGTCTTCCTCCAAAGCCCACAGGATCAGGTGAAATGTCTGTTGGTGACACACAATTCATTAACTTACACAGGAAGTTTAACAGATAATTAGCTTTGGACTGCTGATCTTGTTGGATGGGAATCTCTCCGTCTACCTAGTTTTCCATGGGCTGATGATTGAACATCCACCAGCCATACAAGAACATGGCCCATGGATTTAGAACATTACAGTAGATTGGAATTTCTCATTCAGTAGTAGTCTAACTTTACCTTAGAAAAAGAGAGTAACAGATTGTAATGGTTAACACCATAATACCCTCCCTCTTCCCAACTTCATAGTTTCTGTGCTTATGCCTGTCTCTGGGTTTAATCTGCAGACAAGCTGATGAGGCATGAATTTTGGTGCGTGAACTGCTCACTCTTCCTGCCGACTGTAAACCTGCCAGTGTCTGCTGGTGCTTGAGAAGTCACCCCTCTCCAACTACAGTAATTCTGTGGTTTAGAGCCATCTGTGCTTTAAAGCTAATTCCATTAGCCGTTATCAGCTGTCTCCATGGCCTCCTCTTTGACCTTAAAGTAAGTTTCATGTCATTTGCACTTCCTTGGCCAAAACATACTGGAGATCAGGCAGAAGCACTTCCCCTTTTCTTCCTGGGATCATGCGTGAGCTTGATACTATTTCAGGAGTTATATTTTCCCTGGGAATATACAACTTTAATAATTCTTCCAATTCCTTGATTTCACCATTTTTCTATCATATGTTTGTCGCAATCACCAAGCCCTGGTCACTGGTGAGAATATCATTCCATTAACAGACAGACTCTTGTTGCAATACAATACCTTAACGAAAATAGTCCTGAGGTTGTCTACATTTTTGAAAATTGGAATTGGTTTGTTATTGTCAGATGTAACGAGGTACAGTGAAAAACTTGCCTTGCGGACTGTTCATACGGATCAATTCATTACAATAGAGCACTGAGGTAGTACAAGGTAACAAAAAAAATAACAGAAGGCAGAATAAAGTGATACAGTTACAGATAACATGCAGTGCAGGTAGACAATAAGGTGGAAGGTCATAACAAGGTAGATTGTGAGAGCAAGAGTCTATCTCAGCTGATTAATAGATTTATCTCAGTGACAATCTGACCATTAACATTTCCAAACCCTCAGGGATGAATAATGATCTTTTGTCGGCAGTTTGTTACAGATTTGACAACTGCAGAATCTCAAAGACAGTCTACACCATAGGAGCTTAGAGAGAAAAAATATGCTTTATACTAATTTCAGCAATATGTATCATTCCCTCCATCTCCCTTCCACATTTATTCTTTAGAAGTCCCTTGCAAAGTCCTTTGATTCCTCCGGGCATGCTGACAAATAAAGTTTTGAACAACTTCTGGGTCTGTGAGCTGCAGAACTAGCTCTATTGTATGGCATCATTAATACTGACGCTGTAACTTAGCCTCTCCTACAGATTGGCTACAGTCTCTGTTGGCAGCTAAGAACCCTTGATCTCTGAGTACAAAGAGACCTATCACAGCACAAGAAGCTTGAAACTGCTCTGTTTTTTGTTTTGACATCTGAAGCAGCTCAGCTCTGGCTGGACCCATGCTGGAGTTCTGCACCAGGTCACTTGAATTAGTTCGTGCAAGTAATGTACACATTCAAAACTTTGCATTTGCAGATGATGTAGAGAAGGGTGCAAAAAGCCTTGTCACAGTTATTCCTGAGTAGCTACATGACAGTGCGACTGTTCCCAGGGACACATGCTCAAATGGACATCAAGTGCTGCTGAAAGATTATCAGCTCAGTGAAAGATGTTCCTTGGTCTGTCCAAAACTTTGCTGGTCTTCCAATACCGTATGGTATTGGAAGACCAGCAATGTCCAATGTCCAATGTCTGTAGGGGAATGCTGCCGACTGGCACTTTCCACGGTGCAGGAGAATGTGCTGAGGGTGCGCTCAAGTTCAGCGCAGCCACTGTAAGGGGTTTGTGAGGGAAGTCTGCAATATAGAGCCCTTCAGCCACTGGAAGCCCCTCAGACAACCAAGAGTTGTATCACTGCATGGGTCAATGAGTGGCAATGGTACTATGTACGTACAAAAAGTACACTAACATTACTCAGAATCAGAATCAGAATCAGGTTTATTATCACCGGCAGGTGTCGTGAAATTTATTATCTTAGCAGCAGCAGTTCAATGCAAGACATAATATAGAAGAGGGAAAAAAATACAGTACATGTATGTTGAATGGATTAAAAAATGTGCAAAAAACAGAAATACTGCATATTAAAAATAGTGAGGTAGTGTCCAAGGGTTCAATGTCTATTTAGGAATCGGATGGCAGAGGGGAAGAAGCTGTTCATGAATTGCTGAGTGTGTGCCTTCAGGCTTCTGTACCTCCTACCTGATGGTAACAGTGAGAAAAGGGCATGCCCTGGGTGCTGGAGGCCTTTAATGATGGATGCTGCCTTTCTGAGCCACCGCTCCCTGAAGATGTCCTGGGTACTTTGTCGGCTAGTACCCAAGATGGAGCTGACTAGATTTACAACCCTCTGCAGCTTCTTTCAGTCCTGTGCAGTAGCCCCACCCCTCCTCATACCAGGCAGTGATGCAGCCTGTCAGAATGCTCTCCATGGTACATCTATAGAAGTTTTTGAGTGTATTTGTTGACATGCCAAATCTCTTCAAACACCTAATGACGTGCATATACCTGGTATAGAACTGTAGTTGTATAGACTGAACACACTATCAAAGAGCCATGCACTGTTCAGTTTATTTTGTACTTGTACATATTTTTATTATGATAAATATTTAATTTTGAAATAAAAAATATACATTGTTTGTTCTCTTTCATTTGTTACCTGAGCCCAATAGGCTTGCTCGATTAGGCCTTGCTTACATATCATCTCCAATCTTTTTCAATGGCAGGGTAGACTGGATCAGTGATCAAGTGGTTGATTCCTGCTTATAGTATACAAAGGTTCTTATGTTTTATAAAATCCAGTCCAACTATGACCTCTACTTGAATTCACCTGACGTTAGTGTGCACACGTGTTCCAGAAGAGCTGTAGAAGATTGAGCAGGAGAGAGATACTTTGTTGTTTTCTGCCCCCACTCTGTAGCCCAGTGGATTTGAAATCTACCTGCCTAACATCATGTGAAACAGCAACAGCAGAGACAAGGAGAGGAAAAAGTGGCATTTGTAAAATAAGTTGATTATCTAAGGAGAAATTGCAATGTTATGCACCTTCACAATAGTTTAGACTTTACCAGTAAATTATTAAAGACTTTCATTGCAATGTATTATACCTAAAACGGTAGCACAGCGCTTTATAGTTCAGGGGACCTGGGTTCAATTCCCGCTGCTGCCTGTAAGGAGTTTGTACATTCTCCTTGTGACCGCATGGGTTTCCTCCAGGTTCTTCAGTTTCCTCCCACAGTCCAAAGAGTTATTGGTTGGTAGATTAGTTGGTGATTGTAAATTATCCTGTGATTACACTAGGATTAAATTGGGCGTTGCTGGGCAGCGTTGCACGAAGAGCTGGAAGGGATTATTCCACGCTGTATCTCAATAAAATAAAATAAAAATAAAAACTAAGATATTTGTTAACAAAATATTTCAGTATATCATAATTTATTTATTCATTTAGAGATACAGCGGGAAACAGGTCCTTTCAGCCGAACGAGCCGCATCGCCTAGCAACCCACCTATTTAACCCTAGCCTAATCACAGGACAATTACAATGACCAATTAACTTACTAACTTGTAGGTTATTGGACTGTGGGAGGAAACCCACACAGTCATGGGGAGAACGTACAAACTGCTCCGGAATTGAACTCTGTATTCCAATGCCCCAAGCTCGAATACTGTCATGCTAATTGCTATACTATTGTAGCACCTGTAATACAACAGCAACTTGTATAATGGCAACTATATCGGAATCATGGAAAAATATAACACAGAAACAGAAATTCTGTGATAGAATTTCACAGCAATTTCAACTCACTGAGTCCATATGATGATCAACCATTCATTTACATTAATCCTACATTAACCCTCCTTTTTTTATCCTTTCTTGAGGGGGGAGTTGATAGAGGTATTTAAAATTATGAGGGGGACAGGTTAGGTAATTGACGTGGATAGGCTTTTTCCATTGACAGTGGGGGAGATTCAAACAAGAGGACATGAGTTGAGAGTTAAAGAGCAAAAGTTTAGGGGTAACATGAGGGGGAACTTCTTTACTCAGAGAGTGGTAGCTGTGTGGAACGAGCTTCCAGCAGAAGTGGTTGAGGCAGGTTCGATGTTGTCATTTAAAGTAAAATTGGATAGCTATATGGACAGGAAAGGAATGGAGGGTTATGGGCTGAGTACAGGTCGGTGGGACTAGGTGAGCGTAAGAGTTTGGCACGGACTAGAAGGGCCGAGATGGCCTGTTTCCGTGCTGTAATTGTTATATGGTTATATATATGCTTATCACTCACCTACATACTGGGCCAAATTACAGTGGCAAATTAACATAACAACCCGACATCTCTAGATGTGGAAAGAAACAGTTCACCCAGGAAAAACCCACACAACCCAAAGAAAGTGGAAAAACCCAGAACAGACGTATCCCAGAACTGAACACGGGTCTCTGGCACTGTGAGACAGTGGATCTATAAGCTGTGTAACTGTGCAACCAACCAGCAACTGAGGTGACCCACTTAGCATATTTCATCATTTAAAAACAATGCCAACATTCATTTAATCAATCTGAACAGGAAAATTCCCTACAGCAAAAGCAATTACCTTGTGGAACCTCTATTAGTTCACTGGCTAAGAAAAATAAACAAAGTATCTTGGACAAAATAAATAATTCTGGTTACATCACTATTCAGGATGTGACTATTGTTTAAAATTCATAACAAAACCCTTTCACTTTTCTTTTACGTTACCTAACCTGTTATCCTTCCCCACTGCATTGCAAGGATATGGGATTCAGGCTATCAAGAACATGCTGCCTTTCAAAAGATTCATATCAATCCTATTTCCAATCTTATTTCTCCATGATTTACTTGTCTTCACATACTTATCAACTCCCACAGTTCTCTTGCTGTCCCACCTACACTGAAGGTAATTTACCATGCCAAGTTAACCTACAAACCAGCACATCTTTGTGAAGTGGGATGAAACTGGAGCACTTGTGTGAAACCAGTGAAGTCCCAGGGAGAGTGTACATATTTCAAACATAGGACCTGAGGTTAGGATTGAAATCTTGTTTGTGAAGCTGTGAGCCAGCAGTTCCAGGCCAGCTAACCTGCCTTCAAAGTCATACACCAGCCTGATTTTGAAATTGGAGAGACAGAGTCTGCTGATCCTGAAAGCTAGAGCAACAAACAGTTCTGATGCAGGTTTTAGACTCAAAACATTGACAATTACAAGCATCTCTCCTCCCCTCACCCTCACTTCCTCCTCAGGTGACCCCCTGAGGTCTTTTGCAGATGGTTTGTTGCCCCTGATTTTGAAATTGATGTTCTTCCACTAACATTGGGTCAAAATCCTGGTCGTCCCAACCCAACAGAGCACTAGGACAGTGGGGACTCAGGGAGATTTTTTCACACCACCTTCTTTTTTTTAGAAAGAAGAAAAAGATTAGCTTTATTTCTCAAAGCATAGGGTGAAAGGTGCCATTTGCGCCAATGACCAACACAGTCCGAGGGTGTGCAAGTGTCGCCGTGCTTCTGGCACCAACATAGCATGCCCACAACCTCTCAACTCTAACCCGTAGATATTTGGATATGAAAGGAAACCAAACCACCCAGAGGAAACCCATGAACCTGTAAGGATGTGCAACAAATTCTGGCTTTGCCAGTTACTACTACATTCCATGAATATGTCAAAAGAATACAAGGTACCCACGACCAGAGGGTGGAATTTGAATGCTCAGTGGTACACTGCTCTGATTGTGATTTCATTTCATTCCATTTTACCATGTAAGGCATTTCAACACATGGGACATAGGATTGCCTCAATAAAACAACACAAAAGCTTGTTCCGTTTAGAAATGAAAAGACTCTTTCATTAACACTCAGATTGCAAAAGCAGCAATGAGATGAGCAAGAATTTAAAACTTCAGTTCAAAGAACTGAAAATAACTCATAAATGCTTTGCCTGGCAGACACAGACGCACACACACACACACACACACACACACACACACACACAGTGATTTGAACTAAGTCCATGACTGCAGTTTCCACTTTGGTGCACAAAGGAAAACTGAATCCTTTACAACCCAGTGAATTTTAAATATGGTGAACGGAAAAGCCCCAGAATCAGAGACAGAACAGAAAGAAGATGGTGTTACAAGATACAGTGATGTTATAAAAAAATTGTGTCCTCAGAAAATGTTAAATGAAGGGTTGATGAATTTTTTAAAAATGCGTCAACTGCTTTATTGAATCATCTACGAGCTTACTATCGATCGATCTAACATCTGAACGAGAGCCTCAATAGCATCGAATGAAATGGAAGGGAAAATGATTGGCAATATGAGAGAAATTATCAATTCAGACAATTGAAACGGAAAGTAACATAAAAAGACGTAGAGATACATTATTGAGTGAGATGAAAGTCGACAAGTCCTATTTTTAATCTCCTCTCCATCATACATACTATCAGCTTCTAAAATTAATTGCTCTTTATTAGGGCAGTGAAGTGAACTGGGAAATTGATATAAAACAGGAAATACTGAAAATATTTAGTCAGACAGAGAGCATCTGTTGAGAGAGAAACAGTTATTATTTCAGATTAACAACCCTTCAGTAGAACTGACTGTAAAATTGAGAAGGTAAGTGTGTGTTTAAATTGGAGAGGGGGAGGTGTTTGTGACAGGGTGATGACTAAAATTGTCCACATGACATAATGATTTCTGAGCTGCCTGGTTAATAGTTAAATGAGGGCTGTTGAGAGAGTTAAGGTAAACAAAACAACACGCTGGGCCCATGAGAGGCAGAACACAGAAATTGCTGGAATTCTGAAATAAAGGAAAATGCTGAAAATCCCCAGTTGTTTCTGCAGGAGAGAGGGTACATGAACTTATATTACAGGTGAATGTGCTTACAACAGAACTGGCTAGTTCTGACTCAAACAGAAAATGATCATTGTTTAAAATTGTTGAATTTAATATTGGACAATAAGGCTTCAATGTACCCAAGTAAAAGTTGAGATGTACTTAGGTTTACACTGGCTTCATTGGAACAGCGTTAGAAGTCAAAGTAAAGAAGGTCAGAGTGGGAAAGAGGATTAAAGTGTCAGGCAGCTGGAAACTCAGGGTTTCTCTTGTGTAGTGAATGGAAGTATTCTGCAAAACAATCAAACCATTTGCATTTGGTTTCTTCGCTGTAGAAGAGCCTGCATCATGAGCACTGAATGCAGCACACTAGATTAGGAAAAAGGTAAGTGAATTGATCTCTGAATTGGCAGGACCAGCTGGGTCCCAAAATAGTGGAAAAGAATGATTAAGCGTTACATTCCTGCAATTACGTGGTGTAGTTTAGAGGTTAACACAATTGCTATACAGCGCTGATGACTGTGATCAGGTTTCAATTCCTGCAGTTGTAGGTATGTTCACCCAGTGACTGTGTTGGTTTCCTTCGGGTGATCCAGTTACCTTCCACATTGCAAAATTAGGATTAGGGTTAGTAAATTGTGGGCATGCTACTTTGGCACTGGAAGCATGCCAACACTTGCAGGCTGCCCCCAGCATAATCCTCGGACTATGTTGGTTGCTGACTCATTTCACTGGATGTTTCAATGCATTGATGCACATGTGACAAATTGAGCTAATCTTTGTCTTTAAGTGCATAGGGAAATAGAGTAGCTGGTGGAGATGAAAGAGAAAATAAAGACACTAAAGGAATGGACCCTTTAGAATACTGAAGGGGGAAGACGTAACTGGACGAGGAATCTCCTTGCTGGTACTGGATGATCCATCCAATCTGAAGGCTGGTGGGGTGGAAGATGAAGGCAAGGAAAACTGCAGTCTTGTTCTAGGGGTGGTGAAAGAGAGAGTAAATGTTTGGGAAATAGAGGAGTTGTTGCTAAGGGATGTGTTAACAATGGTGGAGAAGATGCAACAGTTAAGGAATATAGAACGCATTTTAGAGATGCTGTGAGGAAAGATAAAACAGATATCAGCTTTGCCAGCTGGGAGTGATCAGATAGAACTATACAAAATTATAAGACTCATTGATAAGGTAGATAGGCAGAATCATTTTTTTCCAGTACTAGGAATACTAAATACAGTACATAACAAATATCAAATGTAAGACAAAAAAACATAGGTTTAAAGAGAGAAGGAGAAAATTTAAAGGAGATTTGTGAGGCAAGTTCTGGCCATTTGGTCCAATACCATCTTCTTCTGCCTGAGGATCAGGCATGATTTGCTTCCACTGTAGATCCCACTCCTAACTCTATTGATAGTGGTTTCCACCATAGTTGCCACCTGACATACTGAGCTCCTCCAACAGTTTGGATGTTGCTTCAGACTTTAGCATCCACAGTCTTTTGTGTCTTCAAATGCTCCTTGTCCATTTTGAGTAGTCACAGACCAGGTATTGCCACATGCCAGTGGGGATGTCCTGCTAACTCAAAGTAGATTGAGAATATCTTCTCCCCTATCCACTGAGTGGTCATTTGCTATAATGGAACACGGTACTGAGTATCTGTCTTAGGAATGTAATGATGGGCATGTGAGTGATATCAGATAGCAAAAACAGATAGCAGAAGTTTTTATAAATATATAAAGCAGAAGAGAGTGGCTAAAGTCAACGTAGGTCCCTTGGAAGATGAGAAAGGGAAATTGATATTGGGTGATAAGGAAATAGCTGAGGCATTGAACAATTATTTTGTGTTGGTCTTCACAGTGGAGGACATGTCTAATATGCCAAAGAATGATGTTATGGACAAAATGGGAGGTGAGGACCTTGATAAAATCACTGTCACTAAAGACATAGTGACGAACAAACTAGAGAGCCTGAAAGTAGATAAGTCCCCTGGTCCTGAAGGGATGCATCCTAGGGTGCTGAAGGAATTGGCGGAGGTTATAGTAGACACATTGGTAATCATTTACCAAAATTCTCTAGACTCTGGGTAGGTCCTGGCAGACTGGAAGACAGCAAATATCATGCCACTTTTTTAAAAAGGATGTAGGCAGAAGACGGGCAACTGTAGGCCAGGTAGCTTAACATCTGTAGTCAGGAAAATGCTTGAAGCTGTCATAAAGGAAGAAATAGTGAAACATTTAGAAAGGAATGGTTCCATTAGACAGTTGCAGCATGGACTCAGAAAGGACAGGTCCTGTTTGACAAGCTTACTGGAGTTCTTTGAGGACATAATGAATGCAGTGGATAGAGGGGAACAGGTGGATGTCGCACACTTGGATTTGCAGAAGGCGTTCAATAAGGTGCTGCACAAGAGGCTTATAAATAAGATACGGATGCATGGAGTCGGAGGAAGTATATTGGCATGGATAATGAATTGGTTAATCAATAGAAGGCAGAGAGTTGGTATAAATGGGTGTTTCTGCAGTCTGTGGTGAGTGGGGTGCTGCAGGGGTTGGTGCTGGGCCCGCAGCTGTTTACCATTTACATTGATGATTTGGAAGAGGGGACTGTGTGTAACATAGCTAAATTTGCTGATGACACTAAACTGAGTAGAAAAGCAAATTGTACAGAGGATGTGGAGAGTCTGTAGAGGGATATAGATAGGTTGTGAGTGGGCCAAGGTCTGGCAGATGAAATACAACATTGGTAAATGTGAGATCATCAACTTTGGAAGGAATAATAGAAGAGCAGATTATTATTTAAATGGTGAAAGATTGCAGCATGCTGTTGTGCAGAGGGACGTGGGAGTGCTTGTGCATGAATCGCAAAATGTTGACTTGCAGGTACAACAGGTTATTAAGAAGGCAAATGGAATGTTGGCCTTCATTACTAGAGGGATTGAATTCAAGAGCAGGGAGGTCATGCTGCAACTATACAGGATTTTGGTGAGACCGCACCTGGAGTACTATGCGCAGTTCTGGTCTCCATACTTGAGGAAGGGTATACTGACTTTGGAGGCAGTGCAGAGGAGATTCACCAGGTTGATTCCAGAGATGAAGGGGGTAACTTATGAGGAGAGATTGAGTCACTTGGGACTATACTCTCTGGAATTCAGAAGAATGAGAGGGGATTTTATAGAAACATACAAAATTTTGAAAGGGATAGATAAGATAGAAGTCAGAAATTTGTTTCCATTGGTGGGTGAGACTAGAACTAGGGGAAATTGCCTCAAGATTCAGGGGAGAAGATTTTGGACGGAGATGAGGAGTAACTGTTTTTCCCAGAGAGTGATGATTCTGTGGAATTCTCTGCCCAGAGAAGCAGTTGAGGCTTCTTCAATAAATATATTTAAGATACAGTTAGATAGATTTTTACATAGCAGGGGAATTCAGGGTTATGGGGAAAAGGCAGGCAGATGGAGCTAAGTTTACAGACAGATCAGCCATGATCTTATTGAATGACGGGGCAGGCTTGATGGGCCGGATGGCCTACTCCTGCACCTATTTCTTATGTTCTTATGTCACATGGCTATCAAATCCAAATGAGTGTAAACAGGACCCCAACACTGGGAATGATAGAATGATGGCTTTTTAAGGCATTGGTCAGACCATACTTGGAGTATTGTGAACAGTTTTGGACCTCTTATCTAAGAAAGGATACGGAGAGGGTCCAGAGGAGGTTCCTGAGAATAATCCCGGGAGCGAAAGGATTAATGTACTGGTGAAGATCAATTGATGGCTCTGGGCCTGTACTTGGTGGAGTTTAGAATAATAAGAGGGGAGCCCATTTAAACCTATAAATATTGAAAGCTCCAGATAGAGTCGATGGGGAAAGGATGTTTCCTGTAGTTGGGGGGGAGAGGGGGGCAGGGGGGGTTCTAGGGGTCTAGAATAGAGGGACGTCCTTTTAGAACAGAAGTGAGAAGGAATTTAGCCAGAGAGTGGTGAATCTGTGGAATTCATTGTCACAGACAGCTGTGGAGGTCAAGTCATTGGGTATACAGTATTTAAAGTGGAAGTTGATAGATTCTTGATTAGTAAGGGCGTCAAAGGTTTTGTGGAGAAGGCAGGAGAATGGGGCTGAGAGGGAAAATTAATCAGCCATGATGGAATGGCAGAGCAGATTCAATAGGCTGAATTGCTTAATTCTGCTCCTATGTCTTATGGTCTTATGGCCTAAATAGGATGCTGCCATTGATTTTCTGGCTTTGTCAGTGAATTTCATGGCAAGAGTCTTGGTGGGATCCCTCCAGTGCTCTGTGGTACCTGTTGCAAGTAGTCCGTGTACAGGAAGATAGTTCATTGCTTCCAAATAGGCCATGAGATTTGAGTCCTGACGAAGGGTCTCGGCCTGAAACGTCGACTGTACCTCTTCCTAGAGATGCTGCCTGGCCTGCTGCGTTCACCAGCAACTTTGATGTGTGTTGCATGAGATTTGTGGCAGGTTTGAGATCCTGATCTTCAAACATTCTTTTCCTCCTACAACCAAAGGTTCTTGGCAAACAGAAGGCAATTGTGAATTTTCTGCGATCACTTTTTGTGGTTCAGGTCAATCTTTTACAATTGCACTTCTGTGACATGCCAGGGAACTTTTTCTACATTAAAGACAAAATATAAATACAGATTCTTATTATTTTTATTCTTATTTAATTCTTTATTTTACTTGCTAATGTCTATTCTATATTTATAGGCCTTAGACTATTCCGCAAATGGAAATGTTTCTTTTAACCTCCAAAAGTTTTTTTTTATCAACATCTCTATCAGGACACTTGTGACTGAGAGAAAAAATATCAGCCTTCGTTGAAAATTAATCATGTAGGTCATCAAGTTTTAAGTAATAATCATGTTGGAAAAAAATTAGAAGAGGAAATGTCATTTTATGGAGCTTATCACTGGAAGAAATCAAAGTGTGTGGTTAAAGATAAGGAACAATCTCTTGAATTAAATGCAAGATTATCAGGCAAGTTATGACAGTCCCTGAAGTGTTTGCTGATATTTTTTCAGTTTATGAGGTTTGTAGCTGGAGATAATAGCAGCCCCTTCTTAAGGGTCTTATATTTTTATAATTATCTCTACTTCGTGTCAGTCCATCACATTCATTCTTGACTGAAATATATTTGGCATGTTGCTGAACAGTATATTGCATGAGGACTGTTCACATGCATGTAAACCTAATAATATGTGGAATGCTGTAAACAAGCCTGAAACCAAACTCCTTTACACAAAACATTGATATAACAGTGTACAAGTTCCAATCGTATACTACTTCATAAGAGCGACAATATTTTGGGTAAGAGACTAACAGGATGGCTGTATCTTGTTATTGCTAACGTAAGCACCTACTGTTTGATGGCTGCCAGAATAATTTAGATTGCTCTATTTTTGTTACCATGATACAGTATTGCATTTAACACTTGTGCCAAATCATGAGATTGGCCAAAATCTAGCATGAAACTGGTTGTTTTACTCCTGGAAGCAAGCCCTGAGAAGATCGTGCAACTCCTGGCAGGATCTGGCTTAGCTCAGTGCAGCTGCCCACACTTTGGAGGGTGTCAAGCCTTAAAGGAACACTCCACATGTCAGACACACAGTGAAGCCCTTTGATGGTCGGGGTTGACCACGAATGTTACATCCTAGCTGTCATACGCAAATCAGTATGCAAGCCAGAGCATTGCAATATAGAAAGCTAGCTGTCGTCCATGCAGCAGGCTTCCCCTCTCTACACAGCTAATGAATCCAAAGGAACAGCAGAGACCAATACAGTTTGACACTCGTTTCACCACAGAGTTGCCAGTCAGCATTGAACTCAATGTAGGACTGCCTTGGGGACTCTAGCTCCAGATTTTTCCTTGAGATTTACTCCCAGAGCCTTCCCCATGACTGGGTATAGCTGCAAGGCAGCAGAAGTTTGAGATGAGAGCTTACTTCTCCTAGATGACCTGCCAACAATGGCTGATGAGCCTCATCTGCCCAAAGAACCTTTGCCCTTTCTCGTGTTAGTAGAAACAGTTCCACCAGGCTTGGTAGCTAGGCTACAAGTGAAGAGCAGGAGCTGGACTTAGTTGTCAGAGGGTGTTTGAGATATATGCCTTCAGGAGCATTTAATAGGTAGTGGGATCTTATCCCCTCTACCCCCCACCCCATCCCAGCTATGACAACCTTAAGGAAACAACACTCCATGGAAACACAGCACAGCTGGCAGCAGCTGGATGGGAGAGGAAGGCAATTCATGCATTTACCTGAAGGAACATTCAATGAGAATCATACCAGCAGGAAGGTTCTATGCTCTGGGCATAGAGGCTGTTCCCAATAGATTCCTGTGGTCCATACCGAGAAGAGCCTGGCCAAAAATAGCTGTAGAAATACCTCACAGGAGTTGCAATCCTCACACATGAAGATACAAGAAGATGTTCTGCTTGGCAATGATTCTCACAAAATATGTATTTTCATTTCTTAATTCTTAATTCTTTAAAAATAAACTGCAGTAGAAAATACAGCATCATTTACATATCTGTTGTATTGGGCTCATTAGTGCAATGGTATTAATGGTTGGGGCGCACAGAAGCTTTTATTGATGGCTGTGATTTTGTAGGCTCCTTCAGAGGAGAGTCTCTGTATGAAAGTTCCTTATGGCTTATGCTGACAAAATATCCCTCTGTCACTCATCTGGAAGATGAGATAGTGAATGCTGAGCAGAGATGTTGCAGAGTCATAAAGCCATACAGCATACATAGGGCCTTTGTCCCAAATAATCCATGCAACCTTGTTGCCCAGTCAGCTGGTCCCAGTTTCCTGCATTCAGCCCATATCCCTCTAAGCCTTGAGCCTTCATGTACGTATCCTACTGCTTTTTAAATGATATGATCGTATGTGCTTCAACCACTTCCTCTGGTGGCTCATTCCATACATTCACCACTCTCTATATTCTCTCACCCAAACTCATGTCCGCTAGTTTTGGACTCCCCTACCCTAACGAAAGGACTGTTACCATCCATCTTAATAATACACTCAATATTTCAACACTTGTAGAGCTGCAAGGCAGCAGAGCTTTGAGAGGAGAGCTTTCCTTCTCCTAGATGAGCTGCCAGCAGTGGCTGATGAACCCCATCTGCCCAAAGTACCTTTCCCTTTCTCGTGTTAGCAGAAACAGTTCCGCTGGGCTTAGTAGCTAAGCTACAAGGGTAGACCAGGAGCTGGACTTAGTTGTTAGAGGGTATTTGAGATGCACACCATTGGGAGCATTTAGCTGGTAGTGGGAGCTTATCCCCACTGCCCCACTTGTTCTCTTATCCAAGGAAGAAAGGCCTAGCCTGGCCAACCTCTCTCTATGACTCAGGCTCTCTAGTCCTGGTAACATGCACAGATCTTTTCTGAACTCTTTCTGGTTTGACCACATTGCCTTGGTGTCCCACAGGACCCAGGTCTCGTTCCCACTCTAACATGAGTCTGAGGAGATTTTCCACAGATGTTAGCTTAAACACACTCAGTGGTCTTTTTATGCGTGTGACTAGCCTTTCATCCCTTCTAAAGTTGCCCAGTCAAGTCTCCCAAGATCACCATATTGTCCCTTTAAAAAGCAGCGAGCTTGTGTGATGTGCTTTTTCTACCGACGCTCTTTCACAACGATCACAGTGCGGAACATTGTGTTCCAGTTAATGTCAGTGTGGGTGAAAATGGGCTTTGCATGAATAGTGACATTGTTAGGTGTATTCCTGACACCAGCAAATGATAGGTGCTTTAACATGGACTGCAAACAGAAGAGCTCTATCCAATTTTGCCACTGGCACCAATTTCAGCTCGGAACAATTGTTAATTCAACCTCAGGTTAATACTCAGGGTAAAATTAAAAACACAAGAGATTCTTTAGATGCTGGAAATCCAGAACAATACATACAAAGTGCTTGAGGAACTTAGCAGGACAGGCAGCACCTATGGCAAGGAATAAATAGTTGATGTTTTGGACTGGGATCCTTCCTCAGGTCTGGAATAAAGGGGAAAAAGCCAGAATAAAAAGGCGGGCATGAGGAGGGGAAGAAGTACAAGTTGGCAGGTGATAGCTGAAACCAGCTGAGGGTGAAGGTAGGTGGGTGGGGAAGGGGGTTATGGAGTAGGAAGCTGGGAGGTGATAGGTGGAAGAGGTAAAGTGCTGGAGAAGACAGAATCTGTTCAGAGAGGACAGTGGAACATGGAAGAAAGGTGATGGGCGGGAGAGGTGGAGAGAAGGGGTAAGAGAAGAACCAGAATGGGGAATGGAAATAGAGAGAAAGGGAGGAGGGTGGTTTCTGGCTTCTTCCCCATTCCTTTCCAGTCCAAATGAAGTTATTTGATAAGGTACCCCATGCAAGGCTTATTGAGAAAGTAAGGAGGCATGGGATCCATGGGGACATTGCTTTGTGGATCCAGAACTAGTTTGCCCACAGAAGGGAAAGAGTGGTTGTAGACAGGTCATATTCTACAAGGAGGCCAGTGACCAGTCGTGTGCCTCAGGGATCTGTTCTGGGACCCTTGCTGTTTGTGAATTTCATAAATGACCTGGATGAGGAAGTGGAGGGATCCGTTAGTAAATTTGCTGATGACACAAAGGTTGGGGATGTTGTGGATAGTGTGGAGGGTTGTCAGAGGTTACAGCGGGACATTGATAAGATGCAAAACTGGGCTGAGAAGTGGCAGATGGAGTTCAACCCAGATAAGTGTGAGGTGGTTCATTTTGGAGGTCAAATATGATGGCAGAATATAGTATTAATGGTAAGATTCTTGGCAGTGTGGAGGATCAGAGGGATCTTGGGGTCCAAGTCCATAGGACACTCAAAGCTGCTATGCAGCTTGACTCTGTGCTTAAGAAGGCATACGGTGCATTGGCCTTCATCAATCATGGGATTGAATTTAAGAGCTGAGAGGTAATGTTGCAGCTATATAGGACCCTGGTCAGACCCCACCTGGAGTACTGTGCTCAGTTCTGGTCGCCTCACTACAGGAAGGATGTGGAAACCATAGAAAGGGTGCAGAGGAGATTTACAAGGATGTTGCCTGGATTGGGGAGCATGCCTTATGAGAATAGGTTCAGTGAACTCAGCCTTTTCTCCTTGGAGCGACAGAGGATGAGAGGTGACCTGATAGAGGTGTACAAGATAATGATAGACATTGATCATGTGGAAAGTCAGAGGCTTGTCCCCAGGGCTGAAATGGCTAGCATGAGAGGGCATAGTTTTAAGGTGCTTTGAAGTAGGTACAGAGATGTCAGGGGCAAGTTTTTTTACACAGAGAGTGGTGAGTGTGTGGAATGGGCTGCTGGCGGCAGTGGTGGAGGCGGAAACGATAGGGTCTTTTAAGAGACTCCTGAATGGCTGCATGGAGCTTAGAAAATAGAGGGCTATGGGTAAAGCCTAGGTATTTCTAAGGTAAGGACATGTTCGGCACAGCTTTTTGGGCTGAAGTGCCTGTATTGTGCTGTATGTTTTCTATGTTTCTATGTTTCTATGAAGGGTCTCGGCCAGAAACGTTGACTCTTTATACCTTTCCGTCGATTCTGCTTGAACTGCTGAGTTCCTGCAGCATTTGGTGTGTGTGTTGCTCAATAATTTGTTTCCATCTCCACCTCCACCCCACCCCCCCATTCCAGGCATTTCATAACCTCGGACATACAACAAAGCAACACCACAAATCGCTTTTAAAGCTGCTGAGAAAGAAATTTGAACTGTAACTCCTGTCAAAGAGAGATAAAGGAGATTTAATTTTTAATGTTATTAAATTAGTAAAAACCATATATAAAATTTGAATTTCCACAGAACTGTTCTAATGAGATGTCCAATTCTGTCATCATTTTTACAATAATATTCTCAGCCATTTGGAGATATGAAATTTAGTCAGCTTATTTCACAGTGAGGGCTGTTAAGACACAGGGTCCTAGATGATTACTTACTCACACAGATAGCCTTCACTAATTAAATATCAATTTATAATCAGTATTGCAGCTGTGAATTCACTCACTTTAGAATTTGGGTTTAAACTTTCAACTCTTTTTAGCCTGGGATTGCTTAAAGAAGTTGAATCAAAGACAGAGTACCTCAGAGACGCAGACACTCTCAAATGTCACCAGACTCGACTCTACCTACAGTTAAGTCCCTTTGGTGCAACAATAAGATTATAACCTACATTAAATCTTGGTCTTGTTATTTTTTGCTTCATAAATTGTTTTCCTTGTTAATTGGATGCATTTTTACCAGGAAGGGAAAGAAAACCCTGCTTCCATGTCTCCTAGTCATATAACGGTGATTAGCTTTGACCTTTTACCTCAGTAGCACCGCATTCCTGCACTAACTCCACATCCTTCACACCTAAAAATCCACCAATCACTGTCTTGAATATATTTAGTGACTGAGAATTAAAGGCCTTTTTGTGAAGAGAAATCAGAAGTCCACTATCGTCTTTGATAACAGGGACTAGAAAATATCAGGCAATATCTGTGGAAGGGTAAACTGTTAGCATTTCAAATCTGGTGTCTTTCATAGATCTGGGAATGAGATAAATAAATTAGTTTTCAGTGGGAAAGAAAGTGAGGAATGGATGGGCAGAACAAAGATCTCTGATGGAGTGAGTCCAAATGAGCTAATGGGATCACTTACAAGCTTCTGTGTACAATATGTTCTTAAAGTTGGGCCATTCCAGCACGAATACTATTTGTAGCAGTAAAAATTAATCCAAGATCAAAGCAATCGCCGCCAGCCTGCGAATGCCATGGGGTTGTCATACTTGCATGATGTACCCTCAACTCCAAAGAAATGATTGTTCAAAAGAGTCAAATTCCTTGTTTCGATCTTTTATTAACTATTAGCAAACATACAATCTTGAAACAATATTAAATGCTGATCTCTGCTGGTCAACTATATGACCTCTGCTGGTCCCAAGTCACAAACTGTCACAATCTAAGCAAGAATATGTAACTTATTCCCTTCGCTCTTGCCACCTCCACTAGTGTGACTAGCTACCATAAAAAGTGCACAACTCAGAATACAAAGCTCCTATATTCCAGCCCCCTTGTTCCTCCAGCATCAGGCAGCATCTCTGGAGGAAAATGGATCGTCAATGTTTCACATTGATACCCTTCAGCTGGACATTCCTGCAGGCCCGAGTATGAATAGAGAGAAAAAAAACTGAATGAAGATAGTGACAAGCAGAAATGTTCAGTTCTGATATAAACAGAAAGACAAAAACTGGTTACCTCAAGTTGGAAAATTCAATACTGAATCCTAAAGATTGTAATATGTCCAGAAGGAAGTTGAGACTTTGTTCCTCAAGCTGGGTTGGGCCAAAGCATCCTAGGTCAGAGTGCAAGTGAGAAGGTGAATGGAAGCTCACTCTGGCTTCAGTACAATTGGTCTGCAAGGCTCAAAGTTAAATTCTCCGATTTTAGCTAATTCTTTCTTTTATTCTGCCTGCATCAGAAATGCCATTTCTATCTTTGTGTTTGCTCAGTTTTCTTATTCTGTTCATAAAGTGTGGACCACTGAGCCAGTCCCACAGTCTCATCATAACACAGAAAAAGAAGCTGACTGTGCTTATAACTACCTCCATTCATTTTCTGGGACTCACGCTACACAACTCTGCTTCTGAAATTGAAGTTGTTTCTCCCTTTTTTCAAATTCTGACAGAGTCTCAAGTCTAAAACATTGACTTTTACTTTCCTTTCTCTACGGATGCTGCCTGACCACCTGCATTTTCCAGTTTAATTCCAAATTTTCACAATCTGTAGCTTTTTTGATTTTCTCACCTCAACCCTACATGGCCAAGCCCTTACATTCCTTTCAGGGGACCCAGACGGAGGAAAGATCCCCATTTCAATCTTATCAAGATTTGTTAAAGTAGCAGGGATGAATTGTCTTGCTCACTATTCAACAATAAGGAGCATCAATGCTTCTGAGAGAGAGGCACAAACCCCAGTTAAGAAAATAAACTCATTGACAAAGATACAGAAACAAATAGTTTTGTTGCTGTTGTTCTGTAGTTGTTATTGTTGCTTGTCTTGTTCCTTTGGGCATTGTAGGCATCTCATCTTGGCATTTGAATGTGTGCCAACACGTCCTTATGTTGTGCTCATTGTTAACACAAGCAAAATATTTCACACTGTATGTTTCGATGTACATGTGATAAATAAATGAATCTGAATCTGATTATTACATCGTCAGTGGTAGCCATGGAATGAGATATGCTTCCAAAACATCGCAATGATGGTTCCTGTGGATATTAGATATAATTTGCGTCTCTTGGCCAGCCTTCCACTGCAACCCAGCCAGAAATACAGGTTAATTAGTCATTGTGATCTGTGGAAAAAAGCTGCAACATTTTAATAACTTCACCATAATAAGTTGGACCTGTATTTCACATGACCTGATACTAAATAACTGAGCTCCTTTGTGGTTACTATTATATATGAAGGAAGGAAAGAGACAGGAAGGGAAGGGAACTGGGAAGAAGGAAGGGAGGGACAGAAGGAGGAAGAAAGGGAAGAAGGAAGCTTCATGGCCAATCAACTACTGTATGTTTGAAGTGTATTGAGTGTTATAATAAAAAAACGTGGCAGCTAATTTGTAGATGTCAAGGTCCCACAACATCAATGTAATAACAAGCAGATAATACAGCAGAAAACTCAGTGACCATAGTTTCTGCTTTGTTGCACGTTGAGAGATAGCAACCAAGAACGGATCTCTACGCCAGTCTGTTTATCCATGCTGCTTGAACTGATTGGATAAATTAAACCATCATTAGGTCATTGGAGCATCTGAAGTTTGCCTTTTGTGACAGAGTTATCTTCAGTTCCATTGTGACCCAGGCAGCTCGGTAGGTCGGTAAAAGACGCAATCAACACTTAATCTTACGTTTAGATAAATATGGAACTTTCAACCGTTCACGTCTGATGAAATTAGTCAATGACCTTCTGTAAATTGAAATGAAAATTTTGATCAATAGGTAAGCATTGAAATTCATAATTTTGCCTGTACTCTAATTTGTATATAAGACTGTTATGATCATATAATCAGGACTTAGGATCAAAAAGCCATGGTACAAGCATGTCAGCTCATTGCAAGGTGTTGGCCCAGTCCCAAGAGCCCAATGAGTGTTTTAATATACATTTTCTAATTGTCTGCTCATATTGCTAATTGCGAGCTAATAGCTTAGTGAGCACTGCCCTTTCACTAATTGCTTCTGAAGAAACAATTAAAAACAGTATAAACACAAGACAGTGAAAAATATAATGGCATATCCATACTTCAATTAGGAATAATAGAAATGATGCAAACTTGATGACTTCTTGAAGCTAAATGATATTGTTCCTCAAGAGACTCATCCTTTTGCTAAATATCAGCTTCTTTTGCTTCTGTACTAATTTAATCTTATGACTGTGGTCTGACAGCACATTTGCAGTCGTAATGTGATTAGGGATCTGGCATAAAGTGTGGGAGTCTGATTAAACAGTGACTCAAACTCTAGGGAGAGAATTGTGTAGTAAATGCAACTTTGTCCATTCAAATAATCTCAGGACTAGTTTTGTGCATTAGTTTCCAATGCCAGTTTACACTTGTTTATAATATCGTGCACCAGTAAGACTAACACAAGCCCAGGCTTCACTTAAAATAGACAGCCATTTGTCCTAATTAATATCCATAGTGAAGACAGTGGTAGGTATCACACAGCTGCAAGTGGCATTTCAGTAAATAACACTTTAATTCTTCCAATTACACATTATAATCGTTTATCACTAATTACTTTAAAACATGTTTTAGTGTCCTTCAGTAACTTGATACATTTCCATGAACCTACAGCTGCATATCTGAGTATCCCAGACAATAATTAATAAAATCCAAATCCAGAATTCTAGTCTGTCAAATCGTCTTGCTACAGCAAAGATTCATGATACCTTGTGATAGCTTTCTTCCTGCAACAGAGTTAGTCATGTAACTGTCACATCACATCGGATGACATATCTCCCTTTGACCTCTTACAGTTGACATTAACATCACATGCTATCAGGTATGGAATCACAGTCATCTTGTGCCCTCCACTTTTCATGTACAAAGCTAGAAAATACAAGTAGATCGAGCATATTAAATGAAGAGCATATCTTCAATTTCTTGCAGATTGTCTGAGAATCTACACCATTTGGAGACTCTTCATGGTGAAGTTACTCAAGTAGATTCCGGAGACCTGGACTTTTAGATCAGAAGACAATTGCCACTATTTTATCTCAACAAAAACACACAAGGTGCTGGAGGAACTCAAGCGGGTTAGGCAGCACCTACGGAGGGAAATGGACAGTTGAATTTTCAGATTGAGACCCTTCACCTGGACATATCACAAATAAACAGGACAAGTTATGATCAAAAGGTAGTCAACAGGACGACTACTATGCATCGTAGAAAACGTAGATGTTCACCCACCATATCATCCCCAACTACGACTGAGCTGTCTACAGATGGGAAATATATATGTTTTCCACTGAGAAATCTTTTACCCTGGATAATTTTAAATAGCAGAGCTTAGCCATAAACAGACTTCCACAGCCTACTCTTTCAACTGACCAGCATGCCATCTACCCCCTACTCTCACCCTCACTCATCTGTCTCACTTTCTCTCCATCCCCTCCATGTCCCAGCCCTTCTCTTCCCACCGCTCCCTATTCACCCTCCGCATCCTCAAATCTACCTCCCTCTGCCTCAGTCAAAATGGCAAGCCTGCTCCCAGGCTCAAAGATTAGGCATAATAATGGGGGTGGGGCAACACTGTAGCGTAGCAGTTAGCGCAACGCTATTACACCTCGGTCGCTGGATTTCGGGGTTCAATTCCAGCGTTATCTGTAAGGAGTTTGTATGTCCCTCCCTGTGAATGTGTGGGCTTCCTCCAGTGCTCTTGCTTCTTCCCACAGTCCAAAGATGTACCGGTTAGTAAACTAATTCATCATTGTAAATTGTCCTGTGTTTAGGCCAGGGTTAAATAGATGGGTTGCCTGTTGGGCTGGAAGGGCCTGTTCTGCACCGTATCTCTAAATAAGTACATTTTGAAACCTAGACAGACTGGTCATTGAATGAGTGAGGCTCAGGGACTGGGCCCACAGCCTTCACAGTCAGTGTGAGATTAAGGTTCAAGAACTGGACCTACTATGCTTTCTTCAGTGAATGAGTGAGGAGCAGGGACTACAGGTGAGTAGATCCCTGGATACCAATCCTTAGTCAGGTTCAAAATCAAGGAGGAACTCAGCAGCATCAATGGAGGAAAATGGACAGTGGACATTTCAGGCCAAGGCTCCTCATCCAGTTCAGATGTCTCAGTGCATATTCTGCTAATCCATGAGGGAAAGAAAATTTGTCTTTGGCCACTAATGCTAGATGAGTACTGAGTAATACCATCTGCTCATTGTCTATGGAACAAGAGCTCTGGATTTCTTTAAATTTATTCATTGTGAATCTTGTTGGCAATGTTTGCATTTGCTATCCATCCCTAATTTAAAATGTCAATCTGCACTCAGCAAATCTAGAGTCATAGAAAGGGAAGGAGGAGGGGACCCAGGGGGAAATGATAGGCAGGTGAGAAGAGGTAATAGGCCAGAGCAAGAAGAGGGGTGGGGGAGGAAAAAGAAATCATATATGGACCCGTTTCTCTTTTGCTCAGATATTGCCTGAACTGCTGATTATTGCCACCATTTTCTCCTTTCATCTCAGATGGATAGCAAGTGCAAACGTCTCCAACAAGATTCACAGTCAATGCAGGTGGTGATACTCACTCCTCATCTAGCATTAGCGGCCAAAGACAATTTTTTAATTTCTCTGTTTTGTGTTTTCCGTACTGATGCCAGTTTTTGTTTTCAAAACAATGCATTTATTTGAACTTAAAATTTCTAGCTGCTCGGGTAGGAATCAATGTAATGTCTCTGGATCAATAATCCAAAACCAGTCTACTAATCCGGGAATTTCGTCACTGCATTACCCCACCTCTGATTCCGACAGGTAACTGATTCTCTGATACAGATTTAGCACAGTCAACAGAAGATTAATCTTCTACACATGGAGGTATTTTACTTATAAATAATAAATTAAGGGATACAAATTAACTAAATTCAACTATCTTTTGCCAGACTTAACATTTCTGGAAATACTTATTGAAATTGTCCCTCACGACTGCTTCCAGGCTTAAGATTAATCTTAATTATAATTAATAATTTATCCTTTTATTTCAGTGTGATGAATCAGTCGCTCAACCTCCTCATCTCCACACAAAGCCCAATGGAATAGCTCTCCTTTCCACAGCTTCATTCGTTAACCTAGACAGCATTTCGACATTGTAATGCAATACTCCAGTATTATGCAGACAGAGAAATGACACACTTTCTTCAGAGTAGATGTCTTAGCTGTTGTCTCCCTCTGTGTTTGTCACCTACAGAGTATGAGTGGGTTGATGTATTCTGCAGCTGTAAATTCAAGACAAATTTATCTATGGTTGGAGGGAAAGGTTTTCTGTATGGTATGTACAATGAAATGTTAAAGGAAGACTGACGTTTTGTTAAATTTATTGTTGAGAAGAAAGCTTCCTCTTTTAGACACGTGGAAGTGGAATAGCAGAAACATGCCTGTTTTACTGTAATTTGTATCCATGTAATTTATATCAATAAGCATAAATTGGGTTCTATTGAGGAGCATGAATTGAGGAGTCTCTTGTATCCATTCAGTGGAAGTAGATTCAAGAAGATCAGCTTGCCTGAGATGCATAAGATGGAACATTGTCTCTCTCGGGAAAAAAGGCTCAGGAGCCATTTATACTTTGGCTCAAATATCTCGTCCTTCCCACCAATCAGCTCCCTGAGGTTACCACATCTTTTTACCAGCAGCTAGTTGAGAAGCAGTGGCATTTGTGCTGATCCAAAATCCCACCTTCCTGACATCCCTTTTTCCTCATGGTATATAGTATGGAAAAGCCATGGAAAGGGAAAACCATGGTAAGGAAAATAAAGCTAATAAGAAGCACTGACGGTATCCTCTAGGGTGGAACTTGGACTGACAAGCAACTCTAAACCTCCCCAAACTTCTGTCTATATATTGCCATACAACTCCATAGCAATATGCAAAGAAGAGATCTTCCTCTATGATGAGTGTTTAACCATTGTGTTTCTCATTGGGACTAAGTTATAGACCTATCAACACTTTTCTTTCTTCCTGACAGAACCCTCTTTGCTTTACCTTCTATAACCTGGACAACATCTGGATCTCACGAATTTGAGGTCACATGCTCATTAGTTAATACCTCCTGTGTTTATTGCACTATTCCTGGCTTGGAGTGCAAGTAAATGACCAGAGAAAGAGAATAGATTTTTGTGACCGTCCTCTGGTCCACTTTTGGCTGAACCTTAGTGATTTGCAAATTTCTCAGCCTGGTTTATTCTCCACTGAAGCCCATAAATGGTCTTGTTACGAGGAGTTACCAAAATATGCACATATGCTGGGCTTCATATTAGCAATTATCATTTTGAGAGTCATCTGATGCCTATCTTATAATGGACAGCAACACACTATCCAACTAATTGGTCCCTAGCTAGCCTGGGATGTTAACAGATATAGTACTGTAAATAACCATCAGACCATAAGGCAGAATTAGGCCATTTGGCCCATCAAATTTGCTCTGCCATTCCATCATGGCTGATTTATCATCCTTCTCAACTCTATTCTCCTGCATTCTCCCTGTAACCTTTGAAACCCTCACTAATCAAGAACCTATCATTCTCCGTTTTAGATATACCCAATGACTTGACCTCCACAGCTGTCAGTGGCAATGAATTCCACAGACTCACTATGCTCTGGCTAAAGAAATTTCTCCTCATCTCTTTTCTAAATGGACATCCCTTTATTCTGAGGTTGTGCCCTCTGGTCCTAGACTCTCCCACTGTAGGAAGCATTCTCTCCACAGCCACCCTATCTAGGCCTTTCAGTATTCGACAGGTTTCAATGAGCTCCCACCTCATTCTTCTAAACTTCAGTGTGTACAGGACCAGACCTATCAAACGTTTGTCAGTCGTTAACCCTTTCATTCCTGGGGTCATTCTTATGAACCTCTTCTGGACTCTCTCCATTGCCAGCACATCTTTTCTCAGATAAAGGGCCCAAAGCTGCTCACAGTACTCCAAGTGTGGTCTGACCAATGCCTTATAAAGCCTCAGCATTACGCCCTTGCTTTTATACTCTGGACCTCTCGAAATGAATAGTAACATTGCATTTGGCTTCCTCACCACTGTCTCAACCTGCAAGTTACCCTTCAGGGAATCCTGCACTAGGATTTCCAAGTCCCTTTGCACCTCTGATTTTTGAATTTTCTCCTTGTTTATAAAATATTCTATGTCGTTATTCCTTCTGCCAAAGAGCATGACTTTGACAAAGTAACTTCAGCAAAATTGTTAGTCCAGTGAAGACCAGGCTTGACAGCACGTTGCTTTGAAATTGCAAATAAAAACATGAATTCAGAAAACACTCAGCAAGTCAGGCAGAAACCTTGAAGAAGGGAAATAGAGTTAACATTTTACTTCAAAGGCTCCGCACTCTGATGGGGAACCCTAATTCTGAAGTGCGAAGAGTCTCTCTCTCTCCCCCCCCACAGATGCCGCCTGACCCGCGGGGGGGGGGGGGGTTCTGCTTCTGGAAAATTCCAGAAATTCTAGAGATTTCCAGAAGTTTTTGATTTTGAAATTGCTGTTGATTGCACCTTTAATCTCGGACCCACCCCCACCTCTCTCTTCCCCTCTTTACCCTGGTCCACCAACTTCAATGTTATTTTTTCCATTTCCTGTTCTCTCCCCTCACTTGACTTGGATCTTTGCTTCATGATCAGTCTTTCCCCATCTTTGAGGAAGGAATAAGCAAAATAAGCAGCATCACATAATTCCCATTGTAATTCATTTAAAAAAATCAGTGAGCATGCTTCTTATTTAGATTGAAATGTCATATTGGCTGGGTATGTGGGAAAGCATGGCAATCATGAATTATTGATATGTGTGAAAGTGAATTAAAATCAAAAATACTCATGAGGAAACATGCACACTACACAACAGATTGCAGTAAGTAATCCCTTTATATTTTTCCTTCATGCCATATGATGCTGCTCTGCAAATTCTTCTAATCGCCTTGTGTTTTTTATTCCTTCATGACACAACACGCTATACTGTCCCATCATCAAACACACATCTTCTGTATCTCTCCGAGATGAAGAGGGTGCACCAGTCATCCTTCCACCTCAGCATTCCTCAGATTTAGGATAATGCTCTGCGTAATTTGCTGAGCATACGTCTGAACAGCTAGAAGCTCATGCTCGGTGCTTGGATGCAGTTCACGCCTGAGGCTTTGATAACTGCTTCTGATAGTCAAGAGTTGGATTATGAGCAAGAAGTCACGAACTTTGATGTTGCCGTCTGCACATCATATGTGTCAAATGATCAACCAGTAAGTGTTGTTAAAACACATATGTTAGGCCATTTAAAAATAACTGGGTTAATCACTCCATTAAAGAGGAAACTTGATAAACTGGAGTTAATTGTGTTTTATTCATATGATGGCACCACCTGCCTCATACATTCAAAACATTGGCCTTAGCAATCACTCCAGAAGCCACGAAACTGAAGTGGAAGCAAATCATAATGAGGTAGTTCTTATAATAATAAAAATAATAATGAAAATTGTATGTATGGTACTTGGTGTCCATTTTCAGTTCTACAGCAATGAATTGGGCTGAAGGACAGTGGCAATTCAGCTGAGAAGTGAAGATATCAGCTACTCTGTGAGTCATTGAATCCTTGACTTCCTAACAGGAAAACCACACTCTGCTCGGATTGGTGATAACACCTCCTCCTCGCTGACGATCAACACTGGCGCATCTCAGGTGTGTGTACTTAGCCCACTGCTCTACTCTCTATATACCCATGACTGTGTAGCTAGGCATAGCTCAAATACCAGCTATAAATTTGGTGATGATACAACCATTGTTGGTAGAATCTCAGGTGGTAACGAGAGGGCGTACAGGAGTGAGATATGCCAACTAGTGGAATGGTGCCACAGCAACAACCTGGCACTCAACATCAGTGAGACAAAAGAGCTGATTGTGGACTTCAGGTAGATTAAGATGAAGGAACACATACCAATCCTCATAGAGGGATCAGAAGTGGAGAGAGTGAGCAGCTTCAAGTTCCTGGGTGTCAAGATCTCTGAGGACCTAACCTGGTCCCAACATATCGATGCAGCTATAAAGAAGGTAAGACAGCAGCTATAGCTTATTAGGAGTTCGAAGAGATTTGGTATGTCAACAAAAACACTCAAAAACTTCTCTAGATGTATTGTAGAGAGAATTCTGACAGGTTGCATCACTGTCTGGCAGGGGAATGAAAGAAGCTGCAGAGGGTCATAAATTTAATCAGCTCCATCCTGGGTTCTAGCCTACAAAGTACCCAGGACATCTTCAAGGAGCAGCGTCTCAGAAAGGCAGTGTCCATTATTAAGGACCCCCAGCATACCCTTTTCTCACAGTTACCATTAGGTAGGAGGTACAGAAGCCTGAAGGCACACACTCAGTGATTCAGGAACAGCTGCTTCCCCTCTGCCATCCGATTCCTAAATGGACATTGAACCCATGAACACTAACTTACTTTTTTAATATGTATTATTTCTGTTCTTGCACAATTTTTAATCTATTCAATATACATATACTGTAACTGATTTACTTACTTATTTATTATTTTTTCTTCTATATTATAAGAACATAAGAACATAAGAAATAGGAGCAGGAGTAGGCCATCCGGCCCATAGAGCCTGCCCCGCCATTCAATAAGATCATGGTTGATCTGTCCGTAAAATCAGCTCCATTTACCTGCCTTTTCCCCATAACCCTTAATTCCCTTACTATGTAAAAATCTATCTAACTGTATCTTAAATATATTTAGTGAAGAAGCCTGAACTGCTTCCCTGGGCAGAGAATTCCACAGGTTCACCACTCTCTGGGCAAAACAGTTTCTTCTCATCTCCATCCTAAATCCTTTCCCCTGAATCTTGAGGCAATGTCCCCTAGTTCTAGTCTCACCTACCAATGGGAGCAACTTTCCTACTTCTATCTTATCTACCCATTTCAAAATTTTGTATGTTTCTATAAGATCCCCTCTCATTCTCCCGAACTCCAGACAGTATAGTCCCAGGCAACTCAATCTCTCCTCATAGGTTAACCCTTTCATCCCTGGAATCAACCTGGTGAATCTCCTCTGCACTGTCTCCAAAGACAGTACACCCTTCCTCACGTATGGAGACCAGAACTGCGCATAGTACTCCAGGTGCGGTCTCACCAGAATTCTGTATAGTTGCAGCATGACCTCCCTGCTCTTGAATTCAATCGCTCTAGTAATGAAGGCCAACATTCCGTTTGCCTTCTTAATAACCTGTTGCACCTGCATGCCAACTTTTTGCGATTCATGCACAAGCACTCCCAAGTCCCTCCACACAACAGCATGCTGCAATCTTTCACTATTTAAATAATAATCTGCTCTTCTATTATTCCTTCCAAAGTGAATGATCTTGCATTTACCAACACTGTATTCGATCTGCCAGACCTTGGCCCACTCACTTAACCTATCTATATCCCTCTGCAGACTCTCCACATCCTCTGTACAATTTGCTTTTCCACTCAGTTTAGTGTCATCAGCAAATTTTGCTATGTTACACTCAGTCCCCTCTTCCAAATCATCAATGTAAATAGTAAACAGCTGTGGGCCCAGCACCAACCCCTGTGGCACCCCACTTACCACTGTCTGCCAACTGGAGAAACACCCATTTATACCAACTCTCTGCCTTCTATTGGTTAACCAATCCACTATCCATGCCAATACATTTCCTCCGACTCCATGCATCCGTATCTTATTTATAAGTCTCTTGTGCGGCACCTTATCGAACGCCTTCTGCAAATCCAAGTTAACGACATCCACCTGTTCCCCTCTATCCATTGCACTCATTATGTCCTCAAAGAACTCCAGTAAGCTTGTCAAACAGGACCCGCCCTTTCTGAATCCATGCTGCGTCTGTCACTGTCCGGTCCGTTGACTCCTCATTTCAGTTAGTTTCCTTTTCCCCGTGTCCCACTGGGCTCCTTGATTAGGGCATCTGATCCTCATTCGAACGGGTCAGCATAAAAGCACCGGCTTACATCTACTCAATGCTGGACCGTCACCGGAAGCCAGTCCGGCAATGCACGTTCCGGGCTTTCGAGAAGGCTGGACCGTCAACTGAGCCAGTGCTGCAATGCACATTCTGGGCCGCTGAGAATAATGGACTCAAAGTTGCTTCGGTGCCTGTCGTTGTCGTCTCGTGTCCAGCTGAGGATTGCAGGCCATTGGCCGCTACCCCGAGTCAAGATACAAATTCTCTGTCGTTGTTTGGTTTTGTCGTCTCCTGTCTAGCAGAGTTTTGCAGGCCGTTTGCCACTATTCCGAGCCAAGCTATGTCCATTGGTCAAAAACTAGAGTCCCTACAACAGCAGCGAAAGAAAATTTTCAACAATGTCTTCGAGGAATACACAGAAAACCTCTGCTGGAAAAGGCAGAGCACACTTCTTCGTTTGGACAGACAATGAAGTCGAGCTGCTTCTGCGAGTTACAAATGACTACGAAGTCAGCAAAGTAGTGGAGAACGTGGGACTGGGAGTCATGCCAAACCAAATGCAATGACATCCTCGATCGCTATAAAGAACGCTATATGCATTCAAGAAAACAATGAAATGTCGCGCTGCCGCCACCATCTGTTCCGGCACGTCATGACAGCATCTTTAAAAAGCTCCAGTTACCCCGTACACACTACACCACCCAACCAGCGTTTTCAGATTTACACACTCTCGAGAGCGTTTTAGAAAAGCTCCATTTTTGGGGGAAGAAAATGTTGGTTCAGTGTGGACAGAGGGTCAAAACGAAGAGAAAAAGCTTCGGTTACAGATTTATCCGGTCTAGTGTGGACGTAGCCTAAGTCAGAGTCCCGGTTCCATGTCCGAGTCCAAGTCCGAGTCCAGGTTCCGTGTCTGAGTCCAGATTCTGTGTCCGAGTCCAAGTCCAGGCTCCATGACCACACTCCGGGTCCAGGTTCCTCCGGTTGTTGTCCAATGATCACGTCCACGTAGGCATCTAATCCTTGCTTTCCGGTTTTCTTTGCATCTGTTAATAAATACACTTCTGTTAATGTTACCTCCGTGTCTGTGTCCTGCACTTGGGTCCACTCCCTACGCCACATTGAAACAGTGTCTGACTAATAGAACCACTCTTTTCTAAATGTTTCGCTCTTTCTTCCTTAACGACAGCTTCAAGCATTTTCCCAACTACAGATGTTAAGCTAACTGGCCTATAGTTGCCCATCTTATGCCTACATCTTTTTTTAAAAAGTGGTGTGACATTTGCTGTCTTCTAATCCGCCGGGACCTGCCCAGAGTCTGGAGAGTTTTGATAAATGATTACCAATGCGTCTACTGTAACCTCCGCCAATTCCTTCAGCACCCTAGGATGCATCCCATCAGGACCAGGGGACTTCTCTACCTTCAGGCTCTCTAGTTTGCTCATCACTAACTCCTTAGTGACAGTGATTTTATCGAGGTCCTCACCTCCCATTTCGTCCATAACATCCTTCTTTGGCATATTAAACGTGTCCTTCACCGTGAAGACCGACACAAAATAGTCGTTCAATGCCTCAGCCATTTCCTTATCACCCAATATCAATTTCCTCTTCTCGTCTTCCAAGGGACCTACGTTGACTTTAGCCACCCTCTTCCGCTTTACATATTTACAAAAACATTTGCTATCTGTTTTTATATTTTGTGCTAATTTACTTTTATACTCGATCTTCCCTTTCCTTATTTATTGTTTAGTTGTTCTCTGTTGCTTTTTAAAGTTTTCCCAATCCTCCAGTCTCCCACTACTCTTTGCGACTTTGTACACATGAGCTTTTAATTTGATACTATCTTTTATTTCCTTAGTTATCCAAGGCTGGTTCTCCCCACACTTACTGTCCTTACTTTTGACTGGAATATACTTTTGTTGAACACTGTGAAAAACCTCTTCGAAAGTATTCCACTGTTCCTCAACTGTCCTACCAAATAGCCTGTGCTCTGTATTGCATTGAACTGCTGCTGCTAAGTAAACAACTTTCACGACACATGCCAGTGTTAATAAACCTGATTTTGATTCTAATTCTGATTCTGACCACACTATACAGTAACCCCTTGTGCTCCTTGATACCGTCCCAGTGGTTTAACAGAGACAAAACAGATTTAGGCAGAGCGCTAAATTCCTTGCCTTTTGGCTTTCTTTTTATGCCCCATAAGTTTCTGAAGACACTTAACACAGGGTCTTGCTGCTGAAAAATGTGCAAGTCTCCATTAGAATAACCCGGGAAGGTGGGGTGGGTGTTTCTTTGCATCAGACCACTTACATCGCTAGAACCAGCTTCTAGAGCTCAGATTTGCTTAACCTTACAGCTTTTAAGACCAACTGTAACCAGTGCTTGGTCAAGAGCCGTGTCGTGATTGATCAGACCTGTCAAACTCAGCATCCTCTGAGATAGGCTCAGGCTTCCATGCAAATGACTGCAGTGATAGAGCATCAGCCATGGTTTTGCTCTGACCCAGATGATACTGAACATCAAAGTCAAACACTGACAGCTGGGAGATCCATCTCTGCTCAATTGCCCCCAAAGAACATTGGAATAACTGCAAGACCTCCAGTACAGGGGTGTTAAATGGCTCAAGCAACATCTTATGGTCACCACCAGCGTCTCCAGTGGCCTTCTTAGCCACGATGGTATCTACAGATTCAGCAGGTATGTGCACAGTATCCTTTTCCAATATTCAGACTACGGCTTTCTAATCAGTGTGCATCTGCACTTTCTGAAAAACATCTCTCCAATCAAAAGCCAACTTTCCTTCTAGGGTCATGTCAAATTCAACGTTGACAAGTTGACTACATTTTCTGATAATGTTCATGCCTATAATGTGTAGGACAGGTTGTTCAGTGCTAACAGAATCCCTGACTACTAGAAAGTCACAATGTCACAATTAGAAACGTTCATGCCCATCACTTGAACCTCTAGCTCTAGATGCCCAACGTTAGCAGCTGTTAACTTTAGCCAGCCAGCAGTGGACAACATATTCTCATCCTCTCATAAGAAGATAAGAACAATTAGATTCTCAGCTTCCTTACTGGAAGACCACAATCTGTGCAGATTGGTGATAATTTCTCCTCCTCGCTGATGATCAACACTGGTGCACCTCAGGGGTGTGTGCTTAGCCCACTGCTCTACTCTCTCTATACCCATGACTGTGTGGCTAAGCATAGCTCAAATACTGTCTATAAATTTCCTAATGATACAACCATTGTCGTTAGAATCTCAGGTGGTGACGAGAGGGCGTACAGGAGTGAGATATGCCAACTAGTGGAATGGTGTTGCAGCAACAACCTGGCACTCAACGTCAGTAAGATGAAAGAGCTGATTGTGGACTTCAGGAAGGGTAAGACGAAGGAACACATACCAATCCTCATAGAGGGATCAGAAGTAGAGAGAGTGAGCAGTTTCAAGTTCCTGGGTGGCAAGATCTCTGAGGATCTAACCTGGTCCCAACATATCAATGTAGTTATAAAGAAGGCAAGACAGTAGCTATACTTTATTAGGAGTTTGAAGAGATTTGGCATGTCAACAAATACACTCAAAAACTTCTATATTTGTACAGTGGAGTGCATTCTGACAGGCTGCTTCACTGTCTGGTATGAGGGGAGGGGCCCCTGCACAAGACCAAAAGAAGCTGTAGAAGGTTGTAGATCTGGTCAGCTCCATCTTGCGCACTAGCCAACAAAGTACCCAGGACGTCTTCAGGGAGTGGTACCTCAGAAAGGCAGCGTCCATTATTAAAGACCTCCAGCACCCAGGGCATGACCTTTTCTCACTGTTACCATCAGGTAGGAGGTACAGAAGCCTGAAGGCACACATTCAGCAATTCAGGAACAGCTTCTTCCTCTCTGCCATCCGATTCCTAAATAGACATTGAATCCTTGGATGCTAGCTCACTGTTTTTAATATATGGTATTTCTGTTTTTTTGCATGTTTTTAATCTAACCCATACGCATATACTGTAATTGATTTACTTGTTTATTTATTATTATTACTTTTATTTTATTTGTTATCATTATTTTTTTCTTCTATATTATGTATTGCATTGAGCTGCTGCTGCTAAGATAACAAATTTCACGTCACATGCCGGTGATAATGAACCTGTTTCTGATTCTACTTTTCTTGTGAATACTGCTGCTCTGATATTACGTTCCTGTGACACTGCTGTAAGTACGTTTTTATTGCATCTGTATTTACACGTACTTCTGCATATGCCAATAAACTTGATTTTGACCTGTAATGGATTTGCTGACTCTGCGGATAAGTGCAGATTTGCGCATGAGACTTTTCTACTTTATTTGGTACTCTGATCTGTTTGAACAATTTGAAAGTTTCAAAATTCACCAACAATTTGAACTGTTGAAGGCCCTCAGGATGTGTGAGCTGTGGGGCCTCAGGAAATGCTGCAGGAGGACGAACTCCACTCACCTTCCCTTCCACCTCTCAGTTCTGTGCCCGGAAAGGGTAAATATAGGTGAGGAAGGAGCGCAGGTGGGTGTCCAGCAGCTTCTGGTCCACCACGTTGCTGTTCGGGTATTGTTTGGATATTGTATAATCTTAAAGCTTAAAGTAGTTTTTGTAACCTTCTGAATTTTATTATCAAGAACACCTTTCAATTTTTCATCAGCTGCCTTTCAAAAAAAGTTCAGTCCAAAATGTATTAAGTTTCCATTTTTCAACCACCTCCTAACCCCATTCCACCCTTTTTTAAGCATTGCTCCTTCAAAAGATCAGAACTGTAGTCTGTAACAAAAGAATAGTGTCTCTTTGCACTATATCTATTGTTTTCAATTTTCCTGTTAGCACATAACATCAAGTGCAGCTTAATATGATAAATAGCAGCTAGTAAATTGATTGGCAGTATGCCCAACCCTTTAATGTAGCTCTTTTGTTGGGAAACCATATTTTTGGCAGGTTCAGCGAGTCTTCACAGATTGAAAATAGCTGTTCTGTTATCAAACTGCCTCTAGCTGGCAGAACATCACCTGAGTGGTGAAACCTGAGCAGATGCCAATCCATTGCCAGTGTCAGGCAGCCCACATTTGAAGGTTAGTCTCCACACGTGCTGGATACACTGCTTTGACAGGCGTTGACAATTCAAATTCACTTAAGTGATGCTCATCTCCTGATTTTTTTAGCTAATATTTGGTCATAACTTTGGAAAGATTTTGGGAGTTGGACTTGTTTTACTAGAAATAGAAGTAAAATTAGGCCAATTGGTCCATGAAGTCTGCTTCATTGTTTGATCATGGCTGGTTTATTTTCCCTTTCAACCCCATTTTTCTGCCTTCTCCCTGTAATGTTTGACATCCTTACTAATCAAGGACTTATCAATCTCCATTTTAAATATACCCAATGACTTGGCCTCCAGTGTTATCCATGGAAATGAATTCCACAGATTCACCACCCTTTGGCTCAAGAAATTCCTCCTCATCTCTGTTCTAAATGAAGGTCCTTCTATTCTGAGACTGTGCCCCCTGGTCCTGATTCTCCCACTTTTGGAAATGTCCTCTCCTTGTCCATTCTGTCTACATCTTTCAACATTTGCTGTGTTTCAGTTTGAGAGGTGTTAGAGAAGTGTTGATAGACTGCACTGCCTTTTGTGGGTTAAGTATCACCACAGTTTTAGCTAATTACTGTACGTTGCACAGTCTGATGACCAGGCAACAATTTGAATAAGAATCCTCACAGAACACAGTGAGCGCTCTGTTCTTATCGTTACATCACCCTCAGCAGAGCAGGAAGAATATCAGGCATAATACCATAAAATGTGTTTTATTTCATATGGTAGAAATCTTATGAAAAAAAAACATGGCTGATGTTTTGAAAATATAGTTAATTTGTGGTTGCTTTAATCAAGCTCATAAAACAGTAAGGTCTAGTCAGTTAACACAGTGGAAGCAGGTAATCAGAATCAGTAGATCACTTTGTCCATTTGATCTTACTGATTACCCTTTTTTTCTGTTCTGTGCGTTGCACTTTGAGGCTGATGGAAGAACCTCTTAAAGAGAGATTATCTGCTCAGAGATTCAGATGTGCAGGCTGGGGCTGCTGCAAGAGACTTCAAAACTCTTTATATAAGGAAAAATATATTTGCATTTACTGCATGCAAAAAAGTAAGCAAAAGACATATCTATTGTGATCCCTATATATATCTTTTGTCACAATCTATGGACTCATTTTCAAAGTCTCTTCATCTCATGTTCTCAATATTTACTGCTGATTTATTTATCATTATTTCTTTCTTTTTGTATTTGCAGTTTATTGTCTGTTGCACAATGGTTGAACGTTCAAGTTAGTGTGGTCCTTCATTGATTTTATTATGATCATTATTCTATTATGGATTATCAAGTGTGTCCACAGGAAAATTAAATGCAGAGTTGTTTATAGTGACAAAAATGAACTTTGATAATAAACTTACTTTGAACTTTGATGACTAGCGTCATGGAGAATCACATAAAGAAAGTGACTGAAGATGTCAAAGTCAAAATTAAAGGAAAAATTATTATCAAGGTGCATATACATTACCCTATACTACTTTCAGATTCACTCATGACACACTGGAGGAACTCAGCAGGTCGGACAGCATCCGTGGAAAAGATCGGTCGACGTTTCGGGTTTCCTGACGAAGGGTTCCGGCCCGAAACGTCGACTGATCTTTTCCACGGATGTTGCCCGACCTGCTGAGTTCCTCCAGCGTGTTGTGAGTGCTGCTTTGACCCCAGCATCTGCAGATTATTTTGTGTCTACTTTAAGATTCATTTTCTTGTAGGCATTTACATCAGAATAACAAAATGCATTCGAATTTATGAAAAAATATACCCAAGCAAACCCCGATAGCAACCAATGTGCAAAAGAAGACAAATTGTGCAAAATGATATATAAAAAATACTGACAACAGGAGTTGTAAAAAGTCCTTGAAAGTGAGTCTACAAGTTAAGTAGTGGTGAGTGAAGTTATCCATACCGGTTCAGGAGGATGAATTGTGAAGGATTAGTTGATGGTAAGTTATAATCAAAATTCCCAGGATTCTGCAGAGGTCCCAAAAGATTGGAAAAATGCAAATGTAGTAGCTTGACTCATGGAAGAAGGGAGATAGAGAAGTGAGTACTATAGCTCAGTTAATTCTTTGGCGAAATCCAACCATTGAGCACACCTTCATGTTGTCGTAGGAAAGCAGCATCCATCATCGGAGATCCCCACCACCCAGGACATGCTCTCTTCTCACTGCTGCCATCAGGTAGAAGGTACAGGAGACTCAGGACTCGCACCACAGGTTCAAAAACAGTTACTACCCCTCAACCATTGTGCTCTTGAATAGAAGAGATAACTACACTCGCCCCATCATTGAAATGTTCCTACAACAAATATTCTCACTTTAAGGACTCTTTATCTTATTATCTCACGTTCTGGTTATTTATTGTTATTTATTTATACTTGTATTTTCACAGTTTGTTGTCTTCTGCACTCTGGTTGATCTTTCATTGATCTTGTTATAGTTACTATTCTATAGATTTGCTGAGTATGCCTATCGGAAAATGAATCCGAGGGTTGTATATAGTGGCATATATGTACTTCAATAATAAATTCTACTTTGAACTTTGAAAATGCTAAAATCACAATTCTGGAGTAAATAGCACGACATTTAGAAAATCATAAGACAAGCACGAAAAGGAAATTATAATTAAAAATTGTATGAATTCTTTAAATATGTAACAAACCAGATGGATAATCTGTAGAGCGTAGTGTGTTTACAATTCTAGAAAAGCATTCATTGAGGTGCCAAATGGAAAGATAAGAGCATATGGGTTGGAGTAGCCTATTGGCATAGACAGAGGAGTGACTAAAAGAAAGAAAAAAGCAAGAGCCAAGATAAATGGGTTATTTTTGGATTGGCAGTCAATAATTAGTGAGACCTCTCAGGGATCAGTGTTAAGGCTTCAGCTGCTAACACTCTATATTGATAGCTTGCAGGAAGGAATTGAGTGTACCCGACCAAATCTGATAATGATACAAAACAGTTGGATTAGCCAGTAGGTGGAGGACATAAAGAGCTCACAAGATGATAAATTAACTGCATGGGCAAGAAGTTGGAAGACAGGGTGCTGAGATTACAAACATTGAAGCACAATGGGATCAGAAACAGAGAAAGTTAACACCAAGGTCCAGCAAGTAATCGGGGAGATGGATGGAATGTTAAACTTTATTGTAGGACATAAGGAACATTCAATACAATAGTTTGAAGCAGATTTAGTCCTGCAGTACTACATACAGTTTTGATCTCCATATTTAAGGAAGGATGAATTTGCATTGTGGGCAGTGTAGAGAAGGTAGGTTGGGTTGATTTCCTTATGTAGTTATTTTGATACAGATATGAGTCTGTGAAGGAACATCTAAGCAGTTTCCATAGGTGTTCATTATCCATTCAACTTGTGTGGTAGTAAGTTCAAGGTAAACGCAGTCCATGGACCAAAAAAGCAGGATTCCTTCACTTTAACACAAACTGATGTACAGCCAATATCTCGATTATTGGTGAAGACCCTCTTTAGACCTTCTTGTTAATCATGATATGGGTCAATCAACTGAAACATAACAAAAAATGTTAGAATAATTCAGAAATATTTGTATTGCACAGAAGCTGCAATTACATGTTTTAGGCTTTAGTTAAGTTACAATGAGGGGCAATTTTGTCATCTTATCTTAGAATTCCAAACAAGGCTCTCTGGGACATATTAGACATGACAGCTTAGGTGGTTTAACTGACTAGTGCATTCTGAACAGCAAATTGCCTTTGACTGAAACAGTCCAGTAGTTTGCAGGATGTCTGGAACCTATTGTATAACTTTGCTGATAATAAATCAGATCCCCTTATTTTTTATCCCATCAAATCCACCTGAAGTTGAAGAAGAAACCTCCTTTGATTAATGTTGACTTGCTGCTGTCATTTCTGCTTCAGAGTTGTGAGTATTGATTTGTCTGACAAAAACAAAACTACTCATCTTTTCCTCAGCATTTTGCAAATGTCTTTCTGGAAATTGGAGGACATTTTTAACTCACTTGAAGTGTTCTGAAAGATGGTAACATGTTATATCATTTACTGAAATAACACTTCTATTTATCAGAACTCTACAGTAGAATTGGAAGTTGTATATTTTTGATTTAGAATATGCATTTAAATAAATATTCATTAAATGTGTCACTGCATGCAGAGTTCTGTGTAGAATGATAGGTGTAGCATCAAGCTTACTGCATATATTGCAACACTGGTTGCTATGGAGAAAAGACTTGGTGTGTGGTAACGTACAGTTCAGTTAGCATACATTCTAAGAAGCATTTATATTCAGGAACTATGTTGCAGAAGTGGCTCTCTTTGTGATTAAGTTCTGCATTAAGATAATAATTAGAAATAGAGTTGGTGTTGCACATAAATATTGACTCAGGAATGAACATGGACAAACTTGTAGCACCATTCCTTGTTGTACTGGAATGTCCTTTCTAAATAGCATACTCCAAAATGGTTATAGCATTTTTCAGTTAGAAATGTTGATTTACAAATACAGGTATAGTTTTTAAAACACCAAGTATAAAACATGCTTATTGAGCAAGTGATTCAGCAAGTAAGAACAAAGGTGCAGTTAGGGCTAGAATGAGAAGTAAAAGTAATATATATTTCATATATTACATGAAAGAATCATTCTTTTCTGATTTACAAGCAATGAGATGATGGGGTTGGCATGGGTTGAGTTGAAATAAATCCAAAGAAAAGACAGAGAAAAAAATGAGTTAAATGTTGTTAATTCCTCTCTTGTCAAGGGAACAAATCTGAACCAGAATGAAGGAAAAATGAACAGAGTACAAAATTCTTAGTCCAGTTCTAGCAGACAAGGGTTTATAGCACAAACTCTATTCAGATTAAACCCGCTAATTAATATTGGATATGGAAGGTGGTTAATGCGTGAAGGCTTTCTTTTCAAACCAATATTTCTTTTATTTTGCAAATTAGCGCTGCAAAAGCATTATTTCCTGAGAAGCATTTCTAGAAAATAAGACTGTTTAGTCTAAAGCAAGTAGTTAGATATTAACACTCTAAAATGAACAAGTATTTTCTAATATGTTAAATTCTTCAAAGAATCGAAAGAACTTGCATTTGTGCAGCAAATTTCTTGCCTCTTGTTGTTAAAAAATATTCTTTGAAGTGTTGTCACTATTGGCAATGCATCAGCCAATTTGTAAACAGCAAAGCTGTGCATACATATGCATGGGATTAGCAATTAATTTATCTCAGTGTTTTTTTTCTGAGGTTGAACGATACTGGGGAAAAATCTCCTGCTGTACACTGTTTTACAGCATTGATGTTTTAAATCCGCTTGAGTTAACAGACAGAGACTCAATTTAAAATTTCATCAGAAAGCTGGTAACTCCGACTCCCTTAGTGTTACACTGAAAGCTCAATCAGATTGTGAATCCATACTCTGAGAAGCTTTTGAAATTTCAACCTTCTGAATATTGAAGTGGGACTGATGCTACTGAATCAAAGCTGCTATGAAAAATAGTGAAGAAATGATCATGTTTTAGTTTTGATCTTATTGTGAAATCTCTTCCACTTCCTATCAGTTAATATTTCTCAGTAGATTTGTATACCTCTCAACAGAATTCAGTATTCACTCATTTGGAGATAGAAGAGATCTTATTTTTTATTTTCTAATTGGTTTTATTTTATTTTATTTACAGTACAGAACAGGCCCTTCCGGCCCAACGAGCCGTACTGCCCAGCAACACATCTATTTAACCTTAGCCTAATCACAAGACAATTTATAATGACTAATTAACCTATTAACCTACTAATTGGTACATCTTTGGAATGTGGGAGGAAACCGGAGCATCCGGAGGAAGGACGTACAAACTTCTTACAGATGTTGTCGGAATTGAACTCCGATGCCCCGAGCTGTAACAGCTCCAACTAACTGCTATGCTACTGTGACACTCCACAGATATTGTGTGAGAGTAGCAGGGAAGTGGTTAAACCTACATCTGGTTGAGACTGTCTGTACCCTTGAAATGCCCTAGGTTATGCCCTCTGGCAATTACTTCATGAACCATATGGATAGAAGGTTAATTTGCCCATTCACGGTTATTCGATTCCCAACTTGCGTATTTTAATAACTTCACTTTGTATGTGGCTGCTGCAGTGATTTCCTGAGAAGGATGGAACTGTGGCACCTCAGATAGTGTTCTCCTACAGCTCCAGTGATTCAAATATCATCCTGCCATCCGTTGCTGTCCATGTGGATTTCTCTCCACGCCCGTATGGGTTTCCTCAAGGTGACCTCATCTCAAAGGTTTGTTGGTTGCTAGGTTAATTGGCCACTGTAAGTGAGCTCTGATACAGGTGGGTGGCATAAAAATCAGGGGGAACTTGATGCTCATGTGTCAGAGAAATGATTGGGTTGTAGCGGTGTGCTACACACAGCGCTAGAATAACGACACGTAGTCGGTGAGTTGGAGTTGCGATAAAAGAGATTTATTCAAACTTCGCGGCCTCCTTTAAAGCCTTCCCATTCCCGCCCTCAGCGGGCGGGACTGCCGTGGGGAATGCATATTCGCAGACCCTTCCTGCGCGCGGGATTTTCCCCCTGCTGGTGAAGATGGCCTGGCACCCTTTTTGGGGCCAGCCTCTCTGCCGGTGCGCGTCGTTTTGTGAGCCGGTTTGAGTGCGCTGGAAAGTGGGTCACCACATAACCCCCCTCCCAGAACCGGCGATACATCCCCCAATGTCCACAGTCTGGATCGGCCTCTGTTTGGGAGGTCTGCCCCTGCGCCGCGGTGCCTGAGCCCGGACCGGCTGCACCAAGTCCACATGGGCCAGTTTGAGTCGGTGCACTGTGAAAACCTCAACTCTCCCCCCAATGTCCAGCACGAACGTGGACCCGTTGTTCCTGATCACCTTAAACGGCCCCTCGTAGGGCCGCTGTAGCGGTGCCCAGTGTCCGCCCCATCGTACAAAAAGAAACTTTCAGTTCTGCAGGTACTTGGGTACTCAGGTCGGGCTCTGTCCATGCTGTGAAGTGGGTATGGGGGCCAGGTTACCGAGCCTCTCACGTAGTCTGTCCAGGACTGCTGTGGGTTCTTCCTCTTGCCCCCTTGGGGCTGGTATGAACTCTTCTGGGAAGACCAGGGGTGCGCCGTACACCAACTCGGCCGACGAGGTGTGCAGATCCTCCTTGGGCGCCGTTCGGATTCTGAGCTGGACCCAGGGAAGTTCGTCCACCCAGTTAGGCCCCTCCAGGCGGACCATGAGAGCCGACTTCAGGTGACGGTGGAAGCGCTCCACTAGTCCGGTCGACTGTGGGTGGTAGGCAGTTGTGTGGTGTAGCTGCGATCCTAAAAGGTTGGCCATAGCTGACCACAGGCTGGAGGTGAACTGGGCGCCCCTGTCGGAGGTAATGTGGGCCGGTACCCCAAAGCGTGCTACCCAGGTTGCGATCAGCGCTCAGGCACAGGATTCGGAGGTGGTGTCGGTGAGCGGGACCGCCTCTGGCCATCTGGTGAACCGGTCTATCAGAGGTAGGAGGTACCGCGCTCCTCGCGACACTGGCAGGGGCCCCACGATATCCATATGGATGTGGTCGAACCTTCGGCGGGTGGGTTTGAACCGCTGCGGCGGAGCCTTGGTGTGCCGCTGCACCTTGGCCGTTTGGCACTGCATGCACGTTTTGGCCCATTCACTGACCTGTTTACGCAGTCCATGCCACACGAACCTGTTGGCGACCAGCCGGACGGTTGTCCTGATGGAGGGGTGCGCTAAGTTGTGAATGGATTCGAAAACCTGCCGGCGCCAGGCTGCTGGGACAACGGGGCGGGGTTGGCCGGTAGCTACGTCACATAGTAGGGTCCTCTCACCTGGGCCTACGGGGAGGTCTTGAAGCTGCAAACCGGAGACTGCTGTTCTGTAACTGGGGATCTCAGCGTCTGCCTGCTGTGCCTCTGCCAGCGCTGCATAGTCCACTCCCTGGGACAGGGCCTGTATGGTAGGTCTGGAAAGTGCGTCTGCCACGACGTTGTCCTTTCCAGAGACATGCCGGATGTCCGTCGTGTACTCGGAGATGTAGGACAGATGTCACTGCTGGCAGGACGACCAGGGTCGGACACCTTCATGAACGCAAAGGTAAGAGGTTTGTGGTCTGTAAACGCGGTGAAGGGCCTACCTTCTAAGAAGTATCTGAAATGCCGGATTGCCAGGTATAGTGCCAATAGGTCCTGGTTGAAAGCACTGTATTTGAGTTCAGGTGGTCGTAGGTGTTTGCTGAAGTACACCAGGGGTTGCCAGCGACCCTCGATGAGTTGTTCCAGCACTCCACCAACTGCTGTGTTGGATGCGTCCACCGTGAGGGCAGTAGGAACGTCCGTTCTGGGGTGCACTAGCATCGCGGTGTTTGCCAAGGCTTCTTTGGTTTTAACGAAAGCGGCTGCAGCCTTTTCGTCCCAGGTAATGTCCTTGCCCTTACCTGATATTAGAGTGAACAGGGGGCGCATGGTTCGGGCTGCTGAAGAGAGGAAACGGTGGTAGAAATTCACCATACCCACGAATTCCTGCAGGCCTTTGATTGTGTTGGGTCGGGGGAAGTGGCGGACCGCGTCTACCTTGGCGGGCAGCGGGGTTGCCCCGTCTTTAGTAATCCTGTGGCCCAGGAAGTCGATGGTGTCGAGTCCGAACTGGCATTTGGCTGGATTGATTGTAAGGCCGAATTCACTCAGGCGGGAGTAGAGCTGGCGGAGGTGGGACAGATGCTCCTGACAACTACTGCTGGCTATGAGGATGTCGTCCAAATAGATGCATGCAAAGTCCAGGTCGCGTCCCACCGCGTCCATTAGCCGCTGGAAAGTCTGTGCGGCATTCTTTAGACCAAACGGCATTCGGAGGAATTCGAAAAGTCCGAACAGGGTGATAAGTGCTGTTTTGGGGATGTCGTCCGGATGTACCGGGATTTGATGATATCCCTGGATAAGGTCTATCTTGGAAAAGATCCTTGCACCATGTAGGTTTGCTGTAAAGTCTTGAATGTGCAGCACAGGGTAGTGGTCTGGCGTTGTAGCCTCGTTCAGTCTGCGGTAGTCGCCGCATGGTCTCCAGCCTCCCCTTGCCTTGGGCACCATGTGAAACGGGGAGGCCCATGGGCTGTCGGACCATCATATGATCCCCAATTCCTCCATCTTCTTGAACTCCTCCTTCGCCAGTCGGAGATTGTCCGGGGGAAGCCTTCGAGCACGGGCGTGGAGGGGTGGTCCCTGGGTCGGGATGTGGTGCTGTACTCCGTGTCTGGGCATGGCTGCCGTGAACTGCGGTATCAGTACTGATGGGAAATCCACCAGGACCCTGGTGAATTCATCGTCGGACAGCGTGATGGAGTCCAGGTGTGGGGCTGGCAACTTGGCTTCACCCAGGGAGAATGTTTGAAAAGTTTTGGCGTGGACTAGTCACTTCCCTTGCAAGTCGACCAGCAGGCTGTGAGCTCGCAGAAAATCCGCCCCCAGGAGTGGTTGTGCCACGGCGGCCAGTGTGAAGTCCCACGTGAACCGGCTGGAGCAGAACTGTAGCCGCACCGTGCGGGTGCCATAGGTTCGTATTGTGCTGCCATTTGCGGCCCTCAGGGTGGGTCCCGGTTCTCTGTTGCGGGTGTCGTAACTCATTGGAGGTAAAATGCTGATCTCCGCTCTGGTGTCGACCAAAAAGCAGCATCCCGACTGCTTGTCCCAGACGTACAGGAGGCTGTCCTGATGGCCAGCCGCCGTAGCCATCAGCGGCGGCTGGCCCTGGCGTTTCTTGGGAATTTGCAGGGCGGTCTACAGTGGCGGGCCTCTGTGCCCCACCGCTGGTGGTAGAAGCACCATTGTTCGTTGGGCTCTGCTGCCGGGCCTGGTCTGATCTGTCTTTGGGCACGCGGCTTGGTGATCTGTGCGACAGACGCCGCTCTCTCCTTCTTGGCATTCCACAGCACATCTGCCCGGGCCGCCACCTTCCGGGGTCGCTGAAATCTGCGTCAGACAGCAGCAGGCATATGTCCTCGGGCAGTTGCTCTAGGAACGCCTGTTCAAGCATGAGGCAGGGTTTGTGTCCTTCAGCCAGGACCAGCATCTCGTTCATTAATGCCGACGGCACCCTGTCTCCCAAACCATCCAGGTGCAGTAAGCGGGCAGCTCGCTCGCGCTGTGAGAGTCCAAAAGTCCTTATGAGCAGGACTTTGAATGCTGTGTATTTGCCGTCCTCCAGGGGCGACTGTATAAACTCCTCAACTTGTGCAGCTGTGTCCTGGTCGAGGGAGCTCACTACGTAGTAGTAGCAAGTGGAATCCGAGGTTATCTGCCGAATGTGGAATTGTGCTTCTGCTTGTTCGAAACATAGGCGAGGTCGTAGCGTCCAGAAGCTTGGCAGTTTTAACGAAACTGCATGAACAGATGCAGCGTCGGTCATCTCTGGTCCAAATATCCTTTGGGCCGTCGGGGTCACCAAATGTAGCGGTGTGCTACACACAGCGCTAGAATAACCACACGGAGTCGGTGAGTTGGAGTTGCGAAAAAAGAGGTTTATTCAAACTTTGCAGCCTGCTTTAAAGCCTTCCCATTCCTGCCCTCCCTGGGCGGGACGGCTGTGGGGAATGCATATTCGCAGACCCTTCCTGCGCGCGGGTTTTTCCCCCTGCTGGTGAAGATGGCCTGGCGCCCTTTTTGGGAGCGGCCTCTCTGCCGGTGCGCGTCGTTTTGTGAGCCGGTTCGAGTGCACTGGAAAGTGGGTCACCACAGGGTGATTGGGACTGATAGAGATGGTGTCACGAACATGAAGGGCTGAATGGTCTATTTCTACATGAACGGTGAAAAATATCCAATATAGGGATCTGATGAAGGTCACCTTGAAATGCATAGAGAAGCTGAAGATGCCAGGTGTTCCTTATGGGAACAGCAATGCTCCTAAAGATGCTACAGGTAAAATTTAGACTGCCCCGGTCTCCCACATTCCTTGTCAAACTTGACTCAAAAACCCTTCCTCGTATTTAACACAGTGCCAGCAAACAACAAGCAGCTGCTTACTTTTCCGGAAACCAGGTGCCAGATCTCATCTCCACCCTGCCCACTTCAGGTAGAAGTGAATGTCAGCAGTTCATTAAAGTAGTAAAATGATTAAACCTGGTGTGATCTCATGCTGATAGGCAAAGAAATTAACTGAAGGCTATTGTCTTTAAGGTCTGCTCAATGCTTTTATTATATTGGTTGTGCTAACAAGAAAAGCAATAAGCAACACGCAAGAAATTCTCACAGTTACAGCTGCATGGCCATTTTATTTACAAGCGTACATTTCCCCAAACTAATACCAAGCATGAAAAAGATATAATTTAATTATTCTTGCTTCAGAGAAGATCGTACTGTACATCAACATTTTAACCTGATTACAGATGTTATAAATCTACCATGCAGCTGTTACCCAGAATTCTCTATCCAAGTCAGCATGAGAAGAAAGAAGGTCACAGCTACATAATCCGTTGCATTCCGAAGAGAAGAATTCCCACTCACAAAAAAAAACAATTAACCTTTACAATATAGTGAATCTCGAAAAACTGCAATTGCTGCTGAGTGGCTTGGGATTTCATAGCAGCATAGTTAATGAGGCAATGAAGGCTGAACATAAATATGGGACTGGAGCTAAAAGAAGCTAGAGACACAATTAATTCAGTTTTCTCAATTGCTGATATCTTGAAGATTAAATCATATTGTTTCTTGAGAGAAGAATGAAACTATGGTCTCAGAAACAATATTTGCAACCATTCACTTTTTGCATTGAAGACTCTCAGACTGTTGAATAAACCTAAGATTATTATAAGTGGCATATCATCAAACTATTTAACTCTAATCATTCCATTCCTACCCTGTTCCTACTCTTGACATTTTAAAAGATATCACCATTGCCAATTTCTTGGCATAAACATTGCCTGGAAATTTAACTAACTAGACCAACTACATTAATACTGTGTCTTCAAGATAAGCCTGCCTATCCGGCAGTGAGTCGCTCATCGTCGGATACTCCCATACCTCCAAGGTATTAATCACGAGTATAATGGAATAACTTTCATTTTCCTGCATGAGTGCATGCGAACTAAAGAAGCTTGATGCCATTCAGGATAAAGTCTCCTACTTGATTTAAATACTTCCTGTATGTAACCATTCATTTCCTTCATCACTGGCATCCGTGTGTGCAAACTATAAAATAACTTACAGTTGCTCACTTAAGTGAATATGAAAGTGGCTTTTTAAAAAAAAATAGCCCCCCCCCACCTTTTTATTCTGGTATCCTCACCCTTCCATTCCAGTCCTGAAGAAGTGTCTCAGCCTGAAATGTCAACTGTTTGTTCATCCCATAGATGCTCCCTGATCTGCTGATTTCCTCCAGTATTTTGCGTGCATTGCTCTGGATTTCCAGCACCGGCAGAATCTCTTGTGTTTATAATATGAAAGTACCTTAAGCTTACAGTACTGTGCAAAAGTCTTAGGCACATATATATAGCCAGAATGCCTAAGACATTTGCACAATACTGTATTTGTCAACGTGAAGTGAAGAGCGATTTTATAAATCTGGCAAGAGTAAAGGATGTTGGGAGTGACAAGGGTGGAGTGCCATGGCGGGCTGTGGGACAGGTGGCAGAGACAGGTAACAGGGAGCAGGGGCAGGGGTGGCACACATAGCCAGCCAGCCCTGAGTCACCAAGCAAGGTCATTTGATTCCAAACAATTGGTTTATTCATCATTACAAAACATTTATCTGGTGCTTCCCACTCCCTCCCCTCTCCCTTCATTTTTTCCCAACCATGATTCCCCTCTTCCTGCCCCCTTCCCACTTTCAGTTGACAATGGCAACCCATATCAGAATCAGGTTTATCATCACTCACATATATCATGAAATTTGTGTTTTTTTTGCAGCAGTGCAATGCATGCCTAGGACTTTTGCACAGTACTGTAACTCCTACCACTGAGAATGCTAAGGAAAGAAGGCACATAGTAACACAAACACCTGCAGGTTCCAAGTTGCGCACTGCGCACTGTCTTATCTTGGAAATATAATGTCATTCCATTATCAACACCGAGTCTAAATGCAGGGAAGCCCTATTCAATAACACATCCTCAGAAGTGTTACAGTGATTCTAAAGGGTGGCTCATCATCATATTCTCAAACACAATTTAAGGACAAGCAAGAAATACTGGTCTCTGCTGTTATGACCGCATCCAATCAGGAACAAGGTAATTTTTCTTTCTGTACCTTCACAATATGGAAGATCCATTGCAACTCTACATCCAAAGTAAATTTATTATCAAAGTACATATATGTCATCATATACAAAGCTGAGATTCATTTTCTTGCAGGCATTCACAGTAAAGCAAAGAAGTGCAATAGAATCAGTGAAAGACTTTTGTCACACAAAGACTGGCAAACAACCAATGTACCAAAAAGACAACCTGTGCAAATAAAACAGTAAATAATACTGAGAACATGAAAGATAGCCCATAGATAGATAGACAGATAAATAATATTAAAACATGAATCGTAAAGTCCATAAGTTGTGGAATTAGTTCAGAGATGAGGTGAGCAAAATCATCCACGCTGGTTCAGGAGCCTTAATGATTGAAGTATGAGCCATGAGCATTTTGGCTGTGATTATGGGCCAGACCTAAAAGATGATACTGGGGTTGAACTCTCCTTTGTGTGAAAATGCAAATGCATTGAACTTAATTGGAGATCTGGCTGGCAATTTGTCACTTGCTCTATGATGTTGGTTCTACGTAGGGAGGAATGGCAATCTGATAACTTTATGCGTTCTTGAGGGAATTACAGTGATGCATTCTTGAGGCACTTGCCACCTGTTCTGGAACTAAAATAATCTCAACGGAGTAGAACTGCAGTAAGGTAGGAAGATAAGATGCCTGTGAATTAATTTCTTTGAATGAATTGGGTAATCTTAAATCCATGTAATATTACCCTTTCAAGCATCTTTAAATATTTTATTTTTAGCTTTTTAAGAACTAATATTTTAGGAATTTTAGTTACGATTCATTCTGGATATTTTTGAACGCTTTTGAATTTTAATAATGGCTGAGATAATCAAAAATAGTCATATTTGGCCTCTGTTAGTTAAGCCTCAAAGTTAGATGGCACAATAAAGTAGTGGTTAAGACAACACTTCACAGGGCAGACGGCCAGGGTTCACTTCCCACCGCTATCTGTAAGGAGTTTGTACGTTCTCCCAGTGACCTTGTGGCATTTCCTCCAGGTGCTCTGGCTTCCTCGCACAATCCGAAGATGTACCGGTTGGTAGGTTAATTGGTCATTGTATATTGTCCCGTGATTAGCGTAGGGTTAAATCGGGGGATTGCTGGGCTGCGTGGCTCGAAGGGGAGGAAGGGCCTATTCACACTGTATCTCAATCAATCAATCAATCAATAAATAAATATGTTTGCAGTGTCAGTTGCTGTAAATAAATTTCTCTGGATGGTATATCTCCAATGAAGCAGTGCAGATGCAGGGCCTGCTGAAAATAACAGGTATCATTTAGAAGGGCCAAGCCATATTGGAGCCAGCATTGTTGATGAAATTGTTACTTGAAAATCCACACAACATAAGTGTAGACCAGATGAACCACATCTTTTAAATTCAATGCTATTATTTCATCAACACTTCTAGTCTGCCATTGTGAGGATTCTACACACAATTCGGAGTGTCAATAAATTTTCCCGTGGTCTGCAGCCATTGACAGCAGCAATCCTAGAATAAATTAATGTGGGACCCGACCAGATTTATCAGACTCATCCATCTAAAGGAAAGCAAACCTCAGCTCTTTGCAGCTCAGCATGGTTGAATGTAAGGTCATGGGCCAGATGTGAAAGGAAAGTGTCAAGCTTGCTGAGGATCCCTGCAGGAAATGTTTCCTAGTGAATCAGGGAGGCAGCAAAACACTTCGTCACTTTGTGTTTATTGGTATGCGTCTTATGCATTCTGTTGAAATTGTTTGGCAGCGAGAATTTAGTTCCTATCTCTCTCCTGCTCTGTTGCTTTGGATTTTATTTTTCATTGAGTTTAAGTTCAAATTTAGTTATCATTCAGCCAGATATAAATATCGCCAAATGAAACAAGGTTCCTCTGGGGTCAAGGTTCAAAGATTCAAAGTACATTTATTATCAAAGTATGCATGCAGTATACAACCCTGAGATTTGTCTTCCCCACAGACAGGTAAAAAACAAAAAAACATTCAAAGAAAACATCAAACTCCTAATGCGGAAAAAATAGAACAAATTGTGCAAAAGGCAAAAAATGAGTGAAAAACACAAAATATAAAAATTCAAACCACAGAGTCATGAAAGAGTCCAGGAATGTTCCGTTTTAGTTCGGTTCATTTCAATTTAGCACTGTGTCATTCGCTGACTACAGGCTGCAAGAATGGGACCTGGAATTAAAATGTGTGGCCACTGAGAGATCCTGCTTTCTCTGGCGGACAGAGCGTAGGTGTTCAGCGAAACGGTCTCCCAGCCTGCTTCGGGTCTCGCCAATATATAGAAGGCCGCATCGGGAGCACTAGATGCAGTATATCACCCCAGCCAACTCTCACCCCATCCTCCCGCCACCCCAGTAGGAATAGGGTTCCCCTTGTCCTCACCTACCACCCCACTAGCCTACGGGTCCAACATATAATTCTCTGTGACTTCCGCCACCTCCAACGGGATCCCATCACCAATCACATCTTTCCCTCCCCACCCCCGTTTTCCGCAGGGATCGCTCCCTACGCGACTTCCTTGTCCATTCGTTCCCCCCCACCCCCCATCCCTTCCCACCGATCTCCCTCCTGGCACTTATCCTTGTAAGCGGAACAAGTGCTACACCTGCCCTTACACTTCCTCCCTCACCACCATTCAGGGCCCCAGACAGTCCTTCCAGGTGAGGCGAAACTTCACCTGTGAGTTGGCTGGGGTGATATACTGCGTCCGGTGCTCCCGATGTGGCCTCCTATATATTGGCAAGACCCGACGCAGGCTGGGAGACCATTTCGCTGAACACCTACGCTCTGTCCGCCAGAGAAAGCAGGATCTCCCAGTGGCCGCAAATTTTAATTCCACGTCCCATTCCCATTCTGACATGTCTATCCACGGCCTCCTCTACTGTAAAGATGAAGCCACACTCAAGTTGGAGGAACAACACCTTATATTCCGTCTGGGTAGCCTCCAACCTGATGGCATGAACATCGACTTCTCTAACTTTCGCTAGGCCCCACCTCCCCCTCGTACCGCATCTGTTACTTATTTTTATGCACACATTCTTTCTCTCACTCTCCTTTTTCTCCCTCTGTCCCTCTGAATATACCTCTTGCCCATCCTCTGGGTTCCCCCCCCCTTGTCTTTCTTCCTGGACCTCCTGTCCCATGATCCTCTCGTATCCCCTTTTGCCAATCACCTGTCCAGCTCTTGGCTCCGTCCCTCCCCCTCCTGTCTTCTCCTATCATTTTGGATCTCCCCCTCCCCCTCCCACTTTCAAATCTCTTACTAGCTCTTCTGTCAGTTAGTCCTGACGAAGGGTCTCGGCCTGAAACGTTGACTGTACCTCTTCCTAGAGATGCTGCCTGGCCTGCTGTGTTCACCAGCAATTTTTATGTGTATTGCTTGAAGTACGCCTCCTTCAGTTGCATTGTTTGCTCCTTCTTCAGATTCAAATACAAAACACATTTCCAGCCACACAGGGCACAAATAACACACATGGTTATGACCGCAGAAAAATACACAGTCACAAAAAATAATATAGCCCAATTCCCTGAGTGACATGGTCTGTAGATTGATGGTATACGAGATGTTGTCTTGATCCAGCTTGTTCTTCCATCAAGTGAACACTGGAGGGTAGCACTGAGCAAACACTGGAAAGCAGCACGAATGAGAGGGGCCAGCCCCCAACCCAGTATGGATTCTGGCATATCCACAGAGACTTCTGCTCTCTACCACACCGTCTCTGGTGCCTCCTCCTCTGGGAGGTTTTAGTAAGCAACCCCGTGGCATGAGGGCCTAGTCCACCCCAAGGCAAGGCAGCTCCTCTGTTGTCGGTCTCGCCAATGAACCAACGAACCAGGCTTGCAGCATTCTGCATTACCAATGTCCAACAGGGTCTTGCGATCACAATGAAAATGTCCAAGACAATCAATTGCACCACGGATCACCTCGACACTACAACGGTACGCAACAAATCCAGGAGACAAGACAAAACGGTACACAATAAGTCCAGCTCCATCACTATTGAACAACTCACTAGTGGGGTAGAGCCAAGGTACTTGATGTACTTCAAATCTACCAGTGTCCTGCGATCAAAAAGAAAAGTAAAGGAGGAACAATTCCTCCTTTGGTTGGACCTGAAGTGGCTGCTGCATCTGAGCACACCGCCATCTTACCGAAAATAAATTTTCCCATTGGCTGAGTGGAATGACAAAAATACATCAAAATGCTTATTGTGAGGGAGGGAAGAAGGACTGACCTGGACAGATGAAAGAAAATTGGAGGGCTTTGTGGGAGGAAAGTGTTAGATTGATCTTAGAATAAGTTAAAGGTCAGCATAACATTGTGGACTGAAGGGCCTGTACTGTTCTATGTTCTATGTTCTATAACTTGAATTTAGTCAGTATTCAGCAACAAATCAAGTACATTCTAAATTCTTGTTTTCATATGTACTAAAAGCACTGACCACTATGGTTCAGCACAGCATAAAACAAAGCAGTGGTCGTCAGTATCATCAATTTATAATGAAGTTTCAATACATTCTTAATTTTTCAGGAATTTCCTAATCATAGCCAGTTTACTGCTTAGTAGATTATATGTTAAGCCTCCATACTTGGAGAAGAGAACATAAAAAATAATTAGACTCAGGGTTTCTCAGTAAATGTGTTTTTATTTAATGTGCTTGAAAACAAAGAACATCTCTTACCATCACTGTGAAATGAGAGCAGGTTAATAAACATCTGAAGGTTATTAAACATACAAGATTATGGTTGGATTGTGCGTGCAGAGACTGCAAAGGATTAGGAACACATTTCACTGGGTGGCAGGATTGTGGATTTAAGCACCGCATAGTAGATGTAAGGTCTTGCAGATTATGTCTGCTATTGTGAAATACACAAAGCAGAATTAGGGACGACTATTAGAGCAGTGGGCACAATTCCAAGGTAGAGACTTAGTGAGGAATCTCACAAATGGCAATGAAGCCTCCTTCTGTGTCTTTTCATACTGTCCTTGCCATAATAGGAAGAGCTCTTCCTTTTGTGCACAGGCACAATTGTACACATTTTGATGATTGATAGTTGATATCATTGACACATATAGGAGTCTGAGAGGGATTGACAGGGTGGGCACTGAGAGGCTGTTTCTTGTGACTAGGAAGTGTAGTCTAGGGATGAGGGGTTGGTTATTTAGGATCGAGACAAGGGGAACTGGTTGTTCAAATAGGAACACAAATATTTGGTGTTTACCTCAGGGGTAGTTATTGAACATCTAAAGGCTGAGCAGCATGGATTTCTAAGAACCAGAGAACACACGGACCAAGCTGAACTGTGGGTGTTGTTACAGGATATGATGTAGGAGCAACTGTAAGGGTTGTGTGGCTGTTCATATGTAATAAATAAAATAAAAAATAAAGGCATCCGTTAGTCTTGCGAGACCATGGATCTGCACCTGGAAAGTCTTCACTCTCCAGGGCGAGGCCTGGGCAAGGTTGTATGGACGACCGGCAGTTGCCCATGCTGCAAGTCTCCCCTCGCCCACGACACCGATGTTGTCCAAGGGAAGGGCATTAGGACCCATGCAGCTTGGCACTAGTGTCATTGCAGAGCCCTGTGTAGTTAAGTGCCTTGCTCAAGGACACAACACGCTGCCTCAGTCGAGGCTCGAACTAGCAACCTTCAGGTCGCTAGTCGAATGCTTTAACCACGTGGCCATGTGCCCATACTCATATGTATGTAATAGAACTCCAGAAACTATTAGGGATACTTTCATGTGGAGCAATGTGGCATCCTTTATGAACAGATTTTCTGGAGGCACTCACCCTCCGCTATAGGTTGCTACCTGTAACACCTGATATTGGGATACTCATAGATGGGTGCAGAGACATCCCATACTAACGAAAATCATAGTTCCTTTCATTCAGATAATACAGGAGATTCTAATGAGGATGCCCCCCATGATATTGTTCTGGTTTAGGTGAAAAATAATCAGTTTATAAATACCTCCCTTGAAGGATTCTGATTAAAAACAGGTTAAGAACCATAAGCAAGCAAAGTAGAAGGGTGTCAAGCTTCAAATCTTTCCCTTTCTTCTTAAAAATATTACTGGGGATATTAATATAATTAGTAAGGTCCTCAACATGCCACTATCTTATGAAACAGTTTGTGCAAGTTGTGAACAGATTTTTATGAGGTCATTTTGATAATGTTTGCACGAACTTGATGTTTCTGACACTCTTCAACATTAATATCAGAGAGTACAGGGTGCAGGAAAATAAGTGATGTTGGCATAAAAGACTTCTGTTTGTACTCATCAATTGATTTTACCCTATCGAAGGCTCTTAACCAAGCGCAGCTGTGAGATATCCAGAAAGCAAACAAGAAAGTGTGAGAAAAGTAGCTCAACGATTACAAGTTAATCGTGTGTCCATTAAACGAAATGAGGCTTGAACTCTTGGCTGGGAAGTTGCATGGTACACCTCCTCATCCCGAGTGTTGACACTGGCTTTAGTGTCCTGTGTAATATAAAAGTTATCCCAGGGCAAGAGTTGAGTCAGTGTTGGGGTACGTTAATGTTGTGAGAGAATTAATTGAACCATTTGCTTTGCAGTCTTGACTGAGTTTAGCTCATTACCTGAAGTTTGCACAGTCCGATAGTTCAAATGGTTAATTAAGCCATTGCTGACTTCATTTAAATTTCTAATTCATTCAACCCATTAACAGCCCACAGAGAATTCAGACTGACATAAATAAGACAGAACAACATAATATGCCCCAGCAAACTCTGCAATAGGCTTTGTTTCAGCATGGAACTAAAGGAGCTTATGACCTGATGAAAATGATGTAGCTGATCTAAACCAAATGCTTTTTTGCTGAACTGTGGGGAATCTTTTCTAAGGATTGAAAGAGAATGTGGAACCTTGTAAGAAGGCACAACACTGTGCTAAGTATTTGTGAATAATTGGAGCACAAAACTCCCTGTGAGACCTCCGTGTCTTAAACTAAAATACCATCTCCATGAGTAGCCCAATTTTTGTGGCAGCACTGTGATACAAATGAGGCACAGGTTGAGATTACCAGAATGTCTCCAAGGATTTGCTTTGTATTTAACTGAGAGTATAAATATTTTCTAATATTTTCAGAAGATATTTGTTCCTGGGGGAAGGTAGGGAAGAAGAGGGAGGAGGGGGTGGCACTATTTCAGGTTAGATAAGGCTTCCAGATTCCCTGAACTGAAAGCAAATTCTCCGCTCTCAATGGGATGTTAAAAGAGACTGCTGGAGCAACTCAATGGTTCAGGCTGTATCTGTGAGTCCAGATGAAGGGTTTTGACCTGTAACATCAATTGTTCATTTCTGTCCACAGAAGCTGCCTGACCCTCCCCTTCTCCAGCAGGTTGTTTTCTACTCTGGGTTACAGAATTGTCAGTCTCTAAATGGGCATTAGTCTATGTTGCAAGCATTGCATTTGAGTTTGTGAGAGAAAATTGATCAGGGTTCTATGCATGATTGCCAATTCCCTCACATTCTAAGCAAGGAGAGTTTTGGGATCAGTCATGATCTCCTCCAACAGTAGACTCCCTGTCCAGGTTCACATAGGAATAATAGTAATCAGGTATAATCTTTTGTCTCATGAATCCATAATTGTATCATTGGCTCCAGAGAGACAGGAAGGTCAGTAGAAAACTTCAGTAAGAGCTGAAAGCTTTGAAATACTAAACAACATTCAATAATATGTATTCATGGAATAGAATAACAGGTGAACATGAACAATAAAGAATAATAAACTATAGGTGTAAGTAGGCTGTACTAACGTGTGACATGAGTGAATTTAGTTCCTCAGTTTTATCTTCAGTAAGTCTGAAAAGTCACGTTGTTGGGCGTTCCGTTTTAGATAGGTTGAAATTCTTTTGACTCCTGAAGAGATAAATACATCAGAAAGAGGATTGAAATGAATTTCCACATTTTTTGGAATGCTGGGTTTGCATCAACTCAGAACAGGTAAAAAAAACAAGCAAAGTTTTCCACCAAGAAATGAGCACGAAAATACACCCTCTGTGGTCCCAGATGGCGGAGAAGGAGGCGGAGAGTAAGACTAACTGATTTATGTCAAGTCGAGGAAAAGAGCTCACAGAAATGATGGGAGGTCCTCATCCTTGAGATGTGTCTTAGGAAGAAGGTTTTGTGCAGCAAAGGGGTCACAGGGCACTTGCCAGAGACACCATAAAAACACCTGGCAAAGGAGGGTTCAGAATTTCTCCTTCAGCAGTGAAAATTTCATTCAGTGTCACAATAACTATGCAAGATACAGCAAGGCCACTAAAGCAGAATCAATTGGGTGGAGCTGAAAACAGCAGAAGGAAGAAAAAGTAATTACAGAATGCAGAATATAGTCTTACTGTTACAGAGGAAGTGCAGTGCAGGTAGGCAATAAGGTGACGGGGCCATGATGAGATCAAGAGTTCATGTTTATTATGTAATCGGCCTGTAAAAAGTCTTTTAACAACAGGATAGGCACTTGAGCTTCTGTATCTTTTGTCCAAATGAACATAGAACATAGAACATGTGGAAATCTACAGCACATTACAGGCGTTTCGGCCCACAGTGTTGTGCCGACCATGTAACCCACTCTAGAAGCTGCCTAGAATTTCCCTACTGCACAGTCCTTTATTTTTCTAAGTTCCATGTACCTATCTAAGAGTCTCTTAAAAGACCCTATTGCATCTGCCTCCACCACCGTCGCTGGCAGTGCATTCCACACACCCAGAACACTATGTGTGTAAAACTTACTCCTGGCATCACCCCTGTACCTACTTTCAAGCACGTTAAAACTATGCCCCCTCATGTTAGCCATTTCAGCCCTGGGAAAAAACCTCTGGTTATCCACATGATCTATGCCTCTCTTCATTTTATACACCTCTATCAGGTCACCTCTAATCCTCTGTCACTCCGAGGGGACAGGGCCAAATTCACTCAACTTATTCTCATAAGGCACTCTCTCCAGTCCAGGCAACATCCTTGTAAATCTCCTCTGCACTCTTTCTATCGTATCCACATCCTTCCTGTAGTAAGGCGACTAGAACTGAACACAGTACTCCAAGTGGGGTCTGACCAAGGTCTTATATAGCTGTAACATTACCTCATGGCTCTTGAACTCAATCCCACGGTTGATGAAGGTCATCACAGCATGCGCCTTCCTAGCAGTACTGTCAACTTTTGCGGCAGCTTTGAGTGTCTTATGGACACAGGCTCCAAGATCTCTCTGATCCTTCACTCTGCCAAGAGTCTTAATATTATATTCTGTCTTCAAATTTGACCTACCAAAATGAACCACTTCACACTCATCTAGGTTGAACTCCATCTGCCATTTCTCAGCTCAGTTTTGCATCCTATCGATGTCCTGCTGTAACCATTGACAGCCCTCCACACTATCCACAACACCCCCAATCTTTGTGTCACCAGCAAACTTACTAACCCATCCCTCCACTTCCTCATCCAGGTCATTTATAAAAATCACAAAGTGGAGGGGTCCCAGAACAGATCCCTGAGGCACACCACTGGTCACCGACCTCCATGCAGAATATGACCCATCTACAACTACCCTTTGCTTTCTGTGGGCAAGCCAATTCTGGATCCACAAAGCAAGGTCCCCTTGGATCCCATGCCTCCTTACTTTCTGAATGAGCTTTGCATGGGGAACCGTATCAAGTGCCTAACTGAAATCCAGATACACTACATCCACTGATCTACCTCCACACGCTGAATGTGTGGTCTAACCAGAGTTTTATGGAGCTGCAACATCACCTCATGGCTTTTGAGCTCAGTCGCTCAACTAATAAAGGCCAAAACACCATATGCTTTCTTAACCACCTTTTCGATTTGCGTGGCAAATTTTACAGGATCTGTGGACTTGGATCCCAAGATCTCCCTGTTCCTCTACATTGCTAAAAATCCTTCCATTAAGCTTATACTCTGCCTTCAAGTTCGATCTTCCAAAGTGAATCACTTCACACTTTTCCGAATTGTCCTCCAGTTGCTACTTCTCAGCTCAGTTCTGCATCTTATCAATGTCCCAGTGTAAGCTACAACACCCATCTACAATATCCTCAACATCACTGACTTTCATGTTATCTGCAGACTTACTAACCCACCCTTCCACTTCCTCATCCAAGTCATTTATAAAAATCACAGAGAGCATAGGTCCCAGAACAGATCCCTGAGTCACGGACCACCAGGCAGAGCACACTCCATCTACTACCGCCTTCTGCCTTCAGTGGGAAAGCCAATTCAAATCCATGCAGCCAGCTTTCACTTGCCTCATGACTTTGTGGATGAGCTTACCGTCGGAACTTCGTCAAACACTTATTGAATCTTTATACACGACATCTACCACTTTAACTTCATCAATTTGTTTAGTTACTTCCCTGAAAAAGTCAATCAGGCTTGTAAGGCATGACCTTGCCCTCACAAAGCCATGCTGACTATCACTAATCAGACTATGCTTCTCCAAATGCTCAAAATTCCTCTAGGAATCCTCTCTAATAGCTTGCTCATCACTGATGTAAGACTCACTCGTCTACAATTCCAAGGTTTACCCTAATACCTTTCTTGAATAAATTGGGCAGAGCAGTTGCCATTCCAAGCAGTGATGCACCAGGATAGAATGCGTTGTATGTTGGATCTATAAAAAATGTTAAGGGTCCACAGAACATACTGAATATCCTTAGCTTCTTGAGGAAGTAGAGACACTGGTATGTTTCCTTGGCCATAGCATCAATGTGGTTGAAGCAGGACAAGCTATTGGTGATATTCACACCTAGGAGCTTAAAGATCTCAACCATCTCCACCTCAGTATGTATCATATTGCTGTCAATACAGTTGCATCATTTTAAAGAAAATTGACCCAGCAGAGAATAGTGTCCAGTTATGCTAATCAAGAGAAGTTACATTAAGACAAGAGAGACCTCGGAAGTGAAGTTACAGATAGATCAAAGGAAAAGTTTATTTTGGGCCTTCCATTGGTCAGGATTGACCATGGGTGTTGTGTCCCAGCTGTCTATATGATATGCAAGCCAGGGCAGTACTGCATGGAGGGAAAACTGTTGCCCATGCAGCAAACTTCCCCTCTCCACGCAGCTGATGAATCTGAAGTAAGGGCAGACATTGATACCATTTGGTACCAGCAGTGTCGCAGGAGTTGCCAGTCAGCATTGAACTCAACATGGGACTGTCTTAGGGTCTCCAGCTCTGGATTTTTCCTCAGGGTATAATCCTGAAGCCTTCCCTACAAGGCAGTGGAGATTTGAGATTAGAGTTGTCCTTCTCCTAGATGAGCTACCAACCACAGCAGATGAGTCCCGTCGGCCCGAAGCTCCTGGTTTTAAGGCACCAGTAACCCACCTTTGCCCCTTCTCCTATCAGTAGAAATGGTTCTGACAGACTTAATAGCTAAGCCACACATGAAGGCCAGGAGCTGGACTTTGTTGTCAGAGGCTATTTGAGATGCACGCCCTTGGGGACATTTATTAGGTAGGGGGAGCTTGTCCCTACAACCACCCCCGGCTATAACAACCTTTAGGAACAGGAAAAGTTTATAATATTGTTAAAAAGGCATTGATAAAGAAATGGGAAGTAGAATATGAGAATAGTCAAGTGAGAAGCAAAACAAAATGTTAAAGTTTCTGTAGCTATGCAAGTACAAATAAGATTGGTTCAAGTTAACATGAGTCACTTATAGCCTGATATTGGGGAAATTATATTGTGGAATAAGAAAATGATAGATTGAAGGATAATTAATCATGCAGATCCGATTACCTGAATCCTAGGGCTTAGAAGGCAGATGCATGAGGTATCATCTTCCAAAATTCCATAGATTCCAGAATGGTTCACACAGATTGGAAGGCAGCAGATACTGTATAATCAAGTATTTAGAGAGGAATGAAAGAGTAAATAGAAATCTGTGGACTATTTAGCCTGTCATCAGTAATATGAAAGGTTGAGCAAAGACACTGATTCTGAAAGGGAAATCAATCATATTTAACAATTGTAGTGATGATACAAAGCTAGGTGTAGCATGGGCTATGAGGAAATTGCAAAAATGCTTCAGGAGGAAGTAGACAGGTCAAGTCAATGACTTACGCTTCTATTTCTTATGCTGCTTGTGATTCTTCAGGAGTAACGGAGGATGCTGCAAGTCTCCACGTGCTGATGGACCCTGCACTTTATGTGATAACTACCTCTATTATATTCAGCAGGGCCAATTCAGTGTCCCAACCCAGGCCCTCAATTCCCCAACATACAAGTAGTGCATGCAGCAGAATAAACAAATCATAACCTCATTTGCTGTTTTATCTGTGATGATGACATGTATCAGTGAAGGGAAAACATGAAATGACCATCTGCACGTAGACAGGGTGACAGTTTTATCGTGACAACTGAGCATAGGTTAACCTTTGGATCGGTTAAAAATAAAAGTGAAATTGTTTGTGCCTTCAGCAAGCAAAAAACAAGTTGCTTTCATTTGAAGATGCTGAACTCCATGTTTTCAAGTTGATCCGTTATAATTTATCTTCAAGCAAGCAAAGTTTTTTTTCTGCCTTTATCCCCCTATATTTTTGAATAAGCAGCTAGCGATAGTGTGTTTGTCTGTGCATTTTAATGCCTGAGTAACTAACTTAATTCTTCTCTGCAAACACTTTTCTCTTGAGAACTCATCACTCATTATTATTTCAAGCTGCACAGATAGTTTTGTTAATTATGATGCTTTCTTAAAATTCACCTTACTATTGAGTCTCTCCCATTAGCGATATGCAAATACATGTAAATCACCGTATTTTGCAGCTCGTGACATAGAGAAACCCAGGTCCTAAAAATGAGGTTTTCCAACTTTCATCAGCATAGTCAAGGGAGCTGGTTGACCTCAAAGGCTGGAGGGCAAGGAATTCTGTATTACTTATTTATTCTTTCCCATTTTTTTCTCAGGCAGCAGATCTACAACAATACTGTGCAGAAGTCTTCAGCACATATATATAGCTAGGGTGCCGAAGACTTCTGTACAGTACTGTAGTAATTTTATGTATTGCACTGCATGGCTGCTTCTGCAAAAGGAAACAAATTTCTGATGTATGTGAGTGATGATAAACCTGATTCTGATATGTGTCTCCATTGTGGACTGAGAGTAGGGAGCGGGCAGGGAGAGGGAACCACCAGAGAGACATCCTGTAATGATCAATAAACCAATTATTTGGAATCAAGTGACCTTGCCTGGTGTCTCAGGGCTGGGTGTGTCTGCACCTGCGCCACCTCCCTCCCACGCTTGGCACTCCTTTTCTGCCACCGATCATATATACCTCCCCCAGCCCTCTATCCTCGCCATTCCCAACATTGTTTCCTTCTGCCAGATTTACAAACTCACTCTCCACTCCACCTTGACAAATATATATAATGTACCTAAGAGTTTTGCACGGAACTGTTATTTTTTGCTCCAGTAAATGGCAAAATTCATTATGAGGGTTTAAAAGGGAGATATATGAAAATGAGGTTTTGGACAGTTGTGAGCTGCTTGTTAGTGAATAAATTCAGTCTCATAGAGCAGGAGATCCCAACCTGGGTCCACAGACTCCTTGCTTAATAGCATTGGTCCATGACATAAAAAAGGTTGGGAACCCCTGCCCTAGAGTCATTCCCATCTAAACTGATTAGATTAGATTATGAGGACACGCAGTCCTCTTTTATTGTCATTTAGTAATGCTTGCATTAAGACATGATACAATTTGTTCCTCCAGAATGATATCACAGAAACACAAGACAAACCAAGACTAAAAAAAACTGACAAAAACCACAGAATTATAACATATAGTTACAACAGTGCAAGCAATACCGTAACTTGATAGAAGAACAGACCATGGGCACAGTAAAAAGTCTCAAAGTCTCTCGAAAATCCCATCATCTCACGCAGACGGTTGAAGGAAGCTTCCAGCGCCATAATCTTGCCGATGCAGCATCATGGAAGCACCCCGACCACAGTCCGATTCCGAGTCCATCCAAAAACTTCGAGCCTCCGACCAGCTCTCCAACACCGAGCACCGAGCACCGAGCACCACCTCTAACGAGCGCTTCGACCCCCGGCCCCGGCAACAGGCAATAGGCAAAGCCGAGGATTTGGGGCCTACCCCTCCGGAGATTCTCGATTGCACAGTCGCAGAAATTTCTCCAGATGCTCCTCTGTGCTTCTCACGGCTGTCTCCATCAAATCAAGATTGTGCACGGCATCCTAGTTCACAAATACGATATCAATTCAGAGCGGCCGCGTGCGCCACCATCTTCTCCTCCCCCATTACTGATGTGCAAACTTGCAATAATCTTATATGAATATAAAGTTTGTGATTCAACTGACAGAGCATAGCTCTCCTCCATTATAGGCTCTCCTCCATTATGTCCTGTTTAACTTCAGAGAAAATAAGAAGTCCGATATTTGATACATCCTTTAAATTTGAGCAAATCTGGTGACCTTTTATCCAATATTTTCATTTAATTTGATTTATTACTTTTTCAATCTTTTTTTTTCCGAGTTTAAGATATGATCAGGAAGTCTTTCTTTCTTTTTTTTTGGGTCATATCCTCAATATGGACTGCCCAGTCCTGTTTTTGTTTTTTTTTCTATAGTGTAATTTTTTTTTCTTTTCATTAAAAATCCAATGTTTTTTTCTTTTCTCTTCATAAACTGATAAGAGGAGAATTGCTATTGTAATTTTCTTTCTATTATATATTTCATACTAGTTTAGCAATATCTATGATTTTGACAATGTCTATCTTAATCTCGGTTTATATTGTTACTGATATATATATTTGAGATAATTTTCCTCTTGATTGTATTTATGCTCCTTTTAAATCAATAAAAAGATTAATAAAGAAAGAAAAGAAAGACCAGAGCACACCATAAAACAATGGCAAGGTTATGAATATGGCAAACTTTTAATACATTCAGCAGCTAATACATGTATGCTATGTGACAGCAAAAATGCAAAACCATTCTTCCATAATGATGATGTGAGGCTTGACATCAATCCAGGTTATGGTATTATTGAATAAACATACGTGTTAAAATAACTGTTAAGTGATCCACAACTTAATCTACCTATTTTATATGTATATAGAATACACCTGATGTGTGAGTGTCCTTGGAAAGATTTGGATTTATGAAATTATATGAAGGAACCATTTAAAAAGCAAATGATACAGTCAGTGGCTTAGAAATAAGACATTGATGGTTGACAAGGGTCGATGTATGAAGAATAATTCCTTCTCTCTTTTGTGATGTGCATCTGGCCTGTCATTTCCAAGGGTTTCAGCAATCTCGCTGTCAGAGCCTGGCATATATATTGGTAAAGAGCAGCTCTTTTGTCTGCCCTCAGCAACAACTATAATATATATCTCAAATCTCTCAGTGTTTACAAAGGCCTTTCGTTCAACAATCAATGTGACTTATTGTGAGCCTTGACTGCTTTGTTCTGGAGCATAAACAAAGAGTATTAAGCCCTGTGAGAGATCAGCAGTTAACCCTCAAAAATTCATAACTGGTTTTATTGCTGTGTAAATAGAAATGGAGCATCAACCTGAATTAAAAGACTTTCTGCTGGTGCTAAGACAAATCTCATTCTTCTGTTAATCAAGCTCTCTTATTTCATACCACATTGAGTTCTATTTCCAAAACATATATTGCATCAGCAAGCAAATGTTCCTGACATTTGTCACACTTGAGACAAGCAATCTTCTGTTGTCTAATCTGAAGACATTTTATCTATTAACCTGTGATTTTTTTTAAATTCTGCTTTTCAGATCCAAATACTCATGGTCATAATCATAGTCATACTTTCCCCCAGGATCAATAAAGTATGACTATGACTATGACTATGACTATTTGGATCTGCTCTGTGGCCGGGCTGTTCAGATTAAGTGCTCTGCAAAGTCCTATTGCAGGCTGATGCCCTGAAAGTCTGCTGTAGGACGTTGGAGATTCTGCAATGTTTAGCATCATCACAACAACGTAATGATCCTCTGTTAAATGCTTTATAATGTTATCGCTAAGCTAAAGGCACAAGTTAAGAAAAACGTTACTGTCCGAACTATTTAAGAGCAGTTTCTCAGAGTCGACTTGCAAAGACAGTCAGAAAAAGTGCCACTTTTCCAACCCATTCCAGAGATTCGAATGTAAAGGTCAGTCTAACACTCCAAGGCAGCACAGAGAATACTACTGGATGTGCCAACATTTTGAAGAGACAATACAAGATATTGTTTATTTCTTTTGGAAGTATCTTCATTGAGTTGCTGTCACATGATCGGATATTTGCAGTATTGAGCAGGTGGACACGTGTACCTAATAAAGTGGACACTGAGGCTACGTCCACACTAGACTGGATAAATCTGTAACTGAAGCTTTTTCTCTTCATTTTGACCCTCCGTCCACACTGAAATGGCATTTTCCTCCCCCAAAAACAGAGCTTCTAAATCTGAAAACGCTGGTTGGCCGTTATAGTGTGTACGGGGTAACCAGCTAATTTTAAAAACGCTGTCATGATGTGCTGGAACAAATGGTGATGACAGTGCGGCATTTCATTGTTTTCTTGAATGCAACCTCCAACACCACAACAGCGATATCTGACAATAGATGTGTAACATCCTAATGTAACATTGTATGGAAATACAAGATAACACTGATGTAGACACATTTTATGCATTTAAAAAGGTGCTTTATTAATGTATTGCTTGTGCAAACATTCAATAGATGCAATTGTCACTTTTGCCCAGTAAATCGTTTTATTGCACGTTAAATACAGCAAAATAATGCACAAAGACATGGCAAAAGTAAAGGCAAACAAATGAGGTAACAGCAAATTTCAATTTTGCCCAGTAACAAGCCTTATTGCATTTAGTTGTAGCTGTCGTCCCTTTCATCGGCGAAGAGACTATGGCTATAGGAAATGTTCCTGGACAAACGCGCATCAAGTCTTTCGTTTGGCAATTTCCTTTTAAGATTTTCTAGTCTGTAACTGGACAAATGCACACCAAGTCATTCATTTGGCAATTTCCTTTTAAGTTTTTCTAGTCTGTAACTGGACAAACGCGCACCAAGTGTACTGTTTACTCTGCTTGTTTTCTGTGTGTCCTGCGCATGCCCAGTAGGAGGAGATTCGCTCAAATATCCATTTTAATATGGACGGAGGTATTTTCAAAAATGCCTGGTGTGGATGCCTATCGTTTTTACGGGAAACTTTTTAAAATTATCCGGTCTAGTGTGGACGTAGCCCGAGTGTATATCGGCCACAGGAAATTGCCCCTTCTTCAATTCCTGTTCTCCTGTAAGTATTGACCCAGAGTTCCTCCAGCAGATTGTTTGTAAATACAGTATGTTTGTTTTATCTCCATGTCCTTCCATGGTAATCTGGCTCCCACCATTTGATGCTCGCCACCTTCAGTCCCATTAATCTTCTTTAAATTTTTATCTACATCTTCTGTTACTCAGTTTCATGTTCCAATAGCATGGTACGGCAGCGTTGTATTGCTGAATTGAATAGAGAATAAGATCATCCTCGGTATGGCTCGTAGAATATGAAGATGCAGCCTACAATTGATGTCAGTATCACTGATCAAAGTGAAGAACATAACAACATAAGAAATAGGAGCAGAAGTAAGTTTTCTGGCACGTAGAGCCTGCTCCACCGTTCACTAAGATTGTGGCTGATCTGACCATGGACTCATCTCCACCTACCTACCTTTTCCCCATAAACCTTAATTCCCCTACTATGCAAAAATCTATCCAACTTTGTCTTAAATATATTTACTGAGGTAGCCTCCACTGTTTCATTGGACAGAGAATTCCATAGATACATCACTGTTTGGGAAAATCAGTTCCTCCTCATCTCCATCTTAAATTTACTCCCCTGAATCTTGAGGCTATGTCCCTTAGTTCTAGTCTCACCTACCAGTGGAAACAACTTCCCTGCCTCTATCTTATCTATCCCTTTCAGTATTTTATATGTTTCCGTAAGATCTCCTCTCATTCTTCTGAATTCCAGTGAATACAGTCCCAGGCAACTCAATTTCTCCTCATAGTCTAACCCTCTCATTTCTGGAATCACTCTGGTGAACCACCTCTGCACCGCCTCCAAGGCCAGTATATCCTTCCTCAAGTAAGGAGACCAGAACTGCACGCAGTACTCCAGGTGCGGCCTCACCAGTACTCTGTATAGTTGCAGCATAACTACCCTGCTCTTGAATTCAATACCTCTAGCAATGAAGGCCAACGTTCCATTTGCCTTTTTGATAGCCTGCTGCACCTGCAAATCAACCTTTTGCAATTCATGCACAAGCACTCCCAAGAGCATTTGCTACTGTTGTTCAGGAGAATTTAAACTAATATGGCAGGGGGATGGGAACAAGTGCAGAGAGACAGAGGGGTGTAAAATGAGGGTAGAAGCAAAAAGTAGTAAGGTGAAAAGTAAAAGTGGCAGGCAGGCAAATCCAGGGCAAAAATCAAAAAGGGCCACTTTTCAACATAATTGTATAGTGGCTAAGAGTGTTGTAAAAACAAGCCTGAAGGCTTTGTGTTTCAATGCAAGGAGCATTCGTAACAAGGTGGATGAATTGAATGTGCAGATAGTTATTAATGAATATGATATAGTTGGGATCACAGAGACATGGCTCCAGGGTGACCAAGGATGGGAGCTCAACATTCAGGGATATTCAATGTTCAGGAGGGATAGACATGAAAGAAAAGGAGGTGGGGTAGCATTGCTGGTTAGAGAGGAGATTAACGCAATAGAAAGGAAGGACATTAGCCGGGAGGATGTGGAATCGATATTGGTAGAGCTGCATAACACTAAGGGGCAGGAAACGCTGGTGGGAGTCGTGTACAGGCCACCTAACAGTCGTAGTGAGGCTGAGGATGGTATTAAACAGGAAATTAGAAATGCGTGCAATAAAGGAATAGCAGTTATAATGGGTGACTTCAATCTACATATAGATTAGGTGAACCAAATTGATAAGGGTGCTGAGGAAGAGGATTTCTTGGAATGTATGCAGGATGGTTTTCTGAACCAACATGTCGAGGAACCAACTAGAGAGAAGGCCATTCTAGACTGGGTATTGAGCAATGAGGAAGGGTTAGTTAGCAATCTTGTCGTGGGAGGCCCCATGGGTAAGAATGACCATAATATGGAGGAATTCTTCATTAAAATGGAGAGTGACATAGTTAATTCAGAAACAAAGGTTCTGAACTTAAAGAAGGGTAAATTTGAAGGCTATGAGACGTGAATTAGCTAAGATAGACTGGCAAATGATACTTAAAGGGTTGACGGTGGATGTGCAATGGCAAGCATTTAAAGATTGCATGGATGAACTACAACAATTGTTCATCCCAGGTTGGCAAAAGAATAAATCAAGGAAGATAGTGCACCCATGGCTGACAAGGGAAATTCGGGATAGGATCAATTCCAAAGAAGAAACATACAAATTAGCCAGAGAAAGCAGCACACCTGAGGACTGGGAGAAATTCAGAGTCCAGCAGAGGAGGACAAAGGGCTTAATTAGGAAAGGGAAAAAAGATTATGAGAGAAAGCTAGCAGGGAACAAAAAAACTGACGGTAAAAGCTTTTATAGATGTGTGAAAAGAAAAAGATTGGTTAAGACAAATGTAGGTCCTTTACAGTCAGAAACAGGTGAATTGATCATGGGGAACAAGGACATGGCAGACCAATTGAATAACTACTTTGGTTCTGTCCTCACTAAGGAGGACATAAATAATCTTCCGGAAATAGTAGGGACCGAGGGTCTAGTGAGATGGAGGGACTGAGGGAAATACATGTTAGTAGGGAAGTGGTGTTAGGTAAATTGAAGGGATTAAAGGCAGATAAATCCTCAGGGCCAGATGGTCTGCATCCCAGAGTGCTTAAGGAAGTAGCTCAAGAAATAGTGGATGCATTAGTGATAATTTTTCAAAACTCTTTAGATTCTGGATTAGTTCCTGAGGATTGGAGGGTGGCTAATGTAACCCCGCTTTTTAAAAAAGGAGGCAGAGAGAGACCGGGGTATTATAGTCTGGTAAGCCTGACATCGGTGGTGGGGAAAATGCTAGAGTCAGTTATGAAAGATGTGATAACAGCACATTTGGAAAGCCATGAAATCATCGGACAAAGTCAGCATGGATTTGTGAAAGGAAAATCAGGTCTGACGAATCTCATAGAATTTTTTGAGGATGTAACTAGTAGAGTGGATAGGGGAGAACCAGTGGATGTGATATATTTGGATTTTCAAAAGGCTTTTGACAAGGTCCCACACAGGAGATTAGTGTGCAAACTTAAAGCACATGGTATTGGGGGCATGGTATTGATGTGGATAGGGAATTGGTCGGCAGACAGGAAGCAAAGAGTGGGAATAAACGGGACCTTTTCAGAATGGCAGGCAGTGACTAGCGGGGTACCGCAAGGCTCAGTGCTGGGACCCCAGTTGTTTACAATATATATTAATGACTTAGACGAGGGAATTAAATGCAGCATCTCCGAGTTTGTGGATGACACGAAGCTGGGTGGCAGTTTTAGCTGTGAGGAGGATGCTAAGAGGATGCAGGGTGACTTGGATAGGTTAGGTGAGTGGGCAAATTCATGGCAGATGCAATTTAATGTGGATAAATGTGAGATTATCCACTTTGGTGGCAAAAACAGGAAAACAGATTATTATCTGAATGATAGCCGATTAGGAAAAGGGGAGGTGCAACGAGACCTGGGTGTCATTATACACCAGTCATTGAAAGTAGGCATGCAGGTACAGCAGGCGGTGAAAAAGGCAAATGGTATGCTGGCATTTATAGCAAGAGGATTTGAGTACAGGAGCAGGGAGGTACTACTGCAGTTGTACAAGGCCTTGGTGAGACCACACCTGGAGTATTGTGTGCAGTTTTGGTCCCCTAATCTGAGGAAAGACATTCTTGCCATAGAGGGAGTACAAAGAAGGTTCACCAGATTGATTCCTGGGATGGCAGGACTTTCATATGATGAAAGACTGGATTGACTAGGCTTATACTCGCTGGAATTTCGAAGATTGAGGGGGGATCTTATTGAAATGTATAAAATTCTAAAGGGATTAGACAGGCTAGATGCAGGAAGAGTGTTTCCAATGTTGGGGAAGTCCAGAATGAGGGGTCACAGTTTAAGGATAAAGGGGAAGCCTTTTAGGACCGAGATGCGGAAAAACGTCTTCACACAGAGAGTGGTGAATCTGTGGAATTCTCTACCACAGGAAATAGTTGAGGTCAATTCATTGGCTATATTTAAGAGGGAGTTAGATATGGCCCTTGTGGCTAAAGGGATCGAGGGTATGGAGAGAAGGCAGGTACAGGGTTCTGAGTTGGACGATCAGCCATGATCATACTGAATGGCGGTGCAGGCTCGAAAGGCCAAATGGCCTACTCCTGCACCTATTTTCTATGTTTCTATGTCCTTCTGCAACCTTTTACCATTTAAATAATAATCTGATCTTCCATTTTTCCTTCCAAAGTGGATGACCTCACATTTACCAACATTGTATTCCATCTGCCAGACCCTTGCCCACTCACTTAACCTATCTATATCTCTCTGCAGACTCTCCATATCCCCTGCACAATTTGCTTTTCCACTCAAATTCGTGTCATCAGCAAACTTAGATACACTACACTCAGTCCCCTCTTCCAGATCGTTACTGTATATTGTGAACAGTTGCGGGCCCAGCACCAACCCCTGTGGCACACCACTCACCACTGATTGCCAACTAGAGAAACACCCATGTATCCCAACTCTCTGCTTTCTATTGGCTAACCAGTTCTCTATCCATGCTAAACATCATCCCCAACTCTATGCATCCTTATCTTATGGATAAGTCTTTTATGTGGCACCTTATCAAACGCATTCTGGAAATCCAAGTAAATAACATTCATCTGTTCCCCTCTATCCACTGCGCTCATTATATCCTCAAAGAACTCCAGTAAGTTTGTCAACCAGGACCTGCCTTTGCTGAATCCATGCTGCATCTGCCTGATAGATCCAATTTTTTCCCCAGTGTCTTGTTATTTCTTTTTTAATGATAGCTTCAAGCATTTTCCCAACTACCTGTCTAGCCTCTACCTATGTCGTTGATACCCACATGGACCACGACAACTTGATCTTTCTCCTCCCACTGCAAATTCCTCTGCAGGTCAGATAAATTGGCCCGAACCCTGGCACCAGGCAAGCAACACAGCCTTCGGGACATTCTATCCCTGTGACAGAGAACTGAGTCTATTCCCCTGACTACACTATCCCCAATTACCACTACATTTCTCTTCTCTCCCCCCTCTTGAATGGCTCCCTGAACCACAGTTCCATAGTTAGGTTGCTCATCCTTCCTACAGCTCCTACTCTCATCCACACAGGGAGAAAGAATCACAGACCTGCTGGACAAGCTCAAGGGCTGAGGCTCCTCCAGCATTGTCTCTTGGATCCCATGACTCACCTCACTCACAGTCACACCCTCTTGCCCTGACCATAGAACAAATTTGAGACTTCCTCATGTAGGAAAGTACAGCCGTGTTGATGTTAACAAGACATTGTGAGCTTGGCATGGTGGCGAAGCCATCCAAAATTAATTAATGAACATGAAATAAGTTCCATAAGAGCAGAAGATATAGGAGCAGAATTAGGCTGATTGGCACATCAAGTCTGCCTCGCCATTTCAACATGGCTGATCCATTTTCCCTCTTAGCCCAAATCTCTTGCCTTCTTCCTGCATCCCTTCAAGCCCTGACTAATCAAGAATCCGTCAATCTCTGCCCTAAATATACCCAATGACTTGGCCTCCATAGCCAGCTGTGGCAACAAAGGCCACAGATTCACCACTCTCTGGATAAAGAAATTCCTCCTTATCTCCATTCTAAATGGACATCTTTCTATTCTGAGGCTGTGCCCTTTGCTCTTGGATGTCCCCACCATTGGAAATATCCCCTCCAGATCCACTCTATCAAGGGCTTTCAACATTCCACAATAAGGCACCGCATTCAAGAGTGAGGGAGGAAAATTAGTGAATGTATTTGAATTTAAAATTATCTTAAATAATAAAAATAAAATGTACCTGCTTTATTTGATAAAGAATGAGCTAAATGCTGACGTGATTCTTTTCTGCGGTTTGTGGCATCTAAACCATGTGATTCGATTACCTCTTGTAATTGACTATCCTAATTTTAACCAGGCCAATTTGTAAGTCCTAGTTTAATATTCAGAAAGCAAGAAGATAGTGTGGGACAGATTAAAACAAATTACCCTGCAGAACTCAAATAGATTTTTCTGGAAACTGGATCAATAAGTTTGTTAGACCATGAAATATATTTAATAACTCTTTCATATAGATTTTTAATTAGACAAAGGGGCAAATGAAAATACATGACTAGCAAAGAGTTTTGCAGTACATTGGCCCAGTCGCAATGATACAGTTGTGAGTTAATACAGCGAATTCAGATATGTTACTGGATTTAAATTTGTCTAAAATTTTCTATTATTAAATAGAATTATGTTGAGTGTCTGACTCCCAGAGGCATGTAAAAACAAAATAACTGAATTACACAATAAAAGAGAATGAATTTTATGGATTCAAAAATTAGCAATTTACAAAAAAATTATTTATTATCTATTTATTGAGATGAGATACAGCATGGAGTAGGCTCTTCCAGCCCCTCAAGCCACATTGCACAGCAATATGGGACAACTAATTACGGGACAAATTACAATGGCTAATTAACGTACCAACCGGCACGATCTTTGGACTGGTGGGAGGAAACTGGAGCACCCGTGTGGGGACGAGGAAAGCGTACAAACTCCTTACAGGCAGTGGAGGGAATTGAACCAGGGTCGCTTGTACTGTAAGGTGTTGTGCTAACCACTACGCTACCATGCCAGCCTAATATATAAAGATAAATTCTGATTTTAATTGTTTATCCATCTGTAAAATACAATTTCCTTTGATACAATAACAATTATGTCTTGAGTTTCATTTTTGAAGATTGACACTCCAAGTGAACCTAATTGATCGAGGATAGATTTAGCTGGAGGTTCACCCTCATATACTCAGGGTTGAATCCATACAGTTTGCTTTTTACCTAATAACTACATTGTTATTGTATTAGGGCTTGATTAGCTTCACCATTACTTTGACAGAAACTTCTGAATTGTAACAGCATCTCTTGTAATTACAACACATATTTATAAGATCAGCTTGAGTGAAAGTATATAATTCCATTGGTTGCCATTCTGCAGACAAACATTTGACTATGGACTTAATTATGTGTGTAAATTAAAATAAATGACATAATAATAGCAGCTATTAAATAATAAAATATGGGCTTCTGGGAAAAAATGAGGATCAACATCAATATTTGAAAGTAAGTCAAGGTACCAAAGGCTAAAATTACTTATTAGTAAAAGGTTTACATCTTTCAAGTTAAAGACATTTCTGACCTATAACTTTTATACAGCACTTTTCTGTTTCCTTCTCAAAATCTCTGTGCTCTCATTGAAGTGAGAGAAGTTGAGATCAGTGTATGGGAACAGGTTGCTCTAGGGTGTATAGAGGACAGAATGTGGCAGCTGAATGCCTCCAGCTTGCAAATATCAGCACAAAGTCCACATGCAAACACTACCGTTCAAAACTTAATTAATAAAATTTTATTATCTAAAATGCTTATAAACACTTGAGGACACCATTGCAGGGGCTACTGAGAGCAATACAATCTCTTCAATATTTTGTCAATGACTTTCCTTCCATCATAAGGTCAGAAGAGGGGACTTTTAATAATGCTGGATGATGTCTGCCTACATTTGCAAGTCCTCAGTTATTAAAATGGCCTGAACCTCAGACTGCAAGACTTCCACAAAAAGGCTGATAAGTGGCATGTAAGAAATCTGTTGCACAAGTGGCAGACAATGTCTTCTACAATAAGAAAATCAAGTTCTCTCTCTTTGATATTCAGTGTCATTACCATCACAGTATCACATACCATTCGCATCCTAAAGGGCATACTACTGTCAAAAAACATAAATGAATCAGTCACATAAGTGCTGTGTTTGGAAGAGCAAGCTAGAGGCTAGCTATTCTGCAGCGAGTGACTCAATTTCAGACTCCAGTAAGCCATTCCAAGATCTACATGACACAAATCAGAACTGAGATAGAATACTCTACATTTGCTTGGATGAGTGCAACTCTAACAACATTTGAAAAGAACACCACTGGCAGAGGCAGCCTGCTTGATTGACAATTGATCCGCCATTCTGAACATCAGCTTCTCTATCACTGGCCCGGTGGCTGCAGTATGTAGCCCTGGATCACGCACTGTAAGAACTCACCAAGTCTGCTTCTACAGCATTTCCAAAGCAAACACTTAGAAGGAAGGTGGCCAAGGACAGAAACGGATGGGAATATCACCATTACCTTCACATTGCAAACTATCTGGATTTGGAAATATTTCTCCATTGATTCAACAGTAGTAGAACAGAATTTTGCAACTCCTTATCTAACTACACCATGGGAATACCTTCATCTCAAGGTCTTCCGTTGTTTAAAAAGGTGGATTCTCAGAAGTTGGGTTTGCTACCATCAACCACATCCTCGAAGTGAATAGAAATATTACATACGGTGATCAGATTTCTCTGATGGATTTAGCTCTTGTTAGCTACCAGGTAGAAGAAAAAGCTAAAGCAACTGCGCATTGGCTGATGACATAGATAGTATCTGTTCAGGGAATGAGGGTACCCAGGGTACTGAGCCAGTTGTAGTTTTCAGTCTCTTAAGATGAAGGCAGATTTGTGCTCAAGCATGATTGTAAACTAGAGAACAAAAGCCGATGAAAGATGCCTGAAATGCAAAGGCTGTCTCATGAGTTAGTCATGTTACTCTGGAGGAACTTTAAGCTGCCAGCAAGCAATTTGATGTTTATCGCTGACTTAGCATCAGTAACTAACTCTCTATTTAGAATTCATGGAGTACCTCTTGCTGATTAGGCTGTGCATTAATAAAGACACACAGAGACTAAACTCTTACAGAAAATATAGAGCTGCTGTAAATTATTACACATCAGAAGCATTTCATTGTAATGTTCAGATCCTTTGATTATCATCTGAATTAATTTACTAAAAGAGCATTGTCCCAAAACTAACTTTGTTCCTCTCACCACAGATGTTGCTAAACTGCTGAACATTTCCAACACTTTGTCTTAGAAAATTTCAGAAGCCATATTATTTAACTGTACCTGTACTGTAGCAACTGTAACGAAAACCAATTTCCCCCGGGATCAATAAAGTATGACTATGACTATGACTATGACTATTTAGCTCTTATATTAGGTTTTAGGGATGCATTCCGAATTGCTTTAGACGATCACTGTATAAAGAATAAATTATTTGTATTTTATGTATTGTTACAGGCCATTTCTAAGGCCTATTAAGTACAAGATGCCTGATTTCAGAAAGGAACTTTTTGCAATAAGCTTACGGTTCAAGAGTAAAAATATACTTGAGTTTCCTGAACTTATGGCATAAAACATCCTCTGCTAAGAACTGACAAGATCTGCCAATATCACTTGAATTGTAACCATTTATGGCGTGCATTGATAAGGACTGGCATTTATTCTTGGTCTGAATTTCAATGTGTTTTCAGATATGAATAGTTGTGACTAACCATAGTCCTTTTCTTATTACAGGTACATACAAAAGAGGATCAAATCTCATATGTAAAATAATCCTTTAACAACAACACAAGGTCCGTGTCTTTATAGCTTTTTATTTCTCCAGAGAATTAATCCAATGTTGCAATAACTTTAATCCCCTGTGATGTTTCTCATGGAAGAGACATCTAACATTGCACAGTTATGATTAGAGTAACAGAATTACAGGGATACAAGAATGAATAATTTATTAACTCATTGTTATTCCAACCCATATTCTTACTTGATGCCATTCTCAAACTAGGAACTCCCAAATAGCTCTCTGTGGTCAAGTGGAACATTGACTCTGCAGCTTAAATGCCAGATCTCATATTCATGGAATACATAAACGTCAGGAGGAAAGATGAACTTGTATAACACTTCAATCAGATAACAGGGTATTGACAATGGACTTCACAGTAATGGAGGGATTCTAATACTTTGGATTATCTGAACAGATGCACTACCTAAACCAAGTTCTTCTAACCCAGTGCACAGCTGCATCGAGTCAAGGTGTATTTACATTAACTCCTTGATCTCTCCAAAGGAGCATTAACCCAACCAGCAGTTACATTAAGTCAATACATTTTTCCAGCACAATCTTCCTAATATGAGTTTAAAAGGAAACAGGAAAGTAAAAATAAAGATTTTTAATACAACTGAAATTTGCACTTTGACTGGGGTCAATGTAAAAATCGCAGGCCAAGCCCCTCCCCCATCCCTTTCTCCTATGGTCCACTCTCCTCTCCTATCAGTTTCCTTTATTTCCAGCCCTTTACTTTTCCTACCCTCATAGCTTCACCTATCACCTTCCAGTTAGCCTCCTTTCCCCCAACCCCACCTTTTTACTCGGGTGTCTTCCCCCTTCCTTCTCAGTCCTGAAGAAGGTTCTTGGCCCAAAATATCGACTGTTTATTCATTTCCAGAGGTGCTGCCTGACCTGCTGAGTTCCCTAGCATTTTGTGTGTGTTGCTGAGGAAGACTTATATAACCTCTTTTAAATGTTTAAAAATATTCCAGAGTTTATTACAGCTAATAGAATACCTTTGAAATGGAGTCACTACGATGCTGTAGGAAACATCTTCTTTATCGCAAGCTCTTACAAGCAATAATGTGAAAATACTGACCATAATGTGGAGAATATCTTAAATTCGAACTGTGACATTCCATTTCACCCAGATACATACACAACGGCATTCAATCTATAACTTCAGTACTCAAAGGAATATTGTGGTTGCACTAACAAAGATAAAAATAAGGGAATTGTACCAATGAGACCTTTGTGAGTTAAATTGGTTGAGGTACAGGCAGTCTCTATTATTCAAAACTATACACTGTTGTTCTGCAGGCTTCATTCATTATATTCATGAATTAGTCTGCCTTATTATTAAATAATTAACATAAAAAAGTAATAGATGATTTTTGTTGTAAATAATAAAGAACTAAGTCAGTCTGTAAAACCAATAGAAGCTCAAGGAATATCATATTAGCATTTTAATGAATGGAAGAATGAATGGAGTGGAATATGTGGGTGTAAGGCAGAGACGTGATTTACATACCCAAATTCTAATGTACACTCCTCCTATTTACAAATCTTACCATACATATTATAATGACATTTGTTACTTTCCTAATAAGACCATAAGACATAGGAGCAGAATTGGCAATTCAGCCCATCGAGTCTGCTCCGCCATTTCATCATGGCTGATTTATTATCCCTTTCAACCCCATTTTCCTGCCTTCTCCCCGTAACCTTTAACACCATGACTAATCAAGCACCTATTAATATTCCACCTTAAATTTACCCAGTGACAGCTTCCACAGCTGCCTGTGTTAACAAATTGCACAGATTCACCACCCTCTGGTTAAGTAAATTTCTCGTCTGTTCTAATTGGATATCCCTCTACTCTGAGGCTGTGCCCTCTAGCCCTAGACGCCTCCGCCACAGGAGACATCCACTTTGTCTAGGCCTTTCAACATTTGATAGGTTTCAATGATTTTCCCCCTCATTCTTATAAATTCCAGCAATTAGAGGCCTAGAGCCATCAAATGCACCTCACATTCATACCTGGAATCATCCTTGTGAACTTCCTCTGAACCCTCTCAAATGTCAGCACACCCTTTCTTAAATAAGGGGCCAAAAACTGCTCACAATACTCCAAGTGAGGCCTCACCAGTGCCTTAGGAAGCCTCAGCATCACATCCTTGCTTTTATAATCTAGTACTCTTGAAGTGAATGCTTTCCTCACACCGACTCAACCTGCAAATTAACCTTTAGGAAATCCTGCACAAGGATCTCCAAGTCCCTTTGCACCTCAGAATTCTGAATTTTATCCCCAATTAGAAAATAGTCTATTCTTTTATTCCTTCTACCAAAGTGCATGAACATAAACTTCCTGACAGTATTCCACTTGCCACTTCTTTGCCCATTCTCCTAATCTGTTTAAGTCCTTCTGCAGACTCCCTGCTTCCTCAACATTAGCAGCCCCTCCACCTATCTTCACATTGTCTGCAAACTTGGCTACAAAGTCACCAATTGCATCGACCAAATCATTGATATACAGCATAAAAAGCAGTACCATCACTGACCCCAATGCAACACCACTAATCACTGTCAGCCAGTCAGAAAAAACATCCTTTATTCCCACTTTTTGCCTTCTACCGATCAGCCAATGCTCCATCCATGCTAGTATCTTTCCTCTAATACCATGGGCTCTTATTTTGTTAAGCAGACTCATGTGTGCCACCTTGTCAAAGGCCTTCTGAAAATCCAAGTGCACACCATACACTGATTTATCGTTATTAACCTGCTTGTTATTTCCTTGAAGAATTCTAACAGATTTGTCAGGCAAGATTTTCCCTTAAGGAAAACATGGTGTCTACGGCCTATTTTATCAACTGGCCCCAAGCACGCCAAAACCACATCTTTAACAATCGACTCCAACATCTTCCTAATCACTGAGGTCAGGCTAACTGGCCTATCATTTCCTTTCTTCTGCCTCCCTCCTTTGTTGAAGATTGGAGTTACATTTTCAATTTTCCAGTCTTCCAGAACCATTCTAGAATCTAGCGATCCTTGAAAGATCATTACTAATGCCTGTATGATCTCTTCAGCCACCTCTCTGAGAACCCTGGGGTGTAGTCCATCTCCGCCAAATAACTTATCAACTGAACTCACTTCTGCCTTCTGACATTCTCGAACTTCTGGCATATTGCTTGTGCCTTCCACAGTGAATATTTATTTGGATCATCAACCATTTCCTTGTCCCCTGTTATTACTTCTTCAGCATCATTTTCCAGCAACCTGATATCTGCTCTTGCCTCTCTTGTACGCTTTATGTATCTGAAAAACTTTTGGTATCCTCTTTGATATTGTTGGCTAGCTTACCTTCATATTTCATCTTTCCCCTCCTTATGACTTTTTTAGTTGCCTTCTGTTTTGGTTTTTAAAAGTTTCTCAGTCCTCTAAATTCCCACTAATATCTGCTCTATTATATTCCCTCTCTTTTGCTTTTATGTTGGCTTTGACTTCCTTTTTCAGTCACGGTTGTGTCATCCTGCCTTTGGAATACTTCTTCTTTGGGATGTATCTATCCTGCGCATCCTGAATTACATCCAGAAACTTCAGCCATTGCTGCTCTACCATCATCCCTGTTAGTGTTCCCTTCCAATCAACTCTGGCCAGCTCCTCTCTCATGCTTCTGTAATTCCCTTTACTCCACTGAAATACTGAAATACTGATGCATCTGACTTTAGCTTCTTCTTCTCAAATTGCGGGGTGGTTTCTATCATACAATGATCACTGCCTCCTAGGTGTTCCTCTACCTTATGCTCCCTCATCAAATCTGGTTCATTAGATGGCACTCAATCCAGAATAGTTGGTTCCCTAGTGGGCTCAACCACAAGCTGCTCTAAAAAAACCAATCTTGTTGGGACTTTACAAATTCTCTCTCTTGGGGTCCAGGACCAACCTAATTTTACTAATCTACCTGAAAATTTAAATCCCCCATGACTATGGGGCATTTCAACACATGAAAATAGTTATTAACAGTTCTGCCCAGATAATATAATCATTTTGATTAAATTGTAAATATTAGAGACAAAATTATCCTACTGATATAATCATCTATTAGGACATGGTGGAATATTATAGCAAAAGTGATATGTAAATCAGTATTTGACAAGGAAAGGAAAATATTGATGGGATTAACAAAGAGGAGGAGGAAGATTTTGAGGAGCCTACCTGCTAGGTCACTTTACAATATCTAAACTTTCATGTAAAGATCTATTCCAGCCTTTTTGAAACTACAAGAGGGGAGATGTTTATTTGTAAACAGCTTTTGGATACATCTGACCATTTGCTATCCATGTAATTTAGTAGTGTACATCTTATTGGCTGAACAATAGAAGGTGTTCTGGGATTTACATTTCAGATAGCTTTCAAAAATTGTCCTTATCAGAGTAGTTGAGAGCAGGTTTGTTCTAAACAATTATGCCTTTGTATACTCATATCTTTCTGAATATTGCTTTCACAGGTCACCATGTGTGACTAGCAGGAATGGTCTACAGCTGTGTATTAACACCGACTTGCATTTAGATATGGTAGTTACACAATGCTCAGTTCAGAAATATTTTCAATGAATAATTTTTAGGCTTTTTAAAAAATATATTGGATGGTAGAAAGACTTGCATTTTTGTTGCGGTTTTCACAACCCTCAGGTTAAACCTTAGTGCCTTCCAAACACTATTGTCACATTGGAAGAAAATGTCTGGGCAATTGCAGGGATTGATTGGTACAGCAGTCGACTGTCACCATGACGCAACCTAACCAAGAGCCATTGTTTTTCGAATCTTTTCAATTTATGTTGCACTTCATTCTTTTCAGGTAGCACAACCCAATAACTAGAAAAAACAAATTGTTCCTTTTGAAGTTATTTTAAAATTGTTTTAATTGATCCCCTACTTATGCAATAGCTCATCAACTGTGTTTTTTTATTATAAAGTAGAATAAGGTAGATATTAATTCCCTGAAAACCATGCCAGGTTTTTAAACACTCTTCCAATTCCTGTTTCTAATCCCAACAGCCACTTTGTGCCGTTCCTCTCAAAATTAAAAAGCTTTGGGCCAATCGTGCTCATAATCATCTCCATGGAAACAATGTCTTATTATTCAAATTTTTTTTTAAAGCCCTGCACATTTTTGCATATTTAAGTGCTTGAGCTTGAATTTTAATTTATAAACACAGTCCATCAAACATATCACATTTAAATTAACTACTTGATATAGTGTCAATTTTTCAGGTTTAACAGATATTTGAAATGCTTAAATATAACAGTGCTATAAAATTCTCCATTGTACTTCCTTGCATTGAATTCCAGCACTCTTGCTAACATTGTAAAATCAAACAGTAGAAATAGGCAGAATAAGATCAGTAATTTTGTGGTGTACAGGATTAATATGGACGGGAGGGCTGTGGTCCATTTGAGGGTCAATGTCACTAAGCAGAATAACAGTTTGGCATAGACCAGATGGGCTGAAGGGCCTGTTTCTGTGCTGCAGTACTCTGTGACTGTAAGTTTATAAAACAAATCATTGCAAAAAAGGGAAGACAAAGCACTGTTTGAATGTCACAGATAATCAAGGCTGTATTTGTTTAGTAACAGTGGCAACGTCATTTATTAGCCAGCCCTTATTCTCCTGAGAGCATTGAAATTTGAACATTTAAATGTTGAAGGAAAAAATTATCTATAATTAATAACATTATACAAATACACAAATATAGATCACCAGTTGCACTGACCTGCACAGATTTGGTTTTATTAACGTTAGTGGAATCATATGGTGAGAACGGCTGACAAATGTCAGTCCAGCAGTTTTCACTGTTGATGACCAGACATTGATTTCATCCTTCTAACTTAGCTTAAAAATAGTAGCTTATCATTGCATTGCAACTTTTTTCTTCCGTACCACAGCTTTCAATAGTAGTCCAGCATTTATTTCGTATAAAATTGTCTTTTAATGGAAAAATTCAGAAAATGAGTAGCTTGGCTGGTTGATGATTGGGTTGAGTTGTCCTCCAAGTAAATTGCCAAGATCAGAGAACAACTCAATCCAACCGTGCCTTTTAATATTTACATACTAGTCATCTGGAAAAATATTACTGAACAGGAGAAGATGCCAAGGAGATTTATGAGGAAGTTACCAGGTTGGAAATATGTAGCTATAGGGAATACTTTGATGAGCTTTCAACAAAAGGAGCTGAAGGAAATTTTAATCAGGGTGAATACAATTATGAGGATAAAGAGGAAGATCCATTAGCAGAAGTGCAAAAAACCCGGGGGGCATACATTTAAAGTAATCGTTTGAAGGATCGGGGAGAAGATGAGGAAAAGTGTTATGTTTTGTATCTCAAAAACATGAAACTAATTGAAAGGAAAACATGGAGCCGGGATAAATGTGTATACTTTGTTTTTCCTTTAGCAAAATGCTCACATATGACATGGTGGCATAGTGATGTGTGCCATTCACGTAATTTTATATATGACCTGTAATGAACTTTGTAAACAAAGAATACTTAATCAAACAAAACAGGTATATCTAAAATATTACTGAACTACTAAATACATAGCAGTCCTTGCTGCTTACAGACACACTCTCTCTCTCTCTCTCTCTCTCTCTATATATATATATATATACATATACAATACATACACACACACACACAAACCCCATTTCCAGAGAAGTTGGGATATTTTCCAAAATGCAATAAAAACAAAAATCTGTGATATGTTAATTCACGTGAACCTTTATTTAACTGACAAAAGTACAAAGAAAAGATTTTCAATAGTTTTACCGACCAACTTAATTGTATTTTGTAAACATACACAAATTTAGAATTTGATGGCTGCAACACAGCCATCAAATCATTGGCTGCAAAAGTTGGGACAGAGTTAAAATAAGATTGAAAAGTGCACAGAATATTCAAGTAACACCGGTTTGGAAGACTCCACATTAAGCAGGCTAATTGGTAGCAGGTGAGGTATCATGACTGGGTATAAAGGGCTCAGTCTTGGCAAGCAAGGATGGGTCGTGGCTCACCCCTTTGTGCCAAAATTCGTGAGAGAATTGTTAGTCAGTTCAAAAGGAACATTTCTCATCGCAAGATTGCAGAGAATTTAGGTCTTTCAACATCTACAGTACATAATATTGTGAAAAGATTCAGAGAATTCCGAGACATCTCAGTGTGTAAAGGGCAAGGTCGGAAACCACTGTTGAATGCGCGTGATCTTCGAGCCCTCAGGCGGCGCTGCCTAAGAAACCGTCATGCTACTGTGACAATTATAGCCACCTGGGCTCGGGAGTACTTCGGAAAACCATTGTCACTCAACACAGTCCATCGCTGCATCCAGAAATGCAACTTGAAACTGTATTATGCAAGGAGGAAGCCATACATCAACTCTATGCAGAAACGCTGGTGAGTTCTCTGGGCCCGAGCTCATCGCAGATGGACCGAAAGACTATGGAACCGTGTGCTGTGGTCACATTTCAGCTAGTTTTCAGAAAAAACGGGCGTGGAGTTCTCTGTGCCAAAGATGAAAACGATCATCCAGATTGTTATCAGAGAAAGGTGCAAAAGCCAGCATCTGTGATGGTATGGGGGTGCATCAGTGCCCACGGCATGGGTGAGTTGCATGTATGTGAAGGTACCATTGACTCTGAGGCGTATATTAGGATTTTAGAGAGATATATGTTGCCATCAAGGCGACGTCTCTTCCCGGGACGTCCATGCTTATTTCAGCAGGACAATGCCAGACCACATTCTGCACGGGCTACAACAGCGTGGCTTTGTAGACACAGAGTGCATGTGCTTGACTGGCCTGCTGCCAGTCCAGATCTATCTCCTATTGACAATGTATGGCACATCATGAAGAGGAGAATCAGACAACGGAGACCATGGACTGTTGAGCAGCTGAAGTCTTATATCAAGCAGGAATGGACAAAACTTCCAATTGCAAATCTACTACAATTTATATATATATTGTAATTTTAAATTGTCCCATTCCGGCCTAAAGACTTAAAAAAGATTTAAGTGTTGTGCAAGATTTCTTAGTATTGTGGAATAACATCTTTCCTGACAAGGGGATCACTCTGCTTGGCAGATGAGACGAGTGGCAGTGAAACAACCTCATGTTCTGGGGCTTCCTCCTTGGGGGTGGTAGGAATTGACTCTGGGCCTACAGGAAGTGGTCACTTCTGTAGTCCCTCACCAGGACCACTTGTCCAGAAGTGAAACATCAAACATACTTGTTTGAGGAACCCTTAATTTGTCTCAACTGTCTGTCTTGCATACTCCTTCTGAGAATGGGTTTGACCAGATCCAAGCATGAGCGCAACGGATACCTCTCCTTTTGGTAGCGGTGTACATTCCACCTCAGGCCAATGTCAAACAGGCTCTGGACGATCTGAGCAATTGGATCAACATGCACAAAACAGCACACCTTGATGCCTTTACCATCATTCTAGGGGAATTTTAAACAGGCCAGCTTGAAAAAGTCACTAACTGATTATCATCAACAAACCACTTGCAGTACCAGGTCAAACAACACACTGGACCACAGTTGCACAACCATCTAAAAATGCCTACCATGCTATTCCATGCCCTCACTTCAGAAAGTCTCATCACCTGGCTGCACTTCTACTCCCTGAGTATAGGCAAAGACTGGAGACTGCAGCACCAGTAGTGAGGACCAAGGAAGTATGGGCAAGGGAAGCACAGGAGCACTTACAGGACTGCTTTGAATCAGTGGACTGGACTGTATTCAGGGATCTATCTTTACCAACTTCATTAAAACCTGTGTGAATGTGTGTATACCAATGAAAACTTGCTGTACATTCCCAAACCAAAATCCATGGATGAACCAAGAGGTACGTCGTCTACTGAAGGCTAGATCTGTGGCATTTCGGTCAGGTGACCCAAGTCTGTACAAGAAAACCAGGGGTGACTTGCAGAAGGCTACTTCAAGAGCGAATTCCAAGCAAGATTGGAGGTGACATCGGGTGCACGTCAACTCTGGCAGGGTTTGCAAGACATTACTTCCTACAAGGCAAAACCCAATAGCATGAATGGCAGTGATGCTTCACTACCAGATGAACTCAACGCCTTCTATGCCTGCTTTGAAAGGAAGAATAAAACTACAGTTGTGAAGAACCCTGCTGCACCCAATGACCCTGTGATCTCTGTTTCAGAGGCCGATGTTAGGTTGTCTTTAAGAAGGGTGAACCCTCACAAGGCAGAAGGTCCTGTTGGAGTACCTGGTAAGGCTCTGAAATCCTGTGGCAACCAACTGGTGGGAGTATTCAAGGACATTTTCAACCTCTGACTGCTACAGTTGGAAGTTCCCACCTGCGTCAAAAAGGCAACAGTTGTACCAGTGCCTAAGAAGAGTAGTGTGAGCTGCCTTAATGACTATCACCCGGTAGCACTCATATCTATGGTGATGAAATGCTTTGAGAAGTTGGTCATGGCTAGAATGAATTCCTGCCTCAGCAAGGACCTGGACCCACTGCAATTTGCCTATCGCCACAATAGGTCTATGGCAGACACAATCTCAATAGCTTTCCACATGGCCTTAGATCATCTAGGCAATACAAACACCTATGTCAGGATGCTGTTCGCTGATTATAGCTCAGTGTTTAACACCATGATTCTCACAGTCCTGATTGATAAGCTACAGAACCTGGGCCTCTGTACCTCCCTCTGCAATTGGATCCTTGACTTCCTAACCAGAAGACAATGATCTATGAGGATTGGTGATATATATATATTGAATAGATTAAAAATAGTGCAATATATATATATATATATATATATATAATCCTCAAGTTCTGCTGGTGGCGTTAGTCTAGGGAAATCAGTCTCTGGCCCCACCAAATGTGTGAAATCTGAGGTGCGAAACCTCTTGTTTGTGTGGATGCTGTGTGATCTGTTCCCCCATTACAAATCAGTATCACAAAATAACAGAAAGTATACCATGTGCAAATAAACAATTTAGCTCTTTAACTCTTATTTTGACTAAAGGGATGGTAAAGAAAAACAAATAAAAGGGCCCATTTTAGTGAAACAGTCTAATGTGCACATTGGAGCTCACGTTTCCCTTTCATTGGTCCTCGATCGATTTCCCTGGGTTTCATCGACTCCCAGCCCCACTCCAAGTCCACTCATTTCTAGTGTCTATGACCTCTCCATTCTGGCATCTTCCCTCTTCATCTTCCACCGAACAAAAGACCCAGATCACCTCGGTCTCAGGCACACAACAAGAGAAAACATTCCCTTCATTGGATGGCGCACATTCCAAAGCCCCCGTTATCTCCAGCCATAACCCAAACACTGCTGCTACAGAAAAGCCATTACATTAGCAGTGCTTCTAAAGAAAGACCATTACATTAGCAATGAAACTTTTCCCAGGGTGTTACACATATATACACTTACTCTAATTGATTTACTTATTATTTTTTTTTCTTTCTGTATTATCATGTATTGCATTGAACTGCTGTTTCTAAGATAACAAATATCATGACAAATGCCGGTGTTAATAAATTTGATTCTGATTCTTCCTCTCTATAGCCTCCTGGAGCCTTCCATCATAAGGGCTCTCTGCTTATTCCCCCTTCTTTCTTCCAATCCTGCACTTCCACTTGTTTAAATTCCAGTCTATGAAGTTCCCTATCACATTGCTCCCTCATCTCACAGTCAGAAGCCTCCATTAAGTCTGTTGCTTTGATTATGTCTTCAATTACCTTGGCTAACATTGCCTTTCACTGGCTCTGTTGCTTCAGGACCCGTTCTATTATTTTAGAACCACCATGTAATTTAGCTACTGCAGTGCATAAACTGTCTTTCCCCTTGACAGGAGACCTCCAATTGAGCAAGATCATGAGAGAAGACACAAATAGTGTATTATTCTTCAAGGATACAAGAAATTCTTTGTATCGAACAATTTTAGTGTTTCTTCGTGAAGCTAAATATATCCTTGCCTGACAGATTTGTTTAAATAACAAATGTCATGGATTACCCAGCACTTTTTCAGTGTCTCAGAGTAAGACGGTTTGCGTCTTAGAAAAGTTCCATCACAATCCAATCAGTTCAAAGAATTATGAAGGAAACATATTCCTGAGGCATGATTTTAAAAGTTGAGATCATATTTAGCATTTGCTACAGTATTTTTAACTAAATGAATTCATGCAAATAATCTAGCACAGAACATACATCCTCCCAGTGGCTTTCAAGCTTTCCAATCATTTTTCTGTGCTGAATCTACCTGCCCATATTCTCTCTGCTGCACTGTCAGCTTTGATGTAAACCTTCTGGCCCTGTAATCCTATAATTATAATGACACAGAAGTAGGTCACTCTGGCCAATGGATCCATAATAGTCCCCAGCAGAGCAATCCCATTAGTCTCATTTCTTTATCTCCCGATTTAACTGTAACCCGGCAACTTTTTCTCATAGATGCCTGTTAACTCCTTGTTGATCCTTTATGCCAAAAGCCTGTACCAAAAGTAATTTAAAGTAACCAGTTCACCTACCAGCACACATTTGAGTTGTGAGAGGGCGATGCAGCACCCCAAAGGAATTCCACACAAAACAAAAGAACATATAACCTTTCCACAGATAGCAGTAGAGATCAACGTGAAACCAGGGCACCTGGAGCTATAATGTAGCAGCACTAACTGCAAGCACCACTGTGCCTACTCGTCTGAGGGCTTTTCATAGAGACTCCTTATTCTGATTTGTACACGATTCCAATCTAAATTGTCACCCACTGAAAGCACTAGGGAGATGTTCAGTTCATTGACCCACAGTCAGATATATGGTATCTTAAAACATTTTACTAGAAAATCAATAGATTATATCACCTGCAATAGCTAAGGTAATGTCTTTAAATAACAATATCCTAAGACTTGAAAAGAATATTATTAGAACATATTTGACACCAAGCCCAAGTAACCTATTGTGATGGAGGACCAAGGAATGGAATAATAGACAGAGGAGATTCTGCAGATGCTGGATGTCCACAGTAATACACACAAAATGCCGGAGGAACTCAGCAAGTCAGGCAGCATCTATGGAGAGGAATAAACATTCGCTGTTTCAAGCTGAGACCCTTCATCAGAACCGGAACTTTCCAGTCCCGATAATAAGTCTTGGTCTGAAGTGTTGACTGTTTATTCCTCTCCATGGAATAATAGAGATAGGGACCAATGAAGTGGGGACTGGCTCTTCTATAAAATCGAATCATATTTGTTACAAAGCATCCCAATGAATACTAATGCAAAACTAAAACACTTCTAATGCTGGATTAATGACAGATGATGTTGGAAGTTGTCAGCAGATCAGGCAGTGCCTATAGAAAGAGCAGCAGTGTTGACATTTTAGGTAAATACTGTAACCTGACTATTTTCAGCATGATCTTTATTTATTCCAGTGGCCATTGTGCTTGCCTTTACATAGATGCGGTGACCCTCAGATACTTTGAAACCTGTAAGATATCAGTGAATCAAGTCTCAGCCAGTATAATCCTGAGCAGCCAACCTCTAGCTCTGTTGAAACTACGTGGCCTTTGCATGAAATAGAAGAGTAAAGTATTATAATGGCAAATGTTATGCTTAAGGACATATTCACAATGTCATGTTTCAATTGATTTTACTCAAATAAATGTAATCGTTCAGCCTCATTTTCTATTCTATATTAATTATTATCTATATTTGATATACAGGCAATTGCTCCTATGTTTGCATGTGAGGGGAATTGCTTCTGTATGGGTATCAGGCAGCATTACTCAGTGTAGGTTGATTGAATTCCTTTCTGTGGACATATAATGGAGATGGGAAGATTTACCAGAAATCCCACTTGATGCAAAACGTGTCAAAGTGAACTGCTGAATGTAAGCACTAATTGAACTTTCACAACTGCTCAGCTAAATGGCTGAGTAGAACGTATCCTCTGGCCATTCCTACATTTGATGCACATTCAATTCAATTTAATTCACCAGGCTGGCTGTGAGTTTTGATGATTCCTCCTCATAGAAAAATAAGCTGTTTTCCAGGGGATGTTCAATAAAATGGAATCTGTGAGGTCATTAATCTTTCCCTTCATACATCTCCCCAAATACTACCCTCAACATGGGTTAGATTCTTAGAAAACAGATTTTCCTGATTTTCCCTAATGCAAATCTGTATGATTTCCACATGTGCCAAGACATGAAAGTTGAAGAAAATTACACTAACATGAATTTTGTGAGACCAAATTTTATTCCGTATCTCAGATTTCTGGCTAGTGACTTGGCAATTGTGCAGAGGCGAACTTCAGTAACCCAGATAGTGCTCCCACTGGACTCAAAGCCCATGAGTAAAGAATGTATTAGATGGGCACGTTCTCCTAATCTGGGTCCAGTGCTTCTTGCCGAATGCATTATCGGTAGGTATCTGTTGACAACAAGACTGAATTCCATAGCAATGCCCTCCCTGTTTCTGTAGTCCACTCACATTTAGTGACTAAGTTCTTAATATATTGGGACCACAGGTTACCTGTACCATGATCAATTAAATCATGAAACTATTTGCACCATAGCTGCAATGTGGAAAAAATGCAATTCAGTACAGGTACTATATTATTTAAGACAGTCTTTTTTTGGCAGTAGAATCAAGATAAGTATCAGTTCATGGTTTACCAGTCACAAGTGGACTCCATGACTTGTGTTAAATATGGAAATCTGATTTAATCAATCTGCAATCAGCAGTCACTATCTGAAAGAAGCATGCTTAGGGATTTCCAAATAATCAAATTTGTGCATCTTGTTTACTGATATGGAAGCATACCAAGAAAAAACAGTAATTACATTTTCCAGAGCATGGAGCCATTTATTGACAAGTGGTTTAATCTACTTTTTCCACTTTAATGATAAAAAAAATGGTTTGAACGATAATGTTTCTTTATACATAGAAATCATTAGAAAAGCAAATGTTCAGTTTTTTTGTGTGTATAAAAATAATGGCTTTGGTTTTGCAGAGAATGTCAGCTAGTTTCATGAGGAGCCAAGAAGTTATGGCAAGTTTGGGATTGCTGTGCAGACTTAGAAAAAAGTTGAGGTGTCAAAATTCCTCATTGGTGTTCATTGGCGATTCTCTGACCCTCTGCCTCCCCCCTCCAAAATTCCTGGTAAAAATTCGATTTATATATTTATTTATTTAATTTAGAGATGCTGCATGGAACATGTCCTCCCAGTCCAATGAGCTATGCAGCCCAGAAACACATCTGTTTAACCCTAGCCTGATCACAGGACAATTTACAGTGACCAGTTAACCTGCTAACTGGTTTGTCTTTACACTGTGAGAGGAACCCAGAGCACCTGGAGGAAACTCACGCAGTCACAGGAAGAATGTACAAGTTCGGAACACCAACAGGCCGAGCTGTAATAGCATGTAATAACTGCTATGCTACCATGCTGGAAGGCAGGACGATGAGCAGGGAACAAAAGAGAGAAAATTGATAGAGATGGGAGGGAGGATGATAGGACTGGGAGGAGCAAGAAAGAGTTAGTGAAATTAAGGATTGTATCTCCAATATCTCTCTCATTACCAATCTTTCCTACAATGAAGAAGAGAAATATAAAGTATTTCATTGTATAAAAACCACCTCCATCACTGAGTACAACAACAGCTGACCCTCTATGTCAATACCGTAGCCTAGCTGTGTTCACATATATTCTATCATGGAAAATTCCATTGGTTCAACATGTTCTGAAGAATTTTGTTGTCTCAGTCCTAAATGCCTTACCCCAGATTCTAAGATGGTAACTCCCCTTCTTTTAAACTATCCTCCCTGCATTCAGGACATGTCCCTCCCCCCACTCAAAGTTTTAAATTCCAAATATAGAACTAGTTAATCCAACCCCTTCTCATACAAAAGTCTGGCAGTTGTGGAGTACTGTGCCAGTGTGATGATACTCGTGTCTGTACTCTAAATCTCTTTCAATGGAGGTGAGAGTATTATTTTCTTTCAATTACTTCTGTACCTTCATGTTTGTTTTCAGTGATTTGTGTACAAGGACACAAGGTTTCTCTGTATATTAATAGTTCCTAATCTATTAACAACCGTCTTTCTTTTTCCTTATTTAAACAGGTAACTACTTTTATCTGCATTATACTGTCTTGCATGTTTCTGCCCACGCATTAAACTTGTCTAAATCACCTTGAAGCCTCTTTGTATTCAAATGACAAATCATGTTTCATTTAATAGCAAATTTAGGAACTTCCTCTTACAAATCATTGATGTATATTTTGTATAGCTGAGTTGCTGAGACCCTTTCTCTGTTCCCTGTGGTAACCCCACTTGTTGATGCCTGCTATCCGAAGAAAGGCCCATTTATTCTAGTTTCTAGCTGCTAATTGATTTCCAATCTGTGCAAGTTTACTCCCCTAATGCCATCTGCTTTAATTATGTTTGCACCAACCTCTTGGAGTACCATTGTCGCATCGGAGTTAGCATGACACTATTCCAGCTCGGGGCATCGGAGTTCGGAATTTAATTCTGATGCTGTCTGCAAGGAGCTTAGATGTCCTCCCTGTGTTTCCTCTGGGCATGCTGGTTTCCTCCAACATTCCAAAGACGTACTGGTTAGCAGGTGAATTTGGTGTTGTAAATTGTCCTGAAATTAGGCTACAGTTAAATTGGTGGGCTGGTGGGTGGTGTGGCTCTTTGAGCCAGAGGGATCAGTTCCACCCTGTAACTCTAAATTTAAAAAAATATGGGATTATATATGTCTACCAGGCACATGTGGTGGGCGTAGATTCTTTGGTCCCTATGCTCCTTAGTATTCTGCCATTCATACAGTATCTCCTTACTTTATTTGTCTTTTCTGAAGGTATTATCTCTCACATCTCTGGATTGAATTCCACTTACTAGATCAGTCCCTATTTGGCTAGTCTGTTGACATCTCCCTGCAGTCTTCACCTTTATTCTTCATCATCATTCCCTGGTTAGATTCATTCTACAAGTACATACCTAATTCCCTTTCATGTTCTGCAAGCACTTGTACAACCCGGGAGGTCAGAGACTATCCTAATTTTTCACTGGAAGCATGCTCGTTGTTTGAATTAGGAAATTTCTTGAAACACACTTACATTCAATTTTCACACCAGTTTTAATGGAAGCTGGGGGCTGAGAGGAGATCTGATAGAGGTTTACAAGATTATGAGAGGCATCGATAGACAGAGGCATATCTGTTTCCAAGGGTTGAAATGTCTAATTACAGAGGGCATGCTTTGAAGGTGAGAGGGGGTTGGTTCAAGGGGGATTTGAGGGGTAAGTTTTTTACTCAGAGGGTGGTGGAACGTGCTGCCCAGTGTGGTAGTAGAACCAAATACTTTAGAGGTTTTTAAGACACGTTTGGATAGGCACATGGATTTAAGGAGGATGGAGAGATATGGACATGGTATTGGTAGGAGGGATTAGTGTTTTTTGGTATCTTTGATTTGCTTTTCAGCTGGTTCGGTACAACAATGTGGGCCGAATGGCCTGTTCCTGTGCTGTATTGTTCTATGTTCTATGTTTTATGTTTCAAAAACTTAATAAAATCTTAGAATTGTACCATCAAAAAAAACTCAGACCAGTCACTTTGAACTACTAACACGAATAAATAACTCACAATACAACCAGGATCAGTCCTTGACAATGAAAATAGAGAAATTTCTGCTTTTCAATATCTTTTTGATTTGTTTTTCATTTGTCAAGATTACATTTGGAACTATTTAAATTGCTTTTTAATCCTCAGATCACTTTATTTCTTTTAAGTATCAAGTATTTTCACCAATCTTGAATAACACGACAGAGCTCTTGAAAAGAAATATTGTTTTTCTTTTCAGGGTATATTAACTGAAGAAAAATGACAAGTTATTAAAATATTGCTGTTATTTATGACATTGAAAGTAATACCATAATGCAAAGTGGAGGGGAGCAGAGTTTGAGGTTTGACATTTCAAAGGAAACTGTGATTATCCAACAGATCACTACAATAAAAAATTTGGCTTTAAATGAGAAAAATGGTTGAAAAATTTGGGTCAATGACATTTAAAGTAAATATTATTATACATAAAACTGCAGATACAGAACATTTTAAACAATGAAAGGCCACAATGGATGAAGCTTCCTTGCAACCAGAGTTTATGAAGGAGCTGGAACTTATTCATAATGGGTCCACACTTCGTTGCATTGAACAGAAGGAAGAATAAGTGCAGCTTTGTACAGATATTTGTATTGACAGGTTAGTACTTGATTGGTAAAATCTGCAGCACTTCTGATCAATTGTGATTGTTTAAGCATCTTTTTGGACTTTAAAATTATATTCAACCAAAAGAAAATCTGTGAACTAGGAAATGGTGTTTCAGAAACAATTTCCAGAAAATGTGCAACAAAAGATCAAAGAGGACTGGGGAAGAATAAAGCAAACATTAAAACTAATCAGAAATTGGTTAGAGCTCATACATTAATATTCATTTGCTTGATTCCCAATTAAAAAAAATTAACCGTACTATTGAATTTGCTTGAATGATGACAGATGTGGTACATTGCAGAACAAAATTAGTTAATTGCTTTTAATTAATCCTGGAACAGCCTGATGGCACTTTAACATGACTGGTTGGTTTGACTGCTGGTACATGCCATCTTCACATTGTTTGATGGTCAGCCTGCTCAGTGTTAGTACTAAGAATTCCATGTTACATCTGAGCATTCACACTGAGACATATCCACTGGATTAACAGACACATTATGTTTTTCTGTATCATTGATTTAAAAGGCAGACTGGTGGAATGATGGCAGCATGAACACATGGAATAGTTCAATATAAGGAACACATCACCTAAAGAGAGACCTTTTCAAACACAAACCTGCTACCCTTTTCATCACCTAAAACCCAATATTGCCAGTTATAAATGTCTTGATTCTAAAAACATTGTTTCCATCTTTTTTTCCTGACATCATCTGAAAACCATTACTTTCATTTGGACAAATGAAGCACGACTATCTGAGCACGTGCAACTTCATTATAATGCACAGTGACTGCAGTACCTTTGTAAAATATTAAAACAAAAGCATCTGTGACTAATTTGGGTGACTGCGTAAAATGAGTGATATTGGATTGGTTGAAAGTACTCTTAATCCAAAGCTTAACACCAAGTCAAGTGCTATATTTAGCTTCAAGGGCTCACCAAGAGAGTTGGGAGCAAGTTGGAGGCAGAAAGCTACAAAAGACAGCGAAGCAAAGGGCAAATGTTCAGATGAGGAAAAGGATGCTGCAAATACAGTACAGACTAGAAAATAAAATACAGAATACATTGCAAGTATTTTCAAGGTTGCTTTGTATATATAACCCAAACAGGCAAACTGCCCAGTTCAAACTACCAAGTATTTTTTTTATTCATAGACACTGATCTGTTTTCAAATGTTCAAGACTTTGTAAAGGAGCAGCAGCAATTCAAACTGATGCCAGGAACTGGTGCCATATTCAATGCACAAGATTCAGCCACACATTGTTTTAATATATTTGCAAATTCTAGCATTATTCTGTATTGATATTTTATTCAGCCTGAACCTGAAGTGTTGAGTCTTTGAATTTTGATTAATGTGAGGTCATATTCATTTCAGTTCCCATTTATAAACATGCAGTAGCTATTACTCTTTGCAATGTTTAAATAAGTATATTACTTATGAATATCTCAACTAAACTGTATGCAGTTTCATGAGGTTATGAATAGAGATCATTTCACACAGTCTCACTATTTCCGTTCATAAGCTGAGCTAAAAAGGATAGCATAAGGAGAATTTTAAGACTAAGTGTTATCATTGCAAAGCTCCACTTGACAGGAATATATGCAATGAGCAGGGAATGTCATTGTGGCCAATTCTCTCTTAGATATATAGCATGTATCATACTGAGCTGAATCCCTGAAATCTGCTTTCTCTTGGATGGCTCCATGCTTTGAACTACCAGTGCGCCCAAAAGCTCAAGGGGGAAAAAGGAAGAGATGTCTAGAATACCCTGACCGCTAATCCTACACTCCAAAACTGATACCATTCTCCCACCTACAAATCCTGTTCTCTCCCTTTAAACTAACTTTAATTAAAAATGATTGCTGGCAGACACTATTTGTAAGTATTAATCAACCCTGTATGTCAACTGTGCAGGTAATTGACCTTGTATGCATTATTTGACCCGGATCCAAGAACTTCTTTGTTCTCAAGTCCACACCAATCAACTCCTTGCCCATCCTCTAGGCTCCCCTCTCCCTTTCTTTCTCCCTAGGCCTCCCGTCCCATGATCCTCTCCCTTCTCCAGCCTCGTATCCCTTTTCCCAATCAACTTCGCAGCTCTTAGCTCCATCCCTCCCCCTCCTGTCTTCTCCTATCATTTCGGATCTCCCCCTTCCCCTCCCCCTCCCACTTTCAAATCTCTTAATATCTCTTCTTTCAGTTAGTCCTGACGAAGGGTCTCGGCCTGAAACATCGACTGTACCTCTTCCTATAGATGCTGTCCGGCCTGCTGCGTTCACCAGCATTTGTTATGTGTGTTGCTTGAATTTCCAGCATCTGTAGATTTCGTCACGTTTGCGTTTCTCTTTACGTTTTTTGTTTGGGATCTTTGCATTGTGGACAAGGTCCTTAAGTAGATGATGGTGAGCTGTACCATCTTGAACTATTGCAGTGGTTTTGGTGAACAGTCTCCCACAGTGCTGCTATGGATGGAAAATTTTGGAACTAACCAGCAGGTCAGGTAGTAGCTGTGGAAAGAGAACCAAGTTCAAGTAGCAAGAATGTTAACCGCTTATCGAACATTTCTCGAATTTGGACTGTGTCATTTTCTGAGCAGTTGCAAATGAAATGGAACACTGTACAGTTATCAGAATACTTTTCCAGAAGGGAGACCATTGATGAAGTATCTGAAGATGGTTGGACCCAGGACACAACCATGAGAAACTCTTGCACTGATGCTTACTCTGGGAATTCCAACAACCATAAACATGTTTGAGTAAGATTTGCTTCCAATCTTTATTCCCTCCAGAAGATCATAATAAGACTATAAGACATAGGAGAGGAATTAGACCATTCGACCCAACAGGTCTATTCTACCATTTGATCATGGCTGTTAGTTTCTCTCTCAACGCCATGCTCCTGCCTTCTCCCCCATAACCTTTGATGCTTTTACTAATCAAGAACCTATCAAGCTCCACTTTAAATATACCTATTGACTAGGCCTTCTCAGCCAGGTGTGACAATGAATTCTGCAGATTCTCCATGCTCTAGCTAAAGAAATTCCTCCTCATCTCTGTTCTAAAGGGATACTCTTCTATTCTATTCAATTTCATATCATAATTTCATCTGCTCCAAAAGCCTTTGCTGCATCCAGTACTCTCAGCTATTTAATGACATTACATGAAGTGGATCGAATTGGCTGAAGGCTGGGTTTTGCAATGGTAGAAATCTTGGGAGTAAACTGAGATGGACAATGCAATTAGCTGTTCAATTACCCACCAGAATCAGAATCAAGTTTATTACCGCAGACATAGTTGTGAAGTTTGTTGTTTTGTGGCAGCTGTGCAGTGCAAGACATAAAAATTACTCTAAATTACAAAAGGACAAATAAATAGTGCAAAAAAGAAATATCAAGACTTCAGAAACATCAAGAATGCTTACTGTACCATCTCACACCTACACTTTGGCAAGTTCAATCACCTGACTGTACTTCTCTCAGTATATAAGCAGAGACTGAGGACCACAGTACCATCATTCACAACTACAAGTGGCAGGGCTTCAAAGCTTTTGATCTGATCCGATAGTTGCAGGATCACTTAGCTCTGTATAGGCATGTATTTTGCGCATAGTCTTGCATCACAGCTTCGCCAAGGTAGTATCTTATTTTTAGCAATGCTGCTATATATGAGATCAAGAGAGGTTATTTCTCATGTAAGTTCACTCACAGCCTGCCACAGGCCATTTCATCAAATGCACTTGTGTAGCAGGAAAGTTATTTGCCACTAATCAGCACAGGCCTGGATAGAATCCTAGTCTTGATGCATTTGAATGTGGATTGCTTCATTATCTGAGGAGTCACTAATTGCGCTGAACATAGTGCAATTATCAGTAAATATCCCTACTTATGACCTTACGACTAAAGGGAGGTCATTGATGAAGCAGCTAAAGATGGTTGGGCCAAGGACACAACCCTAAGAAACTCCTGCAGAAATGTGCTGAGGCTGAGATAATTGACTGCCAAACACCACAACCATCTTCCTTTGTGCTCAGTGTGATTCCAACCAACAAAGAGTTTGCCTTCACCTCTGATGCTCACCTTAATCACTAAATTTTCACTTCCTCTCTGAAGCCCAGCTCTTTGTACATGTTTGGATCAAGGAGATAATGAGATCGGGAGCTGAATGTCTTTGACACAACCCAAAATGAGCCATAGCTTTGCTATTGATTAAGAGTAAACTAATGGGGCAATTAACTAGATTGACGATAGACTGGCGTCTATCTCGCTGGGGACCAATGGAGGCAGCTGATGTGAAACGTCCACTTGGCATTTCTGGAAGAAAATTCTTGCAAATGCTTCATTTTTGTCTTTTGCACTGATGGGCTGGTCCTCTCCATCATCGACAATGGGGATGTTTATGGAGCATCCTGCTTCAGTGAGTTAATTAAGTGATCATCACTCATAACTGGATGGGCAGTACTGCATAGCCTAGATTTGAACTGTTGGTTATGGGATTGCTTGGCTTTGTCAATTGCATGTTATTTCCATAATGTTATTACCAGAATCTTATTTCTAATTGTGCGTGGAAGGAGTATAAAAATACTAATTTCATGGGCATCTGTTAGAAGGTCTTTAGAAAGAAAAGTAGTCAACATTAATATATTTCTCCATTAGAACGCTCCATTTCACAAAATATTGTTCAGCAGAAAAGTACATGACAATCTGGGCACCCAGATTTGACATAATTAGTGCAAGCAGTTTAACCAGGACTTTCATAATTAATCAAATTATCAAACAAAATAGATTTTAGACACACACAAAATCCTGGAGGAACTCAGCAGGTCAGACAGCATCAATGGAAAGGAATAAAGAGTCGATGTTTTGGGTTGAGAGCCTTTATCTTTGCTTCTGTGAGGCTGTTGCTCACATGGAGGTATCAGCCAAAAACGTTGACTCTTTATTCCTTTTCATAGATGCCACCTGACCTGCTGAGTACCTCTAGCATTTTGTGTGTGTTACTCTGAATTAACAGCATTAGCAGAAATTCTAAAGCCTATGATCTGCAGAACCTCCTGCTTCTGTTTTTTTAAACACATTATGTGTAAATCTGTAGGCCCGTGAACCACTTTAGTGCGAAAACCTGCTCAATACTGACGTCCTCTGCTTATCCAATTGGGTATAAAAGCTCAAGGGGAAGTTTTGGTCTTGTAACATGCATGTTGAAAGAACCTTAGGCTCCTGCTGGGTTTACATAGAGGGTCTTTGTTCCTGGAAAGTTTCAGTCTTTGCTTCTCTGAGAGTGCTGCTCACATTATTGAGTCCCTCTCTTATTAAGTTGCCAAATCTCACCTGTGAGCAGGGGGAGGGGTTTCCATTGAGTTGGTTGACCCTAAACTAAGACAACAAATTACAATTAGAGTGACCCACTCTGGTGTGCCTCTCCCTATGACCAACATGTACTAGATGAGTTGATGCTCCCAGGCTGAATTTTTAGGTCAAAAGCTAATTGCCCTGGAGAACAAAGAATCAAACAGGAAACTAGATCACTCAAACCCTTCTGCGAGCTGCCAATGCTGTTTTTTTTTTAATAAGTATCTAATCTATTAGCAAAATGTGAAATACTCTTTCATTTGGAGTCATCTATCACTGGCAGGTTCTAGGATCTAAGTAAGAACTTGCTAACAGCACAATCATATTTTGCCAATGATAGGATTGTGTGTCACTTAAGGTGCCACGTGAGAATTAAAAGGAATCTATTATATTTGTAAGGTGGGTGAATATTAGCCAAATTATTGGGAATAACAAGACCACCAAACAGCCCTTTGGATTAGGGGTATTTATCTTCCACTGGAGTGGGTATAACCTGAGCATCTCAGAAATCCTGTTGAGTTATTTGGCCAATAATTTACATAATTAAAATTTATGAGCTCCATCCATCCAAATTGTAAATTCTAAGTGTATTTACGTTCTGGGCAAGAGGCAAATCGCTTAGAGCAGGGGTTCCCAACCTGAGGTCCACGGACCCTTCAGTTAACGTTAGGGATCATGGCATAAAAAAAGGTTGGAGACCCTCAGCTTGGAGGAAGGTTGTCCTGTTATGGTATATTTGTAATGCCATGTAATGCCAGCACATTAAAAGTGTTAGCATCTTGTATCAAAAGGCAGAGAATTACGTAAGTAAACTCTTGTCTCAAACACATTGTTTCGGGACCTAAGGAATTTGTATGTAAACCGTGTCAGAAATACAATTTATACCCTAATAATGTTAGCTAAGCTAATGGGCAAGAAACCAGAAAGGTGGAAGGACTTAAGAAGTTGCAATTAAAGTTGTCCTCCTGATGCAGATTTGGAGATTTGGAAACGGAGTCCCTGATGCTTCTTTAATGAACAGGAAACTGTACCCGTGGTAGTGGTGCATGGTCTTTATACTTTGTGATAATCACTTGAATTTTTGTCATAAATGTGGTCACTTGATTAAGGCAACCAGAAGGAATTCATTGGTGACTCACTTTGGGAGTCCAGGATTCCTGCCACTAGACAAATGAATGGATTCAAGGCCAAGCCTGAGGAGGGTTCAGAACATTTTAAATCATTTGGTGTTTTGAACTATCAGATAGTAAACTGCTATTCTTTATGTGAAATATCGAGGAAATTTTTCTGTCTTTTGCTCGTCAGTTGACTGTGAAAATTAAGCAGGTGGAGCTCACCATTTTGTAAGTCATGTGCAAAAACTCAGCCAAATTTTTGAAGCACAATGATGACTCCCCATCCAAAGCATGGAATCAATTACCTGCTTGTCTAGTGGAAGATAAATATGCCATGAATCTAAAGGACTGTTAAGTGGTGTTATCACTGCCAATGAGTTAACTGGTGTTCACCCACCTTACTGTAATAGATTCCTTTTAAATCTCACTTGGCACGGTAAATGACACCTACTCCAATCATTAGTAAAATACGATTGCACTGTTAGCAAGTTCTTACTTCGATCCTAGAACCTACTGGTGATGGATAACTCCGAGTGGAACTATATTTCATATTTTTCCAATGATTAAGTATTTTTAAAGTAGCATTGGTAGATCACAGAAGAGTTTGAGTGGTCAAGTTTCCCATTTGGCTCATCTTCTAGAGGACTATTTGCTTCTTTACTAATATTTCAACCTGGTCCAGGCATGGCTCTGTATGGATGATCAAATACCCAAAATACCAAAGAACACAAACATCTGTACAGCACTCTGATCTAAAACCTTCACATCTCAAAGGGTATCATGGAGGGTATGGAACATCAGCAGCAAAATAGGGAGTAATAGTGGATAGGACATTATTTCACTGTGCATCCTCTGATTATGACCTCCTAATTTATGATCTGAAGTGATTCCTAAGATTTACAGTCAAGTCATGGTATCCTATTTCCTATTGTTTTTGATACCCTATTATGGGGGAAAAATTCTGACTATCTATGCCTCTCATTATCATGCATCTGTCAGATTGCCCCTTAGCCTCCTTCACGCCACAGAAAATAAGCCCAGCCCAATCTCTACGCATAATTAATGGGTAGAATCTAAGGAACAGGAAGAATGGTCCTTGACAGATTCTGGGATAAATGGAATGGGACAGGGAAGGAGGGCATTTGCTGGAGATGGTCTGGCCACATTTGGATGGGTACGAAAAGAAACACTATTCAAAAATTGATATCTGGACGATCAGTGCATTGTATTCTGCTTCTGAAATTTAGCTCCATTGCCTTCAATGAAATTTAATTCTGAACCAGAGCACAATGACTGGATGTCACTGCCTCATCTGTTGGTCATTTTAGTGACAGGGTGGGTGAAGCTGGTTCTGCTTGAGTTACTGAGCCTGAGTGCTGGCATCTTACCCAATAATAAGACCATGAGATATAGGAGCAAAATTAGACCATTCAGCCCATTGAGTCTGTGCCACCATTCAATCATGGCTGCTTTTGTCCAATCCCATTTTTGTACCATCTTCTTTTGAACCCCTGACTTCAAAGGTTTAAAGATTCATTTATTATCCAAGTATACATCTCTGAAATTCTTCTTCTCCAGATAGCCATGAAACCAAGAAAAAAAAGAATGGCAGCACAATCATCAACCCCCAAATCCCTCCTCCCTGCACAAAAAATGAACAAAAACAGAACGTGCACATCAACCCCCGAATCCCCCTCCCCAGCACAGAAAAGAACGAGAAAGTTTGGGCGAAAAAAATATTGATTATTCTAAGACTGAAAAAAGTCTATAGTCCAAGTCCATATCCGAAACACAGAAAACCTGGGTAACATTCTCCAGACACAGCGGCAGGCCTTTGCGGAAGCAGAGCGATCAAAAGGCTGTCTCCCCTCTCCCGTAGCAGAGCGATCTCCCAGCAATCAAAAGGCAGTCTCCCCTCTCTGTAGCAGAGCGATCTCACCAGCGATCAAATGGCAGCTGGCCTGCGCTCACCTTGTTTCAATCTCCTTTGTCACATTAATTGACAAACAATGGATGCTTTAATCAGCAAAATGGATCGAACATCAGCTTCTGCCCTACAGCCGTCTCGCAGCCTTCTCACCATGAGGTTCGTGCACGCTGCCTCAGCTTCCTTACAAATCAATAACCTATCAATTTCTGCCTTAAATACAGCTAACGACTTGACCTCCATAGCACTCTGTGGCAAGGAATTCCACAGATTCACCACCATCTGACTAAAAACTGTCCCTCCTTATCTTAGTTCTAAAGGGGTATCCATTTATTATGAGGATGTGTCTCAGATTCAGGACTCTCCATGTCCACTCTATCTTAGCCTTTCAGTACTTGGTAGGTTTCAATGAGGACCCCCCTCATCATTCTGAACTCCACCAAGTACAGGCCTAGAGTCATCAGAGCCCCTTCTGAGAATGTACCTCATCAAAAGTGCATCCAATCAAAGAACAACACTGTGGTTCAGGGTTCTGTGTTTTTGTGTCATTTGAAATACACACATATTGCGCCAAATGAATTGGACATGCAGTAGTATCGCTATCTTATTGACTGCATCATTGCACACTTATTATTTACAGATAGCAATGCCTTTAAATTAAACCGGTCGACTGGTTTAAAAAGATGAGTGGAAATCTAATACTTTGGCAGTGATAGTGATCACATTACCAGTGACTGAGTGAGCTTATTCAGTAAGATGTACAGACACTTCCAAAGACATCCAGACAAGGTAGGTCCACAGTTAGTGTAGAGTTAGATTGTCACTGTTACAGTAAATGGTGTACCAATGTAGTGCAGAGCATAAGAAATAGAAGCAGCTACAGGCCATTTGATCCCTCAGGCTTGTTTATCACTCAGTACCATGGATTATATGTACCTCAAACAGCAAATAATCTGCTGGAGGAACTCTGCAGGTCAAGTAGCATCTGTGGGAGGAGAGGAGTTGTTGATATTCTAGGCCAAAATGCTGAATCAGGACGGATGCTTATCGGCCCATTGAGATCCTCCAGCCGATTGTTGGTCGCTTCAGATTGCTGCACCTGGAGTCTCCGAAGTCTCCGTGATTTGTACCCAATTTGCTTAAACACCCAAGCTCTAAGTCCTCTCAGTCCCCAAGTATAAAACTTTCACCAATCCCAGTCTTGAATATTTATATTGACAGAGCTCCCACACCACTTTGAGGTAGAGATTCCCAAAGATTTAAAACCAACTGTGACACACGAGGAGAGAAAGGGCAACCTGACATCCCTTGAAGCCATCTGCCAGTCAGCCAGTGAGAGGGGATAAAGTAAAGGGGAGCACTTTGAAAAGAATACACTGACATTAGTGACACTAAACATGAAGTGTGAGGTCAGTTTTTTCCTCATTTGAACTTGATACAATAAGTCTAATTGCACTGAAGGAAGCAGCAACGCAAAGTGCAGGCATTTAGTTTCAACTGTATGAAGAACAGAGTTCACAATTTTCTCAACAGACCAAATGCACAAATTCTTTTTGAACATTGATGTCTCCTTAGCGATACCCTTTTGGTCATTATACTTACTAGGGTGCCTAAGACGTTTACACAGTACATGGAGCAGAGAGTGAGTTTGTAAATCTGGTGGGAGCAAAGGATGTTGGGAATGGTGAGGATGGAGTGCTGTGGGAGGGGTGTGGGAAAGGTGGCCAGAAGGAGTGCCAGGGGTGGGGGATGCTGGTGTGGGTGCAGACACACTCAGCCCTGAAACACTATGCAAGGTAATTTGATTCCAAACAATTGGTTTATTGATTATTTCAGAATATCTCTCTGGTGATTCTTGCTCCCTCCCCTCTCCCTTCCCCATTTCCCAACCATGATTCCCCTCTCCCTGCCCCCATCCCAATCTCAGTTCACAATAGAGACACATATCAGAATCAGGTTTATCATCACTCACATATGGCATGAAATTTATTTTTTTGTGTGGCATCTGTACAGGCCAAGACATAAAATTACTACAGTACTGTGCAAAAGTCTTAGTACGCTAGCTAAAACATTTGCACGGTACTGTACCTCACTCAAGCCCAACCTGTAGCTGGATTTCCTACTTACACTTTGTATGAGCATTTTCAAATGTAGCAGGCACCAAGAGATAATGATCCTAAAGGATGACATTGTAAGGTACCTCCATCTGTCCACTGGCTGGAGAAGGCAGGGTTAACCAATAATTATTAACCCCTGTAATGGCAAAATATTACGCCTTCTGATTTGGGCAAGAAATGTCTCTGATAAAGAGTGTGGTCAAGGTAAATTGTATTGTGGTTTTTGGAAAAGCAGCTGAAGGTACTAGCCTACAAAGTATCCAGGACATCTTCAGGGAGCAGTGTCTCAGAAAGGCAGCATCCATTATTAAGGACCTCCAGCACCCAGGGCATGCCCTTTTCTCACTGTTACCATCAGGTAGGAGGTACAGAAGCCTGAAGGCACACACTCAGAGATTCAGGAACAGCTTCTTCCCCTCTACCATCTGATTGCTAAATGGACTTTGAAGCTTTGGACACTACCTCACTTTTTTAATATACAATATTTCTGTTTTTGCACATTAAAAAAATCTATTCAATATATGTAATTGATTTACTTGTTTATTTATTATGTTTTATTTTATTTATTATTTTTTTTTTCTCTCTCTCTGCTAGATTATGTATTGCATTGAACTGCTGCTGCTAAGTTAACGGATTTCACGTCACATGCTGGTGATAATAAACCTGATTCTGATTCTGAAGTGCAATTACTTTAAGTTTGGTGGGACTACATTTACATTTTAAAAAATTACCAAGTTAATTACTGCTTTTTAGCACAGGTCAAAAACCCCAATTAGCGGATGCTCCTCACCTATCTGGTTTATATATGAGAATGAGAAGAACTTAACGCACAAGAAAAGAATAGAGGAGAGTGAGAGTACAAGTCACTTCAGAAAATGATATGTCGACACAGGCAAATGCAATATTAAAAATATTGGTTGAGTGAACTTGGTCTTTTCTCCTTGGAGCGACAGAGGATGAGAGGTGACCTGATAGAGGTGTACAAGATGATGAGAGGCATTAATCGTGTAGATAGCCAGAGGCTTTTTCCCAGGGCTGAAATGGCTAACATGAGGGGGCATAATTTTAAGGTGCTTGGAAGTAGATACAAGGGGGATGTCAGGGGTAAGTTTTTCACACAGAGAGTGGTGAGTGTGTGGAATGGGCTGCCGGTGACGGTGGTAGAGGTGGATACAATAGGGCCTTTTAAGGGACTCTTAGATAGGTACATGGAGCTTAGAAAAATAGAGGGCTATGCGGTAGGGAAATTCTAGGCAGTTTCTAGAGTAGGTTACATGGTCGGTACAACATTGTGGGCTGAAGGGCCTGTACTGTGCTGTAGATTTCTATGTTCTGTGTTCTATAAACTGAGAACCTGACAAGCCTTTGTGGATTCCACCAATGCTCACGTGTCACAGGAGAGACTGTCAGTAGCTACCTGGTCACTTCAGTTTATGACATCAGATGTTTCTCTCCTGCTTAAAAATAGTCTTTAGTTGGTAGCAAGCTGCCTGTCATTCCATCATGTCCTTCAGCAACAGAACTACAGTTAACTAGAATGGAATCAAGCATTTTCTGACCAATCTGACTATTACCAGTGGTCAACATGAATCGTAGGCCCTACCTGTGAACGGGTTTTTGCATTTGCCATAGATGGAGCACTTTCGGTGGTTCCTGATCTCACAATGCTACCTTATTTACTGTTACAGTTTCCGAGTCTTCAGTGGTGATCCTGATGTCTGTAAAAACTAAAGAGCTACATTAGGGTATTGTCTCACAAAGCATAGGAAAAAACCATAGTATTATTAAAGTTTGTAATTCTTTATTATATTTAAATGTTTTGGTTGTAAAGGTATTAATAATGGAATGAAAGTTGATTTTCATTACCTTCAAGTTAGACATTTTTTACAAAAATATTTGAGTAATTTTCCTTACATATTGGAGGCTGACCTGTTAGATACTATTATGAGTATGAATCCTTTGATTAAGGGTTCTATTGGAAGAATTTATAATTTATTATTACAATGATATAAGCGTCCTTTATCTAAGATTAAACAGGATTGGGAAAAGGAACTTAATTTGACTTTTATGACAGAGGATTGGATGCGGATTTTGAAGTTGGTTAACTCTTCTTCAATTTGTGCTAACCATTCATTGATTCAATTTAAAATTGTACATCGTTATCATTTGACGAAAGAGAGACTTTCTAAAATCTTTTCTAATGTTGATAGTCATTGTGATAGATGTAAAACTGAGATAGCTACACTGACACATACGTTTTGGTCTTGTTCTATATTGGAACAGTTTTGGATGTCGGTTTTTTCAACAATTTCTAAAGCACTTAAAATTAATCTACAATCTAATAAATTAACTGTGCTTTTTGGAATAATTCCTCAAAATCTTCATGGTATTTCTGTGTCTGACCAACATGTTATTGCATTTGTTATATTGATAGCTAGGAGAGCCATTTTGTTGAAGTGGAAGGATACATCAGCTCCCACTTTGTCACAATGGTTCTCTCAAGTGATGCTATGTCTTAGTTTGGAGAAAATTAAAAGTTGAACCTTTGAACCTTTATTTGATTTTGAGAAAAGATGGGGCTCATTTGCTCGTTATTATTATTTGAGCTAATTGATATAATTTTTCCATGATCTAATTGTAAATTTTTTAGTATATCTTCTTTCCTTACTGGCGGTTTGATGTTTATTTTTAGAAGCTTTTTGTATGACGCCGGGCTCCGGAGTTGTACACCTAATGGGTTCTTTTTTTTCTCACTTTTCTGCTTAGTAGGTTTTTTTTGTTATCACAAAAAATTTTTTCAATCTTTAAGATAATGTCTTTTTTGAGACATTATAAGTGTTGTTACTTCAATGTACTCATGTTATTTTTTCTGTATAATATAACAATAAAAAGATTTGAAAAGAAAGAAAGTTGATTTTCATGGACAATGCAGTGATGCAGCTTGCAGAGCTGCTGTCTTACAGTTCCAGCATGATCTTCATGCGCTCTATGTGGAGTCTGCATGCTCTCCTTGTGATTGCATGTGTTTCCGCTGGGTACTCTGGTTTCTTCCCACATCCCACATGTGAAGCATGAGAGATACAATGAACACGATAGGTATCATTTAGTGTGCGGTGAATGGTCAAATTTGGAAGGTGAGTTGAAAATAATGTAGGAAGAATAGGTGACTGGGAAAATTAGTTGGAAGTGGGATTGTTTTGTTACCCAACATAGGTTGGATGGGATGAAATGGCTTTCTTCTATGCTGTAAAGAAATATGGAATATAGAAGTTTATTAGGTAACAATGAACGTGTTTCATTATAATTAGTTTAGGAAGAGGAACGGCATTCAAGACAGATACATTGGCTAGTTAATGATGAGAATGTTGGAGTGCAAAAAGTAGAACGTGCGAACTCATGGTCAGCTCCGTAACTCTGCGCCGAGTGAAGCTTCGAGCAAGATTAAAATCAACGAGGATGAGAGCGGAAAACAAACGAGTGTTCAGTGCTCTCCGCCTGTGTTTCACCTGTCTCCCTCTCTCTGCTGCCAGTGGAAGGTGCAGGAGTCTTGGGTCCCATGCTACAAGGTTCGATCACTTTGACAGCTAGTGGATATGTACTCACTTTTGGCTGAGGTTTGAAGTTTAATATCCTCAGAGCTGAACTATTTGGATGATTTGATCGAGTTATTTTGGCCCGGAACTAGATGTGGAGATGGCTGTCACGGGCTGAACTGACTGACCCTGTGACTGTGGCCATGGCCATTGGCTCCCAGACCGGAGTCCCTCACCTCAGCCGCGTGTGGATGTGGGCTCACTTTTGGAGATTCTGCGGTTTGATATTTAATGTTTTGTGTGTCATTTGTTCGCTTTTTGTTGTTTGGGTGATTTGTTCCTTTTTTCACACGTGTAATGGTGTTGTGTGGCTTTTTTCTTTAAATGGGTTTCTTTGTTTTGTGGTTGCCTGCAAGAAGACAAATCTCAAGGTCGTATTCTGAATCCATAATAAATGTACTTTGGACTTTGCACTTCAAACTTTGTCTACTGATCAAAACTCCTGGGATATATTCAACCAGACACGGTTGACTTGTTTAATGCACAGCAATTTCAATGGCAAGTGCAATACAGTAAATGGAACAAAATAAATCAGGCCAAATACTTATCACTCTTGTCACTTTTTTCTTCATTGACAAATATTATTTTGTATCTCTACGTACTACCCTTTCCATGTTGGATTCACTTAAAAGAGGTTTTTATTTTCAACATATTTATGACATGGATTTAAAATTTTATCTAATAGAACAGTAATAAATAAATAATTAATCCATTCAAAATTTATTAGCATAATTTTAACCATAGTATTTTAACCCTCAAATAATTAGAAGATATATAAATCCCAGGCAGCAGAGAATATATTTGTGGTTGATATTAAGATTTATTACAGAAATTTTAATTGTTATGATTCATATTTTGAGGATTATACTTTATTACCTGTTTTCTACAATGCAACTGCTTTACTTCTGGTGTTAGTCAGTGATTTGAATGTGGATGGAGAAACAGTAAAGATATAATTAAGTGGTTGCACAGTGGTGTAAGGAACCAAATGGTTTCACTGTGGGCCAGTAGGACTGGACTCTCTGCCCACAGTTCCTTCAATTGGTGAGATCCTAATGACAGCTGAATTACGAAACACAAATATTGATCTTAAGGTGATAAGACAAAGATGTGTCAGAGATTCAGAACTGGATAACAGACAGAGAGTATAGATGGAGAAAAAAGCAGATTTTTCCCGCAACAAATGATCTGCTGGAAAAATACTTGGCTGGTCAAGGAGCATCAGGAGGAGAAAAGCAATTGTCGATGTTTCGGATGGAAATCCTGCATCTGCCCAGCTGCAGGGTTTTGGCCAGAAATGTTGACAGTTCCTTTCCTCCCACAGATGTTTCTTGACCCATTGAATATAAGGAAGCCTATGAAAGAGTATATGGCTAATGGAAGATCCTGTAAAAAATGTGAACATTTTGCACAAAGAATATTATTATAAAGGTGACAGATTGGGAAATGTTAACGTTTAAGGGGATCTCAGCGTCCCTGTCCAGAAGCACCTGATGCTAACATTCAGGCACTTAGGACAGCATTTTGGCTTTTATTATGAAATAATTTTCATTTAGTGCTAAAGCAATTCATTGAAATTTTATAGTGACTTGGTGATTCCTCACTGGGAGTCTTATGTACTATTTTAGTCTCCTCACCTTAAAAAAGAAACTGTTGCCATATGGGGAATACAGCGAAGATACATTAGACTGATTATTGGGATGGTCAGTGGGATATGAGGAGAGAATGAGTAAATTACATAGAATATAGAACACTACAGCACAGTACAGGCCTTTGGCCCACAATGTTGTGCCAGCCTTTTAACCTAGTCTAAGATCAATTTCAGCCTTCCCTCACACATGGCCCTCCATTTTTTTATAATCCACGTGCGTATCCAAGAGTCTCTTAAATATCCCTAATGTATCTGCCTCTATAACCATGCGTGACAGCACATATCAAGCAGACACCGCTCTCTGTGTAAAAAACTGACCTTTGACATCCCCCCATACTTTCCTCCAATCATCTTAAAATTATACCCACTTATATTAGCCACTTCTGCCCTGGGAAAAAAGTCTCAGGCTATCCAGTCGATTTATGCCTCTCATCATCTTGCACACCTCTATCAACTCACATCTCACCCTCCTACACTCCAACAAGGAAAGCTCTAGCTTTCTCTACCTACCTTCATAAGACGTGTTCTGCAATCCAGGCAGCATCCTGGTAAATCTCCTCAGCACACTCTCTAAAGATTCCACATCCTTTCCTATACTGAGACAACCAGAACGGAACATATTATTATTCCAAGTGTGGTCTAACCAGAGTTGCATTACCTCGCAGTTCATCAACTCAATCCCTCGACCAATGAAGGCTAACACGTGAAATACTTTCGTTACAGCCCTGTCAACTTGCATGGCAACTTTGAAGGAGGTATGGACATGGATCCCAAGATCCCTCTGTTCCTCCACACTGTTAAGAATGATGCCATTAACCCTGTATTCTGCCTACAAATTCAAGCTTCCAAAGGAAATAGTAGGGGACCGAGGGTCCAGTGAGATGGAGGAACTGAGGGAAATACATGTTAGTAGGGAAGTGGTGTTAGGTAAATTGAAGGGATTAAAGGCAGATAAATCCCCAGGGCCAGATGGTCTGCATCCCAGAGTGCTTAAGGAAGTAGCACAAGAAATAATGGATGCATTAGTGATAATTTTTCAAAACTCTTTAGATTCTGGACTAGTTCCTGAGGATTGGAGGGTGGCTAATGTAACCCCACTTTTTAAAAAAGGAGGGAGAGAGAAACCAGGGAATTATAGACCGGTTAGCCTAATATCGGTGGTGGGGAAAATGCTAGAGTGAGTTATCAAAGATGTGATAACAGCACATTTGGAAAGCGGTGAAATCATCCGACAAAGTCAGCATGGATTTGTGAAAGGAAAATCATGTCTGACGAATCTCATAGAATTTTTTGAGGATGTAACTAGTAGAGTGGATAGGGGAGAACCAGTGGATGTGGTATATTTGGATTTTCAAAAGGCTTTTGACAAGGTCCCACACAGGAGATTAGTGTGCAAACTAAAAGCACACGGTATTGGGGGTAAGGTATTGATGTGGATAGAGAATTGGTTGGCAGACAGGAAGCAAAGAGTGGGAATAAACGGGACCTTTTCAGAATGGCAGGCAGTGACTAGTGGGGTAACGCAAGGCTCAGTGCTGGGACCCCAGTTGTTTACAATATATATTAATGACTTGGATGAGGGAATTAAATGCAGCATCTCCAAGTTTGCAGATGACACGAAGCTGGGTGGCAGTGTTAGCTGTGAGGAGGATGCTAAGAGGATGCAGGGTGACTTGGATAGGTTAGGTGAGTGGGCAAATTCATGGCAGATGCAATTTAATGTGGATAAATGTGAAGTTATCCACTTTGGTGGCAAAAACAGGAAAACTGATTATTATCTGAATGATAGCCGATTCGGAAAAGGGGAGGTGCAACGAGACCTGGGTGTCATTATACACCAGTCATTGAAAGTAGGCATGCAGGTACAGCAGGCGGTGAAAAAGGCAAATGGTATGCTGGCATTTATAGCAAGAGGATTCGAGTACAGGAGCAGGGAGGTACTACTGCAGTTGTACAAGGCCTTGGTGAGACCACACCTGGAGTATTGTGTGCAGTTTTGGTCCCCTAATCTGAGGAAAGACATCCTTGCCATAGAGGGAGTACAAAGAAGGTTCACCAGATTGATTCCTGGGATGGCAGGACTTTCATATGATGAAAGACTGGATGAACTAGGCTTATACTCATTGGAATTTAAAAGATTGAGGGGGGATCTGATTGAAACGTATAAAATCCTAAAGGGATTGGACAAGCCAGATGCAGGAAGATTATTCCCGATGTTGGGGAAGTCCAGAACGAGGGGTGACAGTTTGAGGATAAAGGGGAAGCCTTTTAGGACTGAGATTAGGAAAAACTTCTTCACACAGAGAGTGGTGAATCTGTGGAATTCTCTGCCACAGGAAACAGTTGAGGCCAGTTCATTGGCTATATTTGAGAGGGAGTTAGATATGGCCCTTGTGGCTAAAGGGATCAGGGGGTATGGAGGGAAGGCTGGTACAGGGTTCTGAGTTGGATGATCAGCCATGATCATACTGAATGGCGGTGCAGGCTCGAAGGGCCGAATGGCCTACTCCTGCACCTATTTTCTACGTTTCTATGTTTCTATGAATCATGTCACTTTTCTGGATTGAAATCTATCTGCCACTTCTCAGTCCCGCTCTGCAACCTATCAATGACTCATTGTTATGCTCAACAACAGTTTTGACCTGTACTTTCCAGAGTTTAGAAGAAGGGTCCCATAGTAAGGTAATGGTTAGTGTGACACTATTACAGTTCGGGGTGTCAGAGTTCAGAGTTCAATTCCAGCACCATCTGTAAGGAGCCCCTATACGTTCTCCCTGTGACTGCGTCTGTTTCCGCTGGGTGGTCCGGTTTCCTCACACAGTCCAATGACGTATGAGTTAGTAGGTTAATTGATCATTGTAAATTGTCCTATGATTAGGCTAGTGTTAAATAGGTGGATTGCTAGGTGGCTCGACTCATTGGGCTGGAAGGGGCTGTTCTGTGCTGTGTCTCTAAATGAAAAATAAAAATTAAAGGAGAGTTGATCTCATTGAAAGTTACGGGTATCAACATCCTGAATGCAGGTCAAATGCTTCCCCTGGTGGAGGAATTTAGAACCGGCATAACAGATTTAGAATAAAGGGTAGATCAATAAGGAATGAAATGAAGAGAAACTGACACTCAGAAGCTGGTGACTCGTTGGACTCATCTTAGTTCCAAAAGGACAACTCCTTATCTTGAGAGGCTGTAATCACTGGTTCCAAACATCCCAACCAAGGGAAGCATCAGCCCTGGATTTACACTGTCAAGTCCTATAATATTCTTGAGACACCAGAGATTCTGCAGATGCTGGAAACCTGGAGAAACACACAAAATTTAGGAGGAATCAACATGTCAGGCAGTATCTATGGAGGGAAATAAACAGTTTTCATTTCGAGCCAAGAATGTTCATTGTGAAGGGTCTCAGCCCAAAGTGTTGACTGTTCATTTCCCTCCATAGATACTGCCTGACCTGCTGAGTTCCCTCAGAGTTCTGAACGTGTTGCCCATAAAAATAATGTACATTTCAAGGCGATTATTCCTTATTCTTCTAAACTTTAGAGATTCAGTCATTGAGTTCTTTCAAAATAGAGGTGATGTGAAGGGAATTCAGGGATATAAGAAGGCAGCACTGACATGGAAGAGAAGCTATGGTCTTGGAAATGGAGAAGCAAGCATAAAGGGCCAGAAGAACAAATGTTGCTCGTGGTTTTCCTTTTGAGCACAACGAATAGAATTGCTACCGCACAGCTTCAGTGACCCAGAGCAATCCTGACCAATGATGCTGTCTGTGGGAATTTGCACACTTTCCCTGTGAACATGTGGGTTCCCTTGTGTGCCCCCATTAACACCCACATTCCAAAGATGGGTAGGTTGGTTAACTTATTTTCCACTGTAAATGACCCCTTAGTTTTGGATGCATTCTTGGATACGCATTGAAGATAATAGTGAAGTTAGAACAAGTGGCCAAGTGGTTAAGGCATTGGACTAGCGATCTGAAGGTCGTGAGTTCGAGCCCCAGCTGAGGGAACGTGTTGTATCCTTGAGCAAGGCACTTAATCACACGTTGCTTTGCGACGACACTGGTGCCAAGCTGTATGGGTCCTAATGCCCTTCCCTTGGACAACACTGGTGTCGTGGAGAGGGGAGACTTGCAGCATGGGCAACTGCTGGTCTTCCATACAACCTTGCCCAGGCCTGCGCCCTGGAGAGTGAAGACTTTCCAGGCACAGATCCATGGTCTCGCAAGACTAACGGATGCCTAAAAAGACCAATCAAGTACTGGGTTATATCTGCACGCCATTTCTTTATGAATTGAAACAGGATGTTTTCACCCTATGCAAGTCATTGTTGAGAAGATGTGAAAGTGATTCTGTAATGCCTTGTTCTTACTCTATAGTCACACTTTCTGCAAATGAAGGTTAGAAGTAGAATTAGCATACAATTGGCATGATCTATCCATTTTCAATCATAGTTAGGTTTCCATCCAGGAACATAGATCTCAAATGGATCTGAAATAATAGTTAATTTTAAGCCTTGGGAGACCTGAGCTATGAGAAATGACTCAGGGAACAAAATGTTCTTTTGAATGTAAAGACAGAAAGTTGATAACAAACACAGCTCAAGTTTTCACATGATTTTCCTTAAATATAACACCATAAGATCATAAGACAATAAGACATAGGAGCAGAATTAGGTCATTTTCATTTAGCACACTGAGTCTGCTCCACCATTCTGTCATGGCTGATCCATTATCCTTTTCAACCCCTGTCTTCTGTCTTCTCCCTGTAACCTTTGATGTCCTGATTAATCAAGAATCTGCCAACCTCCACCTTAAATATACCCAATGACTTGATCTGAACAGCAGTTTGTAGCAATGAATTCCACAGATTCACTACTCTCTAGTTAAAGAATTTCCTCCTCATCTCTGTTGTAAGTGGACATCTCTCAATTCTGAAACTTTGCCTTCTGGTCCTAGAATCTCCCACGACAGGAACCATCCTCTCCACATCCACACCATCCAGTCCTTTCAATATTCAATAGGTTCCAATGAGAACACCTCTCATTCTTGTAAACTTTAACAAGTACAGACCCAGAGCTATCAAACACTGCTCATACGTTAACCCTTTCATTCCTTGGATCATTCTCATGAACCTGCTGTGGACCCTCTCCAATGCCAACACATCTGTTCTTAGAGAAGGGGTACAAAACTGCTCATAATACTCCAAGTGAGGCCTCACCAGTGTTTTACAAAGCCTTGACATTACATCATAGTGCTCTCGAAATGAATGCTAAAATCACATTTGCCTTCCTTACCACTAATTCAACCTTTAGTAAATCTTGCATGAGGACTCCCAAGTCCCTTTACACCTCTAATCTTTTAAATTTTCTTCCCAGTTAGAAAATAGCCCACACCTTTATTCCTTGTGCCAAAGTGCATGACCATGCGCTTCCTGACATTATATTCCATCTGCCACTTCCTTGTCCATTCCCCCAATCTGTCTAAGTTCTTCCTCAACACTATCTGTCCCTCCACCTATCTTTGTGTTGTCTGCAAAATTGGCCACAAAGCCATCAACTTCTTCTTCCAAATCATTGACATACAATGTAAAAAGAATCGGTCCCAACACCGACCCCAGCGAACCACCACTAGACACCAGCAGCCAATCAGAGAAGACCCCTTTTCTTCCCATTCTATGCCTCCTGCCAGTCAGCCAATCTTCTATCCATGCTAGTGCCTTTTCTGTCATACCATGGGCCAACATACTAACCGACCAGGATGTTAACATAAAATACTGCAGATGCTGGAATTTAGAACAACAAATAATCCACTGGAGGAACTCAGCAGATTGAGCAGCACCTATGGGAGGGGAATTATGCGGAAAGGGGGACTGGTGAGACAGAGGACTCCCACTTCAGCCTATTGTTTGAGACTGGGATGTTATTTAATATAGACAGTGAATCAAGTAACAGAGAGAAAAAAAGAACTCACACAAAGAGAGATCTTTGAAATTGAAAATGACACAAACTCACCTGCAAAGAAGCATCAGAAGTATGATCACTATAAACAAATGTGGAAAAAAAACTGATTTAGCAAAATCTGTCAAAACAGAGATAAATGATCACATATTTGTGTTCCACTACTATTGATTGTCAGATAGATATTTATTAAATAAAAAGTGTTCTTCTGCAAATGGTGTTGCATGATATTATGGTCAAGGAATCGATGTGCACCTTCGCTCTGTCAATATGCAGGACCATTTTTGGGTTTATGATAAATGAGGGCCACTGCTGTTCCAATGGGGACCTAAGAAATGGAAATTGAATTGGTTTATTCTTGTCATGGGTACCAAGATGCAATGGAAAGCGTTTCATGCATACTGTCTTGCACACTGTGAACGGCTGACAAATGATATCTGCAGTACAGGCCTCTACTCCACGATCAAAAGTCAGCGACGTAGCCATCACAGTTCCGCTTCGCACTTGCAGGCCAATGATGTGGACATGGTATGAAAGTGATCTGGAGTCTACACCTCTGCTCCATGCTCAAAGGGCAGCAACATGGACCGGTGATGAAAGACGTCTGTGGTTGTCGGGCTGTCCCAAGTTTTGATGGGTCCATGTGAGCAGGAGGCACGAGAGCTGGTCAGTCAGTACGACAGTGTTCGGAGTTCAGGCTTTCAATGTAGGCTAGTCCGCAGGTCAATACCGAGGACTGGAATCCGAAGGTGAATTGGTAGTCCAGAAGTCTAATGATTGAGGCCTGGAGGCCCAGAGGGCTATCATTGAATTGGAGGACTGTCTGTGTGCGCAGTTGGGTGTGAAGGAATGGGGGGGGGGGGTGAGGCAAGGGAGGAAAGGGGCTTGTTTTGCTATTATTATTTTGTTGCTTGTTTTGTTCTGTGTTGCTCAGCCTAGTATTGTGGGCATGCTGTGTTGGTGCTGGAATGTATGGCGACACTTGCAGGCCGCCCCCAGCGCATCCCCAGTTGTGTTTGCTGTTAACGCAAACGATACACTTCACTGTATGTTTCGATATACCTGTGATAACTAAATCTGAATCTGTTCATACAGATCAGATCATTACACAGTGCATTGAGGGAGAACAAAGTAAAATAATAACATAATGCGATTAAAGTGTAACAGCTACAGAAAGAAACTCTAGTGCAGTTAAAAAAATATGCAAGGTCATAACGATGTCGATTGTGAAGAAAAGAGCCCTTCTTATTGTACTGGGCAACCATTTAATTGTCTTATGAGGTAGAAACTGTCCTTGAGCTTGGTAGTACCTGTATTTGTTTTCAGACTTTGGTATTCTCTGCCCAGGGGAAGTGGGGAGAAGAAAGAATATCTACGGTGGGTGTGACCTTTTGAGTATGCTGCAGGGTGGTATGTGATGGTGTTGCTGGAGACTGGTATTTTATTAGGATTAATGGGGATAGGGGTTCAATCACTGAGATTAGTGGATTGGGTTTAGCACTATAGAAAATTAAAGAGAAGAGACCCAAAGGAGTGGATGTAAGTAAAGAGACTTTCTGAGTATCCACAGGTCAGAATAGTTTTTTAATACCTGGAGAATTTTTCAGGGCAATGATGGAAGTTTGGAATTCCCTGACAACACTCGAAAATGTTTGTTCCAGAAGCAATGATGTAATTTGATGTGACACAGAAATTGTCCCAGATAAACAAGGGTGATTTGTGACCAAACATGCCTGATTGAATTTTCGGTGTACTACGATTTGACTTAGAAGTGATTGCAATTGCTTTCCACTCTGTAAAAAATCAATTTTAAGATGCATAAAAATCAATGCTGCTCATCTGAATTTCTAGCCTCTGAGACACTAAATGCGGCTCTCACAATTCACCCAAAAATAAGCTCCTCTATATTGTAGCACCAAAGTCCCAATCTAACATATGCCCTCAAGTTTTTGGAATGGAATTTAAACTGCAGAATTAGTCTTTTTATTGTGCTTTTGAGTGTGAAAGGGAGATTTCATCAACTCTAATCTGCAACTGAAATTATTTTACTATTTATATCTTAATGCATAATGAGTCAAATAATGACAATACCATTGACTTATTTTATTATAATATATTTCACTGAAAATCCAGATTTTGTCTAAGCCAGGATACAGATCATTTCAGGAATTGTCTATCTGCAGCAAGGGCTAAATATTTTATAAAAGCTGTCAGTCCAGTGTAAAAGAACAGTGGAGTGAAATCTTGGCATAACTAGTACTGCATATTCTGTTCAAGTTCTAACCTCTGAAAGATTAAAATGACTCGAGCAACAATTCACTGAATAGTCCCTCAGAGCAAATAGGCTTAATAAGTTCAAGGCCTTGCCAAGGGAAAAAAATTTGCTTTGTGTTGTTGAGTGTTATCATGTGATTTGCTCTGCTGTTCAGGGGGGCAGGAAATAAAATAGAAGTATCATAGCACTAATATAACAAAAGAAAATGGTATGTGTGTGGTGTTTCTTGAACTCTTAAATGACTGCTGGATTGCTCTGCTACTTTAGAGGTTATGCATTTCTTGCATAGACGTATGAGTAGTTGGGATGGGAAAAGATCAATACAGACCAGAAGGACAATTCTAAATCCCTTTCACCTACCTTTTAATTATTCCCTCAGAAATTTGTCAGAGTGATATTTTCCAAGGTAATCTATTTACTCATATGTATAAAATGGATACCGGGTAGACATTACATCAAACATCAGTCTTATTGGTCCACTCATAAAAGACTGTCACTTCAGTGAACAGTTTTCGATCTTACCTGTTGGAAGAATATAAGACTATAAAAGACATAGATAATGTAGACAGTCATTTTTTTTTTTAAGCATGGTAGGTCAATGAAAACTGTGTTAAGATGGGGTTGTTCTTCACGAACAAGAGAAAATCTGCAGATGCTGGGAATCCAAGCAACACACACAAAATGCTGGAGGAACTCAGCAGGCCAGGCAGCATCTATGGAAAAGAGTACAGTCAACATTTTGGGCCAAGATCCTTCAGCAGGACTGGAGAAAAAAGATGAGGAGTCAAAGTTAGAAGGTGGGTGAAGGGAAGGAAGAAACACAAGGTGATGGGCGAAACTGTGGGGGTAGGGGTGGACTGAAAAGCTGGGAAGATGATTGAAAATTCTTCATGACATTGGATTGTAGACTGCTCAGGTAGAACAAAAGGATCCAGTTCTTTAGTTTTCGATTCGGCTCACCCCAGTAGTGAAGAAGACTGGGCAGGCCAGTGTGGGAATGGGAGACCTGGATGGCCACTGCATACAGAGCGTAGGTGCTCTGCTAAACAGCCACCCGGCCTGTGCTTGGTGTGACCAAGTCGAAATGCACACCGCCACAATGTGTAACTTTATTCTTGACATATTCCTGTTTACCATCAATACAAACTCAAGGGATAAACACTGAATTAATGAGGTGTGTAGAAGGGCATGCTGAGAGCAAAATGCTGTAGATATACCTTAGAATGTCAACTTATCAGAGCTGCAGCACAGGATAGTAAGTATAATAAACAGCAAAAGCAGCATGCAATAGCTGAAGCTTAGCATTAATCAAGAACAAACAGATGAAATCATATATCATCAGTCCAGCCAATACCCAACCATGGATAGTGGTGAACAATTAAAAAGACAAGAAGGCTGAGGTACTCACAATGGTGCTTAGTCAGAGATTCCAAATAGATAGTCCATCCTAGCTTCTTCCTGAGATCTCCACTGTCACAGGTACCAGTCTTCAGCCAATTTGATTCTCTCCAGAGCTGAGAGCACTGGGTTTTACAAAACCAATAGGAACAGATAGCACCATTCTGCAGTTCTGAAGAGCTAATAAAGCTGTTCCTGTGCAGTTACACCACAATATATATCTGAAGAGGGAGATTGCCCAGGTCTGGTCTCTTGGTTCTGGCAGAACCAGTCAGCCTTTTTGATACTTACACAGCCTTGGCCTCATATACACCAAATAGCTGAATTCTTCAGATGAAGAGGAAATGGCTGTACTTGATATCAAGGTGGCATTTGACTGAACGTGATTTCAGGTATCTTAATCAAACTGAAGTCAATGTGCATCAAGGCGAAAACACTCCAGTTTTTGGAATAATTCCTTGTAAAAGGGAAGATAGTTTTGATTGAAAATTAAGAACTCAGTAGATGAAGAAAATTTAAAATAATTTCAGAAATGCTGGAAAAACTCAGGCCACATCTGTGGAAAGAGAAACAGTTGCTGCTTCAGTATGGTATACGTTTATTTTTATCGAATATTGTGGTTGTTGAAGGTTAATAATTTCAACTGCAAGACAGAGCATCTTGGCACTATCCAGAACAAAGCAACAGATGCCCCATTACCACTCTGAACAGTCTTTCCTTATCACCAGTGCGCCATGAGTGCACTGTGAACCATCTGTAAAATGTACTACATTATCAGGAAGACCATTCCAGCAGCACCTCCTGCATGTTCCATCTCTATCACCAAGAAGGACAAGGGCTTCAAACACATAGGAACAACATCATCTTGACTTGGAAATATTCTGCAGTATCTTCATTGACACGGTATCTAAATCCTTGAACTCGCTCTCCAACAACATTGTGAGAGGACCTTCATCACAACGGCTACAGCAGTTCAAGAAGCTAGCACACTACCACCTTCTTAAGGGCTATTGGACGTGAGCAATAAATGCCTGCACTGCCCAACTGCTGAAAAATGAACAGATGATAAAGAGGAACTGGAATAGAGCAGTCTCAGGCCTCTCTATGTTTGCATACTGGATCACCCTGGAGAGATCACTGCCGGGTTTTCAGTAAATAAATCATGTTCTATTCAATCACACTCAGGCAAGGAAAATATCTACTGCAGAACTGCTTGCTGTATGCTTGCGTCAGAAAAGCACCTGTTTCTCCACCTATAAGGGATAATGTTAGATACCTTTTGACTCAGCAGCTCTTCCATAAAAAGCAAATGCACCAATTCAGCAAATGAATAATTTTGCCACTGAGAACATTCTGCTTTCTAATATCTTTTTTGTCTTTTTTATTGCACACAATCAGCAGATATCCCAATGCGGAACATATATGAGCCTTTTCTACCCTTAGAGCATTTTAAATTATAGTCTGCATTCCAGAAATACTGAGATAAGGGTATTTCAGCTTTTGATTGATGCAATCAAAACTGGATGAAATCTTGGGTTACAATGGAACCTATTCAGCCACGTTCATACTTTATAACTAAGCTACATTTAAAATTGACTTATTAGAAAGGGGCTGATTTCCCAGCTGAACATTTCCTTTGTATTTAAACCATAAAATTTCTCTTTCTTACTGCTTGTCTTTTCATTTGAAAAGCGGTTGCAATTTTGCTTATTATTAGATGAGAAAAGAATGACCAATCCTGGGCATTAGAAGAGAGAGAAGGGCTCAAAAAAACAAATAAATCCTGAGTTGCAATTCTGGTCTAAATATGTTCTTTATTGCAGTTATAAATCACAAAGCTATTCTCAGTTAAGCTATTTTACTCGGAGTTGACTGGCTCTGGCATTAGTTTAAAATGCTGATCTGATTTAGTGAGAAAAATGACTGAGGCATGTTCCTTCCTTTGAAATTCAGTGTACTGATAATGAAATCACAAACCAACAACTGCAGCTAAAGAGAACAAATGATAGGCTTCCAGGTGATGTAACAGTCTTTCCAGGTGAGGCAGCACTTCACCTGCAAATCTGTTTGGGTTGTCTACTGTATCCATTGCTCCTGGTGCAGCCTTCCATACAGCGGTGAGACCTGATTGGGGGAATGCTTTGTTGAGCACCTCAGCTCCAGTTGCAAAAAGCAGAATTTCCCAGTGGCCATCCATTTTAATTCCTATCCTCATTCCTGTTCTGAAATGTCAGTCCATGGCCTTTCTCTTCTGCCACAATGAGGCCATTCTCAAGTTGGAGGAGCAACACCTCAAAGTCCAACTAAGTATCCTCTAACCTGATGGCACAAACATCGATTTCTCTAACTTCTGGTTATTTTTTGCCATTCCTCTCTTCTTCATTTCCCACTCTAGCCTCTTACCTCTTCTCCATGCCTACCTATCACCTCCCCCAGTGCCCCTCTTTCTTCCCTTTCTCCCGTGATCCACTTTCCTCTCCCATCAGATACCTTCTTCTCCAGCCTTTTGCTGATTCCACTTGTCACCTCCCAACTTGTCACTTCATACTCTTCCCACATCCACATGGTTTCACCTGTCACCTTCTAGCTTATCCTCCTCCCCCTCTCTCCACCTTCTTATTCTGGCTTCTTGCCCTTTCATTTCCAGCCCTGATGACGGTTTATTTATTACCATAGACACTGCCTGACCTGCTGAGTTCCACCAGCACTTTGTGTGTGTTGCTCTGAATTTGAAGCAACAGCACGATCTCTTGTGTAAATGATAGGCTTTTAAAAGTCAAGTTAAAGATGAATATTAAATAATGAATCTATAACCTAATATTTTCTGGTATCAAGGAATCCCTTGTGTGATGGGTGTTGGTAGGACAACCAGAGGTGTTTATAGGAAAATCAAAATTGATCAGTTTTTCTCCCGACTTGAACAGTATTCCCTATTGCATAAGCTTGTATGGAGGTCGAGGCTATCAGTAAACATAGAAGTTTACAATGATTCTAAGCAGTTAACAATCTACTTCACTGAGGCCTGATTAGACTAAGATATGGTAGGCTAAAAAAAAGAGATATTGGGGGTGAATCTAAGAACTTAGTTGATGTAGTGGAATTCAAAAGTTGGAAGGGCAAAATGGCAAAGGGACAGAATTGCATGGTGCTCCCTGAAAAGAGGGAAGAGTTCTAAATGAGAGCAAACCAATAGTGTAGACGAGATATGTAATAGGGCTGACAGTGTTGGTGTGGTACATGATGGTGGTGTCTATAAAGAAAAGGTTGCCAGGTCAAAAGTTGCATTCCGGATTAAAAAAGAAGCTATTGTTGTCAATTCAAAAGTTTAGTTAAATCATTAATTGTTGAAAAATAAATTTACAATCTGAACTTTTTGGGGAGATAATATTACACAATCTGAGTTAAACATGATCAGAAGGCAACCCAACATTTAAAAATAATTCACTAAGTAATCTTGGCCATTTGTCTAGAGCACATGACTAGTGAAGCATTATTCCTAACTCAAACGAGATGAAGCTAAAAACCAAAATATGACAAATTTATGAGCAACTTCAAATGTGGTACAATCTAAAATTTATAGCAAAGGAACAGGATGAATTATAAATGGAAAGTACAGGAAACACTCTGCAGGTCAGGTAGCACTTGTGGAAAGAGAACAAGGATGATATTTCAGAGTTAAGGGTTTCAGAACTAAAATGTTAACTCTGCATCTCTTTCCATAGATACTGTTTCACCTGCTGAGTCTTTGAATATTTCTTGTTTTAGTTCAAATGTCCAGCATCTGTAGTATATTGATTTTCATCAAGAGGATGGGTAATTTGTCCACAGGGAGAGAAGACTGAAGCTTAGTAATGTCAACCAGGACACATGATGGAGGATAGTGACACTTACAGTATGTTTTCTATAAATAGTGATTGCCTGTGCTATTTTTTTTCAACTGTATCAAAACTGCATGAAGGGAAGGTGACATTTTCAATTCTGTCTGTGTTGCATAAGCAGACATAAAAAATTGTGAAATGCATTAAATGGTCCTGAAATTACATGACTGCTCTCCTTGTCTTCTACCAGGGTTAATGCAAGAAAATAGAGGAAATGCTGTGAAATGCTTTCTCCTTCTCGATAGAGGTGATATATACCTCAGACAGTTCTTTCAAATTAAGTCCATGACTCCTCCATAGACAGGAGGCCGATGGGTCAATTGCTTACTCACAACTAGCAGCTTGACACTGAATTTCATTTTTAATGGGATATGTAAAATTGGAGCAGAACAATAAACAAAGCTGCTGGGTCTGAGAATGGATAGAGTTTAGTGAAGTGATAGTGTAAGCATGCTAGGTTGAGTGTCTTTTGTATTGGAGAGGTCTGTGACCCTGCGATATCAAAACATGTACCTTCACATCAACAGGCATGAATAAACTGTAGACTGATTCCCTAATTCCTTTCTTCCACCAGGAAACTGTGTGTAAGGGGAACACATCAAGAAATCAGGTTAGGCTGGATATCTTTTGAGTGTAGTTTTCTCCTTTAATATTAGAGCCATGCTATCAAGTGCCCCTCCCCTCTATCCTGGATCCCCATTGGCACTACCGGCATTCTCGCTTCCCTCCCAGTAGATGAATTATCCACTTGTTGCTGCACAGATCTAAATTGCCACAATTGGCTTATCAGCAACTTCAGCAGAAGTTTAGGAGACTGAACTGAAATTTAGTATTTGAAGAGAAAGTTCCTCTTAAATTATCACATTATTCACCCAGAGTTCAACAATGGCTCTGAACAGTGAGCACACAACGCAGGCAAACCTCCAGTGCAGTAGAAATTTCCAGCTATCACTTCATCTGCTAATCGAGTTACACATGTCACCAAGTCAGATGAAAGTCTGAAGTTTTCTTCAGTGCCATAGTCAATGTTTATCCAACCAACATCACTAAACCAAATAATCAGGTTATCATCTGCTCAGTGTTTGTGTGAGTTCCCTGTTCATGAACTGGCTAACATGCTTTCTACATTTTAAAAAACAGTGACACTAAAATAAGTAATGGATTCAGTGCTTAGAAACATCATGAGGCCATTGGGAGTATGAAATAAATGGTCGTCTCCCTTAAAAAGACCATAGATGTTAAACACGTGAAATTAATATTCATGCATAATAGGTCACTCATCTAAACAGAAAAAAAGAGGGTTAGTATTTCATCTGAAAGGCTATACTGGAAATGTTAGCTTATCTTTTCCCAAGATACTGACTGGGTTGCTTTGACATTTCCACATATCCTGTTTTCTTTCAGCATTAAGTTACAAATTATTTTTGCTCAACACTTCAGCAGTACTGACACAGTTCGAAAGTAGCCTTAAGCACCTAAAGACTTAGGCAGAGTTAAATTTTGAAGGCTTGATGAATGTACAATAATGCCAGACTCACACTTATTGAAAAATACAATGGTATAACTGAACTTGTTAAATGATGCTTCACAGAGACTTCAATCATTCTAATGTGCTCATGGATGTGACAGCTTATGAAACTATCATTTTGCTAAAGATAAACTATCAGCTGCTGGACCTGTGTAAATAAATTACAAAGCTGCAGTGTGGCTTCCAGCTTCATAATTTCTAAGATAACAGTGATTTAGGAAAGAAAAGCTTTGAGTGTTTTTGTTTCTAACAACAATAAAAATATAGAGAGCTTTTCTCATATACTGGAAGAGGTTCGTATTCGATCACATATAACCTGAAGGCCTCATTTTTGATCTCCAGTCTGTGTTACATTGGGAAGGAAATACAGAACAAAGCAGGAAGGTTAATGTTGGGATAATTCACTGGACTTAAATGTCATCAGAAAAACAAACACTTTGTTTATGATTATGAACAGATTACTCATGGAAATCACAATAATGGCATATGTGTGAAGAGGTACTCTTGACAGTTTCAATGACTATAAATATTGAATTAACTTTCAGACATTTTGAATGTAGACAGATAAAATTGCTGAAACTATATTTACAATGGTAACATATCTTAAGTGGCAGAACCCCTAACTGAAAGTCCTGAGGAAGAGTCTCGGCCTGAAACGTCGACTGTACCTCTTCCTAGAGATGCTGTCTGGTCTGCTGCGTTCACCAGCAACTTTTATGTATGTTGCTTAACATATTGGATGACCTGTTCTGGGCCCAGCACATAGTTACAAACATAAGGAAATTGTGCCGGGGTCTCTACTTTCTTAGGTGATTAAGAAGGTTTGACTTGTCACTGAACATTGTATCAAACTTCTACAGATGTAGTGTTGTTGTGACTGACTGCAACATGGTCTGGTTTGACAATTCAAATGCATAGGAACAGAAGAAGCTGCAGACTGTAGTGGACTCTTCCCAATGCATCATGGGAACCCCTTCCACAACATTAATATCTACAGGAGGTGATAGCGCGAGAAGGCAACATTTATCATCAAAGATCCCCACCATTCGGGCCATGCCACCTTCTCTCAGTTACCATTGGGCAGGAGGTTCCACATCACCAGGGTCAGGAAGAGATAGTTAGCTTCAACCATTTAATTTTTTGAAGCAATCGTCAAAGCCCTAATCACTGCAGTTTAGCAACACTATTATCACTTTGATTACTTTGCACTAAAATGCATTTTGTTGTTTTGTTATCTTTCTAAATGTGCTCTTTCTTGTAAAAATTGTGTATAATTTATGTTTAATTTATGCTTTTTTGAGAATGCTACTTATATGATACTAATATGCCTGAGATGATTCTGCAAGTAAATTTTTCATTGCATGGTTCGGCATGGACTAGATGGGCCAAAGGGCCTGTTTCTGTGCTGTAATTTTGTATGGCTCTGTGACTCTATCTGTGCATACATGTGCTTCTGCTTATGTCAATAAACTCAACTTTATGCATACTGTATAGACTGGTCAGAACAAGTTAGGAATAATATTAGAATATATATAAGATAGTCTTGTAGATAAGTATTTGAGGAACCATTGTGCAAACAAGCTATCTTAGATCCAATACTATGCAATGAGATAAAATTAATTATTATTCTTGGCCTTTAAGAAAGAGTAATGAGAATATAATAGAAGTTTATTTAGAAATTGAAAGTGTTCCAGTAGAATTATGGAGTTATACAACATAGAAACAGACCTTTCAGCCCAATGTGACTATGCCAACCATCAATATCCATCTATACCAGGGGCTCCCAACCTTTTTTTATGCCATGCATCTATAATATTAAGCAAGAGGTCCATGGGCCCCAGGCTGGTAACCTCTAATCTATACTAATCCTATTTACCAACTCTTGGTTCATAGATTTCCACAGCTAGTGATTCAAGTGCTCATCTAGATACTTCTGAAATGTTACGAGTACCTTCTTCCCCAAACATTCAGGGAGTTCCACCACATTCTACCATTTTCTTGGTGAAAAGAAATGTCTTCCTTCAATCCCCTCTAACCTCACGCCCCTTACCTTAAACTGACATCTGTAGTTTGAAACACTACTGCTGCAGGGTATGTCTCCGATTATCTTTTCCATCTATGGCCCTCATAATGTTGCATGCCCCTATCAGGTCACTCCTCAGCATTGTCTTTCAGTCTAAATCTAAACAAGCCAAATCTCAAAAAGTATTAGACACGAATTGGCTACAGGAAATTTGGAAACAAAAAAAAGTATGAGAACTTTAAAAAATCAATGACTAACATATAAAAATTAATACACGGTTTTCAATATTTTTGCATCCCCTTAAGGCACAAAACATCCAACCATAACAAACAAGAAAATTTACAGAATTTATTAGATCAAAATCTAATACGGTTGCAATGAAGAAAAGTAAGGCTAAAAATTAAGACAAATTCAGAATTCTGCAATGGAGGAAAGGGAATTTGCAAGGCATGAGTAATTTAGTGGAAATCATAAATACAGATTCTAAAACCTTCACCCTATATAAATATTGTGTGGCTGTTTTCATGAAAGAAGGCACAAAAATCCTCTAGACATAGATAAAGATTAACTAAAGAGCAAAAAAAGAAAATACTATTGGAGACATTGGTAGGAGTGGAAGACAATGTATCTCCAGCATTCGGTGATCTGCATTGCATGGTTTTGAAAGATGTCTTGAAGGATTTAAAGAATTCATCGGTTGTCATCTTATAAAGTTCCATACATTCTGGAAAGGTTTTCATAAACTGGAAGGTAACAGATTTAACACAACTTCTTAAGAAAGGAGTCAGAAAAGAAGCAAATTAGTCTAACATTAGTAAGAAGAAAAAATGGAATCTAATGTGCACAGAACATTTAGAAAACAGTGACTGGATTTAAGTGCTCAACATGGTGTATGAAAGAGAAATCATGTTTGGTAAATGTTAGTGATTTTTTTTAGGTTGTAAGTACATTACAGGAATGTATGTTAGGAGAATTTTGGCATTTGAACTTTAGAAGGTCAACTCAATCTTACAAGAAGTTACTGAGCAAACTTCAGGGCAGTACATTGGCGCAGACTGAGTATTTTTTTTTAAACAGTCAGAAAACTGTGAATTAAGATGTCATTTTCTGGTTGGGAGACTGGGGCTACCAGTAGGAATCTTGGTGGCTTTTTGTTCACAATCTATACCAATGATTCAAATGAGGTGACCAAGTACAATTTAACCACTTTTGCTGTTGATACAAAGCTGAATGACAGTGCAAGTTGTGTCAAGAATGCAGATAAATTTCAGGGGTATTCATAAAGGGTAAGTGGACCTAAAAGTATTTTTTAAATGGTGAGATATTAGAATGTGTTGGTGTTCAAAGGGACCTGGGTATCCTTCTACACACATCACACCAATTTAATACAGTGGGAAAGCAACCCATTCGGAAAGCAAGTAGGCTATTGGCTTTTATCAGAAGAGGATTAAAACACATAAGTAAAAGTATCATGCTGAATTATGTGAGGCACTGGTGATTTCTCATCTGGGATACTGGGTAAAGGTCTGATCTCCCTTATAAGAAAGGACATACAGAATGCAACAAGGAGTGTAGCATAAGTCCACCAGATTGATTCCTGGGATGAGAAGAATGCCAGAAGTTAGGAGCCATGGTAGCATTGTGGTTAGCTCAATATTATCACAGCTCTGGGTGCCGGAGTTCAGAATTCAATCCCGGCATTCTTTGTAAGGAGTCTGTACATCCTCCCCGTAGAATGAATGGGGTTTCTCTTGGTGTTACAGTTTCCAGTCCTCTGTAAGGAGTCTGAATGTCCTCCCTGTGGAACGCATGTGTTTATCTCGGGGTACCCCGGACTCCTCCCACAGTCCAAAGACATACCAGATAGTAGGTCAATTGGTCATTGTAAATGATCCCGTGATTAGGTTTATCGGGGGTTGCTAGGTGGCACAGTTTAAAGGGCCGGATGGCCTACTCTGCACTGTATCTCTAAATAGGGTGGTGGGCTGGGTGTAAGTCTCTACAAAAGGAGGTATAAGGCTCTCCTTCCCTCCGCTAGTCTGTGGGTCACTCTCGGGGAAGGCGTAGCACCTGCTTAGCCCCTCGATCAGGGTCACATAAAGCTAGAGGGTAAAAATATTAAGAATTATTTTCCCAGGAGTTGCGTGGACATTCAGTCACTGAGCACATTAAGCTAGAAATTGATTGTTTGAGGTAGTAAAGTAATCAAGGGATATTACATTATAATAGAAATGTAATGCTGAGATAAAAGACAACTTATGATCTTGTTAAAAAGCAGAACAGGCATGAGGAATCAAATAGCCTACTGCTGCTTTTCTTTTATATCCTTTAATATTCTAATAGCACAGCAATAGTCCTTGCACTACAGTGCTTTAAAACTGCTGTCTTCTCAAAGGCAATTAGGGATGGACATCGTTGGCTTTCTCAATCACACACATCCTGTGAGAATTAACTCTTTAGAAATTGATTGATTAATAGGAGCAGTTCAGTTAACCTCTGTAATGAATGTGGACACTACCTCAAAAGGTGTATTAGCAGGGTCCATGGGTTACTGCTGATACCTTGAAATATTTTGCAACAGCATTAACTAAAAGTAATGGATTCAAATGCGCATTATATTTGACCCCGTGATAGATTATTGTTGGGACTCGGGAGTCTTCACTGTTTACTGTTGATATGTGTATCAGGGATTTAGAATGAGTCACTGAAGAGTTGGAGTCTTGCCACAAGACACAATAAAATGTTTGAGGGATCATTTTTAGTTTCAACACCTGTCCACAACCCAACAAAGCTCACCTTCTGTGGCTTGTAGTAACTTCCTAAACGTTGGCTAACTGAAAATTGTGTGGTTCCGTAGCAAAGAAGAAATGCAATTTTCCAGAGTAGAATTCAGGCAATGAAGATGATCATTGTCCTCCATAAAATTTATTGAGATTTTGTGCTTATATTTCTGAAAGGGACCTCAAACTCATAATCATCTGTCCTGGTACTAGATGAAATTATTAACAGCAAAAGGTTGCAATAGAAACAGGCTGCATAATATTTGGATTACATATACCCTGTATTTGTAAATTCAAAAGGTGGTGAAGTGTTAGAAAACAAAATGCAAACTTGACACCTTTCTTGAAAAGGCCTTCTGAAGTGACAGAATCCACTGAGATTATTGTTAATTAATAACAAAATACAAGGCAAACAGCAAAAAAAAAGTTGTTAAAATTAACATGGGTTTCTGAGCATTATCTAATTACAGAAACCAGAAATTAGAACATGAGCACACCCTTGAATTGTTGCCTAGGCAACACAAATCACAGGAAGCCAGATGTCACTGCCTTTTCAAAATAATGAGTCACTAATATGACATAATTTGTTTTTGATGTTTCTCAAGAATACATTATTTTTTCTGAGCAAAATGATTTATGCAATTTATAACATTTTGTAGAAAATACAAGCAAGATAAAGCCAATTGGCTACTCGAGCCTGCTCCATTATTTTATGGATCATGGTTAAGCATCCACCTCAATATAATTTTTCTGATCTCTCCCCATACCCCCCTGAATTCCTCTTGTGTCTCAAAATTCAGGTTCGTGTTCTGAGTGGTGGAGGTGCTGTTTTCCTTCGACAGTGTTTCCTGTAGATGTGCTCAATGGTGGGGAGTGCTTTACCCGTGATTCACTGAGCAGCATCCGCTACCTTTGGTAGGATTTTCCGTTCAAGGACATTGGTGTTTCCACACCAGGCTGTGACGCAGCCAGTCAATATACTCTCCATCATATATCTATAGAAGTTTATCAATGTTTGAGATGTCATGCTGAATCTTCACAAGCTCCTCAGGAAACAGAGGCATTGCCCTGTTTCCTTCATAATTGCACTTACCTGCAGTGCCCAGGACAGGTTCTCTGAAATGATAACACTGAGGAATTTAAAGTTGCTGACCCTCTCCACCTCTGATCCTAAGGACTGGCTCATGGACCTCTGGTTTCCTCCTCCTGAAGTCAATAATCAGCTCCTTGGTCTTGCTGACATTGAGTAAGAGGTTGTCATTGTGACACAGCTCAGTCAAATTTTCAATCTCCTTCCTGTATGCTGATTTGTCACTACCTTCAAAGGTCAAAGCACAAAGTACATTTATTATCAAAGTAAGTGCACCATATACAGCCTTGAGATTCATCTTTTTGCAGCTACAAAACATAGAAAAACAATAAAATTCAGGAAGAGACATACACCACAAAGACAGCTGCACATCCAATGTGTAAACTAAAATAAAGCAAGCAAACAATTCACAGAACACGAATCAGAGTCCAGGAGCCTGATGGCTGCAGGCCACAGCTACAGAGTTAAGGCCGATTTATACTTCTGCGTCAACTTGACGCCGTAAGTACGGCGTCGCCACGAACCCTACGCTGAGACTACGCCGTAGCCTGACACGCACCTCTCCCAAAATGTAACTGCGCATCGCGGCCATGCAGACTGCAGCAGCTGTGATTGGTCCGCTTGCTAGCATCGCATTTCCTCCTGCGCTGCAATAGCTTCCCATTGGACGACTGAAGGGCAGGGAAGGAACTCTGGCTGCAATGCTTTCCATAAAGCTTTACAGACCTCCGAAATTATGGAGGACACTTTTCACTTTTACGAAAAAAGACGCTCGCTTCTTGTTTACCCCGAGAAAGACTACCACGACCATGAAGCCTTGCACGGGCAGGTGTGTGTGCATGCATGACGTGTGCGAATTGCAGAGTGACGCAGACACACCAACGCACAAGTATAAATGCTCACAACGCGCATAGGCCACTTGCATAGGTTACGGCGTCGAGTTGACGCAGAAGTATAAATCAGCCTTTAGTTCAGCATTGAGGCAAGTAAAGCTTCCTGAAGTAGTGAGGTGAACAGCATGCTTCCATCCATTTTCCCTTCCAATATAATATACTGGGGCTGTATGTTAACCCTCATCCTCATTGATATTTTGTATGTTACAGAGCTTTTTAGCTCACTGGAAAACTTACAGCTTGCAATATTTCCCACTCAGTGTTGGTGCTGGGGTTGTGGGGAGTAAGGAAGGAGTTGAGGGTAGGTATGGTGAGGTGAGAGGACAAGGAGGAGTCTTCTCTTAAAAGGTATCTGCCTGAAGTTTGCTCCAAATTTCAAACTCCATGATCTTGGGCCGCATAAGCTCCACCCACTTGTATTGGCAAAGCAACCCTCATATTTATTGTATAGACTTGCTTGTGCCTGAGAACCATCATCACGCAGAGGTCATATGAGCCAACACATTTGTTGGAAATATTGTCAAATGAATGTTATAAGCATTTGGAGGCTTCATGGTGGGGTATCTGCATTCCTCAGGAAAATGCAGACATTGAAGACATGAACGTCATTTTGCAGACTTCTTTAACAGAGTAGTGAGAGCCTAATCATGTTCAGAGGCAGCTTTTCTAATAAAACCTCAAATGTGGCATGCTGAATCATTATGCTAAGCAATAAAATTTCTGGGTTTCTCACATGTGGCCTACATTCACTGGTACATTGAATATCAAAAGCAACAGCAGGATTAGACCACACGGTCTCTGCTCTATTATGCAATAAGAACCAGATAGCCTAACCTTGGCCTAAACTGTTCTTTCTTTTTAGTCACCTCTTTAAGTCAAAATAATCCATCAATGAAATAGACCCACAGTTCTTGGGTGGGGAATTCCAAGGATTCACTACACTTTGGGAATAAATTCTTACAGCTCTCTGTCTTAAATGACTGGTCAGTTCTTCTGAAACAATAAATTGATAAATTGGTAAATTAGTTAACAATTTGTACTGATGTTCTTTCTTATGATAGAAGCAGATGCCAAGTTTTTAAGCTCACCAGTGGGAGGTGGTGATTTAGCACTGCTGGCCCATCACCTCGAGGGAGTCTTGATCATAAGCGGGCTGAAACTCCTGAAGACAAGTGGCAGATCAACTGATGATCCCATTAGTGATAGCACAGGACAATTAACATCTTAGTCCACATGTATTTTCAATTCTTTTGTTCTGGACACCAGTGACTACCAGGAATAGTCTGGTTGGCAACCGGGAATAGTCCGGTGACAGCGTGGCAAGACAGCGGACAGCCAGGAAAGACTGGCACAAGGGGTGTCGGGATTGGCAGTCCGGGCACCAGCTCAGAAGAGCACCCACCCCTTGAAGCTTCTAGTTTACGTGGAGAAACATACCCTCGGGGTCCTCAGAGAGAGAGGGAGAATGATGGACCCAATTGGACGGATCCAGTTAATTACAGGGAATGACTATGACCAAGAGCTAGGATAAGAGGTTCTGAGTGTCCAGTGTGTTGGTGTGGGAGAGCGTTTTCCAGCATTAAATGTTTACGAGTCCACCAAGCAAAGTTGAAGTGCTATTCCATCCCAATGGAATACCTTCATTTGTGATAGAGAATGGATTAGTAAATACATCTGTGCAGAAGGCAGGAATACCAGGCTTCCCAAGATGCCTTGAACATATTAGTATGATATGGCATACCATCCAGGAGTTGAAAAGGTTGAGAAGAAATCTGGCTGTAGTTTGGCTTGATCTTGCAAGTGCATATGGTTCTGTTCCCCATGCCCTGATTGAGTTTGCGATGGAATTCCTATGGATTCCTGCTAAGGTGAGGAACTTTGTTATGCAGTACTACAATGATTTCCGGATGAGGTTTTCCACTCAGCAGTTTACAACTAGGTGGCAGAGCTTGGATGTTGGAATCCCAATGGGATGTGCGATTTCACCCATCCTTTTTGTGTTAGCCATGGAGGTCATTGTGATGGCTGCAGAATCAGTGGGACCAGGTGTCGCACTTGATGGCGGAGGGGAGTTACCACCAATACAAGCGTTCATGAACAATCTCACCCTTTTGAGTCCTAGCACAGAGGCAGTGGAAAGTGTACTAGCTGGACTCGAGGAGCTAATGGATTGGGGAAGAATGAAGTTCAAGGCCAAGAAATCAAGGAGCCTTGTTCTTAGGAGAGGAAAGCTGGTTGACTTTCATTTCACCCTTTGTGGAGAGGAGATTCCATCCATTCAGGACCAACCAGGTAAGAGTCTCGGGTGATGGCACATAGAGGAGCTGAGAGACACCAAGAGGGTTCAATAGACAGGAGAACAGATCAGCAGAGGCCTGATGTCTGTCAACAAGTGTGGCTTGCCTGGCAAGTTGAAGTTGTGGTGCTTGCAATACGGACTGATGCCACAGATAATGTGGCCACTAACTGTCAATGAAGTTGCAATGTCCCACTTGAAGCAATGGAACGGAAGATCAACAAGTATGTGAAGAAGTGGCTTGGAGTACTGAGCAGCCTCACCAATATTGCAATCCACAGTAGCCAAAAAAAGATTACCATCCCAGTGCAATCCCTTATTGAAGAGGTCAAGGTAGCCAAGGTAAGATCATTCTTGATGCTTCGAGACTCAAAAGACCCTGTCATCAAGAATACCCAGCCAGATGTGAGATCAGGCAGGAAGTGGTCAGCCCGTGTAGCAGTTGATGAGGCAGAGTCTAGATTGAAGCACAAGGAGACGGTTGGGGCTATCCAGCTAGGCCACCAGGGACTTGGATGGACAACCCACAAGTGGTGGTCATATTCTACAGGTAAGGAGCGCCGTGAGCTTGTAACATAAGAAATACGAGAGGTAGAAGAGGAGAAGAGGTTAGCTAAAACAGCTGGTCTGGCCAAACAAGGGGCTTGGACCCGGTGGGAAAGTGTTGAACAACGACATCTATCTTGGAATGTTCTGTGGCAGATGGAACCGCTCCACATTTCTTTTCTATGCAGAGCAGCGTACGACCTGCTCCCAACACCTGCCAACCTCAGCACCTGGTATGAAGATAAGGCAGACAGGTGTGCTGCTTGTGGCAAGAAGGAAACACTTCAACATATTTTGAGTGCATGCAGAGTCAATCTTTCCAGCGGCATGTACAATTGGAGACATAACAACGTTCTCAAAATTGTAACAGAAGCAGTTGAGCAGAGAGTACAGCAACACAACTTATCTCATGCCCCATGCTGCACAGAACATTGCATATCATTTGTGAAAGAAGGCTCCAAGTCAAGGGTGTACAGCGCGGGCCCACAATCAAGCATACTTTCTTCAGCCAATGACTGGTGTGTCAAGGCTGACCTGGACGGGAAAGGCAGTTTCCCAGAGCAAATAGCTTTCACAACATTGCGTCCAGATATAATCGTATGGTCTGACACCAGTAGAGAAGCGGTTATTGGTGAACTCACAGTCCCCTGGGAAGACAACAACGATGAAGCCCATGAGCACAAGTTAACCAAGTAAGCAGAATTAAGATCAGAGTGCAGAGACAGAGGGTGGAAGGTCTCATGCTATCCATTCGAAGTAGGTTGCCGTGGCTTTATTGCGTTCACTTTCAGAAATGGCTGCGTGACCTTGGCTTCACTAGAAGAGAGATCAAGTCAACCATCAGGGCTGTAGCTGAGGCAGCAGAGACAGGATCATCATGGGTATGGACCAAGTACATTCAGAGGGGCAGATAGCCGGACAGTGCATCCACCTTTTGCAAATCCTTCAGTAGTTGCATAGACACCTGAAGAGTAGACTATCTGTTGGATGGAAGTGACCAACAACTCTGATAGAGGCAGATGCCAAGTTTTTAAGTTCACCAGTGGGAGGTGGTGCTTTAGCACTGCTGGCCCACCACTTCGAGGGAGCCTTGATCATAAGCGGGCCGAAACTCCTGAAGACAGGTGGCAGATCAACTGATGATCCCACTGGTGATAGCACAGGACAGTTAGCATCTTAGTCCAAGTGTATTTATTTTCAATTCTTTCATTTCTCCCTCCTGCCCTGTAGGAGGAGGGAGAAGAAAGATTGTCCAGAGTGGGTGGGGCCTTTGATTATGCTGGCTGCTCTAACTGAGGCAGTGAGAAGCGAAGACAGAGTCCGTGGATGAGAGGCTGGTTTTCACGACGTACTGAACTGTGATTGTTTTATATAATTTAAAACCTTTTATTGTAAACAGATCTGTAATTTTGTGCTGAATTACCCTTTCATTGCCTGCAAGTAATAAGAATGCCTATAATTGAACAAGTATAACAAGGCATCTGGAGACTTCCCTTGAATTATTTCTTCAGTAGAAAATTATGCAAGTAAAATATATCAATCTTATTGCTGATACTCTTTTCACAAAGCAGGTTACAATGAGATTAAAACAACTTTAAAATATTTTCTACTTATTTTCAGGATGTGGGCATTACTGACAAGGGCACCATTTGTTGTCCAGCACTGACTAATTTGGGAAGGTGCACATGTGCTATCTTCTCGAACTGCTGCTGTCCTTGTAGTGAAGGGGTTTCCTCTGAGTTAGATGAATCCAATAGGCATGATCTTGCCAACTGGAATCATCACGTACTGTCCTTTCGGGCCTGCCATTACTTGGTCTTGACGTGGATGGCTTGTCTTATTTGCATTCCAGCCCCAATGTGCTGGCTGGACTTCAGAAGCAGTTTCAACAGTCACATACCTTAAACGATCCCTGGGTGCCTTTAATATCTAAACAAACGGGTGACAAGGCTGTGTTGGCTGGAAAGATGGCAACTTTAATAGTGTTTAACAGTTTAGTTTAGGCTTTTGGCCTGCTGACCTTCACTAATAAGAGCATTGAGTACAGGAGTCTGGCTGTTATATTTCAGTTGTAAAAGAAGATGGTGAGGCCGCATTTGAAATATTGTGTTCAGTTTGAGCCACCCATCTATAGGAAAGATGTCATTAAGCTGAAAAGAGAGCAGAAAAGATTTATGAGTATGCCAGCACTCGAAAGACTGAGTTGTGGAGGTTAAGCAGGCTAGGAATGTATTCATTAGAATGTAGGAGAATGAAGGGTGATCTTATAGAGATCCATGATATACTGATGGGCATAAATAGGAATGCATACAACCCTTTTCCCAGGGTTGAGGAATCAAGAACTAGTGGCCATACGTTTAAGCTGTGAGAGGAGAATTTTAATAGAAACCTGAGGGGCAAACTTTTCTCACATCGAGGGTGGTCCTTATATGGAATAAATTACCAGAGGAGGTGTTTGAGGAAGGTACATTAATAACATTTAAAAGACACTTGGACAGATATGTGAGGAAAGGTTTTGAGAGGTATGGGTCGAATGTGAGCAAGTGGGAAGAGGATCAGTTAGGCTGAAGAGCCTGTTTCAGAGCTGTATGACTATATTTATGATAATCAGAAACATGTTAAAACATTTAGCATGAAATGATTTTTAAAAACCAAATATTTGACTTAAGTTATAAAAAAGTAATGCTACTAAGGAAATAAAGTAAATAGAATAAAATAATAACCAATTATAACCAATAAATAAATACAATATTAAAAGAAAGAAATTGTGTGAAATATGCAAAATGATCTCCTTCCTGTTTACAACTCCCTTGACCTACAGACCTATTGAAATCAATAGAGTCTTGGATTCAATGCCTGGTTTGATCCCAGAGGCGATTTGCTAATGCAGAATGACAAGACAAATCACATTGGTAAATTACCAGGTCAGTCATCAGATTCTTCAGAATCTCTGAGTAAGTCATGGACTTCTGTGTTACTACAAATTTGCTGCTTGAATATGGGTACTTCAAATCAGAACTAGCACCAACAGCCTAAATTTTCATCCAGAGGTGAGTGAAGCTAATATTATACTTCAAAGTTAAGGTGGTGAATGGAATGGAAAAGAGTTAGAGATAGTTTAATTCCCAACAACACGGAAAGAGTGCTAAAGGAATTTGGCAAGTCAGGCAGTACTTACAGAGGGAAATAAACAATTGACGTTTTGAGTCAAGAACCTTCATCAGGTCTGAGATGGAAGAGAACAGTAAAAGTTCCTTTCCAGTCCTGATGAAGAGTCTCAGCCAGTAACATTGACTGGTTATTTTCCTCTGTACATGCTCCCTGACCTGCTAAGCTCCTTCAGCATCTTGTGTGCGTTGCTCGAGATTTCCAGCATCTGCAGAATCTCTAGCTTTATTCCCATGCATCGTCTGGTCTTTTCTTTCTGAGTGATAAAAACTAATAATTTTGGAGGTGCTGCTGCTTAAGAAACTTCACTGAGTTGTGCAGTGCATTTTGTACAAAGTACATGATGTAGCAATGGTACTGGTAGAAGAGGGAGTGATTGTTTAAGGTAGAGGATGTGATGTCAACCAAACAGAGCTGCTACAATAGTCATGATATTTATGCAAACATTTCATAAATATCAAAAATTTGCAACAATGGGCCCTCAAGACTAGCTGATACATGTTTAGTAAAGGCAGCACTATTGATTGTCATTGGCAGCTATTTAGGTACTCACAGACTGAGAATGGTCTTTAAGTAAAACATTCAAAGATCATATAAAACTGGTCACGTGTCATTCTTAACCTATTTATTGTGTAGGTCTTGCTGCCAGCAAACACAGATTATTCTGGGTTTCTGAGGACTTGAAAATGGAATTGTACAGATATAAATTTATATGCAAGGAGTGACCTTAACAGCCTGCAACGTTTTCATAATCCCCACTTGGTAGCTGCTTTAAATTGGCTGAATTGTATTGAATGCCTTCTAAAGATGATGAAATTTTACACAGTGTTGATATTATAACTACTTTATGCTAGAAAGGAACTTCCATGCCTTTTCAGAAATCCAAATGTTGGAAGGAATTTAAGCCCATAAATTTGTCCAGTCCACTGATTAAAATGTCAGTTTCAAGTGGTTCTTAAAATTTGGAGCATTCATTTGGCAGAAAAAAAATGGCAATACCTTGATCTATTGAATAAATACCATCACATTTTAATTTAATTGAGACAGAGTGCATGGAATATTAAAACATGAACCACATGTCCCAATTCCTTATCAATGTTTTACTGCTGATCCTTCAGAATCATAAATATGGACAATCATACACAGAGCCTTTTATGTAGACCTGAAAGGACACATGGAGATTTGCTGTAATATTGTGAGGGCTACAACTGAACTATGATTTATATGTTATAGACTAAATAGCTTTTCCATTGCAGCCTAATGTTGCCTGTGATCGAATATTCAGACATCATAAATGACAGAATATGTGCACCTCAAAACATCATGAAAATTCTGATAAACATCTCATTAACTTTCAATGCAATGCTTTTCTGTCAATGTTGTCTCATTTAATTTCACTTCAATACAGTTTTCTTTCTCACCCAACTAAATCAGTTCAAACTTGCTCTAAAACACTAGCACATAATAACACCAAACTATTGAATCATGTACTATTTTGAGGGTGCTGATGACACTGAGATGGTGTTTCCTTTGTCAGAAAATTCAGAAGAAACTTTCGTTCTGCTTCATATGCTTTGTTAAGCAGCCAACATAATCAGCAACTTAGGCAATCTCTTGTCTGCCCCCTTCCATCGGGCAGAAGGTACAAAAACGTGAGAGCATGTACCACCAGGCTCAAGGACAGCTTCTATTCTGCTGTTATAAGATTATTGAATGGATCCCTATGATGATAAGATGGACTCTTGACCTCACAATCTATCCTGTTATGACCTCGTGCTTTATTGTCAACCTCGCTGCACTTTCTCTGTAACTCTGACTTTTATTCAGCATTCTGCTATTGTTTTACCTTATTAACTTCAAAGCACTGTTGGAATGAGTTGATCTGTATGAACAATATGCAAGACAAGGTTTTCACTGTATCTCTGCATATGACAATATTAAACCAATTTACCAATTGCAGAAAAGGTTATTTTCTTGCCAAGGAAAGCCATGCAAGTGAATGGTTTCGGTCCCAGTTAGGCAAAACAAGCATCAAGTTGATCACTTGAACAAAGCTGGAATATATTTTGTGTGATTGCTGAATATGGGTCACTCTGCAGCAATTTAAAAAAAAATCTTCAGAAAAGAGCTGGTTTTCCCCTTGTTCGGATTTTTTGAACCTATTGCCAATGTACAGTATATTAAATGATCTGTTTAGAACTTATTGCAATCTTATTTAAGGATCTTCTGCAGTCACCAGATGGTGTACACTCTGGCAGTGTGGATTGCTGATAGAGGGAATAATTATTTCTACAGGTGACTGGTTATTCGTCAAGCTGAATTCCTTGTCCTAAATGTGGTTGAACTATCCAGGCTGGTTTATATTCTTAACAAGGCATTGAAGAGTCAGGAAATGAGCTATGTGACAAGAACAATCAACCTTAGGTGTCCTTGACTCCACTATATTTATCTCACTTGTCCAGTTAAGCTTTTAGTTAATGGTTTCACCTCCAGAAAATTGGTGAGAGCTGCAGTGGTGTTGAACATGTAAAACTTCTTAGGCATTGTGTGGCATTGTTTGTACAGTACAAATGTTATCTCATTTATCAGCCCAACACTGAACCTAAATTTTATAAATGAGGACACAGACTGTCTCAGTAATTGAGCAAATGCAAATAGGAAATGTTGGAGATATTCAGCAAGAGAGGCAGCACCTGTAGAAAGAGACAGTGAACATTGTAGGCCTGAAATCCTTCACCAAAGCACTGAACAGCTCAAAGATTCTAAAGTGTCCAAAACTAATTCTCCAAATGTTTTTGTTTCTCTTTCCACAGATCTTGCCTGACCTGCTGCACATTTCTGGAACTATTTGTTTTTATTTCAGATGTCTGGCATTTATAGCTATGTTTTATTTCCTTTTAATCTCACAGCAGGAGCTAATGTAACCAAATACAGTGCAAACATTACTAAATATCCCTCCTTTGATCAAGGGAAATAAAAGTGTAAAAACAACTGCAGCTGTTAGAAACCTGAAATGAAAGAAAAACAGGGTGCAGAAAACACACAACAGGTCAGGCAGAATCCATGGAAAGAGAAACACGTTAGCATCTTGGACCAGTGATTTTTGCTAGTTTTGGTGAAAAGATAGAAATTAAACATAAATCAAGTTTGAAAGAGGAAAGGAATGAGGATTGTGAAAAAAATGGATTACTTGTGATAGGATGGAGGCTGAAGTATTGAATGCTATACAGTGTCTATGAAAAGTATTCACCCCCCTTGGAAGTTCTCATGCTTTATTTACAACATTAAATCCATTGTGATTCAATTTGGCTTTTTTGACATTCATCAATAGAAAACGACTCTTTCATGTCAAAGTGAAAACAGATCTCTACAAAGTGATCTAAATTAATTACAAATATAAAACACAAAATAATTCATTGCATAAGTATTTACCCCCTTCAAGTCAGGTTTTAGTAGATGTACCTTTGGTAGCAATTACAGCTTTGGGTCTGTGTGGATAAGTCTCTATCAGCTTTGAACATTTGGACACTGCAATTTTTCCCTATTCTTCTTTACAGAACTGCTCAAGCTCTGTCAGATTCCACGGGGATCATGAGTGAACAGCCCTTTTCAAGTCCAGCCACAAACTCTCAATTGGATTGAGGTTCGGACTCTGATTTGACCAGTCCATGACATTAAGTTTGTTGTTTTTAAGCCATTCCTGTGTAGCTTTGCCTTTATGCCTGGGGTCATTATCTTGCTGGAAAACAAATCTTCTCCCAAGTCACAGTTCTCTTGCAAACTGCATCAGGGTTTTCCTGTACTTTGCTGCATTCATTTTACTCTCTACCCTCACAAGCCTTCCAGGGCCTGCTGCAGTGAAGCATTCCCACAGCATGACACAGCCACCACCATGCTTCACATAAGGGATGGTGTGTTTTTGATGATGTGCAGTGTTTGGCTGACACCAAACATAGCATTTAGTCTGATGGCCAAAAAGATCAATTTTGGTTTCATCAGACCATAGACCTTTTTCCAGCTGACTTCAGAGTCTCCCACATGCCTTCTGGCAAACTCCAGCCAAGATTCCATGTCAGTTCCCCCCCACCCCAACACTGGCTTTCTCTTTGCCACTCTTCCATAAATCTGCGATTGGTGACACACCCAGGCAACAGTTGTATGCACAGTCTCTCATATCTCAGCCACTAAAGCTTGTAACTCCTCCAGAGTTGTCATAGGTCTCTTGGTTGCTTCTCTCACTCATCCCCTTCCTGCACAGTCACTCAGTCTTTGAGGATGGCCTGCTCTAGGCAGATTTACAGCTATGACATATTCTTCCAATATCTTTATGATTGACTTAACTGTACTCCAAGGGATATTCAGTGACTTGGAAAATTTCTGTATCCATCTCTTGATTTGTGCTTTTCAATAACCTTTTCACACAATTGCTTGGAGTACTCTGTTGTCTTCATGATGTAGTTTTTGCCAGGATACTGACTCACCAGCAGTTAAGCCTCCTAGCTACAGATGTACTTTTACTACAATCAATTGAAACACCTTAACTGCACATGGTGATCTCCATTTAACTAATTATGTGACATCTAACACCAATTGGCTGCATCAATGATGATTTGGTGTGTCCTATTAAAGGGGGGGGGTGAATATTTTGTGTTTTATATTTGTAATTAATTGAGATGACTTTGTGAAGATCTGTTTTCATTTTGACATGAAAAAGTTTTATTCCTGTTGATTAGTGTTAAAAAAGTCAAATTAAATCCACCATTATTCAATGTTGTAAAACAATAGAACATGAAAACTTGTAGTCGGGGGTGGGTTTGTAGCACTAGGTAGTGGTAGTCCCAGTTGAAAAAAGGTGAGGGAAAGGTCAGCGATGAAGGTGGTTGAGCCAGGGAGCTATTTTGGGGAACTTACAAAATAATGTAATCAAATAGACTGAGATGATTGATTCCTTGTACATTCTTTTGAGCTGGGCATATCTTCAGCCAGTGAAGTGTTTTTTTTTAACATATTTTCATTGATTCCAGTTTTACCAAACAGTGACATTACCATTTCACCTCTGGACTTGTGTTGTTTTATACAGGCTGTAATATCACCTGCTATTTAGGAATCTCAAACTAAGTTAGATTTTCTTGCTGCGTTAATAGCAGCTTGTGTGGGCACGTGGCCAAGTGGTTAAGGCATTGGACTAGCGAACTGAAGGTCATAAGTTCGAGCCCCAGCCGAGGGAACGTGTTGCGTCCTTGATCAAGGCACTTAATCACACATTGCTCTGCGACAACACTGGTGCCAAGCTGTATGGGTCCTAATGCCCTTCCCTTGGACAACATCAGTGTCGTGGAGAGGAGAGACTTGCAGCATGGGCAACTGCTGGTCTTCCATACAACCTTGCCCAGGCCTGCGCCCTGGAGAGTAAAGACTTTCCAGGCGCAGATCCATGGTCTCGCAAGACTAACGGATGCCTTTATTTAATAGCAGTTTCAGTAAATTTTACAGTGACAGTACCATATAAATTAAAGCTTCTTGCTAATCATATTGTGCATCACTCTGTATTGTTTTACCCACCATCCTGACGTCACATTATTTAAGCATCAATAATCAATACATAGACATATGAACCTGTGTTAAGTTTTTTTTTATTTGGTAAATCCTGCTTAATGAATTTTCAGTTGGAAACATGCGCACTTTCTCAAGATTGATTTTATTTGCATTGCTTGTTCATTTCCCTTAATTAATTATTAATGAATTAAATGCATGTGAAGGAGTCAGCAAGGTTCAAAGAAAGCACAGTGAAATATATCTCACGGCTGCAGATGTGGGTTTTCACAAATACAGCAGTGTGGATATACTGTAGCATCAATTAAATCTTTACTGGATGGTTGGGATGGTGGGATGATGGCTTGGCAAGATTGGGGCAGGAAGGTGAAACATTAAGACTCACAAATGTCCCTGTTCCATGCAGTTGTCAGGCTTGTCAGCTGCTGAACCTGAACAAGGAACAGTGTTCGTGACAACTGCAATAACAGCTCGTCAGTTTCTGAAACCACACTGGCACTTATGGAATGACATTCACCTGGTCCTGTTGGAGGAAGTTGCTGACAAATTAAACTTCTACATTGCTGGGTTACTTCAGGAACAAAACGTCAGCCAATATCAAACTTATTGTTGCATCATTAATGTGGAAGTTGCCCTAATTCACCACTGTAATGCATTAGTTAAATACAGGTTAACTTCTTATTTTGCATTGCATAACATTCCAAAGGTAGCAATATCCATTAATGGTCTTCCAATGGAGTTCATGAACCCCCAATGTGTCCTAATTTAGTAATTCTAAAGGCCCATTTCTTCTGATAAGCTGATGATATGATCCTTTCTAAGGATTGCTGCAATACATATCAATTGTTCCCCAAGTGATAAAAGGCAAAGACAGAATACAAGGACTTTTGGAAGACAATTGACTGTTGTGAGAGTTCAATTTCCCTGAAACCTGAAGTAGGCATTCAAAATCAAGAAGAAACCTGATTGGTTCAGGACTAACCAATCAGGAGGGATGGACTACAGGAGTATAAATACCACTGGGCTAGACGTGCCCAGGCATCATCCCTGATGAAGAGGGCAGAGTTTGTCATTGAAACGTCAATTACATAGAAATATAGGAAACCTACAGCGCAATACAGGCCCTTTGGCCCACAAAGCTGTGCCGAGCATGTACTTACCTTAGAATTTACCAAGGGTTGCCCATAGCCCTCTATTTTTCTAAGCTCCATGTACCTATCCAGGAGTCTCTTAAAAGACCCTATCGTATCCGCCTCCACCACCGTCGCCCTTAGCCCATTCCATATGCTCACCACTCTCTGCGTAAAAAAAACTTACCCCTGACATCTCCCCTGTACCAATTATAATTTAATCCTGTACCCGGATGGAAGCTGAAGAAGAGTTTATGCGTCATATATGCTGGGAAAGCAGCAGATCCTTTTTCTAGTTCCTTTGTTGCAAGGAATCTATCTGAATGAAAACTCCAAGATGACTTAAAAGCAGTGATTAATATAACATAAATATACAGTAAGTACATGAGGTCAGATACTTCCTGGTGGTTCAGGATTTTGACCATCAACTGTCATATAATGAGCAGTTCTTGACCAAGACAACATGAAACTTCTGCCCCTGGTCAGCATCAGATAAAAATATAAACATTCCCTTGATTCAGACAACCCCTCCAAACTTGTTATCCTGGTATTCACCAGGCCTAATATTAAGCCACATTTTCTTTGATCTATTGCCCTTCTTTGCATTCCTGCAGAAATTCATTGTTTCAGGAATGAGCTGATGTTACTTTTTATTACTTTTTCATTCTGTTTTTATTCCATTGCTGGCCTTTCAATGACCAATAGGTCAATTGATTCTTTCTCAGATATCTCCATCTGCATTGTTTGGCTTGACATTGCTTATGGTGTTCAGAAATTCTAATGTCATGGGTAGTACAAAAGGGATGGCTCCATCCCTGTGTCTTCCAGTGAAGGGGGTAATATTTTCAAGAGAACTTTCAATCAGCTGATTATTTGTAGTTATTCATATTCCCAACCGATCGATTTATTTAATAGGGTAGAGATACTTGCTTTGCTACAACATGATGAATAGCATCTGTATCAATGTCTCGAGTGCCATAATATATTTTTTTAACCCTTCACACTCCAAGACTAAACGAATGAGGCGATGTTCAGTCTCTGTTAGAGGTATAAAAGGAAGCACCTTTGAAGTCTTCAAGTACTGATTCTGACATTAGCACTGCATCGAACAATCTTGGCAGCATAACCTGCTTTGAGATAGAAAGAAAACATGCAACATTCAAAAAGCCATAAAGAGGTTTGGGGAAAAGGAACAACAACATAAACTATAAAAGATAATAATAAAAAAATGAAAGCAAAGAGACCAGCATCTTAAAAACGAGTTCATCAAATGACCACATATACACTCAATGGCCACTTTATGAGGTATCTCCTGTACCTAATAAAGTGGCCACTGAGTGTATGCTCGTGGTCTTCTGCTGTTGTAACCAATCCACTTCAAGGTTCGACATGTTGTGCGGTCAGAGATGTTCTTCTGCACACCACTATTGTAACACTTGATTATTTGAGTTACTGACACCTTGAACCAGTCTGGCCATTCTCCTCTGACCTCTCTCTTTAACAAAGCATTTTTGCCCACAGAACTGCTGCTCACTGGATTTTTTTTTTTTTTTGCACAGTTCTCTGCAAACTCTAGAGACTGATGTGCGTGAAAGTCCCAGGAGATCAGCAGTTTCTGAGATACTCAAACCACCCTGTCTGGCACCAACAATCATTCCACGGCCAAAGTCACTTCGATCACATTTCTTCCCCATTCTGATGTATGCTCTGAATAACAACTGAACCTCTTGACCAATCCCACATGCTTTTATGCATTGAGTTGTTGCCACATGATTGGCTGATTAAATATTTGCACTAATGCGCAGGTGTACAGGGGTACCTAATAAAGTGGCTACTGACTGCATATTCTTCCTCTATCTGCCCTGCGTATGGTCAGAATCAAGCACGAAGGAGTTTTAAACTTTTAAATACATCCCTTGTTCTTGCAAAGGTTTGACCTTTTCCTTGTGCTTTATTTATATTATAATTGCTGTGCTCCCTCCTTGTGTCACATCATCTAGCAGATCACTTTCTTACACAGTCATTACTGGTGTATGATTACCTATTGGGTATTAAAGATGAGACATTTCTCAAAAATCTATTTGTGATACTGCTGATTGCCCAAGGAAAGTAATGCCAGGATTCTCTACCCTATTTCGGTTGTGCGATTCACCATAATTAAGTGTCCTATTGTTGTTCCAAAATTAAATTTTAGCAAGTAACTAGTGTTGAGTTGACAGTTTAGCTGGTGGGTTTTAAAATAATTTTGCTACTTCTCTTTTATGTTCTCTGCAATACATTATGGCACAATCTAGCAATGTTCCTTTGCAAAAATATACAGGCAATGTAATCACCTAATAGTGTGGTGGTTAGCACACCACTTTATAGTACAGGTGACCCAGCTGCCTGTAAGGAGCTTGTATGTTCTTCCCATAACCACGTGGGTTTCCCCTGGGTGCTCCAGTTCCTTCCACAGTCCAAAGATATACTAATTGGTAGGCTAATTGGTCCTGTGATTAGGCTCGGATTAAGTTGGGGGATTGCTAGATGTATGCATGGCTCAAAGAACCAGAAGGGCCAATTTCACGCTGTATCTCAATAAACTAAAAGAATGTAAATCTTTAAAATAATTGGCAAGCATTGACATATTTAAAGATATCACATTCCTTCTTCATATGATTGCCTCCTACCACTGATGAATCCCAAAGTTATTTCGAGGAATGATATACATTCAGTGGCCACCATATTTGATACAGGAGATACCTATTAAAGTGGCCATTAAGTGTATGTTTGTGTCTTTTGCTGCTGTGCCTCATCCACTTCAAGGTCCAATGTGTTGTGCGTTCAGAGAAGCTCTTTCACACACCACTGGTGTGACGTGTGGTTATTTGATTTCCCGGGAGATCAGCAGTTTTTGAGATACTCAAACCACTCTATCTGGCACCAAGGACTATTCGACATTCAAAGTCACTTCGTTCATATTTCTTCCCCATTCTGATGTTTGGTCTGAACTGAACTTTGGACTGTGTCTGTAAGCTCTTCTGCAATGAGTTTCTGCCACGTGATTTGCTGATTAGATAATTTACACTTAGGAGCAGGTGTACAGGCGTAGCTAATAAAGTGGCTACTGAGTGTATATGTACAGTGCAGAAGATATTATACAACTGATTCTGAAATAGGTTCATTCCTTCCAAATGGACAATTTTCATAAACACATTTTTGCTTGAATTAATATACAAGAGATCAACGGTGCAGGCATTTACCGGTCTGCTCCATGAGGATTTGGATTTGTTCATTTTAGGGTCCTCGATGCTTTAGTCATAGTGATTAAGTACCTATAGCAGCGGTAACTGGATGATTCAGCTGTATTCAGTTGATGCACTTTGACTAGCTCTTCAATAGCAAATTAATCATAATAGATTTGACCTCTTTGAAGTGTCACTGTCATGTGTTCCTGAGTGTGCTTAAAAAGGAAATTCATCTCTTCCGTGACTTATGAATAAAATATTCCCTGTAACATCAACAATATGTTTAATAAAAGATCGTTTCCGCACCCACCATATGGAAAATATTCTTGTAGTAATCTGAGGAATATGTTAATTTTAGCTTAATTGGTGTACAATGAAAGTAGTATTGTAAGTCATATTTATTACACCTCTGAATCCTTCAGATATAAGCAGAAGTGCAACTGCTTCAAGAAAGAAGTACCATGAATGATATAGATGAGATTAAGATAGGAATAAGGGGAAAATGACAAATCTAATTTTATAAATATTAGCAAACAGCACAATGGTGCAGTAGCTAGCATTGCTCCCTCACAACTTCAATGACCCACGTTCATTCCTAGCTATTGGTACTAAAACTGGATTTCTCATGCTCTCTCTTTGCAACTGCACTGGTTTATGTGATGTACACCTGTTTCTTCCCTCTTCCCAGAGCGATGATGCAGTGTGCATTGGGATCAGTGCTTACTTTCTTATTTAATCCCATCACTCCCTACTAGAGCATAGGCAGCGCACAGCAGCTAGCCAGAGTCCTCTGTCCTAGGCCAGTCTTTCACGTTGTCCCCACATGTAACCCATATCCTTGATGTCTTCTAGGCAAAGATCCTTCAACTCCTAGGATAAGGTCTTTGGAGCTTCTGTTAGCATTCCTATAGCACTGGGTTTTTACAGGATGGTGTGGCTAGCCCAGGCCCAACCCTCCTTTCAGTCAGACTTGGGACTGTCCATAGCTGAGTTATAGGGATCAGTGCTGGAGCTTAAATTGTTCAAAAGCTACAGCAGTGTTTTGGATGAGGTATCCAAGTACAATATATCCAAGACAGCTAATGATAGAAAATTGGGTTTATATAGTGTAGCAGGAGAATTAGGGAAAGTTGATGGGAAAGAGAATAGGTTACAGGAGAAGAAGAACCAGCATACAATTGCTGGGCTGAATAGCCTCCTTCTACAGTGCAAGAAGGTGGGGAAATAGAAAGGTTGATCTTGGATAGGCAGTACATCCAAGGACCCCATAAATGCTAATTCCATTTCCAATAAGGTTCTGATATGAAAATAGTTGATTATGGAAGTTCTACTCTCTAAGTCTGATGTTTAATCATAGATTTATCATTTCATTTCCTCCTTTTTAACTTTGGTAGTTCCTTGCATGATGGACCTTGGCTCTTTGATTTCATACTTTCAAATTGCTACCATGGCAATTAATCATGTGAGAGTATAATTTAGTTGGAATACTCTTCCAAATCTGAAGTGTAAATTGCATCACATAGCACAGGATCCACATTTATAAAGATATATATCTCTCATTCAAAAAGATGAAATAGAATGGAAGTTCATAAATCATCCTTCTTTATTCTCTATCCTTCTCCATTTTGTGCTTCGACATTAATTTGAAAACACATGTGCTTATTTTTCAAATTCATTCATGGCCCTGCTCTCTCTATTTTATAATCTACAGTTCTGTGTGTTAGCCTGACATCTGTAGTAGGGAAAATGCTGGAATATTTATTAAGGAAGGCATTTAGGAAATAATCACAGGATTAGGTAGTGTCAACACAAGATTATGAAAGGGAAATCATGTTTGACAAATTTTTCAAGCTGTAACCTGCAGATGGAAACCAATGGATATGGTGGGATTGGACTTCTAGAAGCTTTTTGATAAAGTGACCTGTACAAGGACTTACCAAATGAAAATTAAACATATACTGGTGTATTCTAAGGACTGATTAACAGCCAAAACAAAAAAAAAATCAGAATCAGTTTTATTATCACTGATTTAAATTATGTGAAATTTGTTGTTTTGCAGTGCAGTGCAATGACATAAATTATTCATGAATTACAAAACTAAGTACAGTAAGGAGTGTAAACATGGAAAAAGAAGGTAGTGTTCATGGGTTCATGGACTATTCAGAAATCTAATGGTGAGTGTGTGCTTCAAGCTCCTGTAACCCCTCCCCACTGAGGGTATGTCCTGAATGGTGCGGACCTTTATTGATGGATGCCACCTTCTTGAGACACCGCCTCTTAAAGATGCCCTCAATGGTGGGGAGAATGGTGGCTGAGTCTACAGCCCTCTACAGCACCTTGTGGTCCTGCATCGGAATCTTTATACCAGGCTGTGATACAACCAGTCAGAATGTTCTCCACCACATAGCGAGAGAAATTTGTAGGAATCTGTGGTGACATACCAAATTTCCACAAACTCCGAATAATTTAGAGCTGATGGCATGTCTTTTTCATGATTGCATCAATGTGTTGGGCCCAGGATGGATCCCCTACGTTGACACTCAGGAAGACAAAGATGATCATCATTTCCACTGCTGGCACCTCAGTGAAGACTGGCATGTGTTCTCCTGACAACCCTTCTTGAAATCCACAGTCAATTCCTTGGTCTTGCTGATGCTGAGTGTGAGGTTGATGTGACAACACCATTCAACCAGCCAATTTGCATCACTCCTGTATTTGCCTCCTCATTGCCATCTGAGATTCCAACAACAGCAGTGGTATTGTGGGTGAATTTATAGATGGCATCTGAGTGCGACTTAGCATTACAGTCCTGAATGTGGAAAGAGTAAAGCTGTGAGAAGGAAGCTTTCAGGATGGGAACTTATGGTGAATGGGGTGCCATAGGAATCACAATTGGAACTTCAACTGCTCAAAAATAACCTCAGTGTTTTGGATGTGAAGATCAAGTGTAATATTGCAAATAATATAGGGTTAGGTCGTCAGGAGGATGCAGGGAAGATTTGAGGAATATAGATAGAGTAAGTGAATTGACAAAGACAAGGCAGATGGAATATAGAATGGCAAAATGTGACATCATTCTCTTTTGTAGAAAAAAGTAGTAAAGAAGAGTGTTTTTGTAATGATTAGATTTTGAAAGGTATTAGTGTTGAAAAGCATATGGGTGACATCATTCACAAATCACTGAAATTTAACCTACAAGACAAGAGACATCTGGCTATAATTAGACAAGACCCTGGTGAGAGCAAACCTGGCCTGTTTATCTTATCCAAAGAAGAAATAGGCTTGTGTTGCAAGAAGGAGTATTAAGCAGACTGGGTCTCTGTTTTCTTAAGGTTAGAAGAATAAGTGATGCTTTCATGGAAACATTTAAAATTGTTGCAAGAGTTGACAATGTAAATGAAGGAATAATGTTTCCACTAATCAAGGAGTACAGAATCAGATATATAATCAGTCTTAAACTAAAGGACTCACCTTTCAGTATTGGGAAGAGAAGTAATGTCTACACCCAGAGGATAATGAATACCTGGAATGTGCTATTCAAAAGAGTTATAAAGTCTCAGTCACTATATATATTAAAATCAGAAATTGAAAGATTTTTGAATATAACAGAATCAAGGGATATGGGATTAGCACAGAAGAGTGATGCTAAGGTAAAGGATTGGCTCTGATGTTAATAAATGGTAGAGAAGGTGTAAGCAGCCAAATATCAGAACATCCTAATGGTTTTCACAATGAATTAATTATTTCTGAAGTACAGACTTCTCAATTTGGTAAAAAAACTCTAGCAGGTAATTTGTATTCAGTATATTAGTAGACATGCTGGAATGGCATTGTTGTGGATCAGGATAAAAGTACAACTCTCTGCTCTGTTTCAAAAGGCGTTTATAACCGCTTAGGTAGGCAGGACCTATATTTCTGACAATGTTGCCCTTGCTTAGTGCTCCAATAGGCTGTGGGCTTTATTTTGGAGTGGGAATTAGAATTTGCAAATCTTATAGGTGAGAGTGTAATTTTACCAAAAAGGAATTAATAAAATGAATCATGAGGAAAAGATTGTTCAGGAACACAGAATGAACAATTAAGCTAGACTAAAGTAAAATATAAAATAATGGAAACGCTCAGCAGGTTTATTTGTGGAAAGAGAAAGAAGTGAATGCTTCAGGTCTAGGAGCCTTCTTAAGAACAGGAAAAAGTTTGTAAAATTAGTACAGGTAGAAAAGAGGACGGGATGGTGAGGGAAAAACAAAGGCACACACCCAGCATTAAATATTTTTTTAAATGAGATTATAAGTTTGTTCATACTCTTTTTCCTTGCAGTCTATATAATCTGATCTCTGTTGCATTTATATCTTGACAATTATGCTAATAAATGGGTAGACATTCATTTATAAATGGTTACTTTTTATCGCTGGTGAGATTGCTCTGCTACGGAGAGCAGAGACTGCCTTTTTATCACTGGTGAGATTGTTTTGCTATGGAGAGTAAGAAGGATGCCTAGTTTTTTCTGCATTTTGTAGGTGGAATTGGACCGTGGACTTTTTTGTTCAGTCTAATGGTGTATTCTCTGTTCTTTGCCTGATTATTCTCATTTGTGTGTGTGTGTGGGGGTGGGGGGGGCGCGGGAGGACATTTGGAGGTTGAAGTATCTATTCCATTTTTGTTTATTTTTTGTGTGGGGAAGAGGAATTTGGGGGCTGTTGATCGTGCTGCCTTTCTTTTCTTGGTTTTATGGCTATCTGGAGAAGAAGAATTTCAGAGTTCTAAACTTTGATAATAAATTAAACTTTGAACTTTTGAACATTTTCATGGAGTCATGTGTCATGGAGTAATCATAAATCAATTCATTGTATTACTCATACAATCATTCTGGTACTTGTGTGTTTATGTTTTGATAAAATGGGGATGGCTGTCTGCTTGAATATGTAGGTAAGGGACTGCTTCCTGCTTCCTCTGGGGATTGGAACTTTGTCTCAGTTTCCTGATACGGTTAAACCTGATGTGAAATGAACGTGAGCTGGTTCAACTCTTTTGCTCCTGTAATATATACAGTAAAACTGTTTGGTAATAATTTCAATTTTTATTCAAACTTTAGGATGCAAGTTCAAGCATGCTTAGAACCTGTTCACATGGGGGCATTTCAAAGGATAACAAGGACTTCATTGGGATATCTAATGATAGATTCTTAAAATAAATAGAAGAAGCCAGACCTCAGAGCTCTTTTATTTCTTTCAATCTGTTCTGTGTGGCACATCTAGTTTTCCAACCTCCTCTCCTCTGGTCTTACATTTATGACAGAACTAATCAAACCATAGGGTCAAAAGATTAATGGAAAATTCTATTTCATTCTTGTCAAGTTTATTCTAATAAAACTTCAATTTTGCTCTGAGATTCACAGTGTTAAGAAGCTTGAGACCGATACATATCACTGTAACTATGTTGGAGACCACTGTATATTGGGACAGCTTTGATGAAGTACCACTATTGGAGTACTTTACATTAAAAAAGGCTGCATCAAGGATTGCAGTGTTGTTGCATCTTTTAATATTTATATATCAAATAGTCGCTGAAATATCTGAAAATTAAAGAGGACTTCTGTTCAGAAAAACATCACAATGCTATTTCTTTTTATGTTTCATGTTTTAAAGCACTTTCTGCAGATATTGCTAATATTGTGCACTTACTGTAGCATTAAATAGATACTCAATAAGCAGAGCATATGGTTAAATAATGTTATCATCATTGTAATATACACCAGTGTGGCAAAGAAAACAATTTCACACAAGACTTCACAGGGTTAGTATCAGAAAAATTTAAGATGTGCTCCATGGAGAGGGTAATCTGACTGATCCATCTGGATAAAAGGAAAAATCCAGGAAGTTAATTGTGAAGCAAGTCACTTGCTGCTGAAAGCTAAACTTTATACTGGACTTCTTAATATTCTGTTGATTGTCTTCTTCTTGATCATTGATTGCTTTTTCATTCTTAATACATGGTTCAGTTCAGGTCTATGCGCGGAGCATTTGTATGATTTTTACAATGTGGATGCTGTGCAGTATTATTTTATGCTCTGTCTCTTATCACTTGTTTCACTGGACACTGCTTCTGAAACAGAGAGGGACTTTCAATACCCAAATAGCAAGAATTTATGAATTTCTGGGCATAATACTAATGGAGGGGAAAGACCCTTGTGTACTGTCTGTGGCAAAGTTGGAAACTCGCACCAGAGGGCAGAGATGGTTTTAATCTCCAGGGACTGCAGAGGAGAGAGTTTCACAGTGTGTTAGAAAGACAATCGAAGGCCTTCGAAAAATAATTTGCTGGGGTGAAAGGTGAGAGAATGTAGAAGGAAGCAGTGATGAGTGTGTGCATGCTTTGGGAGGCAAAGTGTGTGCAATGGTGATGAGAGTGGGGCCTTGGTGTAAGAGAATATTGCTGGTAAAGCATGAAGCTGGTATGATAGGACATGATTCAGGTGGGACGCCTAGGAGGAGGTAATTTCTAGAATTTAGAACATTGTTGAAGATATAAAGAAAATCCCAGAATATGTGGGCATGATCTCAGCATAGACAGATAACTTGAGGGCCAGAAAATACACTATCTACAAATGTTTGTAAATAGACACCCCATAATTGTTCTACTGAAGTTAAAAAGGCTTCAGAACTAAGGCTGGAATTGTATGGTAGGTGACAGATGTAGAGTGGCATGAGGAAATGATCACAAACATGGGGAGAAAATCAATCATGACCAGACCAATGAACAGGAGATACTAAGCAGGATGAGGTAAATCAATACGCATCTGGGGGAAACGGAACATCAGGAGTGGACAGGGGAGTGGGAAGAGTTGTATTGAGAGAGAACCATGAGATATTTAATACCTCAGGCCATTAACATCTGAAGTATGATACCAAAGGAAATATAATGAGGAATTTTCCAGCAGATGGCAACCAGAATCAACTTCAAGTGATCTGTTAAATGAGTTATATTGTTTTTTTGAATTGCTCTAGAACCCTCCTGGCTAAGAAGTCTTCAACTGGAATGATAGCATCTTTATTTCTTAGAAGGTGAAGAAGGTTCAGCTTGTCATCAAACACTCTAACAAACTTCGGCAAATGTACTGTTGAAAGTATCCTTACTAGTTACGTCATGATTGAAAGTGTCCTTAGTGGTCACATCATGGCCCGTTACAACAATTCAAATATGCAGGAATGGTAAAAGCTGTAGAGAGTAGTAAATTCTGCCAATGCATCGTGGCACAACCCTCCACATCATCAGTAGTATCTGTTGGAGATGCTGCCTCAGGAGGGCAACATTGGTCATCAAATTACCCACTATCTGGTCTATGCCATCTATAATCGATCAGGAAGTACAGAAGTTTGAAGTCTCACACCACCAGGTTCAGGAACGGCTACTTCTCTTCAACTATTCTTGAACTAACCAGGACAACCCTAATCATAGCAACACTATGTCCACTTTGATCACTTTGCACTAAAATGGACTTTGTTTTGTTGTTGTTTTAATTGCATTCTTCTTGCAAAATATGTATAACTTTTATTGAGTTTATGTTTTCCTGATGAAAGCTGCCTATAAGATGCTATGTGCCCGTGATGCTGCTGCTAATAAGTTTTCATTGCACTGTACATACATATACTTGTGCATATGGCAATAAACTTGATTTTGACTTTTATCCTTTTTCACTGGTACATAGGATTGCAGTGTTGGTGCTTCACAACCAAAATTAAGTTGGGTGAAGAATCTAATTTTGGAATCTTCAGGCTCTCCAAATCTCCAGTGACAAATGACACAGTAGATCGACAACCCTTCCCCCACCAACATGGTTATGAATATACGGTACACAAGGCTTATCTCATTACATAGCATAGAGTAAGAAAATAGAGGAGTTGCATGGTGTCAGCTGTAACATTGAATTATTCTGATCTCTCAACCTTATGGAAATGCTACCTCAGAATCAGGAGTTCGAACTCTCCTTGTCTGCAAAAATTGCCAGTCAGGACATCCACATAACTGACGGCAATTCAATTACCAGCTGTTTTATGAGGAAGGAGGCAGTGAAAGACACTAGTTCTACCTTGAGAAAGCAAATTTCATTAAAGTAGAAAGATATGCAGGTGATGATAAGAGTAGAACATCAATCCCATCAGCATCTTAGAGACACAAAAGGAGCCTTTGAGTAATAAAATCAGCAGAGGTACCAAATAGACTACGTTAACCTACAATAGACTTAGTTTATTTTTGTCCTAATTGTGTTCTTTTTGTATATTTTTTTGCATAATTTATGTATAATTTGTATTTTTTGTGAATATTGTATCAAATCCTTGGAGGAAGAATTCAAGGTAACAAGGCCAGAGAAGTGCCACAGTATAGGGACTCAAGTGATCCGAAGGTGGCTAGAGCAGGGATCCAAGGGAGGACTGGCAGGAAGTGGAAGGCAGAGGAAGCTGTTCAGGAGGCAGGGGCGAAGCTGCATCACAGGAGGCTGGTGGGAGTGGTCACACGAGGCCGAGCTGGACTAGGATCTTTTCCAACTCCCCAAATGGACACCAGAGGGAAGGAAAGGCATCGTCTAGTTCAGGAGGAGGTGAGAGCAGTAGTGGAGGAGACGAGAGCCTGCAAGGTGGTGGGAATGAAGCAACAGGGAGCTTGGACAAGATGGGAGAATGCGGTTGAGAGGAAAGTGACTTGGACTGATCTTTGGAAAGCCGAACCACACCGCATCCAATTTCTCATCCAGGCAGTGTACGATGTGCTTCCAAGCCCATCAAACCTGCACACATGGGGCAAGGCAGAGGCATCTGCATGCCCACTGTGCTCCAAGCGAGGAACCCTGGAGCACATCCTCAGCGGCTGTGCAAGGGCACTTGGTGAGGGATGGTACAGGTGGAGGCATGATCAGGTCCTGAAGACCATCGCTGAAGCCATCAGCGCAGGAGTTGAGTGGGCGAAGCGGTCCCGACGCTCCAAGCAGACCATTGTCTTTGTCAGAGCTGGGGAGCAGCCAATACCTGCCAAAAGGACATCTGCAGGCATTCTGACCTCTGCAAGGGACTGGCAGCTGTTGGTGGACCTCGAATGGCAGCTGAAGTTCTCCAACCATATCGCATCCACCACCCTGCGACCAGACATTGTCCTAGTGTCTGAGTCTACTAAGCAAGTGGTGCTGCTGGAGCTGACAGTCCCATGGGAAGATAGCTTGGAGGAGGCCTTTGAAAGGAAGCTCTCCAAGTACGCAGGACTGGTCAGCAACTGTCAGCAGGCTGGATGGAGAGCGAGGTGTCTCCCAGTGGAGGTTGGTTGTAGGGGATTTGTAGCCCGTTCCTTAGTTAGACTCTTCAGCAATTTGGGCATCGAGGGAGAGAGGAAGAGGAGAGCCATCCGCAGTACCACCGATGCGGCAGAGAGGGCCTCAAGATGGCTGTGGCTCAAAAGAGGGGAGCCATGGAGTCATAAGTAGCTAGCCATCTGGACACAAGCTGGAGTGTGATCAGCCCCGGCTGGGTCACCTGGAGGAGGCTGTGTGATGTTGAAAAACCCGAAACACCCGATGATTCCAGGAACATCACTGAAGATGTGTCCAGAAGCATCAGTAGATGTATGTACACAACAGTCTCTTGCTATGTGCCTGCAATGTTGATGCAGGTATTTTTTTTATTGCACCTGTGTATATATGTTCTTGTACAGATGACAATGAATTCAGCTTTGACTTCAACTTTGATTTTTCCATAAAAAGAATCTACAAAAATTAATAGGGGTCATACCACTAACTGAGAAATAGACAATACTTTAGAATTTATCTAAGGACGGTATGTCCTGAGTGAATGCACCTAACTTCCTTTAACATACAAATAGGTTTGAAGGAAGTGATTGTTGGAAGATGGTGCTATGAAGGATTGGTCCAGGCATTACAGTATCATTCTGGCCGAAATTCCCATGTCAAGCTGTGAGTGATTTGTCATGCATTTCCTTGGTGTCCAAGATCAAATCAGCAGAACTTTCCTCCAGTTACATTTTGGCAAGGATAAAACCATTGCCTTCAGTCACCTACACACACCCTATTATTTGGCCAGGGACTTGATTAATTTTTATTGACTTGGTTGGTAGCATTCTTAACTTCAAAATCAAATCCTATTTTAGATCATAAAAATCTACACTGGTAATATTGAGAAGTTGTTCATTGTTATCTACAAAATGAGATGTTAAATTGAGGGCTGTTATATGTGCTCGTCCATCGTTGTTATATACTCTCAGATGAATATAGAAGCTACTATGTCTCTTTTTCATAAAATATGGAAACATATGAGGGGACCTAAAAGCTAATCTATATTTGATAGCAGGGGATGTGAGTAATAAGTATTTTCACAAAAGTGTTGGAAATATGAATGTTGAAAATGTTTGTGAAATATTGGATGGGATAAGCATAGCAAAAGAGGATATATTATTGACGTTAGTATTTTGAAAGTAGGTAACTCTCTAGATCCACATTAAAGATATTCGAAGCTATGAACAGAAGCAAGAGAGGAAATTGCAGAGATTTTTCAATCTCCTTTGTATGAGAGTAGAACCAAGAGATTAGAGACCACCAATATCATCCTGTTACTTAAAAATAGGGTAGCAGATAAATCAAACATTTACGGGCCAGTTTATTTAACTTTGAAAGTGAGCAAATTGCTGGAGTTCATTCTGAGACACTATATGAACTTTAATTTAGAAAGACTGATAATAATCTAGGGTAATCAACATTGGATTGAAAGGGATAGTTGTAGCTGTTTAATTACAGCTTTTGAGGAAGTAATGCAGAGGATTAGTTAATATAATGAATTTAACATAGATTACATAGATTTTAGGAAGTCCTCCCTATAAGGTTCCAAGTAGATAGATAGAGAGATGGAAGGACAGATACTTTATTGATCCCAAAGGAAATTACAGTGTCAGAGTAGCATTACAAGTACACAGATATAAATATTAGAAGAGAAGTAGAAAGGATAAAAAATTAAGTTACCACAGTCTAACAGAAGGTTAATAAATCTGTCCTCAGTAATTTGCTGGTTGGTCAAAAAGATTAAAAGCACATGGGATCCAGGGATGATTGGAAATTGGATCTATGATTGTATCAGTGGCAGGAGGCCAGGAATGGAGCTTGTTGTCCTTGCAGTTTTAGCAGAGGGGTTCTACAGGACTCTATACTCTGTTTTTTGTTTTGTTTAATGTAGTATACTGTATATTAATAATTAGATCTAGCAACATACACAAAATGCTGGAGGAACTCAACAAGTCAGGCAGCATCTATGGAGGGAAATGAACAGTCAATGTTCATTCAGTGCTGATAAAAGATCATGGCCCAAAATTATGACTGTTTGTTCCTCTCCATAGATGTTGTCTGACTTGCTGAGCTCCTCAACATTTTGTATGTGTTGCTCTGGATCTCCAGCATTAAGTTTGAAAATTGCAACGTAAAGGAACACATCACAAGATCGAAGGGTGATCAGAGATGTGGAGAACAGTAGTGACCTTGGAGTGTCTGCCCACAGCTCCTTAAAGAGAACAGTACAGGTCAATAAGGCATAAGAAATGTTCTCCTTCACCATTCGATTATAGAATGTAAAAATAGGGAGGTTATATTTGAAGTGCACACACCACTCATATGTCCACAACCTGAGTATGAAGCACATTTCTGGTCACCATACAACAGGAAAATTACGACTGTGCTCCAGAAAGTGCAGAGGAGATTTATGAGAATATTGTTAGGACAGAAAGTATTAGCTACAAGAAAAACATTGGATAGGCTAGAATAATATGCTTTGGGACAGAGGAGGCTGGGGAGGAATATAACTGAAAAGTATGACGTCAGAAGAACCTGCGTAGAATATACATTAAAGATATATTCCCCTTAGCAGAGGTGAAAAGCCAGTGTAATTGGCATGAGAAAAGAGAAGTAAACATTTTTTTATTGTTCTGGAGATTACTGTCTGGTTAAAATGTTATTGCCTTAAAACAGTCCTTTGTTGTATACGCAATGGACCTAATCCTGGAAGGTGGGATTGGCTAGGTAGCTCTTTGCTGACCAGAAGAGACATGATGCACCAAATGGCCTCCTTTTGTATTATGCTTTTCATGATGATCCCCTAAAATCAACACTGATGTTTAAAGATTTGATTGGTATTGCTAAACATGTAATTTCTTACCACTTTCTCAAAGGCAGGTATAACACCAGACCCAGCTTGCTATCAAGAAAATAAGATTGTCATTGGCATGTGTAGAGGGATTAAGACAACAGGTGCAAGGAAACACAATCATGACTATGCCGCCCTTTAGATCACACAGAACCTTAATTTGGACATATATCAGTGCTGCACAAAATCGTAACTTTTTTTCCCAGCAGGAACTAACAACAGGTACTGCAGTAATTTTACGCACTGTAAAGTCTGTCACTAACTTATCAGGATAACAACATTATTAGATGTGCCAAGGATGTCCATTCAAAGTTCAAAGTACAAACTTCAAAGCAAAATTTATTATCAAGGTACATACATGTCACCACATACAACCCTGAGATTATTTTTCTGCGAGCATACTTAGCAAATTTATATAAAAGTAACTGACACCTGTAAACTGTGCAAATACAGATATAAATAAATAGCAATAAATAATGAACATGAAATAACAATGTAACAGAGTCCTTAAATGAGTAAATAAATAAGTGTATCTTTTGTTCAAGAGCCCTGATGGTTATGGGGTACTAACTGTTCTTGAACCTGGTGGTGCAAGTCCTGAGGCACCTGTACTGTCTACCTGATGGCAGCAGTGAGAAAAGAGCACGGCCTGGGTGGTGAGGATCTTTGAAGATGGATGCTGCTTTTCTATGGCAGCATTTCATGTAGATGTTCTACATGAAAGGGATTTCATGGGAGGGATTTACCTGTGACGTACTGGACTGAATCCACTCAAAGGCATTGGTGTTCCCATATTAGGCCATAATGCAGCCAGTCAGCACACTTTCCACCACACATCTATAGAAGTTTGCCAAGGTTTTCGATGACATGCTGAACCTCTGCAGACTCCTGAGGAAGTAGAGGTGCTGTTGTGCTTTCTTCGCAATTATATTTATATGATGGGTCCAGGACAAGACCTCTGAGATCGTGACATCCAGGAATTTAAAGTTACTGACTCTATCCACCTCTGATCCTCCGATGATTACTGGCTCATGGACCTCTGGTTTCCCTCTCCTGAAAATTACAATCAATTCCTTGGTCTTATTGACATTGATTGAGAGATTGTTCTTATTACGCCACTCAGCCAAGTTTTCAATCTCCCTCCTGTATGCTGATTCATCACCACGGTTGGTATGGACCAAAACAATGGTGTCATCAGCAAACTTGTACGTGGTGTTGGAGCTGTACTTAGCCACACAGTCATAAGTGTAAAGCGAGTAGAGCAGGGGACAAAGCACACATCCCTGTGGTGCTCCTGTGCTGATGAAGACTGTGGAGGAGATGTTTTTGCCAATCCAAACTGACCGGGGTCTACAAATGAGGAAATCCAGGATCCAATTGCACAAAGGTGTATTAAGGCCCAGGAATTGGAGCATACTGATTAGTTCTGAGGGGATGATGGTGTTACGTGCCAAGCTGTAATCAATAATCCAATAATAATGCATCCTGATGTATACATCTTTACTGTCCAGATGTTCCAGGGTTGTGCGAAGAGCCAATGAGATGGCATCTGCTGTTGAGCTGTCACTTGTTTAGGTGAATTGGAGCAGATCCAAGTCTCCATTCAGACAGGAAGTGAAATGCTTCAACAGCAGCCTCTCAAAACACATCATCACTGTGGGTGTAAGTGCCATGGGGTGATAGTCATTGAGACTGGTTACCATGCTCTTCTTGGGCACTGGTATGATTGAAGCCTGCTTGAAGCAGGTGGTACCACTCACTGACGGAGCGAGAGGTTGAAAAGTTCCAATCTTCCTTCCCATGGACCAAGGCCATGTTCCAATAATAAATAATAAAAGAGAAATTACCAAAAGATTTGGATTTAAGGCTGACATTGTTTCAATAATAAGCAAGTTTAATAAAACTCTCCTAACTGAGGAAAAGAAGCAGTTCCTCCTTTGTAGTGATAAAATATTATTTGTAAACCAGTAATCCATCAAAATGGTGTTGTTAAGAACATAAAACTTAAAATCAGATAAAGGCCATGCACCCCATCAAGCCTTCTCGAATGTTTATATTATGATTGAGTCAATAACTCTCATGCCTTTTCCCATCTTATCCCCAAAAGGAAACAATACTGGAGAAGTAGCATTTAATCATTCTTTTTATTCGCATGTTTCACAGCTGAATGGCAGGGATAAATAAGAAGACAATTCATTTATCTGGCAGCTATTCTGTAGCTTTAGAAACACAGACACAAATGAAAGGAGCTCAAAACTGGAATGAAGAATTAACCTGACTTAACCTGATTCCAGATAGCAGATACCACCGTCAGTAACTTTGGTTCCAATGATCCCTGGCAGCTCCAAAACGTGAATCCCACCATCACCAATCCTGGACACCTTCAGACCCCAGCTCAGACTCCAGTCCTGACCCCGAATGCCTCCACCTCCAGGCCGACAGCTTTCTTACTGCGGCTGGGCTCCTCTTTCTCCAGCAGTACTCCTCAACTCTGGGTCTCTCAGGCTACCCCGTCACCTCTTGGATCCTCAGAGCCTCCACCTTCCTCCCATCTCACTTTTCCTGAACACCCAACGTTCCCCTCACCTCTGATGCCACCAACTTTCTTCCGCCCTCTGATCCCAGCTCTAATTCCTGCCATGTCTTCACTATTCCCACTGTGCTTCCCCTCTGTTAGGCAAAATATTCTGTTCTCAGTAAGGCCCCCCTTCGACTGCACCTCACTGAGTTCCTCGACCGCCATGACGTCGAGCTCTTCTTCCATCGCCTCTGCCTCCGAGCCCACCTCTTTGGCTCCGCACTGATGAACCCTTCTCCTTTTCTTGGACACTCTGCTCTGGTTCTCTGGCTGCTCTGCATCTTCTCATCTCACACAGGAGATAGCTTTAATTGGTGTATTCACATTGCAGCGAGAGAGAGAATAATGCACATACATAGACGACAGTGCATGAGCAGACAACAGATCAATATGTAGTGCTAAGGGGGGAAGGGTTATTGCTCGAAAAGAAACAGATCAACACATTACACTTCCTCCCCCTTTAGAATAATGCAACATAAAACTGTATATGTACAAAATATTCAATTGCCCTTTCATAAACCCATATTCCAAATAAGCAATAACAGTCCATAACTAACTTCACAGTTCTAAAGAATCCAGTCTTTAGGGTGACGCTCTGTTTCTTTCAGGATAATGCCTCTGGACCTGTGGAATGGCATCAGGTTTGGTAGGTGTCTTGTCTAAGACAATGTTCTCGGTTTCCAGTGTCACATTGCTGTCAGTGATGTCATCACTGAGAGACAAGTCCAGTAACTGTAATGTGTCCATCTTGTTGGATATAATCAACTCCGGTGTGTTCTTCGGTTGAACACCCAGAATCTGGTCCACATGACGTCTCCATGTCTGATCTCCTACATCCACTGTGTACTTCAGTGCTCCAATTCTTGTAGCTATCCTACCGGGAGTCCACTTGTTTTCTTGGTAATCACACGCTAGGACTTCCTGTCCAATCTCGAAGCTCCTTGCTGCTTCACCTGGCAACTGGCTGAACTGTTTATTCTGCACTTCCCTCCGGAGGTTAGGTTTCAGGAGGTCTATGTGAGATCTCAGATTCCTCATTTTCAGTTTTACAACAGATACATCTATTGACTCTTTCAAACATCGCAAAGATGGCATTCAATCATAACGTGTCGCCTTTCTACCATTGGGACCCCCCCGCTCGCATGAATCATGGGAGGTTCATTCACCTCACTGGCAATACTTAGCAAGTGTTTCCGGAGGTTAGGAAGAAGAGCCAGCGTCCTAGTTAGGTCAAGATAGCATGCAAATTGGCCACCACTCCCTAGCATACTCTTGGCCAATGTACAGTCCCTGGACGACAAGCTGTGTGAGCTGACAGACAGAATATCCTACCAAAGGGAAACAAAGTACTGTAAAATCTTATGCTTTACCTGGTTGCTGGGAGAAATACTAGACAAAGCCATCGAACCCCTCGGGGTCGTTGTGTTCTGAGCAGGCAGGTATAAAGACCTATCTGGGAAAAGTAAAGGTAGGGGAGTATATTTCATGGTGAACAATGGTTGGCATGACCCAGGTAGTGCGCAGACCCTCAAATCCTTATGCTGCTATGTCGACCTTTCTGGCTGCCTAGAGAATTCATGTCTGTTGCTACTACAGCTGTGTACATCCCACCACAGGCCGATACAACCTGGCTCTCAATGAACTTTACGAAACCCTCGATATCCATGAAACCACACACCCAGTGCTGCGTTCATCATCGCTGAAGACTTTAAGCAAGCGTTGTTGACCAGAGCTTACCCGAAGTTCTGCCAACACATCGAGGTGAGCACACAGGGAGGAAGCATACTTGACCACTGCTACTCTCCCTTCCGCAATGCTTACAAAGCATTTCTCCGCCCTCCGTTTAGAAAGTCTGACCATTTCTCCATTTTGATCTTGCCTGTGTACAGGCAGAAATTTAAGCAGGAAGCAGCCATAGTGAAAACTATCCACTGCTTGTTCAACCAATCAGACTCAACGTTACAAGACTGCTTTGATAGCATCACCTGGGAGTTACTTCGAGCTGAGAACACCTCCAAATACATGGAGGTGGTCACAAGCTTCATTTGGAAATTCACTGAAGACATTGCTCCCCAAAAATAGGTCCGGGTCTACCCAAGCCAGAAGCCTTGGATAAATAGTTCAGTGCATGTTGCTCTCAGCACAAGGGATAAAGCCTTCACCTCTGGAAAAACAACAGGAACTCAAGAGATGCCACTATGATTTATGTAGAACCATCAAGGTGGCAAAATGGCAACACAGACAAAATCCAGTCACAACGCAGTGACAATGACACACGCAGTGTATGGCAAATACTGCACGCCATTGTGGAAACGCAGCAGTACAGCCAACATTGCCACCTCACTTCCAGATGAGCTAAATGTTTTTTACGCTCGATTCGAGGTTGATAGGACTGAACCCCCAAGTAGAGCCGCCGACGAGACCTGCACCTTCATCATCTCCAAGGCTGAGGTACACAGAACATTCCAATGTGTCAACAGCAGCAAGGCTGCGAGGCCAGACGGCATCCCAGGGTGGGTCCTTAAAGTGTGCGCTGAACAGAGGGCTGGTGTGTTACAAACATTTTTAATCTCTCCCTCTCCCAGTGTGTAGTGCCCTCCTGTTTCAAATGGTCCATCATTGTCCCTGTACCTAAAAAAACCAAGGTAACATGCCAGAATGATTGGCGCCCTGTCTCACTCACCTCAATTATAAGCAAATGTTTTGAGTGGCTGGTTAAAGACTACATCCACAGCATGCTACCACCCACACTAGACCTCCTACAATTTGCCTACCAACAGAATCGGTCTATCGATGACACTATAGCCACAACACTACACACCGTCTTCACTCACGTGGAGAAGAGGGATGCATACATTAGAAAGCTGTTCCTGGACTATAGTTCAGCATTTAACACCATAATTCCCTCCAGACTTCACAGGAAGCTCAGAGACTCCGGCCTGCACCCCACCTGGTGCAGCTGGATCCTAGACTTCCTATCAGATTGCTGACAGGTGGTAAGAATGTGCTCTCTCACCTCTGCCCCTCTGACCATCAACACAGGTGCTCCCCAGGGTTGTATCCTGAGTCCCCTTCTCTACTCCCTTTACACCCATGACTGTACTGTCACACACAGCTCTAACCTGCTGATCAAATTTGCAGAAGACATGATTTTGATTGGCCTTATTTCTTGCGGTAATGAAACAGCCTACAGAGGAGAGGTTGACACCCTGACACAGCGGTGCTGGGATAACAACCTCTCCTTGAATGTCCAAAAAACAAAAGAGCTGATCGTGGATTACAGGAGGAACGGAGACAGGCTTGCCCCGGTCGACATCAATGGGTGTTCAGTTGAGAGGGTGAGTATTTTCTCACCTGGGCTATACACACTGGCTTTGTGGCAAAAAAAAAGCACAAGTGTCTCTTCCACCTCAGGCGACTGAAGAAGTTTGACATGGGCCCCCACATCAAGACCTTCTACAGGGGCATCATTGAGAGCATACTGACTGGCTGTATCGCCGCCTGGTACAGGAACTGCACCAACCTTGATCGCTGGGCACTGCAGAGAGTGGTACGGACAGCCCAGTGCTTCTGTGGGTGTGAACTTCCTTCCACTGCAGCAGGTGCAGAAAGAAGGCCTGGAAGATCATTCGGGACACCAGTCACCCCAACCATAAACTGTTTCAGCTCCTTCCGTCTGGCAAATGCTATGGCAGCATTAAAGCCTGGACCAACAGGCTATGGGACAGTTTCTTTCTATAACCCATAGACTTTTAAATTCATATGTCTGTGCATTGCAACGTAGTCATAACAACAAAGATGTTTACTCCCTCATGTTGTGGGATGGATGTAAGATTTAAACAAATTCTAAATTCTAAATAAATTTAAATTGTGATCCAAATGATTTTGTGATCTGCTTCAGTTATACTATGCAGTCCAAGGCATGAAAATTCACCTTTGTCAGACTCTATGTTGTCTAATTCTGTTTTACATTTGGTAACTTTATGCATTTGCTTAGTTTTGTGTTTGAGACTTTTCACTTGGTTGTGCTTTTTGTCTGCCTTGCACATTCTGTCTACGTGACCTTGTCTGTGACATGTCCTACAGGCATTTTCTTTGAACCAACAATCATTTGCATCATGGCAGGATTTACCACATCGATAACATTTTTGGCTTTTTGCACCATTCAAGGACATTTTGTGTATTTCACATTCTAACCTCCTTTTCTGTAGTTCTGCTGCAGCCTTTTCTGCAGTCTCTAACAATAATGCAATGGTCAATGCCCATTCTAAGGATAGGTCTCTTTTGGATAATAACCTTTTTTGAGTGCTTTGACTATGCATGGCACATACAAGCCTGTCCCTTAATGCATCAGAAAGTCCATCTGTAAAGTCACAGTACTAGGAAAGTTTGCACAGTTCTGCAATGTATTCAAAAAGGCTTTCATCCCTTGATTGGTTCCTCTTGTAAAATCTAAATCTTTCAGCTATTACCAGCAGTTTAGGGCTCAAGTGATTTTATAGAATTGTAATAATTTCATCGAATGTCTTGCTTGCTGGCTTTTCAGAGGTTACGAGGTTATATAACAGACGGTTATGTCCTTGCACCTGTTAAGCTAAGGAGTGCAGGGGCTTTCTTTTGCTCTTTCATATTGTTTGAGTTATAATACAGTTCAATCCACTCAATATACGACTCCCAGCCTTCATTAGCGCTATCAAATACCTCAACTTTCCCAACCGAAGCTATCGACACATTATTTTCACTTTAAATTTGGCGTATCTTTCACTGTTACTCATGGGTCCAGAAAAGTGACTTGAATCTGCTCCAGTTTGCCTACCGGTATAACAGGTCCAGAGCAGATACCATTTCATTGACCCTTCACTCAACCCCGGAAAATTTGGACAGCAAAGACGCATTCATCAGGGCACTTTTATCTACTACAGCTCAGCATTCAACGTCATCATCTCCTCAAAACTAATCATTAAGCTTCAAGGCTTTGGCCTCAATACCTTCTTCTGCAATTGGATCCTTGATTTCCTTCTTCTGCAATTGGATTCTTGATTTCCTTTCTTCCAGGCTCCAGTAAGTTCAGATTGGCAGCAATATCTCCTCCAGAAACTCCATCAGCACAGGAGCGCCTCTCTGCTGTACCTGCTATGTACTTTTAAATGTGAGGCTAAGTACAGCTCCAATGCCCTATTCGAAAGTTTGCTCACAACACCACTGTGGTTGACTGAATCAAAGGTGGTGACGAATCAGCATATAGGAGGGAGATTGAAAATCTGACTGAATGGAGCCGCGACAACAACCTCACATCCAATGTCAGCAAGACCAAGGAGCTGATTATTGAATTCAGGACGAGGAAACCAGTGGTCTATGAGCCAGTCCTCATCAGGGGATCAGAAGTGAAGCGGGTCAGCAATGTTAAATTCCTCAGTGTTATAATTTCAGAGGATTTGTCCTGAGCTCAGCAATTAGGAAGAAAGCATTCAGTGCCTCTACTTCCTTATGAATTTGCAAAGATTCAGCATGACATCTATAACTTTGACAAACTTCTATAGATGTTTGGTGGAGAAGATATTGACTGGCTGTGTCACAACCTGGTATGGAAACACCAATGCCCTTGAATGGAAAATCCCACAAAAAGTAATAGATACAACTCAGCCCTCCTCATCATTGAGCACATCTGCATGGAGCGCTGTTGGAGGAAAGCAGCTTCCATCATCAGGGACCTCACCACCCAGGACATGCTCTCTTCTTGCTGCAGCCATCAGGAAGAAGGTACAGGAGTCTCAGAACCCACACCACAAAGTTCAGGAACAGTTATTACCCCTCAACCATCAGGGTCTTTAACTGGAAGTGATAACTTCACTCAGTCCATCACTGAACTGTTCCCACAACCTATGGACTCACTTTCAAGGACTCTTCATCTCATGTTCTCGATATTTATTGCTTATTGTTTATTATTTATTTCTTCTCTTTCATATTTGCACAGTTTGTTGCCCTTTGTAAATCGGTTGTTTGTCTGTTCTGTTGGATACAGTCTTTCATTATTCTATTATGTTTCTTGGATTTACTGTGAATGCCTGCAAGAAAATGATTCTCAGGGTTGTATATGGTGACGTGTATGTACTTTGACAATAAATTTACTTTGATCTTTGAACTTTGATTTTGTGCATATTGCTCTGGATTTCCAGCATCTGCAGAATCTTTAGTGTTTAATATTTTTTTCTCATTATTTTTGGTGACTTTTATTGATTATAAGGATACATGATCAGTATTCGATTTTAAACAAATGCTTAAAAACCACATAACTCTTCAGAACTTTACATTGAAAGTGGGGAGGATAAGCTTACCTTTACAATACAGGAGGGTGTTTTTCAAGTAAAAAGATTAATAAAGCAATCATTATCAGGTTTTCAATGAAATATAGCACCTTCCCTTTTATGGTTGTTAGCATCTGAGGCTATTGAGGTGAATCAGCCACTTTTCGGATTATTTTTATAAAGCAGCAATGATAAATAACTTAAATCTTGATCTTGTTAGGTCCTGAATAATATAAATATTAGATAATGCATCCTACAGTCCATGTCAATAAAATTAAGAGAATATAATGGGACAAATGCTGGACTCCAGGGAATAAGAGCAGAATTATTTTCTGGAAGCATTACAGTATTCTATGATAGACAAAAACTGTAATCCTAAATGTCTGTACAAACCTTAACCTTGACATTGACAGTATCCAAGGCATTTCATTACAAGTGACTTGAATTCTTTAATGCCTTGGCTTAGTAACATAACCGATGAAGTTTCTTTCCAAATTGCAGTTGCATATTAATTCTTAGAACATAGAACATAGAACATAGAACAGTACAGCACAGTACAGGCCCTTCGGCCCACAATGTTGTGCCGACCCTCAAACCCTGCTTCCCATATAATCCCCCACCTTAAATTCCTCCATATACCTGTCTAGTAGTCTCTTAAACTTCACTAATGTATCTGCCTCCACCATTCTAATGAAAAGAAACTCAAATTTAGTTAATGAATTCAAAAAAGGTCAGTAGAATTTTACACTTGCCAATGGGTTTGTAGTCCGTATGCTTCTTTGGTGTGGGTTTAAGCAAATTTCTCTAGATAGCAAAATAATTTAATGGTTTGAGACTTCTAAGTTTCTTGCCTTTTGTTTCTCAGCACAGTTTTAATTCTTGATTGATCCTAATAAATATTTTCTTTCTGCCTACATATTTAAGAAAAAGAAGTTTAAGAAATGACTCTTTTTTAAACCTAATGGTATGTAGTGTTCACAGAAAAATTAAAGTAGCTGGTTATTGTCTGCTAATGACTAAAACCCAGAGTCTGGCAAAACAAGTGGGAGACAAGAAAAGTTGTCAAGTGGGCAATGACAAGGAGCTGGGTGCAGGTGTCTCTGCCATTGGCAAGTGTGATTTATAGGCTACTTCAAGATGCTCTCCTGAAAAACAGTGAATTGCCTGGCAGCAGGCTGCAAAAGAGGTGAGATTGATGGTCACTGGTAATGCCGTCATATGCTACAGATGGCTGCAAACATTCTTGCATCTGGGAATGATGGAATAGACCTGCAATTACAGAAGTGACAGCCCTCCATTACTGGAGGTTACGTTGCTGGGATCAGGAGCTACAATTGACCACAAAACAGAGAGCTCAAGGTGCTGATTAATGCACCAATCTTCTTTCATCTTACTCTTTCTTTACCTATGTTAACCTTTAGGCTGTGATAAAAAAAAATAGGAGTAGGACAAGCCTATTCGGTCCTTCAAGATCATGGCCCATCTTTTATCTCAATATCACTTTCCTATAGCTACTGTATAGTAAATATCTGGAACAGATCTATCTCTGTCTCAGTCATAGAGTCACAGAGTAAAACAGCACAGAAACAGGTCTTTTAGTCTAACTAGTCCATGCCAACTATAGCACCCTCCCTGCTAGTCCCAGTTGCCTGGGTTTGGCCCACAACTATCATACACCCTCTGCTCCATGTAATTGTCCAAATGCCTCTGAAATGTGACAATTGCGCCTGCCTTGACCACTTCATCTGGCAGGTTATTCCAAGTGCTCACAACTTTCTGTGTAAAGAATTTACTTTTTGGGTCCCTTTTAAATTTTTCCCTTCTTCATCTTGTTTCTGTGTCCTCCTTTGTACTCTCCAACACTGGGGAAAAGAATATGACTGTCCACCTTAACCATACCCTTATGATTTTATAAACTTCTGTGAGGTCAACCCTCAGTCTCCTGTGCCCCAAACAATAAAGATCCAGTGTGGCAAACTTCTCCCCAAAACTCAAACCATCTCGTCCAGGCAAAATCCTTGTAAACTTCTTCTGCATCCTGTCCAGTTTGACAATATCTTTCCTACAGCAGGGTCCTAAATACTAGATGTGATACTTCATATGTGACTTCACCAATGACTACTATAACCACAGCATAATGTCCCTAGTCCTAAACTCAGTGCCCTGACCGATGATGGCTAGCATGCTAATTGCCTCCAGCCCCTTGGTATGAACATAGAATTCTCCAACTTCTGGTAATTCCCTCCCCCTCCCTTCCCCTATCCCAGTTTCACTCTGCCCCCTCCCCCAGCTGCCTACCACCTCCCTCATGGTTCCGCCTCCTCCTACTACCCATTGTGTTTTCCCCTATTCCTTCTTCACCTTTCCTGCCTATCACCTCCCTGCTTCCCCTACCCCACCCCTTTATCTTTCCCCTTACTGGTTTTTCACCTGGAACCTACCAGCCTTCTCCTTCCTACCCTCCCCCCACCTTCTTTATAGGGCCTCTGCCCCTTCCCCCTACAGTCCTGACGAAGGGTTCCGGCCCGAAACGTCGACCGATCTTTTCCACGGATGCTGCCCGACCTGCTGAGTTCCTCCAGCGTGTTGTGAGTGATGCTAATTGCCTTCTTCACCACCCTGTATGCTTGTGTGGCCACTTTCAGCAAATTGTGCACTTGTACTCCTAGGTCCCTATGTTCCATAACACTTGTCACTGACTTGTCATTCACTGTATAAGTCCTAGCCTAGTTTGAATATCTAAATTGCATCATATTGTCCTTATCAAAGTTGAAATCCATTTCCCATTCCTTAGCCCATCTCCCCAGTGATTAAGATTTCTTTATAATTCATATTGTGACCTACATCACTATCAACAAGATTGCCTAATTTAGTATCATCAGCAAACTTGCTAATCATTTCATGTACATTCATATCCAAATCACTTACATAAATAATAAATAACAGAGGTCCCAACACTGTGGCCCTCTACTAGTCACAGGCTTCTAGTCAGACCAATTGAACTTCAGTCATGACCTTGTACTTCCTATTATCAAGCTGTTTCTGAATCTATCTTGGTAGTTCCCCCTGAATCCCATGCAACCTAACCTATCAGATCAGCCTGCTATGAGAGACCTTGTGAAAAGCCTTTCTAAAGTCCATATAGGTAACATCCACTGCCCTACCTTCATCTGTCCCCAATGTTGTGTCTTCAAAAAACTCGAGAAGATTTGTCAGACTTGACCTCGCACACACAAGCAGTGCTGACTGTTCCTGATCAGGCCTCGACTTACCAAGGGAAAGTAGACCTTGTCTCTCAGAATTCTTTTCAGTAACTTCTCTACAACTGAAGTCAAGGTCACTGTCCTGTAGTTCCCTGGCCTGCCTTTGCTACACTTCTTGAACAGGAGCTATCTTCCAGTCTTCTGGAAGTTCACCAGTGGATAATATCACTACAAGGATCTCCATGCTTTCTTCCTTGGCCTTTCTTAAAGTCCAGTGTGCACTTGGTCAGACCCTTGGGTTTACCCACCTTAATGTGCTTCAAGGCTGCAAATACCTCCTTCCTCGTAATATGTACAGTATATCTTTCAAGATACCTCACTTATTTATTATTTCTTATTCACTTCTTTGGCATCCATGTAAACACATTTGTGAACACCAAGGATAAATAGACATTAAAAATTCTGGCCATTTCCTGCAGATCCATGGATAGGCAGCCCTGATGGTCTTTAAGAGGACCTAATCTTTCTTTTACTGTTTATATAACTGAAGAGATACTCTAGATTTCCCTCTTAAGCCTTCCCTTAAATTTTTAATATTCACCAAGGGATTCATTTCTACCCAGCTGCTGAAAAGCAATGTATACTTCCTTCTTTTGCCTGACCAGGACTCTGACCAGAGTCCTGATATCTCTCATCATCCAGGATTCAATGAGCTTGATATGTCTATCCTCTAGCCTAACAGGACTCTTGATAATTACCTTTTCACAAGCCTCCCTCTGGCCAACAGTTCCTTTGCCTTTAAAAAGAGTCACCTAGACAAACCCAACTAGATCCTGCCTAATGCCCTCAAAGTTGACCCTGCTCCAGTTCAGGTCTTCAAACTATAAATCTATTTTAACTTATTTCAAGAACTATTTAAAAAAAAGGTAATGGAATTGTGGACTATTCCTGGACTGAAAGTTCTCCCCAGCTGCCACTTTAGTCATTTGGCATGTCTCGTTCTCCAAGAAGAGGTCCAATATTGCTCCTTCCCAGGTAGGTTTCTATAATATATTACATAATGAAACTGTCTTAGACACAGTGCACAAATTCTGTCCCATATGAGCCCTTTGCACTCTGGGTTGCTTAGTCAATACTGGGAAAATTGAAACCTTCAACTAACATTATCTTACTATGTGCAATTTCTTGACACACCTGCTCCTCAAGTTCTCACTAACTACTGGGGCTGTGGTCTATAATTTAGACCTACCAAGGTGACCATTTCCTTCTTACTTTCAGGTTCTTTATTAATGGCCTCAGAAGATGATTCCTCAAGAATATTCCTTAAATGCCCTGTTGTTATTTCCTCCCTTATCAAAAAGATAGCATTGGCTCCACTCCCATCTGTTCCTCTGCATTTCCTCCTGAAGCATTGATATTCTGGAACATTGACCTACTATTCCTACCCTTCACTCAGCCATCTTTCTATTATGGCCACAATATCCCATTCCCTAGAGGCAATCCGAACCCTAAGTTCATCCGTGTCACCTATTAGACTACATGTATTGTACAACTGAACCACCACAACCTTCCAGGCTAGAGAGTTATGAAGATTCACCACTATCTACATCATATGAAATATCTTCTCATCACAATTTTGATGATCTACTCATTGTGGGAATGTGATCCCTGATTCTAGAGACCATAACCTGGGAAATAACTTTAAAATTAAAGAGAAAAACAACTGCAGATGCTGGAAATCTAAAAAAAAATAGAAATGTTGGAAACACTCAGGCTACATCTGTGATAAAAGAAGTGTCCTGCCTGTATCTAGCAAGCCTTTTATAAGTTTTAGTATGATCACCTTAAAGTCTTCTAAACATCTAGAGAAAACAGGCCTTGTCTCCACAATGTCTCCCCGTGTTCCAAACCCATCATCCTTTGCTGCACTCCCTCAGGTATGTATATTTGTACACAGTGCTTCTGGTGTAGTCTCAGCAAGGCCCTATTTGATTGCATTTAAACACTGGCTAGCAAAAGAGCTTGAATAACCGATACCTTAATCACTTACAACCTTTGAGCTATGGTTTGAAGCTGTGCAATGAACGAAGCTGCAACAGTCTGGATGTGCCAACACAGGGCTGAAAAACCTTGACAACACCATGATGCAGAGAAATGTGGAGAGAAAGGGAAACTGCGGCAGAGTGAAAAGATGTGGACTGGGGACTGAGTGAGCAATCAGCTAACTAACACAGGACAAATGGGGGAGTTTGTCATTCCAAAAGCTGAGAGGCCCTCGGAACCGACTAGATTAGAACAGATAGTGATTTTCCACAATCACTGTGCATCTTTAATCAGAATTACTTTTAAGTCACTGCTTCCAACATGTCAGTGAATGCCAAACTGCATTAAAAAAATTAATGTGATGGGGATCATCTAACTCTGTTGGTATTTTCAAATTTATTAAATTGCTATAAATTAGATGATTTTGAATTCAAGCACCTGTCACTTTAACAACTGCACTCAAACTGTCAGGAGATCAAAATTATTCCCAGGTTCATAAACATGGTCTATTTTGTGTCCCACTGTTAGTGTCTATTATCAGACCATATGGAAGGAAGTAATTATTGGTTTTTGCAGCAGAAATGTAAGAAAGCATTTTAATTATTGACATGAAACCTGCCCACAGGTTGAAGAAAGCAGCTTACCTTGAGGGGACACAAGAGAGACTGCAGATCATCAAAGAAAATGCTGGAGGAACACAATCAAAATCAGAATCAGGTTTATTATCACCGGCATGTGACGTGAAATTTGTTAACTTAGTAGCAGCAGTTCAATGCAATACATAATATAGGAGAAAAAATAAACTAATTAATAAGTAAATCTTATTCAGTATACTTTATACAGTATATGTATATAGAATAGATTAAAAATTGTGCAAAAAACAGAAATACAATATATTAAAAAAAAGTAAGGTAGTGTCCAGGGGTTCAAATTCCATTCAGGAAACGGATGGCAGAGGGGAAGAAGCTGTTCCTGAATCACTGAGTGTGTGCCTTTAGGCTTCTGTACCTCCTACCTGATGGTAACAGCGAGAAAAGGGCATGCCCTGGGTGCTGGAGGTCCTTAATAATGGACGCTGCTTTTCTGAAACATCGCTCCTTGAAGATGTCCTGGGTACTTTGTAGTCTAGTAGTCCAAGATGGAGCTGACTAGATTTACAACCCTCTGCAGCTTCTTTCGGTCCTGTGCAGTAGCACCGCCCCCCCCCCATACCAGACAGTGATGCTCTCCACAATACATCTATAGAAGTTTTGATTGTATTTGTTGACGTACCAATTCTCTTCAAATTCCTAATAAAGTATAGCCACTGTCTTGCCTTCTTTATAACTGCATCAATATGTTGGGATCAGGTTAGATCCTCAGAGATCTTGATACACAGGAACTTGAAGCTGCTCACTGTCTCCACTTCTGATCCCTCTGTGAGGATTGGTATGTGTTCCGTTGTCTTACCCTTCCGGAAATCCGCAATCAGCTCTTTCATCTCACTGATGTTGAGTGCCAGGTTGTTGCTGCAGTACCACTGTATTAGTTGGCACATTTCGCTCCTGTATGCCCTCTCGTCACCATCTGAGATTCTACCAACAACGGTTGTATCATCAGCAAATTTATAGATGGTATTTGAGCTTTGCCTAGCCACACAGTAATGGGTATATATAGAGTAGAACAGTGGGCTAAGCACACACCCCTGAGGTGCACCAGTGTTGATTGTCAGTGAGGAGGAGGTGTTATCACCAATCCACATAGACTGCGGTCTTCTGGTTAGGAAGTCGAGGATCCAATTGCAGAGGGAGGTACAGAGGCCCAGGTTCTGCAACTTCTCAGTCAGGGTTGTGGGAATGATGGTATTAAATGATGAACAGCATCCTGACATAGGTGTTCATATTGCCCAGATAGTCTAAAGCTGAGTGGGGAGCCGTTGCGATTGCATCTGCCATTGACCTATTGTGGCAATAAGCAAATTGCAATGGGTCCAGGTCCTTGCTGAGACAGGAGTTCAGTCTAGTCATGACCAACCTCTCAAAGCATTTCATCACTGTTGATGTGAATGCTACCAGGTGATAGTCACTAAGACAGCTCATGTCAGGCAGCATCTGTAGACGGAAATGGGTTGTCGAAATTTCAGATCAAGGCCCTTCATTGGGACATTAAGAGGTGATTAGAGAGACATTTGGGGATGAAATCAGATGAAGTAGCTCTAAATTTTCTTGTATAGATTTAGCCCAGCATCCAGTGTAAATAGGGAGAAGCAATAAATGAGATCAGTCCTTTCCAGAAGCCAGTGGTGTAATATACACAGTGTACTGAAGGTTTACTTCAAAGGTGGAGTGCTCTATCTTCATGATGCAGTTGTGCATCTGATTTAAGATCAGCAAATTCATTGTTAATGTTGAGGAAAAGATCCCAAAACTCTATCTATAAATTTCTACCCCTATTACTCATCAGTCAAAGATTGCATCGCCAAAATGTATGCCAGGCTTCTAAACCAATGATCTCTATTGCTGAAAAGATCAAGGTGGAAGATGCATGGGAACATTATCAATTTCAAGTTCCATTTCCGGTTACAACTGCCCAATGTGACTAGTGATGTTCCACAGGGGTTAGTGTTGGGACTGCTTCTTTTTATGCTGTATATCAATCATTTAGATGTTGGAATAGATGGCTTTGTTGCCAAGTTTGCAGATGATACGAAGATTGGTGGAGGAGCAGGTAGTGTTGTGGAAACAGGTAGGCCACCGAAGGACTTAGACAGATCAGGAGAATGGGTAAGAAAGTGGCAAATGAAATACAATGTTGGTCTTGTACTTTGGTAGAAGAAATAGATGAGCAGAATATTTTCTAAATGGGGAGAAAATCCAAAAATCTGAGGTGCAAAAGGACTTGGGAGTCCTTGTGCAGAAAATGCTAAAGGTTAACTTGCAGGTTAAGTCAGTGGTGAGGAAGGTAAATGCAATGTTAGCACTCATTTCAAGAGGTCTAGAATACAAGAGCAAGGATGTGTTGCTGAAGCTTTATAAGGCACTGGTGAGGCCTCACCTTGAGTATTGTGAACAGTTGTGGGCTCCTCATCTACGAAAAGATATGCTGGCATTGTAAAGGGTTCAGGGGAGATTCATAAGGATGATTCCAGGAATGAAAGGGCTATCATACGAGGAACATTTGATAGCTCTGGATCTGTACTCGCTGGAACTTAGAAGGATGAGGGGAGATCTCATTGAAGCCTTTTGAATGTTGAAAGGCCTAGACAGAGTAAATGTGGGTAGGATGTTTCCCATGGTGGGGGAGTCTAGGACAAGAGGGCACAGCCTCAGGGTAGTGGGCGTCCATTTAAAACAGAGATGTGGAGAAATTTCTTTAGCCAGAGGGTGGTGAATTTGTGAAACTTATTACCAGAGGCAGCTGTGGTGGCCAGGTCATTGGGTGTATTTAAGGTAGAGCTTGATATGTTCTTGATTGGACACAGCATCAAAGTTTACGGGGAGAAGGCCAGGGAGTGGGGCTGAGGAGGGTAAAAGAAGGATCAGCCATGATTGAATGGCAGAGAGAATTCGATGGGCCAAATGGCCTAATTCTGCTCCTATGTCTTATGGTTTTATGGTCTTGCATCCCTCATCATTATTGAGTCAAGGTCATGACAGTGGCTACCTAAGAATACTTTCTCCATAGCAGTGGCTACTTAAGTAATGAACAGGATCCTTATTATATGGAAGTGGATGTCCTCTGATAAACTGAGAATCCCAGTTATTATTAATTATAGTTTGCCAAGTGTTAGATTTAAATGGCCTGTTCTGTTTGAAATGGTTTAAGCCTTACATAGGGCAGAATCATATGAGATCAAAGCACTGATCAATGGTTTGATAAACTTGGGCTTTTTTGCACTGACAAGTAATTACTCTGAGAGCTCTAAAGACATAGGAGCAGAATTAGGCCATTCAGCCCATCGAGTCTGCTCTGCCATTCTATCATGTCTGATTTATTTTCCCTCTAAACCCCATTCTACCTCCTTCTCCCTGTGACCTTTGACAACTTTACTAATCAAGAACATACCAACCTCAGCTTTAAATCTATTCAATGGTTTGGCCTCCACAGCCATCTGTGGCAATGAATTCCACAGATTCACCACTCTCTGACTAAAGACATTCCTCCTCACCTCTGTTCTAAAAGGATGCCCCTCTATCCTGAGACTGTGTCTTCAGGTCCTAGTCTCCCCAGATAGAAAACATCCTTTCTATCTGGGGAGTCTAGGACCTGAAGGAAACATCCTTTCCACATCCATTCTATATGGGCCTTTCAATATTTGTTAAGTTTCAATGAGATCCCCCTTCACTGTTCTAAACTCCAGTGAGTACATGATCAGGGTCATCAAAGTGAGGTAAATGTGCTAGAATTAATTCTGAACTATTATTTTGGATTTACCAAAACAGCAGGATGAAAAGTCACAAGGTTAGAGAAGCAAAACGGGAACTTAAAGTAGATTTGTAAAGTATTGCCATTGGCACAGTTGATCAGTGTTATAGTGGGACTCATTTATTGCTGTTTCTAGGCAGGAAGATGTGACCTTTGAAGAACCTTTTTCTGAGTTTCTGTGCTTTAGAGTGAAAGATATAATGATTCCTGCATACTGCTCAATCAGAACAGATCTGAGACCCCATCAAGGCAGATACGTGCCCCAGGACTTCAGTCACCTAACACATTTCTATAATGACCAAGAACTTATAACCCACTGCTCCCTACTTTTGTCTGTAAATTGTTGTTGAAGTCTGTTACTGCATCAAGTTTGAACAAACAACTGAAATATTGACAATAATTGACTGATTTGCTCCCCTCATTAATTAAGGAGGTATGTTGTGCCTTGAAGAAGTGAACAGTGTAACTGTGGACCTCCTTAAAATCAGATACTTAAAAACTATATTAAAAAAAACACACTAGCCTGAAACATGACACTATAATTATACCAGTCAATAACTGGAATACAAAGAATGAGCATGGGGAGAGAAATAAGCTCTTTCAACCAATCAATCGACCTACTGATCGACCAACCAATAGTAAGACTCTTTCCAAGTGTGGATGGGGTAGGTAATGGGCTAATGTCACATGATCGTCATCCACTTCAAATGATTCCACTTATTCAAAGGAAATGGAATGGACTTCATGTAATGCTTAGGTCTCAAGAACAAACTTTTGACGTCTCATCATGTTATTCAGAGACACTTAAAGACTATTGTAATGCCCTAGTTAATAGCTTTACTGCTATGCTGTGGGTATTTCAGTTCAGCAGTTCAGTAAGAGCAGTCTATCCTACTTTCAGCATGTTTGGGCTAAAGATAGGGGGTTATCATGCTCATGCTTAGGAACGTAGTGTCATCTATTCAGGATGGTAGAATTGGGAGAAGGTTCTAGAGAACACTGGGCAGAGAGGTTTTTGTGACAGACACTGGTGTGGGTCAAGGTCTTTATGGTGAGATCTGGGAGAAGGCAGGAGGGAAGATGGCTGAGGATTCCGTCCCTGTTACACAAACTGCTTCAAAGATGGAGGACCAATACTCCTGTGAGTAAGCCCATTTGTTCGAGGTGGATTTTGAGTGACATTCAGAAGGTGGTGTGTGGTCTCACGCAGACTGTGGGTCCAGCACGTGAGTTTAAGACAACTTCAAGATGAGCTCCAACTTATGCGCACATTTGCACTGGGTTAACTATAACAGGCCCTTTTTATTTTTTTTTTCTTTTACTTTTTCCTACTAACTGTTCAATAAAGCTGAAATTTGTAGATATACTTTCTTTATAATTGTATGCGGTGTACGAGCTGTTATTTCTTGCTGAGAGGCGATTGCATGGGGGCAGTAATTACACAGTATTCACACAGATCGGGGTTCAGGTGAACAAGATATCCCGGCCTCCTGGGTTTGGTGGGAGCCCAGTCATATCGAACCTAGATGAACGGAGTCTGAGAAAGGTGGTTTTCTCACCGCTGAGTCCAGTGGCTGTTGGCAAGGGGCTAACGAGCCCCATCGCGAGAGTTGCCTGGTAAAGAGGGGTTTCATTGTGGGCCTATTGGCCACGATTGGATTCACTGAATACTAGGTAATTGCTCTAAGAATTGATTAAGTGGTCTGTGTGCTTAAGCCTATGTTAAACTATTGTTGGGAAAACTGATTAAGATACGTGATTATGGATGCAGCAGAGATTAAGCGTTGGAGAGATTCAAAGAGATTACTTGTAACTAATGCTTGTGTTCTGAGTGGGGTGGGTATCTGCAGCCCTGATGAATTGTTGATTAGGGTTTTAAGTACTGTTAACGTATTAGGGAAAGTTACAATCATAGAATGGTAGTTTGACTAAACGGCGAGCAAAGATGCTGTTTTAGTTCAGACTAGCAATGACATGATGCGAGTGGATCTGCCTGTCACCCTTGGGGTACCTGGAGACACAGGGCTATGGTCGTCCATACTTTCAGAGAAGAGGAGAGTGTACGTGAGGGTAGGCGAGTGTAGGCGAGGGTGCCAAGTTGGAAGTCGTGTTTCCTGTAGCTGAGGGCGGAGACTTTAAAGACAAGTGACTCTCGTTTCTGTGGAGTGAGGGGAAGGAGTTGCCTGATGTTCAAAGGTTCAAAGGTACATTTAATGTCAGAGAAATGTATACAATATACATCCTGAAATGCTTTTTCTTTGCAACCATCCACGAAAACAGAGGAGTGCCCCAAAGAATGAATGACAGTTAAATGTTAGAACCCCAAAGTATCCCACCAGCTCCCCCCTCCCACACGTAAGTGGCAGCGAGCAACAATCCCCCCCCAAAAAAAGCAGGCATCGGCACTGCCACCGAGCACTCAAGTGTGAGCAAAGCAATAGCAAAGACACAAACTTACAATTAACTCAAAGACTTTGCATTTCACTCGATATTCGACATACCGCAGGTTCTCTCGCTCCTTAATAAGGGAAAAAGAGATGTCTTCATTTCCCAGCGAGCGGGGAGACATAACAAACAACTCACTGGTATACGATGTTATAAGTCCGCTAAGTCACTTTTTTTGAGCTCTATTTGCCTGAAAGTCACAAAGATCTCAGGTCTCCAGGCACACAGCAGATATTCTGTCCCCCCCCCGCCCCCCCGCGATGACACATGGGTCTTCCTCGATCCGCCCATCTCCAGGGCCCTGAGACCCTAGACTTCTGAATTCGAGCCGGACTCTTAGGCCGAGCCTTTGGCGTGCAGAACAACAACCAGCTTTGGGACCCCGAGAGCGTGTCTCATTCTTACAAATAACCATAGTCAGTTTGTAACTCCAGGTCAGGGTCTTCAAAAGAACCCTGAAAGGGAAAAATAGAGATATTAAAGATGGAAATAGAGCTGTTTCTGAAGATGCAGGCAAAGGAGTCGCTGTTAGACACCATTAGCCCTCCTGAGCTCCGCCGCCTTTTGTGAAAGGTCTAATGAGTTCTTCAGCTGTTGATTTAAATTCTGAGCTCAGTTTGGCTATTACATCACTGGTTAATAAATGCCAAAGTATATCTGCAGACAGCCAAAGTTATTGTAGGCTGGGAGTGTTCTCTGGGGTCAAGCCCACACCTGATGGGGAAGAAGAATATGGGGCTTGGGCTGAGCAGACATCTCACTTACTGGATGAATGGCAGTGCTCAGATAATACGAGAAAACAAAGACTAGTAGAGAGCTTAAAGGACACAATGGCTGATATAGTAAGGTTCCTAAAGGCAGAAAATCCATTTGGCATGTCAGCTAAATACCTGCAAGCTCTGGAAGATGGCTTCGGTACTGCGGAAAGTGCAACCAATCTTAGGATGAAGTTTAGGCGCACATTTCAGGAGGAAGAAGAGAAGTTGTTTGCCTGCATTTTCAGGTTGGAGAAGCTGCTGCACTGTCTGAGAGAAATAGCTTGAGAATAGAGCAAGTTGTGAAGGGCTTGCTGTCACATGATGTGATTGCTCTATACATTCAAATGACCCGCAAGATGCGCCCTCCTCCATCTTTTACTGAGATACTCGGAGAAGTTAGAGAGGAGGAAAATGCAGTGGAGGAGCGGGAGGCCTCCATCAGCAGGGCAAAGTCCTCGGTAGTAGCCTCTGTTGCTAAAAATGGCCCCTGATGTGACTCAAGTGGGGGTTTTGCAGGATGTTGGAAAAGATCTGAGGGCAGAGGAATTTCAGATGATATCGGTTGGTGCTGCCACCAAGGCATGACAAGGCCAATAGGGACTGGACCCACTGGTGGGATGTACCAAGGCAAGGACTGCTACTGAGCAGGGTTCCCTGACCAGAGAAGTGACTGGTATTTTCTGTTACAACTGTGGAGAAGATGGACATTTCAAGTGGGAGTGTGAAGGACAAGAAAATCTTTGGAAAGTAAATTACTGATTAATCAAACAGCAAAAAAAAGAGGCAAAACTACGGAGGGACCCAGTAAAGGAATGGGCTGGTGTTTTTGGAGAGGATACGTTCCCATCAGTGTATCAAGGGAAATACTAAAGTACAAAGCACTATTCCAGAGAAAGTGCATGCTGTCATTGTGAGCTGTTTTGCCCCTTATCTTAGAAAGGATGTGTTGAAACTGGTGAGGGTTCAAAGGAGGTTCACAAAAATGATTCCAGGATTGAATGCCTTGTCATATGAAGAGCATTTGATGGCTTTGGGCCTGTATTCACTAGAGCTCAGAAGAATGAAGGGCGACCTCATTGAAACCTGTTGAAAGGTCTTGATAGAGTGGATGTCGAGCGAATGTTTCCTATGGTGGGAAAGTCCAAGACCACAGCCTCAGAATAGAGGGGTGTCCTTTTAGAATGGAGTTGAGGACAAACTCCTTTAGCCAGAGAGTGGTGAATCTGTGGAATTCTCTGTCACAGGCAGCTGTGAAGGCCGAGTCTTTATGTGTATTTAAGACAGAGGTTGATAGATTCTTGACTGGTCAGGGTATGAAGGGGTACGGGGAGAAGACAGAAGATTGGGGCTGAGAAGATAAATGAATCAGCCATGATGAAATGGTGGAGCAGACTCGATGGGCCAAATGACCTAATACTGCTCTTATAGCTTACGGTCTTATGGTGCAGCCCAGAGGAGAGATCTTGGGTGCTGCCTAGTTTCATCGCTCATGGAGGAGTTCCACTTCAATTATCCTGAGCTGTCGGGTGCCAGCTGTAGGAGGGCTGGGGTCCTGTCATGCCTACACAGGCAGGCACCTCCCAGTCTCCACCCAGCTGACAGGAGTTACTTGCCACTCGTTTCCAAGTCATCACCTGCAGCCTACTTAAACCCAGCTCTCATCTACAGACCTTTGTTCACCCAGTGAATCAAACAGCCTCAACCAGTTTCTCCTAACCTTCAGTTACCTCGTTGCCTTGTCATACTGAATATCTGTTCTCTCTTGTTGAGTGTTCCCTCATTGCAGTTTATTAGTAAAATAATCTTCTCTACTGCTCTGCTTTTGGGTCAAGTCTCCTCTATATATCCTGACAAAATTATTTAAACAGCACCTTGAAAATACTATCTTTTAATAAAATAAGAACTTTTAAAACATGGTATGATCATTTAATTAACCTCATAAAATCAAAAGAACATAAAATTGATGTAATGGTTTTCAGAAGATTACACATAAACATCTGCCACTGATATTTAATTAATAGCAATCCAGTCTAACCTTTAATTACTGCAGCTTCCTCAGACGATGGCTATTATTTCTTTATTTTTCCATTCCCTATGTGTATTCTTGAGAGACTGGATTGGCATAATAAACATGGAATATAATCTCAGATGATTTCACAACATTTAACTAGAACCGCAGCTAAATGATCTTTGGATGAAGATGCTAAATGAACTAAGCAACCAATTAATAATAGATTATTCAAATACTGTCTGTTCAGTTTCAGTTTCTGTACTTCAAACTGATTTGTCTGTTTTAATTACTCTTTTGGATGTTGCTTACATTCAAGCAAGAACAAGACCCTACAGGTTCAATTATGCAGGGGGGACCTGCCTTCAATGAGCATCTATGAGCAGAAGCAGTCCTCAAATATTCAAATTCAAGTTTAAGTTCACCGGCATTCAACTGTACACATGTATATTGCCAAATGAAACAAAGTTCCTCCAGATCTGGGTGCACAACACAGTACTTCTATCTCACACACAACACATTAAGTAATATTTGCTCATTCGTTATGGGTCATGTTGTATGACATTGGTGATCATAGTCTTTCCATGAGCATGATTGTTCTTGGCAAATTTTTCTGCCTGAGTGGGTTGCTATTGTCTTCTTCTGGAAAGTGTCGTTATAAAACTAGTGACACCAGCCATTATTAATACTCTTCAGAGATTGTCTGCCTGGCATCAGTGGTTGCTTAACCATGACCTGTGATATGCACCAGCTGCTCCCATGGCTACATGTGACCCTGATCAGGGGGTCTAAGCAGGTGCAACACCTTGCCCAAGGGTGACCTGAAGACTAGCAGAGGGAAGGAACACCACACACCCACTTTGGAAAAGATGTATCTCCACCCTGCCACCCATATAGTAATATTTCTCTAAGTAAATTAGCAAATAATAAACTAAATTCCAGAAGATTGACATTTAGCATAAGGTGAATTTATGACACAAGTTAAGAGGTAAACAGTAAAATACTACTGCTGCTTCATAAGTGATGAGACCTGGGTCGTGGCAGAGAGTTCAGTTGTCTCATGGCCCAGAGGAAGAAGGTGTTTCCCATCCTACCAGTCCTTGTCCTAATACAGTTTACCATACAGTTTACAGTCTACTGTAAACTGTAGCATTGATGAGGAGGATGGATTGCAGAGATCCTTGACAATGGTAAGAACCCTGCATATGTAGTGCTTCGGATAAGTATCTTGGATGGGAGGAAGAGGCTTGATGATCCTCTCAGCAGTCTTTACAATCCTTTGAAGGGTCTTGCAGTCAGATGCCTTGCAATTCCCATACCAGATGATGATGCAGCCAGTCGAGGCACACTCAAAGGTGTTCCTGTTAAAATTGGTTAGAATGGGGTAGGGAGCCTCACTCACCGCAATCTCCTCTAGAAGCTGAGATGCAACTGTGCTTTCTTGACCAAAGAGGTGGTGTTGATTGGATCAGGTGAAATTATCCACTATGTTCAATCTCAGAAACTTGGTACTCCCAAGTCTCTCCACGGAAGAGCCGCTTATGTGCAGTGAGGAGTGGTCAACCTGCATGCACCTTTCTAAAGTCCACAATTACCTCTTTAGTCTGGGTCCTGACGAAAGGTCTGAGCCCGAAATGTCAACTGTTTACTCTTTTCCATAGGTGCTGCCTGGCCTGCTGAGTTCCTCCTGTATTTTGTGCGTGTTGCGTCTCTTTAGTCTTGTCCACATTGAGACTCAAGTTGTTGTGCTTGCAGCATTGTACAGGCTGTTCTACTCCCTCTCTGTACACCGTCTCATCATTGCCGTTGTGTCAACAGCGAACTTGATGATCCACTTTAAGCTGGATCTAGCAATACAGTCATGCGTCAGCAACATGAAAACATGAACAGCAGCAGGCTGAGCAAGCAGCCCTGGGGGTCACTGGTGATCAGTGTGATGGAGCTAATATGTAATGAGATGTATTTTCATGTAATATCATGAACCTCCAGCACTTCGAGTGTGTCGCTTGGATTTCCAGTATCTCCAGATTTTCTGTTATTTGCATAAGGCAATGGACATGCTTTAGGGAATCTTGGTGTCGCTGTTTCATTCAGTTCAATTCTGGCCTTCCTGCCTTTGAGTTTACCGAGCCCCTTCTCAAACATTCTTCCCATTAGCATTAAACAACTGTGCCAGTCTCTGGTTGGTGCTACCATTTGGGCTGCCATTGCCTGTTGATGTTATACTGAGAGCTTTGACTGAGTGCCAGTCTAGTTGGATTTTTCTCAACTGTTCACATCCGAAAAGTGCTGGCCCTACACTTTTCAATACATAAAGCGCTAACTGCTGTGTTTGGCCTCCATTTGTCACATTTACTTTCAGTTTACCTTTGGGAGACAGTTTTTCACCTGTGTAATTTTTTAGTATTACTGAGGTCTTCTCTAATGGTATCTGAGAAAACAATCTGTTGTAGTCAGCCTCTGGAATTATGGACAAAGCTGACACTGTATCTAACTCCATTTCCAGTTTTACACCGGACACAACTATTGTGATCCAGATTATATTGCGATCTGCTTCAGTTATACTATGGAGTTCTGGGCAAGACAGTTCACCCTTGTCAGATGATGTTGTCTGATTCTGTTTTACATTTGGTATCTTTATGCATTTGCTTAGTTTTGTGTTTGGGACTTCTCACTTGGTTGTGCTTTTTGTCTGCCTTTCACACTCTCTCTATGTGACCTTGTCTGTATCGCTTTTTGCAGACTTTTTCTTTGAACCAACAGTCATTTGGATCATGGGACAATTTGCCACATTGATAAAATGTTTTGCGTTTTGCACCATTCAGGCAAATTTTGTCCATTTCACATCTAACCTCCTTTTCTGTAGTTCTGCTGCATCCTTTGCTGCAGTCTCTAACGATATTGTAATGGTCAATGCCCATTCTAAGGTTAGGTCTCTTTCTGACAGTAGCCTCATTTGAGTGCTTTGCCTATGCATGCCACATACGAGCCTGTCCTTATTGCATCAGAAAGTCCATCTTTAAAGTAACAGTACTGGGAATGTTTGTGCAGCTCTGCAATGTATTCAGAAACACTTCCATATTTTGATTGGTTCCTTTTGTAAAATCTAAATATCTCAGCTATTATCAGCAGTTTAGGAATCAAGAAATTTTGTAAAATTGTAACAACTTCATCGAACAATCTTGCTTGCTGGCTTTGCAGGAGTTACTAAGTTGCGTAAGAGACTGTATGTTCTTGGGCCCATTATGCTAAGAAGTGTAGGGGCTTTCTTTTGCTCTCTTTTGCTCCTCCATGTTGCTTGCTCTTGATATATGACTCCCAGTCTTCATTAGCGCTATCAAGTTCATCAGCGCTCCCAAATGAAGCCATCACCTTGCTATTTTCACGTTAAATTCAGTGCCTCTTTCACCGTTACTCACAGGTCCTTCTGCCTTCTCGTGCTGTTTAACTCTCACTGTTTCATCCCTTAACAGTCAGTGCAGTTCATAATAATTTCTGACATTCAAGTTCGCTCTAGACACCAATTTGTTGTGTCTGCGCACAACTACATATCAATTCAATAAACGCACGCATGTAGGAGATGGCTTTAACAGGTTATTTACATTGCAACAAAAGAGAGAGCAATGCACATGCATAGACAGATCAATAAATAGTGATGGGGGGGATGGTCACTGCTCTAAAAGAAATAGATCCATATATTACAATATCAATCTGGTCTGCAAGCTTTCTCGAACTAAATAACTGAGCCAGCGTTTCCTGATGTGAAACAAGCTCAATTAAAGGACTCCACTGTCTTACAATGCATCTTTTGAACAATAAGCCCAGGTGCTGTGGCCCAGCAAGTATGCACTATACAGTGCTTGTTTGCAAAGTTGTCCTTTTAACTCCAAACTTATTATTGTTTGCAATTTACATTGAGAACTGAAAACTGACTCCCATTTATGACAAGAAACTGAACAAAGAATATTAGTTGGACATTTAACTTACTCAAAATCAATACTTTGATCTTTAGAAGTGTGTTTAGCTGCTTTGTTTAGAAAGCTGAGTTTAGCAAAAAACTAAAGGTCCCTTTGGCCCTGGACCATGAATATTTATCACAATAATAAACCTGAGTCTGTTTCTGATGAGGGTTGTGGAAATAAGTCATGCGTCCAACTTTGGAGAACTTGGCGGTGGCTCATGTTCCAAAGCATTACCATCAATATAAGGAGACACCCCATGGAATGCTATCAAATTTACTGGCCTGAGAAAATGTTACGGCAAATAAATAAAAGCTTAGTCGAAGAAGTTTTGAAGAGTGTGTTAAAGCAGGAACTAAAAGTAAGATTTTCAGGGAGGCCGAGAATATTATTCTTTCCCTACTACTCTTGCAGTGTATTACTATCCTGCACAAGGATATTTTCAGCTAATATTTACAATGAAAGTCAAGGAAATAATACAAGGGTTGAAAAATCTCATATTGTAGTCACTGCCACCTTCAAAAGGGCTTTCTACCCTCTGGGACAGTTTCAAGCCATACAGACTTTGGCATAGAGCCATAGATCCATATGGCATAAAACAGGCCTATCAGCCCACTGAATCCATGTCAACCCACTTGCATTAATCTTCTATCAATTCTATTTTATTAAATCTCCCCATATTCCCCATAATTTCCTCAAGATTCAACTGAGAAGTTATTTTTATTTTTTAAATCTCATGATACATATGGGATTCCAAAAACAAGGTTGAAATATAATGGATACGCAAGCACTCTTCTTGTTTGATACAGGGATAGAATCAGGGCAATAGGGAGAATCAAGAGGAGCAAATGGGCTCTTCTTGTATCAACAAAATAATGACAGGCCAGTGCAACTCTGAACTCCCTCCAAAATTAACTGAAAACAAAAAAAAAACCTGAGACTCTGGTTGACTCTGTGGTTAAGAAGGCATATGGTGCATTGGCCTTCATCAACTGTGGGATTGAGTTTAAGAGCCGAGAGGTAATGTTACAGCTATATAGGACCCAAGTCAGACCCCACTTGGACTACTGTGCTCAGTTCTGGTCACCTCACTACAGGAAGGATGTGGAAACTATAGAAAGGGTGCAGAGGAGATTTACAAGGATGTTACCTGGATTGGGGAGCATGCCTTATGAGAATAGGTTGAGTGAACTCGGCCTTTTTTCCTTGGAGTGGCGGAGGATGAGAGGTGACCTGATAGAGGTGTATAAGATGATGAGAGGCATTGATCGTGTGGATAGTCAGAGGCTTTTTCTCAGGGCACAGTTTTAAGGTGCTTGGAAGTAGGTACAGAGGAGATGTCAGGGGTAAGTTTTTTTACGCAGAGTGGTGAGTGCGTGGAATGGGCTGCTGGTGACGGAGGTGGAGGTGGATACAATAGAGTCTTTTAAGAGACTCCTGGATAGGTACATGGAGCTTAGAAAAATAGAGGGCTATGGGTAAGCCTGCGTAATTTCTAAAGTAAGTACATGTTCGGCACAGCATTGTGGGCCGAAGGGCCTATATTGTGCTGTAGGTTTTCTATGTTTCTATGCTTCTAAGCCTGAAGGAATTGTATACAGAAGAAGCCTAGTAAGAATGGGATGCACTGATGTGGACTCCAGCAATAAATATAGTGCCATGTGACACATATTCACAGAGTATTCATTGAAGTCCAGGACTTCTATTCAAATGGTTGAAAGCAAACTATTCCCTCAAGAAACAACTGCCACAGTCACTGGAAGAATTGAACCTTCGATCTGAAAAGGGGAAGTATCCAGACATGGAAATAAGATATAAACTGACAATATTATGTTATGGTTAATTGCAAGAGTGGAACAAGAGTTTGATCAAGGATAAGCAATATTTAGAAATTCTTCACAGAGAGAATTGACCAAATGGAATGAACTCTCAGGAAAGTTGTTGAACCAGGAATCTAAGATTCATTAAAGAATTATTTAGGAGCTGGCAGCTAAGAGAAGTGTAGATTATTTTCTGGCTGGATGAGGAAGTACAGGCTTTATTTCACACTGCCTTATGGGCTGCTCATTAACTCAACTTGTCAGAGCATTGACAATATTTCACCAAAAAAATGACAGAATTAGACAGCAGCATCTAGTTATAACATTCTTTGATGTGTTGCAGCATGAAGGCCCCCTCACCGATAAAGAAATTGCCCTTCACAGACTTGTTGTAAGTTTTGCATATTTTTGTAATTCATATCAGAAATTTAGCATATTAAACATAATGCAGAAGAGGCCGGCATGAGAAAAATGGATTATGATTGTATTTAAGGAGAAATAGAAAATGTGGTACATACTTAGCAAATTGAAGACCATTTGACCTGAAACATTAATTCTGTTTATGACCTGCTCTTGTCTTATGTTATCACAAATCTTGGCTATGCGACTACTGACACCAGGCAGACAATCTCGAAGCAGCATTGATAATGGCTAGGATCTTGTAAAGACATTGCCCAGAAGAAGGCAATGGCAAACCACTTCTGTAGAAAAATTTGCCAAGAACAATCATAGTCATAAGACCATGATCACTCATGTCCTAAGACATGGCACATAATGATAATGATAATGATGAAGACTTGCCTTAAGTAGTAAATGGAAATGTTTATGTATTACACTATGGAAAGTAAGGAGGTTAACTTAATTACTTTTCTTTAAACATTAAATAATATGTACCAATCTAACATTTAGAATATTTATGGAATCAGATGTTTGAATTGTTTGACCCTTTTAGCAAAAACCTGCTCTTAAAATCATTTGGGAATTTAATATATTTTATGTTCAAAGATATATTTTTACCCAGAAATGTACAGAGATGTCCACATAGGATGGATGTCTTATTGTACCATGCTACCACTCTCCAGCTCATCAAGAAGGGTCTAAGATGGTGAAGGTAAGTGACAATGCTTTGCATGCATCTCTGATGAGAAGCATCAAATACGTCCATTTAGGACTACTACAGCTGAGATCCATAGTCACAGCCATGGGTACTTCCGTAAGCAACACCATTTTCAGACATTAAAAGATCTATCGATACTCAACATCAACAGATCCCAGACTGCAGACTCAGGTTGCTAGTGCAGTTACCCTTTAAGAAAATGGAATCAGGGATGGCGCATCAGTTTACAGGTATGTATGAAATGAAGAGGCCTTAGTCCCCCACTCCTGACAATCCTACTGGAAAATTTACAGTGTTTGGAAAGTAAAATTGAAGTCCGCAGAGCAAAATTGCCGTAGCAGAAGGATATCAGAGTCTGCTGTGTACTTTGCTTCACGGAAACATGGCTATCCCCCTCCATTTCTGATGAAACACTGCAACTCAATGGCTTCGTCATTCTCTAGAAAGACAAGACAGCTCAGTCTTTTAAAGGTAGAAGAGGTTAAGTATGCTTTATGATTAAACTCATCATGGTGCACAGATGTGGCAGTTCTGCCTCAGTCCTGCTCACCCAACCTGGAACTTCTAGCGGCCAAATGTCGTCCTTTTTACCTGCCAAGGGAGTTCTCCATCATCATCCTGGTAGTGGTGTATATGTGTATATGCCACCTCAGGCCAATGTCAGGTAGGCACTGGAGGGGCTGAGCAACATAATCAGCAGGCACAAACAGCATACCCTGGTGCCTTCCCTATCATGGAAGACGATTTAAACCAGACCAGCTTGAAGAAGTCTCTGAACAAGTACCATAAATATATCAACTGTGGAAACAGAGGAGCCAACATACTTGACTACTGTTATACCACCACAACAGAGCGACCAACACACTTGACCACTTATACCACCGTCAAGAATGCTTACTGTTCCATCCCATTCCCACACTTGTCGAAGTCTGATCATCTGACTGTAATTCTACTCCCAGCATCTAGCAGAGACTAAAGACTACAGCACCAGTGGTGAGGGCAAAAAAAGTATGGTCAACGGAGACGGAAGAGCACTTACAGGATTGATTTGAGTTAATAGATTGGACAATATTCAGGGATTCATATTCAAATCTGAATAAATCCACCACAGTTGTCACTGACTTCATCAAGACCTGTATGAATGAGGATGTGCCTTTGAGAACATACCAGACATACCCAATCCAAAAGCCTTGGATGAACCAAGAGATTCGTGGTCTGCTGTGGAGTAGGTCTGTGGCATTTATGACCAGAACTATTCAACTATTTTAAGAGTGAAGAAGAAGAATTTTGATTGAAGTTAAAGAGGGAATCTGATGCACATCAGCTCTAGCAGGGTTTGCCGGCCATTACTTCCTACAAAACAAGATCTAACATCATGAATGGCTGATGCTTCACTCCGAGATAAGTTCAGCACCTTTTATGCATGCTTTGAATGGGAGAATAAAACCACACCTGTGCAAATCCCTGCAGCATTTGGTGACCCTGTGATCTCTGTCTCAGAGGCCGACATCAGAACTTCCTTCAATAATGTGAACCCTCACAAGGTGTCAAGTTCTGAGAGCGTACCTGGTAGGGTTCTGAAAACCTGTGCCAACCAACTGGTGGAAGTGTTCAAGGACATCTTCAATCTCTCACTGTTGCAGTCGGAGGTTCCCGCCTGCTTCAAATGGGTGACAATCATACCAGTACCCAAGAAGAGCAGAGTTAGCTGTCTAATGACTATATCCAGTTGCCCACACATGTACCATGATGAAGTGCTTTGAGAGGTTGGCCATGGCTGGAATCAACTCCTGCCTAAGCAAGGACCTGGACCTTCTGCAATTTGCCAACCATCAAAATAGATCTACAGCAGATCCAATCTTACTGGCTCTCCACTCAGCCTCAGATCACCTGGACAATAGTTACAGTATACTTATGTCAAACTGCTGCTTCTTGAATGCAGCTCAGCATTCAACACAATCATACCCTCAGTTTTAATCACCAAGCTCCAAAACCTAGGCCTCTGTACCTTCCTCTGCAAATGGATCCTTGACTTCCCCACCAGGAGACTACAGTCTGTGCGGATTAGAAATAACATCTCCGCCTTGCTGACAGTCAGCTCTGGCGCACCTTAAGGACGCATGCTTGGCCTGCTGCTCTAATCTCTCTACACACACATGTGTGTGGCTAGGCAAAGGAGAGGCATTATCTATAAAATTTGCCGATGACACAACTTTTGTGGCAGAACTTCGGATGGTGATGAGGAGGTGTGCAGGAGTGGGTTAGATCAGCTGGTTGAGTGATATTGCAACAACAATCTTGCACTCAACATCAATAACTTCAAGGATTTGATTATTGACTTCAGGAAGGGGAAATGGAGGGAACCCACACCAGTCCTCATTGAGGGGTCAGCATTGGAAAGTGCTACCTTCTTCACGTTCTTGGGTTTTAACTTCTCTGAAGATCTGTCCTGGGCTTAATATGTTGATGCAATTACAAAGAAGTCATGACAGCAGCTATATTTCATTGAGAGTTTGAGGAGACTTGGCTTGTCACCAATGGCACTTATAAATTTCTTCAGATATATCATGGAGAGCATTCTAACTGGTTGCATCCCCATCTGGTATAGAAGGGCCACTGCACAGGATTGGAAAAAGCTGCAGGATATACTAAACTCTGCCAACTTCATCACAGGCAGGTAGCCTCCCCAGCATCCAGGACATCTTCAAAAGGTGATGCCTCAAAAAGTTGGAATCCATCAGTCGGGGCCTCCATCACCCAGGACATGCGCTCTTCTCATTTCTACCACCAAGGAGGAGGCAGAGGAGCCTGAAGGCACACACTCAATGATTCAGGGACAGCTTCTTCAGAAGTTCAAGCATTTCAATGTAAAAGTACATATATATCACCATATACAACCCTGAGTTTCAGGTTCTTGTGGGAGTACTCAATAAATCCACAACAGAATAATAACCATAATAGGATCAATGAAAGACTACACCAACTTGGGCAATCAACCAATGTGCAAAAGACAATAAACTGTGCAAATATGCAAAGAAATAATAATAATAATAAATAAATAAGCAATAAATATCAACAACATGAGATGAAGAGTCCTTGAAAGTGAATCCCTAAATTGTGGGAACAGTTTAGTGCTGGAGCAAGTGAACTTATCTCCTTTAGTTCAAGACCCTAATGGTTGAAGGGTAATAACCATTCCTGAACCTGGTGGTGTGAGTCCTGAGGTTCCTGTACCTTCTTCCTGATGGCAGCAGTGAGAAGAGAGCATGACCTGTGTGGTGGTGGTCTCTGATGATGGATGCTGCTTTCCTGCGACAACGCTTTGTCTAGATGCGCTCAATTATGGAGAGGCCTTTACCCATGATGGTTTGGGCCATATTCATTACTTTTGTTGGATTTTCCATTCAAGGGCATTGGTGTTTCCATGCCAGGCTGTGATGCAACCAGTCAGTATACACTTAAGTACAGATCTATAGTAGTTTGTCAGAGTTTTATCAAATCGTTGCAAACTCCTAAGGAAGTAGAAGTGCTGCCATGCTTTCTCTGTAATTGCACTTACATGCTGGGCACAGGACAGTATCATGGTCCCGTCTGGCAGTTCCCCATCTTGCTATTACCTCCTTAATTGGGCCTTAATCCCCTCGTCTGATTTCCAATCATTCCCAGTTCCACTAATTACAGCACACCTAGTTCCCATTAGTGAACATAGGATAAAACTCAAGCGGCACAGCCATGCTTTGCCAGTTCATTGGTTGACTCTAGTGTGAGTAAACCTTGTTTCCTGATTCCTTGGGACTGTCAGTTCTAAGCTCTGCATCATTTCCTGGATACTCTATGTAAGCCTCGTCTCCGTGTAGAGACTCTCCTGGATACTGGATCCCCATTCGCAGTGGTGCTAACACCCCCGACTCTGGATGGAATGACGAGGCACTACAGGAAGTGTTCTGACAGGGCCTCTTCAGTTAAGATAAAAGATGAACTGACAGCGAGAGATTTCGCAGACAGCCTGGACTCTCTGATCTCCCTAGCCACCAGGCTCGATAATCGACTTCAAGAGCGTCTAAGAGAAAAGACCAGTTGCCCCACTCCTCGGGTCAGGCCAAGTCCCACCTTACCATCTTCAGCCAGCCTCCCTTCCCCAGCCGCTCCAAGTATAGCTCCTGCTCTGACCGTCCCCACTCTGTCCTCTGTGGCCAAAAGGGAGGGCTCACCAGTAGAAAGGGGGACCCTGGTGAGTCAGACAACACTCCTTTCGGTCCCCCAGACCCGGATGCAGATCCCGGCTACTGTGAATTACCAACAACAACCCCTGTCCCTATCTGCCTTGGTGGATTCCGGCGCCAAGGGAAATCTGCTGGACGAGTACATAACCTCAGGCCGGAATACCTCAGGAATCATTAAGTACCCCCTCTGGAGGCCTGGGCGCTGGATGGAAAACTACTGGCTCAGGTGACCCACTGTACCCCACCCCTGACCTTGATTCTGTCTGGAAACCATCGAGAGGAGGTACGGTTTAATCTCATCCATTCTCCTCAAGCCCGTGTAGTTCTAGGATATCCCTGGCTGAACCACCACAACCTCTACATCGATTGGTCTACCGGGAGGATAGCTAGCTGGAGCCCGTTTTGCCATGCCACCTGGCTGTGGTCGGCTCCATCCCCGAGGGAGGCTACCATGACCCCACCTGTCTTGGAATCCCTCAACTTGTCCGGAGTCCCCACAGAATATCATGACCTGGGACAAGTATTCAGCAAACAATGGGCTCTTTCCCTGCTCCGCACGCCCGTATGATTGCACTATCGACCTTCTCCCCAGCGCCTCATTACCCACCAGTCATCTTTATAACTTACCCCGACCGGAGAGAGAGGCCATGGAGAAATATATTGGTGAGTCCCTCGGGGCGGGCGTTATTCGACCTTCATCCTCCCCGGTGGGCGCCTGTTTCTTCTTTGTAGAGAAGAAGGATGGGTTGCTTCGTCCCTGTACTGATTACCGAGGCCTAAACAATATAACAGTTAAAAATAAGTACCCACTACCCCTCATTAACTCGGCATTTGAACCATTTCACGGAGCCACCATCTTCTCGAAGTTGGACCTTCATAGCGCCTACCATTTAGTCAGGATGAGGGAGGGAGACGAATGGAAGACGGCCTTTAATACACCTTTGGGCCACTTTGAATACTTGGTCATGCCGTTTGCCCTCACCAATGCCCCCGCCGTTTTTCAAGCCCTAATCAATGACTTTATTATGAGGGACTTTATTAATCGCTTCGTGTTCGTTTACCTAGATGATATCTTAATATTTTCTAGCAGCCCCCAGAAACACATTCACCGTGTCCATCTAGTCCTCCAGAGACTGTGGGAAAACAAGTTATTTGTGAAGGCGGAGAAATGTGAGTTCCATGTCCCTTCGGTCTGCTTCCTGGGCTATATCATTGAGAGCAGGCAGGTGAGGGCAGATCCCGAGAAGATCCGGGCGGTGGAAGAACAGCCCAGACCCACGACCCGCAATCAACTTCAGCAGTTTTTGGGGTTTTGCAAACTTTTATCGCCGACTTATCAGGGTTTACAGTCAGGTAGCGGCTCCCCTTACCCGACTTATCTCGCCTACCACACCTTTTTGTTGGGACTCCGAGGCTGATTTGGCATTCAGTGACCTGAAGAGGTGGTTCACAACTGCTCCCATCCTGGTCCAACCAGACCCCCCTCGTCAATTCATTGTTGAGGTTGACGCCTCCGACTCTGGGGTGGGAGCAGTCCTGTCCCAACGATCAATTCCGGACGAAAAGCTTCGTCCCTGTGCCTTCTTTTCTCACCGTCCCCTGCCGAGCGGAATTACGATGTGGGGAATTTGGGACTACTGGTGTTCAAGCTAGCATTGGAGGAGTGGAGGTGCTGGCTGGAACCTGGGATATATTCAGACCGCCAGACATTTGAACACCCACCAGGCCTGTTGGGCATTATTTTTTGGATGGTTCACGTTTTCTCTCAGTTACCGTCCAGGGTCCAAGAACGGGAAACCTGACGCACTATCCCGCCAATACAACTCCAAGGAGGACACTTCCAGCCCACAGACTATCCTCCCACCATTCTGTGTGGTGGTAACCCTCACTTGGGAGATTGAGTCCACAGTAAAGGAAGCCCAATGGGATGACCCTGATCCGGGCAATGGACCTGCCAATCGCCGTTTTGTGCCTGATTCCGTCAGATCTTAGGTTCTCCGGTGGGGGCACACATCTCGGTTCGCCTGCCACCCCGGGAGTGAGCGGACCCTGGCTCTCCTGAAGAAATGCTTCTGGTGGCCTTCCATGGAGGCGGATACCCGTTCCTATGTCTCTGCATGTTCCGTCTATGCCCATAGAAAAGCTCCCATCAGCCACCTGCGGGATTACTTCATCCCTTACCCGTCCCTGGTCGACTTTGGTCACACATCACCCTAGATTTCGTCACTGGTCTACCCCCTTCACATGGAAACACCGTCGTACTCACCGTGGTAGACCGGTTCTCCGAGATGGTGCACTTTGTAGCCCTCCCTAAACTCCCTCCTGCTCCGGAAACCGCAGACCTTCTCGTCCACCACGTCTTCCGCCTCCACAGAATCCCCATGAACATCGTCCCCATTCGAGGTCCCCAACTGCTCTCACAGGAATGGAAGGCCTTCTGTCAAGCCTTAGGTGCCTCGGTCAGCCTGTCCTCTGGCTTCCACCCCCAAACGAATGGGCAGACGGAACAGGTCAACCAGGACTTGGAGGTGACGCAATGTTGTATTACAACCAACAACCCATCTACCTGGAGTGACCACCTCACATGGGTTGAGTACGCCCACAACTCTCTGGTGAGTACTGCCATTGGAAGGTCTCCCTTCGAGTGCTCCCTTGGGTACCAACCACCGCTGTTCCCCACACAAGAAGAGGAGATTGCGGTGCCGTCTGTTCAGGCCCGTATCGATCTGTGCTGCAAGGTTTGGGAGGACACACGCACGGCCCTGCTCAGATCAGCCGATCACAATAAGAGGATTGCCGGTTGACAGCGGATTCCTGTGACTGGGTATCAACCTGGGCAGATGGTGTGGCTTTCATCCAAGGATATCCCTCTCAAAAACCAGCCTAAGAAACTCGCCCCTCGCTTCCTGGGACCTTTCAAGGTTGAAAGTATCATCAACCCCACAGCAGTCCGACTTAAACTAAACCACTTTCCGTCAGCCCCTTGCGTCCTCCGACTGAAACCCCTCCACCCACCCGGATCATCGACAACCATCCGGCATACACCGTCCGGCCGCTACTAGATGTGCGCCGTTGGGGCAGGGGTCTCCAAACCTGGTCAGCTGGGAAGGGTACAGCCCAGCGGAGTGTTCCTGAGTTCCCTGTTCCTTCATCCTGAACCCCTTCCTCTCATCCAAAACTTCCATCGGGACCATCCAGACAAGCCTGGGGGATTGCCTGGAGGCTCCTGTTGAGGGGAAGTACTATCTGGCAATTCCCCATCTTGCTATTAACTCCTTAATTGGGCCTTAATCCCCTCATCTGATTTCCAATCATTCCTAGTTCTACTAATTACAACATACCTGGTTCTCATTCGCGAACATAGGATAAAACTTGGGCGACACAGCCATGCTTCGCCAGTTCATTGGTCCACTCTAGTGTGAGTAAACCTCGTTTCCTGATTCCTTGGGACTGTCAGTTCTAAGCTCTGCATCATTTCCTGGATACTCTATGTAAGCCTCGTCTCTGTGTAGAGACTCTCCTGGATACCGGTTCCCCATTCGCGGCGGTGCTAACGCCTCACTACTCTGCCTCCACGCCTGTGTCCTGTACTTGGGTTTGTCCTCGGCCTCATCCTTGCAACAGATAGGTCCTCTGAAATATTAACACCGAAGAATTTAAAGGTGCTCACCCTCTCCATCTCTGATTCTCCCATGAGGACTGGCTCATGGACCGCTGGTTTCCTCCTCCCAAAGTCAATAATCAGCACCTTGGTCTTGACTACGAGTAAGAAGTTGTTGTTGTGGCGTCGGTCAGCCAGATTTTCAATCTCCCTCCTCTCAGCTGATTCATCACCACCTTTGATTTGGCCAATGTCAGTGGTGTTGTCAGCAAACTTTTTCTGGCATTGGAGCTGTGCACAGTCATACATGTAAAGCCTTTCCCTCCACCATCAGATTTCTGAATGGACAGTGAATCCATGAACACTGCCTCACTACTTTTTGTCCCTTTTTGCACAACTTACTTAATTTCTTAAATATTTTTAAAATTTGTACTTTTTTATTATGTACAGGACTTCAATGGGGAAAAAGTGTGATCTCAGTGACTTTGATTGTAGAATGATAGTTGGTGCCAGACAGGGTGGCTTGAGTATCTCAAAATCTCCTGGGATTTTCATGCACAACAGTCCCTAGAGTTTACAGAGCATGGTGCAAAAAAGCAAAAAACATCCAGTTAGCAGCAGTTCTGTGGGAGAGGTCAGAGTAGGATGGCCAATTTGGTTCAAGGTGACAGGAAGACAACAATAACTCAAATAACCACACATTACAACAGTGGTGTGCAGAAGAGCATTTCTGAACACACAACACATTGGCTACAGCAGCAGAAGTCCACAAGCATATACACAGTGGCCACTTTACTAGGCACAGGAGGTACCTAATGAAGTGGGCACTGAAGTTATACCTGTTAGAAAATGTCAGAACAAGGACAGCTGGTATTTGAAAGTAACATAGCTAATGGCCAACTAATCAATATGCTGAGACTAAATGGGCTAATCATCAGTCAGGGAGCCCAACAGCAGTAAGTATATTATTTGTGTGTTTCTCCAGTGTAAAATGTTAGGCATAAATGGTACAAGAAAAGTGGATGAAAGAAGAAGGAAATTCTGCTGCAGCTGCTTTAGAGCCTTTGACAACTGGCGACTTGACACTCTCTGAAAATACAATCCTCAATTAATGTTTATTACAGAATATATTTGGCATGTAGCAGTCTCTGTTCTTCAGTACAAATCATCCTATCACCAACTGTTCTAGTTTAGGCTAAGTAGCAAAAAAAAATCAATGCAGCAGTAACACAGCAAATTGATTGATTGCTGTTTATTTTATAAAGGGCCAAAGATCCTGCAATGTGTTTCTTACCATTTTATCTTTAGTGCAGAGTTCTAAAAGCTTTGATGGGTGCACACTAACAGCTTGAGTCATAGCTTTATACAGTTTAAAGCAAGAAAGCAGGCTTTTCAGCCCAACTCGTCCATGCCAACTAAATTGTTTATCTGAGCTCATACTATTTGCCTCCATTTGGCCTATATTCCTCTGAACCTTTTCGATACATATTCCTCCTTAAGTGTCATTTCAACATTATCATTGTCCAGCACTTCTTCCCCACAGTTCATTCCATATACCCAACAGTGTTGAGTTACTTACAATGTAATTTCCAAAGAAAACTACATAAAAGTAATTTATTGTGCCATGGAAGGCAATTCAAGATAGTTGTGCCAACATTTAACCTGATTAATGTTGAAAGTGCGATGAGAAATGGACTGAAGTATTGTTTGAAATGCAATGGGTGCATCTTAGTTTCCGCTGCTCCCAACTTGTGTTTACCCACACATCCGCTGCCTGATCCCTGCAACTTCATTAAGGTTAACAGTCCTTAAGGCTCTAAAGAAGCCTGCTGCGTTCACCAGCAACTTTGATGTGTGTGGCTCTAAAGAAGCTCCAGGTTTTATTGCCTTGGGTTTCCTGAGAGTGGAACAGACCACAGGCAACAGGTAAGGCCTCAGGCAGTGAACTTGCTCACCTCCACCCCAGCCCTTTAGATAGCTCTTGCTGCCAAAGATTATAAGAACAGAAAGCAAGCTAGAATCCCTCAAGAGGTCAGGCAGCAGTTATGAAGAAAGAATCAGAATCAATGCTTCAAGCCAATGATATCTCATTAGTACTCTGCTATCCACTGGTTTCAAAACGAGCCCGGAGACCCACACTCAATGATTCATAAACAACTTCATCACCCCAACGCCCCCCCCCTCCCCTTACCATCAGGTTTCTGAACGGTCGATGAACCCATGAACATGAGTCCAGGCTGACAATCTATTCCAAATGAAAGGGGACTGTGCCTTGTGCAAAGCTGAGGGGCCAAATGCAAAGTGTATGTGGCTTCTCAGCTCAGGATGACCAAGCTCTGACTCTGACAGAGAGGGATAATAGCAGTGCAAGGTCTGGAATGAAGACAACACCAACCGTTGACTTCTGAATTGTCAGGAAAATATAAGTTTGTTTCAGTCTAACACCATTCAATAAATAGAATTAGACTGAAAGTCTTTTACTTTAATTTCTTGGAACTAATTTCTCCTCCTAGGTGACAATTCACTAATTAGGCCATTCCTAAGTCTCACCATTCATTCATGTAATATGATTTTTAGATTTTTCAGGAAAGTCATTTCAAAAGTGATTGGTAAAATCATTAACTCGTCATGTGATATTTTTTTCCTATTACTGGCCTGGGGAATATAATTTTGCCAGAAATTTGAGCGGATAACAGGCTGTATGATAGACTAGGGGAAGAATATTCGTGTTTGAAAATAATGCCTTTCATTTTATGAGCTGCTAAAATGGTGAAGTATATTAGGTAATTCAATCCAACAGGGAAGGAACACAATCATTAGATTTGGAATGAGAATTGGATATTCTGTGGCAATGCTAAGAGGATTTGATTAGAAAAGTTTGATTAGAAAATCACTGTTCTCTCCATAAAATCCATGCACTGCAGCTTTTGATATGCCAATGGTGTAAAGCCAGTAAAGGATCATTCACCCATTGTACCTGTTGAATTAAATTCACAAAGAGATTGTGAATGAACAATCAGAAGGGATGTCTGAAATGTAACTAGATTGACACTGGCTATTATATTTTATCACTCAAGGTCTAACTTTCCCAGATATATATTTCTGCCATTCAACAATATCTTCTTGTTTAAAGCAAGAGGAAATTACTGGTTTTAATTTTCAAGGATAAAACCAGCAGATTGCTTCAATACGAAGGAAAATATTGTGCAAAACTGGTGAGTTTTCAAATAAGTAAATGACAAGAAATGTGAACTCCATTCTACTTTTTACAAGCCAACTATCAGTGACTTGTTGGCACCAGGTTGGGGCTCCCACTCGAGCAGAATCTGGGTGAGTAATCTAGGTTGGCACTCCAGTGCAGTACAACAGCAGTTACATTGCTGGAGATTGAACAGCAACAATGCATTTGATAGAGTTGCCCAGCTCTTGACAAAAGCTACCTACCAACCAACATCTTCAATTGGAGTAAATGCTCAGCTTCAATGGCTTTGGAGTGATTGGTGTTGCCAGCTTCTACCTAGCTGGGTCTCCTGGCAATGGCTTTTTCATTGCCATCAAAGAGATTCTGAATGAACAAGAGATTGATTATTAAGATTTCATTATTAAGATTTTCTGGCTGTAGGTTTTTGTAGTTCACCTGATGTTATCTCCTTGATCATTCATAAGACGTTTTGGCTCATGAATAGCATAAGCTTTTGTGTAAAGCTGAAACTTTGTGCTTAGCATGAGAAAGAATTTCTTGAAGGAAGTCAAATCATAAAAGAAAGATCCTAGTTCTTTGACTTGTCATCCCAAAGTAAATGTTTGGAAGGCTAATTATCCAAACTCTTGAAAACTCCTTGTATTAAATTTATTTTCATGTAAACTCAAAGCCAATTGTTTCATTCTTTTGTATGTGGAATTATCTAATGGAGGAAAGAAAGGAGACAGATTAAAGTTAATTACATGAGAAAAACTTGTCTTGCCATATTGCAGGCAGATGCAATGCGCAGGCTGCACATATCTGACTAAGTTGAAGCTGTCCATTCTTTTTTTTTAATTTTTTTTAAATTTTATTTTTATTTGGATAAGGAGTTCACAATTATCATGTACTTTTTTCACACATATAACCTTTTCCATTTTTTATATGTATAAAACTACAATTATTTATACATTCTTAAGTATACATTGAGATGATATAAAAGCAAAATAAACATTTAAATAGATAATTATGTACTGTGGTAAATCTAACCTATTAGGCTAAGTAATAAAATTAGTTGTTAAGAAAAATGGTAATAATAGTTTCCATACAACCCTTCTGGACCATTTCCACTGGTCCAAAATGTTGCATACAAGCCTATATACCAACCATTGTAGGTGTTTATATCCCAATTTGTTCGTGCTTGTTCCTGCCCGCAGATATAATTATCCAATCCCTATGTACTTATTTACTTAATTTTTTCATTTTTTTTAATCCCTTTCCCAAATCTTTCCCTTTACTTGTGTTAATTCTCTATTTTCCAAAAAAAAACAACAAACATTTAGACTAGGGGTGCTTACGTTAGCAATATTACTGTGTTGATGAGAAGAGCAATATAAATCATTAGGAGAGTCATCTAAAGTCTGCTCCATTCTAACCTGTTTTCTCTCTCTGTTTTGTAGAGATGCCACGGCCATTGAGTAAAAATCAGAAGATAATGGGCAGAAAAATTTTCTTTAGTGATGTCCAGGAATGGAAAGCATTTATTCTCTATTCAACTTACATTTCACCATGTTGATCCATTTTCAAAAGCATCAGTCTAAGAGTGAAAGCTCATTTATTTCCCACAAAATAGTTCATATGACTTCTTCATCAGAAAAAGAAGTATTATTGATTTCTGGTGCATTTTTATCCTGTTGGCTGTAGCACAAAATTGTGTCCATAAAGAGATTGTGACAGGGTTTTGATGACAGTCCTCATCAGTTTGATAGATTATGCCTGCATTTCGACCAGCAGAAGATTATAACCACCCATGAATTGATTGATAAGCCATGTTACAAACTTTGGAAATAGATTAGTGCTACCAAGTTGCAGTACAATGAGGTGATATTTATTGTTGGCAGCACATTCTGTTGTATAGTGGTTACAGAGAAATTCTATGGTGATTATTAGCCCTGCCATTGAAAATATTACTCAGTTTGAAATGTCTGACTCCTCACAATTTCCAAGCTTGGATCTTGAAAAGTCTATACTGCCTTATGTACAAGATTCACTGAAAAGATTAACATGGACTACTATTTTTTGTAATTTATTGTAATTTCCTGTCTAATACTGCACCGCTGCTGCAAAACAACAAAATTCATAACACGTGTCATTGAGAGTGAGTCTGAATTTAATTCTGATCAACTTCAATAGCACACCAGAAATTGTCAATCATTATATAATTGACTGGTTGTCACAATTATTAATTAGCTTTAATTGTTTCTTCAGTTCAAATCATGACATGTTTAACACAAATACAGCACAAAGGATGAGTTTTAATCAATCCCATGTTAGAATCAGTTCAATTTTCATATGTATTTTATGAGTCTCAGATTGGGATAATATTATTTAAATATATAACAACCCTTTACTATGGGGATTGAATAAAATATTTAATATTGATTAGGAATGGCACCACTAAACTGAATCTATCCGCTATTCAAATACTGCTCAGTCTCGAAGAATTTGGATGGAAGACTGCCACTATATAACAGCACATTTTATTGATGTTTTTGGATAGCTAATGCAATTTTTAAATGTTAGGTAATACAGTAGATTATATGTAAATTGATATAATAAATGATAATAAGTATTAAAATAAACTACTTATTTTGTTTAGTTTGTGAATTTTACAACGTGTGTAAATTTTACTTATGGAAACATCTGTTTTGTGAAATTTGGATCCTATGTTTCAGACAATGAACTATGGATGTTTAATACATTATCATGCTCACTTCTTGAATAATTCCCTTTCTATCTGGTAGTCATATATATTTTGTCCATTAACATTTGTACTGTTATCATACATTCAGGCAGATTGTAGGCCCACCTCCAGGTAGCTATTGATCTTAAATCATGTTACACAGAATGAAGGATATCTCGAATGGTGCATCAGTGCTGGTTATGCTGCAGTACATGGTGATCAGAGATGGAGAGGGTCAGCAACTTTAAATTCCTTGGTGTTATCATTTCAGAGGATCTGTCCTGGGTGCAGCATGTAAGTCCCACTACGAAGAAAGCACAGACTTTCTTTGAAATTTGTCAATATTTGCCATGTCATCTAAAACTTTTACAAACTTCTAAAGATGCACAGTGGAGATTATATTGACTGGTTGCATCACAGCCTGATATGGAAACACCAATGTCCTTGAATGGAAAAGCATACAAAAAGTAGAAGATACAGCCCAGTCCATCACAGGTAAAACCCTCCCCACTACTGAGCACATCTACACAGAGCGCTGTTGTAGGAAAGCAGCATCCATCATCAGGGACTCCCACCATCTAGGCCATGCTCTCTTCTCACTGCTGTCATCAGGAAGAAGGTACAGGAGCCTCAGGATCTGAACCACCAGGTTCAGGAACAGTTATTACCCCTCAACCATCAGGTTCTTGAACCAGAGAGGATAACTTTACTCAATTTCACTTGCCCCATCACCGAACTATTCCCACAACCTATGGACTTACTTTCTAGGACAGTGGTCCCCAACCACCGGGCCGCAAAGCGTGTGCTACCGGGGCGCAAGGAAACAATAAGATTTGGCGATATGAAACGATATGAGTCAGCTGCATCTTTCCTCATTCCCTGTCACACCCATTGTTGGAACTTAAATGCACTCGAGGTCATTACCCACATGTCATCCATGTCAGCGCGGGAAGGAGATCAACTCCTCGAGCTTGCAAATGACAGTAGGCTGAAAAGTATGTATGACATAACATCTCTGCTGGCATTCTGGAACAAAGTCAAGGCTGAATATCCTGAGAGAGCCACGAAAGCACTGAAAACGTTGCTTCCATTTCCAACATCATATCTCTGCGAAGCGGAGTTTTCTGCAATGAATGCAACAAAAACTAAACTGCGGAATAGACTGGACATAAGGAACCCCCTTCGAGTATCGCTGTCTCCCATCACCCCTCGATGGGACCATCTTGTTGCAGGAAAACAAGCCCAGGGCTCCCACTGATTCAGTGATATTGGTGTGTTGCAATGATTTTATATGTTCATACGGGAAAAATATGTGCTGTGTGTTTAATATTAGATTTGTTAGATAAACCCTTTTAGAAGCAAAATTGGAGTGTATTAGCCATTTATAAGTGACTTAGTTGACTTAACCACCTATATTCTGGTCGTGATTAACACCGCCACCCCCCCCCCACCACCACTGGTCGGCCGGTCTGCAAGAATATTGTCAATATTAAATTGGTCCGTGGTGCAAAAAAGATTGGGGACCCCTGTTCTAGGACTCTTCATCTCATGTTCTCGATACTTGTTGCTTATTTATTATTATTATTATTATCTTTATTTCTTCTTTTTTCTCCTTCTTTTTCTATTTGTGCAGTTGCTTTTTGCACATTGGTTGTTGTCTGTCCTGTTGGGAGTGGTCTTTCATTGATTCTATTGTGCTTCTTGTATTTACTGTGAGTAGCCACAAGAAAATGCATCTCAGGCTTGTATATGGTGACATATATGTACTTAGATAATACATTTACTTTGAACTTTGATGTTATGAACATGTCTGAGGAGGAAGTGGAAAAGGAAAAGCAAGGTTTAAGTTAAACTCAGAAATAGGTTTCATTTTGGTAGAATGCGGTGGCTGTCTGGGAAGGATATCTGAATGTTCTTAATCTTGCTTCTGCTGTACATTAATTTTCATCCCACAGATATTGCTAAATTTGCATAGGATTACCAGCTATATTCAGACAGGAGACAAAACAGGCTAAATCAGTAAATGGTCAAGCAAAAATACTGCTGAAAATCAGTAATGTGGAAAATTCAGCAATCGTCAAGAGGAGCTACATTTGTGGAGAGAGAAACATAATTAATTTATTTGATGACCTTTCAACAGAATATGGAGATTAGGTGTCATTTTAGGTTGAGATATATTGTTAAGTCAGGACATAGGAATCTTTCTTCTAATGTTGACCTGCTTTGCCCAGACATTTGTCAATGGCACTGTGAAAATATGATTCATTTCCTAGTGCTGAAATCCTAATGAGTACAAAAAGACCCAGACTCACATTATTCTGAAAGGGCCATTCTCTAGGCCTCCCACGCTGTGATCTTTATCAAATTTAATCTTGCATTGTAGCCAACTGAAAATCAAATCTCAGTAGCTGATGTCATAAGTGCAGTCTGCTGCAACTTACCATAAATTTGAAATTTGCATGGAAAGCAAGCTTTGTGCTCATTTTTATCCATCCCTACTTAGAATAAGGTTCTTCATCTTTTACGGCCATGAAATTGAAACACATTAAGCCAGTACATAAGAAATATGAGCTCAAGATGAATCAAAGTTGCTTTTGGGCCATAGAGGTTATTGCCAAATACATGGTGTTGATATTTAGAGATATCAAAATTGGTACAGCCTTAAGCTTAGTAATTAAGAAACTCTTTCTTTGTTTACTGTATGACATGGTTTCACTGACTGTGCTGCAGTCCAACATGATATTATCTGCATCATCCAGTGTTATATTGATCCCAGGTTATAAAAAAAAATACCAATAGAGACATAGATTTATACAACACAGAAACAGGCTCTTAAATATATAACAACCCTTTACTATGGGGATTGAATAAAATGTGCTGTTATATAGTGGCAGTCTTCCATCCAAATTCTTCGAGACTGAGCAGTATTTGAATAGCGGATAGATTCAGTTTAGTGGTGCCATTCCTAATCAATATTTAATAGATGTTTTTGGATAGCTAATGCAATTTTTAAATGTTAGGTAATACAGTAGATTATATGTAAATTGATATAATAAATGATAATAAGTATTAAAATAAACTACTTATTTTGTTTAGTTTGTGAATTTTACAACGTGTGTAAATTTTACTTATGGAAACATCTGTTTTGTGAAATTTGGATCCTATGTTTCAGACAATGAACTATGGATGTTTAATACATTATCATGCTCACTTCTTGAATAATTCCCTTTCTATCTGGTAGTCATATATATTTTGTCCATTAACATTTGTACTGTTATCATACATTCAGGCAGATTGTAGGCCCACCTCCAGGTAGCTATTGATCTTAAATCATGTTACACAGAATGAAGGATATCTCGAATGGTGCATCAGTGCTGGTTATGCTGCAGTACATGGTGATCAGAGATGGAGAGGGTCAGCAACTTTAAATTCCTTGGTGTTATCATTTCAGAGGATCTGTCCTGGGTGCAGCATGCAAATGCCATTACGAAGAAAGCACAGACTTTCTTTGAAAATTGTCAAGATTTGGCATGTCATCTAACTCATCCACACAACCAAGATGCCTGCTTGAGCTAGTTCCATTTCTCTGTGTGTTTGGCATATCCTGCTGAACCTCTCCTACCCATATACCTGTCTAAATAGCTTTTAAAAGTTGTAATTGTACCTGCTTCTACCACTTCCTCTGGCAATTTATTCCTCATACCCGGAGCCCTATATGTATGTGAAAAAATTGCCCCCACTCCAGATCCTTTTTAAAAATTTTACCTTTTTTGTTTTCACGGTAACACGTTGAAGCTGCACCCTCTCTAACATGCTGGTAGAGAGAGTTTTATTTGGGTTTTTAATGCTGGAAATAGTTAATGGTAAGGCACTGAGGAGTGCAGTGGAACAGAGGGATCTGGGACTACAGATACAAAATTCCCTAAAAGTGGCGTCACAGGTAGATAGGGTCGTAAAGAGAGCTTTTGGTACATTGGCCTTCATTAATCGAAGTATTGAGTATAAGAGCTGGAATGTTATGATGAGGTTGTATAAGGCATTGGTGAGGCCGAATCTAGAGTATTGTGTTCAGTTTTGGTCACCAAATTACAGGAAGGATATAAATAAGGTTGAAAGAGTGCAGAGAAGGTTTACAAGGATGTTGCCGCGACTTGAGAAACTCAGTTACAGAGAAAGGTTGAATAGGTTAGGACTTTATTCCCTGGAGCGTAGAAGAATGAGGGGAGATTTGATAGAGGTATATAAAATTATGATGGGTATAGATAGAGTGAATGCAAGCAGGCTTTTTCCACTGAGGCAAGGGGAGAAAAAAACCAGAGGACATGGGTTAAGGGTGAGGGGGGAAAAGTTTAAAGGGAACATTAGTGGGGGATTCTTCACACAGAGAGTGGTGGGAGTATGGAATGAGCTGCCAGACGAGGTGGTAAATGCGGGTTCTTTTTTAATATTTAAGAATAAATTGGACAGATACATGGATGGGAGGTGTATGGAGGGATATGGTCCGTGTGCAGGTCAGTGGGACTAGGCAGAAAATGGTTCGGCACAGCCAAGAAGGGCCAAAAGGCCTGTTTCTGTGCGGTAGTTTCTATGGTTCTATGGTTCTATTCTGACACGTCTCATTAGTGGGGCAGCAGTATGGTTGCATTGTTTATTCCAGGGACCAGCTGATTGCGCTTATGCCGGCCGGTTTAGCAAGCAGAGCGGTGGGCACCCCTGCTGAAATCTGGAGGAAAACACACAGAGGATGCAGAGGGGGATCACAAAGGCGAGGAAGGAGGACCGGGTCAAGACAACAGAGACTTATGGAGAAGAGGAGTTCGGTGGGTAATAAAATGGATGAGTTGCGGCGCTAGCCAGGTGTCAGAGAACATTTCGGGAGTGCAGTGTTGTGTGTTTCACTGGAACAGTGAAGACATGAGGACATACCCGATCAAAACCTTTCCATGGATGGCTTCCAGACCATTCGGGCTGACCGGAAGTACACTGAGAGCGGTAAGCGTAAAGGAGTTGGGGGCTTACTGTTCTGGTTAACAACGGATGGTGCAATCCAGGTCATATTACGATCGAGGAACGTGTTTGTAGACTGGATATTGAACTTTTTGCTCTTGGACTCCGGCCATATTCCACCGAGATACAACACTGGGCGTCACGGGAGGTCGTTCCTGCCTGTGGCCATTGAACTTTGCAGCTCCTCCTGTGGAGGGTCAGACACCCTGAGCCAATAGGCTGGTCCTGGACTTATTTCCATCTGGCATAGTTTGCATAGAGTTGTTTGATTGTTTGTGGTTTTTGTATTGCTATATTTATGCTCTATTCTTGGTTGGTGCGGCTGCAACGAAACCCAATTTCCCTCGGGATCAATAAAGTATATCTATCTATCTATCTATCTATCATTTTACGTTGTGACCTGCATGGCAAGGAAATGTTATTCTGGTATAGCAGGCACATGGCCACAATGTAACCACAAGTTTTCTCAATGCTATAAAATGAAAAATAGCTAGTGAGTTCCCAGTTGGGAGAATAGGTTGTCTGGTTACTAGCCCATTTGCAGATGAGTCCTTGTTGTCCTTCTGTTCAGTTTGTATTGTGTGGCTATGGAGACGAATACTTTTAGATTTATACAGAGAGAATGAACACAGAAAGTGCTGCAAGCACTCAATAGGTCAGGTAGCATCCATGGAAAAAAAAAACAGTTAATAGTTCAGGTCTGAACTCTCTTATCAAAATTGGGAAACGAGTTAGTTTAAAGTAGCAGTGAAGGGGGAGAATGGGGTGGATAATTAACACTGAGAACAAAACAAGATCGGGTCTCCAGCCTACCTGCATTCAGAAAAAAACCCTGTTTAATTCAGCTACCAACCATGAAACTACCAGTGTGTGGGAGAAGACAGCTGCTATAACTTTAAGTCCTTGCTTTCAACATTGATTGATATAGCCTAATTTTCATATTTAGAAAGCAATAGTCAACTTGACATGTCACTGTTCTTAAACTGATCATCCTGTTAGCCATTATCTGTGTCAGAAATGCCTTCGGCACCCACAGTTGGATAGGTAATCTTCTGCCTCTTTGAATATGTACACCTTCTACATCTGCCAACTTAAGGTGCCATTCAACTGTGCTCCAATCTTTGGTGATAGATCAGATTGTTACATTCAAGAATAAGAGTGGAAGTAAGTGTGTGAGATGTTCAATCAATTCTGAACCTACCTAACTGGATTTTGGTACATATATTGTAGATTCAGAAAAAAAGTTATTAAAAGACAAGGTGTACAACTGAATATTTGATGGCAACAAACTGGAATACTAAAAAGAATATTTTTGGCTACAAATTTGTTTTCTGATATTTGTGTGATATTGCACTGTAGTGACACATGGTTACAGAATTGTGTTTCTGAAATTCAGTTTAATTGAAGTCAATGGAATGGAATTTGAAAGCCGAGTGTTGAACCCCTACATTTACTTGTCCCCCATTTTGTCTGTATAAATTCGATTTATTTCTCCAACTTCGCTATCTACTTCTTTCCATTGTCATTTCATGGAAGGTTTCTGATAGAGTTATACAGCATAGGAACAGACCTTATGAAAAGTAATCGATATGTCTAAACACAGACGTTAGCTGACCTGCTGAGTATTTCTGCTGTTTTTTTTGTTTTTATTTCAGTTTCCATCATTCACAGTATTTTGCTTTTGAACACCAAAGATAACTCATTCATCCTGTGAGATCAAAGACTTCAGGGTAGTTACCTATCATTTGATTGTAACTGTTCCTGCTAATTTGTGTAGTTAGGAGTACATATGAATACAACTGGAAATGGATTGGGACTGTTTCCTATGCTGTTTAATGTACGATCTATAAATCAGACTGGGTATCAAGCTATATTTGAGCAGTCAACCATTTTAGTTTGTAATATGAACTTCACTTCAAAACTACTTAAATAAACCTTTTCATAGACCTGATTAAAATGAGTGAACCACCTAGCAATCTTTACCAGAACCTGAAGAAAGCTGAAGCTGGAGTAATCCACCAGGTTCCTGAAACCTGCCCCATCATTCAATATCATCATGGTTAATCCTTGTTGGACTCAACTCTTCCTCTGTAACCGTTTCTCATAACTCTCCCTCCACATTCTTCCAAACTCCAAAGAATAGAGATCTACTGTATATTGCCCTGCCTCTATTGATAGAATAACCCTCTCATCTCAAGAATTAGTCTGGTCTATCTTCTGTAGTAGAGTGTTTTAGGTAAGGAACCAAAATTATGCACAGCATTCCAGTTGTGGCCTCACTAGCATTCTACACTGTAACAAAATCTTTCTATTCTTAAACTTTAACCCCTTTGCAATAAAAGGCAGCATTTTATTTGCCTTCTAAGCTACTTGGAGCTGTCTGCAAACTCTTGGTGATTCATGAACCAGTAAAGCTAGATTCCGCTATACTTCAAGCAACACACATCAAAGTTTCTGGTAAACGCAGCAGGCCAGGCAGCATCTATTGGAAGAGTTTCAGTCGACGTTTCAGGCCGAGACCCTTCGTCAGGACTAACTGAAGGAAGAGTTAGTAAGAGATTTGAAAGTGAGAGGGGGAGGGGGAGATCCAAAATGATAGGAGAAGACAGGAGGGGGAGGGATGGAGCCAAGAGCTGGACAGGTGATTGGCAAAGGGGATATGAAAGGATCATGGGACAGGAGGCCCAGGGAGAAAGACGGGGGGTGGGGGGGGAACAGAGGATGGGCAAGGGGTATAGTCAGAGGGACAGAGGGAGAAAAAGGAGAGTGAGAGAAAGAATGTATGTATAAAAATAAATAACGGATGGGGTACTAGGGGGAGGTGGGGTACTAGCAGAAGTTAGAGAAGTCTGCTGCGTTTACCAGCCTTCAGTTAGTCCTGACGAAGGGTCTCGGCCTGAAACGTCGACTGAAACTCTTCCAATAGATGCTGCCTGGCCTGCTGCGTTTACCAGAAACTTTGATGTGTGTTGCTTGAATTTCCAGCATCTGCAGAATTCCTGTTGTTTGCTATACTTCACTCATTTGCAGTCTTTCTTCATTTAGATTATACTCTACCTTTGAATCCTTTTACTGAAGTGCATAACCTCACACTTCTGCAGATTAAGTTCCCCTTAGTAGGTTTTCACCCAGTCCCTCAAAACATTCACATCCCATTGCATAATCATAAATTCCTCATTACGACTTGCCCTCCCGCCTTTAATATCATTGGCAAACTCGGAAATCATACAATTTTTCCCTTCTTCAGGTCATTAATGCAGAAAGTAAAAAATTGAGGGCCAAGAACTGATCCCTGAGTTATTTGAAGAGTTAAGCCCCCCCACCCCTAGCCATTTATTCAATTTTTTTCTCTTTTATGTGCCAGCCTGTTTTCAAATCATGTAAATGCACTTTCTCCAATACCATGGGCTCCAAATTTATGCACCAATATCTAATGTGGCACCTTGTCAAATGCATTTTGGAAATCTAAATTTGCAGGTTCACCTCTTACATCCAGCCATACCCCCAAATATTTCAAGAATATTTGTCAAACATGATTTATAGAACTTTACATAATACCATAGTCAGCTGTTTTAATTATATTCAGTTTTCATAAATAGTTAATTATTTCCTCTGATTATTTAAGTCTAGCATCTTACCAACAATAGATATTAAACTTGCCCATAGTTCCGCACATTGTTTTTCTATCTTTTTGAGCAAGGGTATCGCACTGGCTAATTTTCAGTCTTCTGGTATCTTTCCAGAAATCAGACTTTTGAAAATTTTGAGCCACTATGTCTACCATCGCTGCAGCAATTTATTTTAAAGCCCATGAGTGCAGGGCATTTTGTCCTGGTGATTTGTCTGTCTTTAGCCCCCATAAGTTTTGCTAATACTTTATCCCTTATGATTGGAATTTTTACAAGTTTCTCCAAATTATTTCAAATTAGCCCATCTGTTATCTTAGAGGTAGCTGTAGTGCCCTCCATGGTGAAAATTAATTTAACAGATCTACCATTTTGTTGTTTTCTGTTATTAATTCATCAGCTCTGTTCTCTGCAATGGTTTATAAGTGCACTGTTTGCCTAACATCATTTCTTATTACTTTTTCTCGAACCACTATTACCATGGAAACTGTCCACAACAACATCACCCTGCCAATGCAAACATTTTTGCACCTCAAGTGGTAGTAGACATAAAACTGAGTGTGACTCGTTTGCATAGTGTTTCAATAATTAATGAGACCATTGAAATTTATAATAAGAATGCACCATTAAAAGCAAATAAAGACTTTTAAACTCAGAATAAATTGCATCTGCATGCACTGGATGATGCTCTCTCATTTTCTCATCCTCCTTCACCTGAAGGTTTCAAGGCTAACAATACTAAGAGATAAACTCATATTATTTGTAGTTGCATTGTGTCTTTAATTCTGCTGCAGAGCCAAAATGTCCCCTGTCATTAAAACTTGGCACCTATTTAGTAACACATGAAGCCAAATGTCAATCATCATCTTAAACATGGGAAAACAAATGACTGGAAGAACTTGAGCAGTATCTGTGGAGGCAAAGGGATGGTCAGTGTTTTGGTGGAGACCCTGCATTACGGGTCAGGTCAGTGGTAGGTAGAACCAGGTGAGGTGGGGACTGATGTGCAGATGGTCCTGGCTGGGGGAAGGGGTAATACCTAGAAATAGATAAAGATAAAAAAATAAATGGGCGGATGGTTTATAGTGGTGGGATTTTGGGAGGTTTAGACGGCGATAGCATGGTGACATGTGGAACCAAATATGGAATAATAATGGACTGAAGGAACTAGATGGGGTAGGCCAAAGGAGAAAATATCCATGTGGATAAGTGCATGGATGACAGGTGGATGGAAGGTAATGAACCTTCGACAATTAGGAGTGGGCGAATGGGAAAGGAATAGAGGGAACATGAGTTTTATGAAACTAGAAAATTCAATATTCATACTTTTGGGTTGTATGCTCCCCAGGTGGAATATGAAGAGTTGTTAATTCTAAGAACAACATCTCCATTGCAGAATAAATTCTGCCTATCACACTATCAATAAAATACATTGCAATATCAAAAATAGACTACGAAACTGATATCTTCAAAGGTGAGCACGACAATTTTTACAGGGTGTTTGTCACAGACAGCATGGATGAGGTGGACTGAAAGGGACTGCTTTGTGTTGTATGCTTCCATGATTCTATGATAAAATGAAGTAGAGACAGGTAAATGGAATTCAGCCCTGACAGGCAAGAGAGGTGGAAGTTCAACTGCTCGCACAGGAATGACATAACCTCAGGGTAAAAGAAGAATTTCACGGCACGGCAATCTCTCCCCATCATGTCCCTACTCACTGTCTTTGAGATAAGAAATCCTCCCATGATCGCAATAAAATAGATGATTTGCTTCTGAAGGCAAAGCAGGATTAAGGTCAGTTGGATTGGAGGCTTTTCCAGGCTTGGTGACTACATCAAGCCTCAGCACAATTGCACTCAGTGGCCACTTTATTATGTAGCTCCTGTACCTCATAAATGAACATTGAGTGTATGTTTGTGGTCTTCTGCTGCTGTGGACCCATCCACTTCAAGGTCTGTGAGTTCAGAGATGCTATTCTGCACACCACTGTTGTAACGTGTGGCTATTTGAGATACTGTCACCTTCCTGTCAACTTTAACCAGTCTGGCCACTCTTCTCTGATCTTTCTTTTTTTTTTGTTTTTTGCACCATTCTCTTAAACTCTAGAGACTGTTGTGCATGAAAATCCCAGGAGATCAGCAGTTTCTGAGATACTCAAACCATCCTGTCTGGCACCAACAATCATTCCATGGTCAAAGTCACTTAGCTCACATTTCTTCCCTATTCTAATGTTTGGTCTGAACAGCAACCTAACCTCTTGAGCATCTCTGCATACTTTTATGCATTGAGTTGCTGCCACATGAATTGACTGATTTGATGTTTGCATTAACCAGCAGGTGTACAGGTGTACCTAATAAAGTAGCCACTGTGTATATAATGTTATTAATTAAATAGTGATTGACAACTATGATAAAAATAGCCAACCTTCATAAAAACTCTTGGAAGTGACAAACCCATCGATCGATGGCAAATTCTCCAAGCGGAAAAGATGTTGTTGGTATCACTTACATGAAAATTTTTCAACCGCAACTCTTAGATGGGATAATTTCCTTTTCTATAGAAGAATAGGACATTTAAAACCAGAAGTTATATTTCTATTCATCATTATGTGAAATGAAAGCAATATCTTCAGAGGCCATGAAAGATGCCATGTTAATGTGTGCATTCTTTAAAGGTGGCTTGGAGCAGCAACTGAAGAGGCAGACGCTGGAGAGACAGTTCATGTGGTGCTCACTGAGTAAGGGAAAGCAATAAAAGGATATCCACAACCATACATAGTTCTGTTCTTCTATAACCCTCGAGTTGGTGGGTTGTAACAAGCAGCAAAACAGCATCATTACTCTTTGCTGCACTTAGAGTTATAGAGTCAAAGAGAAGTACAGCGCAGAAACAGGCCCTTCAGCCCATCTATTCCATGCCAAAGCCATTTAATCTGCCTACTCCCAACAACCTGCACCTGGACCATAGCCCTCTACATCCCTGCTACCTATGCACCTATCCAAACTTCTCCTAAATGTCAAAATTGAGCTCACAAATACCACTTGTCTAGCAGCTTGTCTGACATTCCACACTCTCACAATACTCTGAGTGAAGACGTTTCCCATCATGTGCTCCTTAAACTTTTCACCTTTCACCCTTAATCCTTGACCGCTGGTCATTCATGGGCTGATCCAATTCTTCCAGTCATCCCCACTCCCCTGCCTTCTCCCCAAACCCTTTGATGCCCTGGCTAATCAAGAACCTATCTATCTCTGCCTTAAATGTACCTAATGTCTTGGCCTCTACAACCATTCATTGCAACAAATTCCACAGATTTACCACCCTCTGACTGAAGTAATTTCCCCACATCTCTGTTCTAGATGGACGTCCTTCAATCCTGAAGTCGTGCCCTCTTGTCCTAGACTCCCCTACCATGGGAAATAACTTTGCCATATCTAATCTGCTCAGGCCTTTTAACATTCGGAATGTTTCTATGAGATCCCCCCTCATTCTCCTGAACTCCAGGGAATACAGCCCAAGAGCTGCCATTCATTCCTGCAATCATTCTCGTGAATCTTCTCTGAACCTTCTCCAATGTCAGTATATCCTTTCAAAAATAAGGAGCCCAAAATTGCACACAATACTCCAAGTGTTGTCTCACAAGTGCCTTATAGAGCCTCAACATCACATCCCTGCTCTTATATTCTATACCTCTAGAAATGAATGCCAACATTTCATTCACCGCCTTCACCACCAACTCAACCTGAAGGTTAACCTTTAGGGTATCCTGCACAAGGGCTCCCAAGCCTTTTTGCATCTCTGCATTTTTAATTCTCTCTCCATCTAAATAATAATCTGCCCATTTATTTCTTCCACCAAAGTGCATGACCATACACTTTCCACCATTGTATTTAATTTGTCACTTTTTTGCCCATTCCCCTAAACTATCCAAGTCTCTCTGCAGGCTCTCTGTTTCCTCAACACTACCCGCTCCTCCACCTATCTTTGTATAATTGGCAAATTCAACCACAAATCCACTAATACCATAGTCCAAATCATTGACATACATCGTAAAAAGCAGCGGTCCCAACACCAACCCCTGTGGAACTCCACTGGTAACCAGCAGCCAGCCAGAATAGGATCCCTCTATTCTCACTCTCTGTTTTCTGCCGACCAGCCAATCCTCCACCCATGCTCGTAACTCCCCTGTAATTCCATGGGCTCTTATCTTGCTAAGCAGCCTCATGTCCGGCACCTTGTCAAAGGCCTTCTGAAAAACATCAGCAAACCCTGCAGCACGCCACTAGTCATAGACTCCAGTCAGAGAGGCAACCATCAACTACGGCTCTCTGACTTGTCCCACAAAGCCAATATCTACTCCAGTTTACTGCCTCATCCTGAATGCTGAGCGACTGAACATTCTTGGCCAACCTCCCATGCGGGACTTTGTCAAATTCCTTGCTAAAGTCCATGTAGACAACATCCACTGCCTTGTCTTCATCAACTTTCATGGTAACTTTCTCGAAAAAAACTCCATAAGATTGGTTAGATGTGACCTACCACACTAGAAGCCATGGTGACTGAACTAAATGAGTCCATGTCTATCCAAATACTTATACATCCTGTCCCTGAGCATATCTTCCAATAACTTTCAGACTGCTCATATCAGACTCACCAGCTTTTCTTAAACAGTGGAACAATATTGGCAATCCTCCAATCCTCTGGTACCTCTCCTGTCACTAAGGATGATTTAAATGCATCTCCCAGTGATATTTAGGAAATAATTTCATAAACTCAGCCAAAACAAATCAAGATTCCTCCATTTGCTGAAGAGTAGACAAATGCAGAAGAGTACATAGCTGATTTCTTCAATTTGAACCTCCAAACGAATCCTCAAGGAATTGCCGGAGGGAACATCGATTTTGATTTGAAACAAATGTATACATCCCTGAAGAGAAACTTATGCAATGTTTAGATGAAGTGACTGGAGTCTGAGCAGAGAATCTTTGTGGAATGTCTGAATAAAGTAGTCTGAAACTGAAGACACAAGAGAGACTGCAGATACTGGAAACCTTGAGCAACACACACAAAACGCTGACGGAACTCAGCAGGTCATGCAACATCTATGGAAGGAAATAAATGAAGGTGTCACAACCAAGGACGCGGCTGCAGGGGCTACGTGTCCCCACAGGCAGGATGCACAGCGGTTTTGCCATTACACTCATGAATATGCACATGTCAGCTAATTACTATTTCATTATGGCTGTACTTAACACCCTTCTTTTCATTGTAGCACTTGTCGAGACTTGAGCAAAGCACAACAATGTTACACTGCCTGCTTACATTCGGCCTTGCCTGGTAAAGTGGACTATCAAGTCGACTGATGCTGCAGACTACCAGTACTTGATTTATTCCTTTCAGCCCAGGTGTTGGCATCTAGTTTTCTGTTTTGAGAGTTTTAGTTAATGGCCTCGTTTGGCATAATGTTTATTGTTTTCTTTTCTCCTAAAATTCTGTTCGCGTTAAAGTCTGTAAACCATCGATCCGCTTCAGTGTGTCTCTCTCCACACTTGGCCCATATCTGAATGTAGTGAATGCCATTTTCGACGACACAAAGAAGGAGCCAGCAGAAAGAGAGCAACTGACCTTGTTCGTGAAATTCACCGGTCAGGTTGGGGATAAGCTACGGGTAATTGAATCTGTTCTGGGTGAGTTACTGAAGCAATGAGGCAAGTAATCTCGTGCCAACAAGCCCAGTCTCATCTTGAGGAACAGGTATCATCCCTCATAGCAACTGTTCATCCACTCACCGCAGACAATCTGCGGTAGACATCTGCGATTCCCACTCACACAGCTGCCGTCCACAAACTCACTGCAGACAGCCACCATCAGCTGACAGCATTCAGCGTTCTGGCTAACACAATTCAGCAGACCTTGGCCACGTTAGTCCCACTCCCAGCATCTCACGGGTCCTCTTTTTCTGCTGTCCCAACAGTCTCTGCTGCTAATGCTCCCGCTCCTGCACCCAGAGTCAAGGGACGGGAAAGAAAAGCATAGGGGTGCAGCCGGCTATCTGCAAAAGAGCGCTGAGAGAGGACAGCTCCAATGCCAACTTTGGATCCATCCACCTTGACTATGAATATCTATGATGGGTCTCCAAGATGGACCTCCACTCAGCCTGTTCAACGCCTTACGGGAGCAAGGATACCCCGCAGCCCAGTCGTTCCGACATTTCATTGCTGAGTTAAGGAGAGTTTATGACCTTGTAGTATGGGGTCAGGAGGCTGCCCACTGACTCCTGGACCTGCGGCAAGGCAGAGGCATAGTGAGAGCCTATGCAGTCATGTTCTGGATGCCTGCAGTAGAGATGGGTTGGAATGAGAGATCTCTCATCACTGCTTTCCAGCATGGACTGAACGCAGGGGTCCTGCATGAAATCGTCGTCTGGGACAAGCATGATAGTCTGGATGACCTGATTAATCTTAATATTCGAGTTGATGACCGGGTAACTGAGTGGCGCAGGGAAAGAATGTTTCAAACTTCCTACGCGCCGCCTGATCACCATCTTTCCTTGTCCTCTCTCTCAGCACCCAGCACTCAGTCCATAGAGGAGCCAATGCAAGTGGGGAACATGTACCTGTCCCTGGAGGAAAAAGAGCAGTGCAGGAGAACGGTTCCTGCCTCTACTGCGGTGATCCAGGACATTTCCGGGTTGCATATCCCAAGTACCCGGTCAAAGAGTATACTTGTCAGCAGGGAGGGTAGTCCTCAAGGGTCAGCTCGTTCCGCAGTCCACTTCCCCTCATTGTGTAATGCTCGCAGCTTCCTTGTCGTGGGGGTCTCAAACCCACGAACTTAAGGCATTTATCATCTCCGGTGCAGCCGGGAATCTCATGGACACCTCCCTCGCTCAAAGATGGGGGTTCTGACTCAGGAATTAAGAGAAAAAAATCAATGTCAAGGCGCTGGACAGTTGACTTCTGGGCACCGGCCAGATCCACCTTTCCACTGAACCCCTTAAGCTTGTGCTCAAAGGCAACCAGAGTGAAGAACTCTACTTCTATCTGGTTGATTCGCCTGAACTGTCACATGTGCTTGGTCTCCCCTGGTTATCCTGGGATCATTCCAAGAGCGCCTGTCTACCTGTCTGGGTCCGTCTCAAGCTCTGTTCCATGAATCCCCTCCTGTGTCAGCTATGGATGTGGACCTGTCTGGGATTCCGGCTGAATATGCGGATCTCCTTGAGGTTTTCAGTAAAAGAAAGGCCACCCTGCTCCCACACTAGCCATACGACTGTGCCATTGACTTCCTACCTGCCACTCCCTGGGGCCGGCTCTTTGTCGCTCTCTCATCCTGAAATAGTGGCCATGGAGTAATACATCAAGGAGGCATTAGACATTGGGGTTTCTCCATCCATAAACCTTGCCAGCAGGAGTAGGCTTCTCTTTTGTGAGCAAGAAAGAGGCCAAGCTCAGTCCCTGCATTGGTAATCGGTCACTGAACAACATCACTGTGAAGAACCGCTACCTTCTTCTACTGATGGCGTTTGCATTTGAACTTATCCTGGAAGCAACCATGTTTTCCAAAATTGATCTGCGCAATGCTTATAATCCTGTTTATATGAGAGAAGGGGATGAGTGAAAGACAGCTTTTAGGCAGACTGAAAAGCTTGAGCATGTAGATATTAAGAAAGAGGATGTGCTGGAGCTTTTGGAAAGCATCAAGTTGCATAAGTCGCTGGGACCAGATGAGATGTAACCCAGGCTACTATGGGAGGCGAGGGAGGAGATTGCTGAGCCTCTGACGATGATCTTCGCATCATCAATGGGGACAGGAGAGGTTCCGGAGGATTGCAGATGTTATTCCATTTTCGAGAAAGGGAGTAGAGATAGCCCAGAAAATTATAGACCAGTGAGTCTTACTTCTGTGGTTAGTAAGTTGATGGAGAAGATACTGAGAGGCAGGACTTATGAACATTTGGAGAGGGATAACATGATTAGGAATAGTCAGCATGGCTTTGTCAAAGGCAGGTCATGCCTTATGAACCTGATTGAATTTTTTGAGGATGTGACTAAACACATTGATGAAGGTAGAGCTGCAGATGTAGTGTATATGGATTTCAGCAAGGCATTTGATAAGGGACCCCATGCGAGTCTTATTGAGAAAGTAAGGAGGCATGGAATCCAAGGGGACATTGCTTTGGGGATCCAGAACTGGCTTGCCCACAGAAGTCAAAGAGTGGTTGTAGACAGGTCATATTCTGCATGGAGGTTGGTGACCAGTGGTGTGTCTCAGGGATCTGTTCTGGGACCCCTACTCCTCGTAATTTTTATAAATGACCTGGATGAAGAAGTGAACGGATGGGTTAGTAAATTTGCTGATGACACAGTTTGGAGGTGTTGTGGACAGTGTGGAGGGCTGTCAGAGGTTACAGCGGGACATTGATAGGATGCAAAACTGGGCTGAGAAGTTGCAGATGGAGTTCAACCCAGATAAGTGTGAGGTGGTTCATTCTGGTAGGTCAAATATGATGACAGAATATCGTATTAATGGTAAGACTCTTGGCAGTGTTGAGGATCAGAAGGAGCTTGGTGTCCAAGTCCATAGGACACTTAAAGCTGCTGCGTAGGTTTACTCTGTGTGTCACGGTCCAGACCGTTAATTCCCCATTTTCTCTTAATTCCCTTTGATTGTGCCACAGTTCCGACCCCATTTTCTCCTAATTTCCTTTGATGGCGGCACACCTGGTTTTCATCAAGACCTGCAGCATAAGAATCCCGGCTTTGCACCCACTAGTTGCCAGATCGTTGGTTTTGCCAGTGTGGTGATTAACGTTTCCTGGCTACTTAAGATTGTGTGTTGTATGGTTTACTTCAGCACTGAGGTTTGCCTGTGTAGCTCCATCTCTCCGTGCTAAGAAATGTTTTGTCTGCCGCTTTCCTTTCTACGCTCCGTGTCAAGATAAGTTCTGCCTGCCTCCTGCACTCCCTCCTGTTTGCCATTCAACGCTCACGCCCGTGTCCGCATCCTAACTCAATCGCCATGCCTGTGTCCTGCATTTGGGTTAGCCTTGTTCGTTGCAACGATCTGGCCACCATGGACACAGTGGACACAGCGGACACAAATACCCTTCAACAAGCCCTCACCAGCCAGGGTTCCCTACTGGGACAGCACGAACAACTCCTCCAGGAGGTCATGGTGAACTTCCGTTCCCTGTCTGCTCACGACATGCAGATCGGTGACCAGGTGGACCGTGTATCCACTCATTTTACTCAACCCACTCCTGGACCCCTGTCTAACCAGCCCAGACAGCCTGAAGTGGCAACCCCCCACGTGTCAGCAACACCCCCGCCAAGAGAGCCTCACGTACCTGAACCAGAGCACTACGCTGGAGATTTGGGGAAGTGCCGGGCCTTCCTTCTTCAGTGCTCCTTGGTGTTAGAACAGCAGTAGTCCACGTACTCCACAGATAAGTCAAAGATTGCTTATACCGTGGGGTTGTTACGGGGAAGTGCCTTAGCGTGGGCTACAGCTGTTTGAGATAACCAACCAGATATCTGCTGTTCTTTCACCACCTTTATTGCAGAAATGAGAAAGATTTTTGACTACCTCGTCCGTGGTAAAGACACCGCCAAGCGTCTACTCACTCTCCGCCAGGGCTCACGCAGTGTTGCTGAATATTCTGTGGAGTTCCGGACGTTAGCGACCGACTCGGGGTGGAACGATGAGGCACTCCAAGGGGTATTTCGGAATGGACTCAGTGACATGGTGAAAGACGAGTTGGCGGCAAGAGACGACACTGACAGCCTGGATTCCTTGATCTCCCTCACGACCAGGCTGGACAATCGCCTCCGTGAACGCCATAGAGAAAGAACTGGTCATCCACCACCTTTGGTCACTCCACGGCACTCATTACCGCCTCCCGCCAGAACAAGCCTCTCTCCTCCTCCTGATCCAAGAGTAGCTCCCAGCCCGGCCGTTTCCACCGCCCGGGAGAGGAACTCATACAGCTGGGAAGGAACCGCCTTTCTCCTGCTGAACGACTCTGGAGATTGAGAGCGGGTGAGTATCTATATTGCGGCCAGTCAGGCCACTTCCTCGCCACCTGTCCCCTTCGGTCAAAAGTGAAGGCTCACCAGTAGAAAGGGGGACTCTGGTGAGCCAGACAACATTCCCTTCTGTCCCCCAAACCCAGATGCAGATCCCGGCTACTTTGCGTTACAACCAACAGTCCCTGTCTCTGTCAGCACTAGTGGACTCTGGCGCTGAGGGAAACTTTTGGATGAAAACTTAGCCTTCCAAACCGAATTCCTCGTGAGCCATTGAGTACCCCCCTGGAAGCCCGGGCACTGGACGGTAGACAACTGGCCCGAGTCACACACTGCACAGAACCCCTGCCTCTCTTTCTCTCCGGAAACCATCGGGAACAGGTACGATCCAATTTAATTTCCTCTCCTCAAGCCCCTATAGTTCTTGGTTACCCCTAGTTAAGCCGTCATAACCCCCACATCTACTGGTCCACCGGGAAGATAGTCAGCTGGAGTTCGTTCTGTCACACCACTTGTCTACAATCAGCCCTTTCCCCAGTGGAGGTCACTGCGACCTCGCCTACCTCTGAACCCCCCAACTTATCCAAGGTTCCAGTAGAGTATCACGATCTGGGAGAAGTGTTTAGCAAACAACGGGCTCTTTCCCTGCCTCCACACCGCCCTTACGATTGCGCAATTGACCTTCTCCCCAGAGCCTCTGTACCCACCAGTGGGCTGTACAACCTGTCCCGACCAGAAAGGGAAGCAATGGAGGCTTACCTAAATGACTCTCTCATGGCTGGCATTATCCGACCGTCATCTTCCCCTGTAGGTGCAGGTTTCTTCTTGTGGGGAAGAAAGGCGACTCACTGCGCCCCTGCATTGACTACTGTGGCCTGAATAACATCACCATAAAGAATAAGTATCACCTGCCCCACATCAACTCTGCTTTCAAACCCCTTCACGGAGCCACAATTTTTTCTAAGTTGAACCTGTGGAACGCCTATCACCTGGTCAGTATAAGGGAGGGAGATGAAAGGAAAGCGGCTTTTAACACCCACCTCGGTCATTTCGAATATCTGGTCATGCCATTCGGTCTCACTAATGCCTCCGCCATCTTCCAAGCCCTGGTAAACGATGACCTTAGGGACCTCATTAACGGTTTCATTTGCATTTATTTGGATGACATCCTAATCTTCTCCCGTAGTCTTCAGGAACACACCCGTCATGTTCATCAGGTTCTTCGGAGGCTTTTGGAGAACAAGCTATTCGTTAAGGCAGAGAAGTGCGAGTTCCATGTCCCTTCTGTCAGTTTCCTGGGGTTCATTATCGAGAGCGGGCAAGTGAAGGCGGATCCCAAAAAGATCCGGGCGGTGGCAGACTGGCCAAGACCCACGACGCTCAAACAACTCCAGCGATTTCTGGGGTTCGCAAACCTCTACTGTCACTTCATCAGGGATTATAGCCGGGTGGCAGTGCCCCTTACCCAGCTCACCTCTCCTGCGACCCCTTTTCACTGGACCCCCAAGGCGGACTCAGCCTTCTTGGAGCTGAAGAGGTGTTTCACCTCCGCTCCCATCCTGGTCCAACCTGACCCCTCTCGCCAATTCATTGTGCAAGTCGATGCCTCTGAATCTGTGGTGGGAGCAATCCTCTCCCAATGCTCCATCACAGACCAAAAGCTCCATCCCTGCGCCTTCTTCTCTCACTGTCTATTCCCCGCCGAACGGAACTACGAGGTTGGGAACCGGGAGTTGCTAGCCGTCAAACTCACCTTGGAGGAGTGGAGGCACTGGCTGGAGGGAGCTGAACATCCATTCATCGTCTGGACGGACAATATGAACTTGGCATACATCCAAACCGCTAAACGCCTTAATTCCCGCCAAGCCCATTGGGCATTATTTTTTTGGCCATTTCAAATTCACCCTCACCTATCATCCTGGTTCCCAGAACGGGAAGTCCAGTGCTCTCTCTCGTCAATAAGACTCCGAGGAGGGCCTTCCCAACCCCGAGACCATCCTTCCACCATCCTGTGTGGTGGCTGCCCTCACCTGGGAGATCGAATCCATAGTTAAAGAGGCCCAACGGACTCAACCTGACCCAGGCAATGTACTCCACCCTCCCCCCCCCCACCAATCGCCACTTCGTGCCCGACTCTGTTTGGTCTCAGGTTCTCCAGTTGGGGCATACTTCTCACTTTGCCTGCCATCCCGGGATCGATCAAACTCTGTCCCTTCTGAAGACACATTTCTGGTGGCCCACCATGAATGCTGACACTCTCTCCTTCGTCTCTGCCTGTTCTGTATGTGCCCGCGGAAAAGCCTCCCACCGACCACCTGCTGGATTGCTTCGTCCCCTACCTGTCCCTAGCCGCCCTTGGTCCCACATTGCTCTGGATTTCGTTACTGAACTACCCTCTTCACATGGGAACACTGCTGTACTCACCGTGATGGACTGTTTCACCAAAGCCGTGCACTTCACAGCCCTTTCCAAACTCCCTACAGCCCGTGAAACAGCCGACCTCCTTGTCCAACACGTCTTCTGCCTTCATGGAATTCCCTCTGACATTGTTTCTGACCGGGGTCCCCAATTCATCTCCCAAGTCTAGAGATCCTTCTGTCAAGCCCTTGGAGCCTCAGTAAGCATGTCTTCCATTTTCCATCCTCAGACTAACAGTCAAATGGAACGAGCAAACCAGGATTTCGAAGCAACACTGCGCTGCATATCCGCTAACAACCCGTCATCCTGGAGCACCCAACTCACTTGGGTGGAGTATGCCCACAACTCCCTGGTCAGCACCGCTACCGGAATGTCTCTCTTCCAATGCTATCTCAGTTATCAACCCCCTCTGTTTCCTGTCCATGAAGACAACATCGCTGTCCCTTCTGTGCAGGCCCATCTCCGCCGGTGCCGCAGGGTCTGGAAAGATACGCGCATGGCCCTGCTCTGCTCAGCTGACCACAACCGGAGGATCACCGATCACCATCAAATTCCTGCGCCCAACTCTCTGCCTGGTCAGAAGGTTTGGCTCTCTTCAAAAGACATCCCCCTGAAGAATGAACCCAAGCAACTCGGCTCTCGTTACCTCAGACCATTCAAAATTGAGAGTATCATCAACCCCTCGGTGGTCAGACTCAATCTGCCCAGATCCATGCACATTCATCTCACATTCCACCGCTCCCAATTGAAACCTGTGTCTGTCAGCCCTTTGTGCCCCCCTGCTGAACCTCCTCCACCCACCCGGGTTATCAATGACTACCCAACTTACACTGTCAGGCGAATACTGGATGTGCGCCGCTGAGGCAGGGGTCTCCAGTACCCGATCGATTGGGAGGGATACAGTCCTGAGAAGCACACCTGGATTCCCCGCTCCTTCATCTTGGACCTTTCCCTCATCCGAGATTTCCATCGAGACAATCCGGACAAGCCTGGTGGTTCGCCTGGAGGCTCCCATTGGGGCGAGGGGGGGGGGGTACTATCACAGTCCCGACTGTTAATTCCCCATTTTTTCCTAATTCCCTTTGATTGTGCCACAGTTCTGACCATTAATTCCCCATTTTCTCCTAATTTCCTTTGAAGGCGGCACACCTGGTTTTTATCAAGACCTGCAGTATAACAACCCCGGCTTTGCACTCACTAGTTGCCAGATCGTTGGTTTTGCCAGTGTGGTAATTAACATTTCCCGGCCGCTTAGGATTGTGTGTTCTAAGTTTTGTTTCAGTACCAAGATTTACCTGTGAAACTCAGTCACTCCGTGTCAAGATAAGTATTCTAAGTTTTACTTCAGCACCGAGGTTTACCTGTGTAACTCCGTCTCTCCGTGCTAAGAAAAGTTTTGTCGGCCGCTTTCCTTTCTACGCTCCGTGTCAAGATAAATTCTGCCTGCCTCCTGCTTTCCTGCACTCCCTCCTGTTTGCTGTTCAACGCTCATGCCTGCGTCTGCATCCTAACTCAATCTCCGTGCCTGTGTCCTGTGTTTGGGTTCGCCTCTTTCGTTGCAACACTGTGGTTAAGAAAGCATATGATGCATTGGCCTTCATCAATCATGGGACTGAGTTTAGGAGCCAAGAGGTAATGTTGCAGCTATTTAGGACACTGGTCAGACCCCACTTGGAGTACTGTGCTCAGTTCTGGTCGCCTCACTACAGGAAGGATGTGGAAGCCATAGAAAGGGTGCAGAGGAGATTTACAAGGCTGTTCCCTGGATTGGGGACCATGCCTTATGAGAATAGGTTGAGTGAACTTGGGCTTTTATCCTTGGAGCGACGGAGGATGAGGGGTGACCTGATAGAGGTGTATAAGATGATGAGATGCATTGATTGTGTGGATAGTCAGAGGCTTTTTCCCAGGGCTGAAATGGCTAACCTGAGAGGGCACAGCTTTAAGGTGCTTGTAAGTTGGTACGGAGGAGATGTCAGGGGTAAGTTTTTTTACGCAGAGAGTGGTGAGTGCGTGGAATGGGCTGCCGACGATGGTGGTGGAGGTGGATATGGTAGGGTCCTTTAAGAGAATCCTGGACAGGTACATGGAGCTTAGAAAAATAGAAGGCTATGGGTAACCCTAGGTAATTTCGAAGGTAAGGACATGTTCGGCACAGCTTTGTGGACCGAAGGGTATGTATTGTGCTGTAAGTTTTCTGTGTTTCTATGTTCTAACACCTCTAATGGCCACAGAGTACTTTGTGATACCTTTTGGTCTGGCCAGGCCTGTTTTCCAGGTCATAGTTAATAGTGTGCTCGGGGACTTGTTGAACTAATTTGTGTATTTAGATGTCATCCTTATCTATTCCCACTCTTATTAGGAACATGTCCAGCATGTTCAAAGGGTTCTCAGACATCTCCTCGAAAGTAACCTGCACGCCAAGCCCGAGAAATGTGAGTTCCATAAAGATCAGGTGTAGTTTTTGGACTATATACTGACCCCATCCAGTGTTCTGAGGATCTGAGGACAATGTCGATCCAGAGCCCATCTTTCCTCACTCGTGTATCGCCGCTCTGGTGATCTGGAGAATAGAGGCGGAGGTGAGGGCTGCCCAACAGTTGGACCCAGGCCTGGTGGGGTACCTCCCAACCTGCTACAGTTCATTCCAAAATATTGGAATGAGGTCACTTCTCCTATCTGGCTGGCCATCCAGGAATTCAATGGACCCAGGAATTTATTAAAAGACAACTTTAGTGGCCATCTATGTCCCAGGATGTCCACGACTTTGTATCTGCCTGTCCCACCTGCGCTCGGAACAAGACATCATACTAGTGTCCTGCAGGTCTGTTATGTCCACTACCTGTGCCCTACTGCCCCTGGTCCCACCTCTCAAGAGATTTCATCACTGGGCTGCCCCCGTCTAGTGGAAACACCGCCATTTTGGTCGTTGTAGATTGATTCTCCAAGGCTGCCCACTTCATTGCCCTCCCCAAGCTCCCGTCAGCTTGTGAGACTGCCACACTTGTGGTTCAACATATGTTTATGCTCCACGGCTTCCCCCAAGATGTAGTGTCTGATTGTGGACCACATTTCACTTCCTGCTTTTGGAAGGCTTTCTGCTGTCTTGTAGGAGCCACGGCCAGCCTTTCATCTGGTTTCCATCTCCAATCCAATGGACAGACTGAGAGAATGAACCAGGAGTTGGAGCCAATCCTGCACTGCCTTGCCTCTTCCAACCCCACGTCCTGGAGCTCCCAATTGGTTTGGGCGGAGATCGCCCACAATAACCTCCAGTTGACCTCCACCGGTATGTCTCCCTTTGAATGCCAGAAGGGATTCCAGCCCCTGCTCTTCCCTGATCTGAAGGTTGACATAGGACAAGTTGCTCATCCAGGTCTTGCAGCGGGTATAGGTTAGTGGCACCTCAGGAGCTGTGCTTAGGGAAGGGGCCATGTCACAACCAAGGACTCAGCTGCAGGGTCTATACGCCCCCGCAGGAGGGCTGCGCAGTAGTTTTGGCAATTGCACTTGGGAATATGCACGTGTCAGTTAATTACTGTTTCATTATGGATGTATTTAACTCCCTTCTTTTCATTGTAGCACTTGTCAAGACTTGAGCAAAACACAGCAATGTTACGCTGTCTGCTTGCATTCGACCTTGCCTGAGAAAAGTGGACTATCGAGTCAACTGACACTGAAGACTAGCGTTATTCATTTCATATTTAGATATTTCTTTCAGCCATGGTGTTGTCATCTAGTTTTCCATTTGAGTTTTGGTTAACAGTGCTGTTTGGCCTAACATTTATTGTTTTCTTTTCCCTTAAAATCCTGTTCGCATTAAAGCCTGTAAACTATCGACCTGCTTCAGTGTCTCTCTCCCCGTATTTGGGCCATATCTGAACGTAGCAACAAAAGGGTCTCAGTCTGAAACATTGACTGTTTCTTTCCCACCCAACATAGACACTGCCTGCAGGGTTCCTCAAGCATTCTGTGTGTGTTGGTCTGAAACTGAAATGGAGGTCTTGCTGGAAGGTCAAGAGGGGGGAGGTAGATTTGCATAGGAGGAGAGAGATCTCAACAAGGGAGAGCATGGGACTGTGGAGGAAATTGAATGGGAATCATTGAGGAAAATGAGAAGTGGAAATAAATGCCAGGATGGTTGTTCCTTAGACATGAATGAACAGCTGGAAGATACAACACAAGTTACGAAGTTCAATGAGGTCATCTTCAAATCATCCTATCCCCTGCATAGTGTTGGTAGTTATTAGGCCCTGAGTTTCCTTTGCCAAGGTACCAGCCTGAGTACTTCCCATCGACAGTAAATGCCTGCAAACTAAATCCCATTTTGCCTTATGTGTTTGTGTCATATGCCCAAATATCAGGCACTACATGGAACAGTTAATCTTCTTGATATTTCAAACCAGTTCAATGAAAGGGCTGAGAGACAGAACACATTATCAATGTAGCAGAATTTCACACCAAGATCTCCAATACATTGAGGAAAACTTTATAAGTTTTGCCTGCACTTTTTTCAGCTTTTATATCCGCCTATTATCTTTTAGTGTAAGTGCACCACTCACAGCGTGAAACATCTGAAAAAATAGAAAAGTAATTATCTCCTTTCCAACGAATTGATTATTACTGACATTCATGAGGTTTGATAACTAAGACTGGATTCTAGAGGATGAAATGAGCATAGGGTTTCCCGCAACATCATTTCAGGGGAAGCAAGATTAAAATCCTTGATAGATCAAGTGACAATTTTAATTGGTGAATCAGTCTTTGTGGGCAGCCCAGTGCCAATTTGATTTCAAATACTAATTAAATGTCAGCGCAAAGGTGAAACAGATGACTCTTGTAACATTACCGGGATTACAAGTCTCAGTTACCAATGACTGTATTCTGTCCAGTGACTTCTATTCTGTTGTGAGGCCTAGTTCTGCTCCTGTTCCAGTGTTCTTATGTAATGAAAGCTGAGAGGCTGGACGCTGGGAGACATGGAGCAGTCACTGTGGAGAGTGAATGAAAGCAAATAACTGGGATCACATTGAAACTTCAAGTCCAGTGAGAATGAGCAATATTCCCACGGGGAGTAGGTGGAGTCAATTGTTTTGATGAGCTTGAGGTCATCCAGGGCAGAATGAAGCTTCAGAGTGGGCTATTGGGCTACTCTGCATATCTCACTGTTGTTAATTCAATACAACATTAGTTTAGATACGTTTTACCAATTCCCATTCACAACCAGTGTCATCTTAACAGGGTACAATGATGCCCTCAGGCAGTTGTGCTGTTCGCAAGCTGTCGTATACCAGCCCAGAAATCATCATTGTGATGAACGTATTGAAAATTAAACAACTCTATGAGACTATTGAATCGGCTCTGATCATATTCACAAACAACTTGTTAAGTCCAAATCCAAATAAGCATTTGGAATGAAAATTTACCTGCTTCAGTTCAAAGAAAAATCTTGCTCTGTTGTGCGATTACAAAATACACAATTAAGTATGATCAACTTCCAGCAATGTCAGTGCTACTCATAAAAATAAGCTTCACCTTCAGTGAAGGGTCCTTGGAGGACAAGAATGCCTAACAGGAGGTCTTGTTTATCTTCAGCAGCAAGAATTTGCCTGTGAACAGAAGTCTCTCTTGTTCAAAGAGTTTTTTTTTAGCTGACAACTCAAATAATGGTGAATATAATGTGGAGTGAATTTGTTACTTTACAGAACCTAGTAATCCTGCCCCTAAGGGGTTGTGAGGTGGTACATCAGAACAGCAAGTAGAGCTGCTGCCTCACAGTTCCAGTGACACAGGTGTGATCTTGAATTCTGCTGTTACCTGTGAGGAATTTGACAATCGCCTGATGAGAATGTGGATTTTTACCTTTGCTTTCATCCCACATCCTGGAGACGTATGGGTGCCAGGAGAATGAGAGGCAACGTTGATGGACATACGGTCAGTGGCAGCTTTATCAGCTACCTCCTGCATCCAGTAAAGTGGCCACTGAGTGCACATTCATCGTCTTCTGCTTCTGTCGTCAATCCACTTCAAGACTCTCTGCACACCTCTGTTGTAACATGCGGTTATTTGAGTTACTGTTGCCTTCCTGTCAGCTTGAACCAGTCTGGCCATTTCCCTCTAAACTCTCTCATTAACACCTAACCTCTGATCACTGGATGTTTTTGTTCTGTTTCTTGCAGCACCCTCTACAAACTCTAGAGACTATTGTGCATGAAAATCCCAGGAGGTCAGCAGTTTCCAAAATAATCAAACCACCCTGAATGCCACCAACAATCATTCCACAGCCAAAGTCACTTGGATCACATTTCTTCCCCATTCTGATGTTTGGTCTGAACAACAACTGAACCTCTTGACCATGTCAGAGTGGTTTTAATGCATTGAGTTGCTGCCACATGATTGGCTGATAGATATTTGCATTCATAAGCCGGTGTACAAGTGTACCTAATAAAGTGTCCACTGAGTGTATAAAAGAGTACATCACAGGGAAATAAATAGGAAAGTGGGATTAATAGGAATTGTCTGTAATCCAGCAAGAGAATCAGTAGGACAGGTGGACTCCTTTGTCATTTGAAATGTAAAAGAGACTCTATCATTTGAGTAATAAAAAAAATATGCATTTACAATGATCAGAATCAGAATCAGGTTTAATATCACTGGCATATATTATGAAGTTTGTTAACTTTATGGCAGCAGTACAATGAAATGCATGATAAATAAATATAGAGAAAAAACCTGAGTTACATTAAGTATATATGTCTATTAAATAGTTAAGTTAAAATAAGTCGTGCAAAATAACAGAAGTAAATAAGGTGGTGAGGTAGTGTTCATGGGTTCAATGTCCATTTAGAAATCGGATGGCAGAGGGGAAAAAGTTGTTCCTGAATTTCTGAGTGTGTACCTTCAGGCACCTGTACCTCCTTCCTGACGGTAACAGTGTGAAGAGGACATATCCTGGGTGGTGGGATTCTGAGTGATGGATGCCACCTTCCTACGGCTCTCCAAGGTACATCTGTAGAGGGTTTTGGGTGTTTTAGGTGACAAACCAAATCTCCTCAAACTCCTAATGAAATATAGCCGCTGTCTTGCCTTCTTTATAGCTGCATCAATATGTTGAATCCAGGTTAGGTCCTCAGAGATATTGACACCCACAAACTTGAAATTGCTCACTCTCTCCACTTCTGATCCATCTATAAGAATTGGTTTGAGTTCCCTTGCCTTAGCCTTCCTGAAGTCCACAATCAGCGTTTTGGTCTTACTGATGTTGAGTGCAACAGCCTTGGAGAGTCCCGTTGTGATTTATAATCTGTGCAGCTCTTGTTAATTTGTTGTCATTACATAGGAATTGCAGATTCCAGTTGCATAGAACAAGATCCCCAAAACAGGAATATAATACTGAACAGATGTTCTACTTTGGTGATGGATATAACACTGAAATCCAAGGATAATCAAGTGGCTGGAATTGAGGGGATGTGGATAATGTGGAGGGGTATATGAGGGAGATTTTTCAATTACTTATAGACATGAGAGATTCTACAGATGCTGGAAATTCGGAGCAACACACACATAATGCTGGAAGAACTCTGCAGGTCAGAAAACAAATATGGAGGGACTGAGCAGTTGATATCTCAGACCAAGACCCGTCATCAAAACTCAGTTAGCAGTTACTTATTTTAAGATATGATTGTTACTGGCAGTGCAGACAGTATCTATGCCTTATTGCTGTTGACCTAAAGGGGCAAACACACTGGTTGGTCTGGAGCTATACACTATCCTGAATGCACAAGTATAGCACACTTCCTTCCTTGACAATGTTAGATGTTTTTAACAAACCAATCACTTCCCGGCTAACATTACTGACTCTGACTTTCTGTGTTGTTCAAAGCAATACTTTAGAACCGTAGAACCATAGAAAACTACAGCGCAGGAAACAGGCCATTCGGCCCTTCTAGTCTGTGCCAAAACTTTATTCTACTCGTCCCATTGACCTGCACCGAGTCCATAACCCTCCAGACCTCTCCCATCTATGTACCTATCCAATTTATTCTTAAAACTTAAGAATAAGCTCGCATTTACCACATCAAATGGCAGCTCATTCCACACTCCCACTGCTCTGAGTGAAGAAGTTCCCCCTAATATTCCCGCTAAACCTTTCCCCTTTCACCCTAAAGCCATGTCCTCCCATATTTTTCTCTCCTAATCTAAGTGGAAAGAGCCTACTCACATTTACTCTGTCTATTCCCCTCATAATTTTGTAAACCTCTTTCAAATCTCCCCTTATTCTTCTACGCTCCAAGGAATAAAGTCCTAACCTGTTCAATCTTTCCCTGTAACTCAACTCCTGAAGACCTGGCAACATCCTAGTAAATCTTCTCTGCACTCTTTCTATCTTACTGATATCCTTCCTATAGTTAGGTGACCAGAACTGCACACAATACTCCAAATTTGGCCTCACCAATGTCTTATACAACGTCACCATAACATCACAACTCCTATACTCAGTACGTTGATTTATGAATGCCAGGATGCCAAAAGCCTTCTTTACAACCCTGTCTACCTGTGACGCCGCTTTCAGGGAATTATGTATCTGAACTCCCAGATCCCTTTGTTCCTCCGCACTCCTCAGTGCCCTAACATTTACTGTGTATGTCCTACCTTGATTTGTCCTTCCAAAATGCAACACCTCACACTTGTCTGCATAAAATTCCATCTGCCATTTTCTGGCACATTTTTCCAGTTGGTCCAGATCCCTCTGCAAGCTTTAAAGGCCTTCCTCACTGTCCACAACACCTCCAATCTTAGTGTCATCAGCAAACTTGCTGATCCAATTTTCCACATTATCATCTAGATCATTGATATAGACAACAAACAACAATGGTCCCAGCACAGATCCCTGAGGCACACCACTAGACACAGGCCTCCAGTCTGAGAAGCAATCATCCACTACCACTCTCTGTCTTCTCCCACACAGCCAATTTCGAATCCAGTTTACAACCTCTCCATGGATACCTAGTGTCTGAACCTTCTGAACTAACCGCCCATGTAGAATCTTGTCAAAGTTCTTAGTAAGGTCCATGTAGACAACATCCACAGCCTTTCCTTCGTCTACGTTCTTGGTAACCTCCTTGAAAAACTCTACAAGATTCGTCAAAACAATCTACCACACACAAAGTCATGCTGACTATCCTTAATCAGCCTTTGGCTGTCCAAATACTTGTATATCCGATCACTCAGAACACCTTCCAATAATTTACCTACTACTGATGTCAGGCTCACTGGCCTGTAATTACCTAGTTTACTTTTGGAGCCTTTTCTAAACAACGGAACAACTTGAGCTACCCTCCAATCCTCCGGCACTGCACCCGTGGCTAAGGACATTTGAAATATTTCTGCCAGGGCCCCTGCAATTTCTACACTAGTCTCTCTCAAGGTCCAAGGAAATATCACGTCAGGCCCAGGGAATTTATCTACCTTTATTCACTGTAAGGCAGCAAGCACCTCCTCCTCTTTAATCTCTATTTGTTCCATGACACTACTGCTTGTTTCCCTTCCTTCCATATACGCTATGCCAGTTTCGTTAGTAAATACTGATGCAAAAAACAGTTTAAGATCTCCCCCATCTCGTGAGGCTCCACACATAGACAACCACTCTGATTTTCTAGGAGACCAATTTTGTCCCTTACTATCCTTTTACTTTTAATATACTTGTAGAAACCCTTCGGGTTTACCTTCACATTATCTGCCAAAGCAACCTCATGTCTCCTGATTTCCTTCTTTAGCATTTTCTTACATTTTCTATACTCTTCAAGTACCTCATTTGTTCTTTGTTGCTTACACCTCTCTCTTTTTCTTAACCAGGTCGCCAATATCCCTTGAAAACCAAGATTCCCTATGCCTATTAACTTTGCCTTTAATCCTGGCAGGAACGTACAAACTCTGTACTCTCAGAATTTCGCCTTTGAAGGCTTTCCACTTACTGAACACATCCTTGCCAGAAAACAACTTATCCCAATCCACTCTTCCTAGATCCTTTCTCATTTCCATAAAATTGGCCCTTCTCCAATTTAGAACCTCAACTCGAGGACTAGACCTATCCTTATCCATAATTAACTTGAAACTAATGACATTATGGTCACTGGATCCAAAGCATTCACCTACACATACTTCTGTCACCTGACCTGTCTGGTTCCCTAATAGGAGATCAAGTATTGCAACCTCTCTCGTAGGTACCTCTATATATTGATTTAGAAAACTTTCCTGAGCACACTTGACAAACTCCAAGTCATCTAGCCCTTTCACAGTGTGGGAATCCCAGTCAATATGTGGAAAGTTAAAATCTCCTACTACTACAACTTTCTGTTCCTTACATCGGTCTGCTATCTCTCTACAGATTTGCTCCTCCAATTCTCCCTGACCATTGAGCAGTCTATAATACAACCCTATTAGTGTGGTCATAACTTTCCCGTTCCTCAGCTCCACCCATATGGCCTCTGTAGACAAGCCCTCCAGGCTGTCTACACACAGCTGTGATATTTTCCCTGACTGGTAATGCCACTCCTCCCCCTTTCATCCCTCCCCGTCTATCACGTCTGAAACAACAGAACCCCAGATCATTAAGCTGCCAATCCTGCCCCTCCTGCAACCAAGTCTCACTAATAGCAATAATATCATAATCCCACGTGCCAAGCCACGCCCTAAGCTCATCTGCCTTACCTGCAATACTCCTTGCATTGAAGTAGATGCACCTGAGAACAAATTTTAGTGAATTAGTTGATTCAAATCTCCCACCTGCCATGATGGGTTGAATCTCATGATCTCAATAGATCCACTGCTATTGCAGTTATTAACATGAAGCTACTGCATGCCCTATTCCCAGATTGTTGGGATTAGAAGGGAAAATCCCCCAGAGGATTGGAAACTAAGATTTGAAGTTAAAATGACAATTCATTTATGACTGAATTTATTCATTGTTCCATGCTGTCTGCAGTGAAATTCAGTTTTTTAATCCAGTAGGCAAAATTTTGGTCCCAACATGTACTGCCAACAATCATGCACTGAAGCTTCTGGCTCAGTTTAAAATACCAAATTATTTATGAAAATAGTTTTCACCTATGGATATTGGCCAAGACACTGGGAAGAACATCTTTGCGCTATTATTGAAATAGTGCCACAAAACCTTTCCTATCCACCTGAGAGTAGCTTTGGCACCTCGTTATTAAGATGCAGTTATAGGTGTTCAAATTGGAAGAAACACAGAATAAATCAGGGCCACATGTTTGTCAACCTCTTGGTTTTCACAGTTGGAAATTATCAGTGTCTCCATGCCACTTAAGGCAAATCTGTCCACTAATATCCTTCTGCATACTACAATTGATAAATATTTTGTCTGCAGGCTATTCTTGCTGCACTAGATAGCCTAGCCCGGTCATTCCATCTTTTTTTATTAGATGTTCCGTTTCAGTGCAATTTTATACAAAATTGATTGTTTTGTAGCCTGGGAAAAATACACATACCAGGACAACAAATACTTTTTCAGGTCTTTAATCCCTTTATCTGTTTTAGATGTTTCAATGCAGAAAGAGGGTATCAAAATAAAAACAACAAAATAAATGTTTAAAAAAAACACAGTTCCTGCTGTTACAATCTCAGCTTAATTTCGGTCCACACACTTGCGTATCAACCAGGTATGTATGCTATATGAAAATAACAAAAGCTTAATATACAAAACCAATACGGTAGTGGCAATTCTAAAAAAAATACAAACAAGTATAAACAAATTTACATGGATATTATCAAATATTATTCACCTTCCCTCACTATATGTCCAGTACTCTTTGGGGGAGGGAAAAGCAGCTCCCAGTACTTGATGTGCTTTCTAGAACTTTGTTATCTCTTTTTTCCTACTCCACATATGCATAATGACTTCATCATTTTCTCTTAAAGGCACAGGCAGCTATTTGAGCATTACCAGGGTGAATACATAAGTACACTTTTACAATGAAAACTAAATAGTTACATTCTCCTCTGCATACAGATAAGTGTCCTCGACTACTCACTCACTGCAAAGGTACTTTTAAACTCTTTAATTGCTTCTCTGAAGAGAATTGAACTTAGACTAGTCAGTATCTGTGACACTGCTGCAGGACTTATGGAGGCCAGGTCTAGGACTGACCTTGGTTCGTGATGTGGGTTAGAGAGCTGTTCAGCATTTACTCTTTTACTCCTGCGGGGTGCTGCAACAGGGAGACTAACAACACCTGACCCTGTATCAGCTGTCACAGGCGCTATGGTCTCAGTTCCAGAAGATATGCTGTCAAGGTTCGGGTCGAGATTCTGTACACCCTGTTCTGACAAATCTCCTCCCAGTATCACGCCAATCCCTGAATCCTCAGGATCTGATTCATGACTCAGGGGAGGGGGAGCGTGAATTACCAGAGTTTTCAGTCTCCTTTTAGGAGCTAGAGTGGGAACATTCTGACAGGGCCGATGTCTACCCTGTTCACCCTCTTGATAGGCCCTCCCTCGAAAGGTTCCACAGTGTATGTGTTGTCTAGTACCTCTACAACCCTGTAGACAATTGATTTCCAAGCATCCTGGATCTTACTACAGCCTACTGGCCTGTTCCTGAAGTAAGCCAGTTCATTTATGTCAATCTTGGGACAATGAATTTTATCCTGTAAGACAATAGGTTCAGTGTATTCTCTTGCTCTGGCATGAGCATCACTCAGTCGTTTCAGGTGTACGGCAAACCAGTCATAATTCCTGTCTATAGACTGTTCTCGCGCCAGCAGAGCATCCACTGGCAAGTGGGGATCAACACCAAACAGAAGATAAGAAGGGGAATATCTGGTGGTTGCATGAGGTGTCACATTATACACATATATTAACTTGGGTAAATGCTCTGGCCACCTGCGTTTCTTGTCTGGGGGCAACGTATGCAACAAATCATGCATCGCCCGGTTGAAACGCTCACACTGAGTGTTGCCAGTGGGATGATGGGGTGTAGTACGGCTTTTCTTTACCCCGTACAGTTTGCAAACTCAGCTATGACCTCACTTCCAAAGTTACGGCCCTGGTCAGAATGCAACCTCTCAGGAGCTCCGTACTTCATAAACCATTCGCTCAAGAGCACCTTTGCTGTGGTATCCCTTTTGATCCCGAGTTAGGAATGCTTGGGTAAATTTTGTAAAAACGCCTGTGACTACTAAGACATTCTCGCGCCCATCGGCTGCCGGCTCAAACACAGTGAAATCTACAGCAACAACTTCCAGCGGCCTAGGAGCAAGAAATGATTTCATAGGGGGGAAGGACCTTAAGGTGTGGCATTTTAGTTAAAACACAAAGCGGACAATTTTTGATCCACTGTGCCATATCCTTGACGCATGTCCACCCAAAAACATCTGCATTTCAACAAAAAGCAGAGTACTTTCTATGCCTTGATGGCTCATAGAGTCATGTACACACCCTAACACTTTACTCCTCAAGCTAGTAGTTAAAACTCCCCATGCTTCACATTCTCATGCTGCAGTTGTTACCGACTTCATTAAAACCTGTGTGGATGAGTGTGTGCCTACAAAGACTTGCTGTACATTCCCAAACCAAAAGCCATGGATGAACCAGGAGGTACATGGTCTGCTGAAGGCTAAATCTGTGGCATTCAAGGCTGGCGACCCAGGCCTGCAGCAGAAAACTAGTTATGATGTAGAGGGCTATTTCAATGGTGACAAGACAATTTCAAACGAGGTTGGAGGCAACTTTGGATGTACAGCAACTCTGGCAGGGTCTGCAAGACATTACTTCCTACAAAGCAAAACCCAATAGTATGAATGGCAGCAACACTTCACTACCAGATGAACTCAATGCCTCTTCTGCCTGCTTTATAACTACAGCTGTGAAGATCCCTGTTGCACCCGATGACCCTGTGATCTCTGTCTTGGAGGCCGATGTTAGGCTGTCTTTAAAGAGGGTGAACCCATGCAAGTTGGAAGGCCCTGTCAGAGTACCTGGTAATTCTCTGAAAACTTGTGCCAACCAACTGGCAGATGCATTCAAGGATATTTTCAACCTCTCACTGCTACGGACCAAAGTTTTCACTTGCTTCAAAAAGGCAACAATTATACCAGTCCTAAGAAGAATAATGTGAGCTGCCTGAATGACTATTGCCCGGTAGCACTCACACCGACAGTGATGAAATGCTTTGAGAGGCTGGTCATGACTAGACTGAACTCCTGCCTCAGCAAGGACCTGAACCCATTGCAATTTGTCTATGACCATAATAGAGCAACGGCAGATTCAATCTCAATGGCTCTTCACAGGGCCTTAGACCACCTGGACAATACAAATACCTATGTCAAGATGCTGTTCATCGACTATAGCTCAGGATTTAACACCATCATTCCCACAATCCTGATTGAGAAGTGACAGAACCTGGGCCTCTGTACCTCCCTCCGCAATTGGATCCTCGACTTCCTAACCGGAAGACCACAATCTGTGTGGATTGGTGATAACATCTCCTCCTTGTTGACTATCAACACTGGTGCACCTCAGGGGTGTGTGCTTAGCCCACTGCTCTACTCTCTCTATACCCATGACTGTGTGGCTAGGCATAGCTTAAATACCATCTATAAATTTGCTGATGATACAACCATTGTTGGTAGAATCTCAGGTGGTGACGAGAGGGCGTACAGGAGTGAGATATGCCAACTAGTGGAGTGGTGCCACAGCAACAACCTGGCACTCAACATCAGTGAGACAAAAGAGCTGATTGTGGACTTCAGGTAGATTAAGATGAAGGAACACATACCAATCCTCATAGAGGGATCAGAAGTTGAGAGAGTGAGCAGCTTCAAGTTCCTGGGTGTCAAGATCTCTGAGGACCTAACCTGGTCCCAACATATCGATGCAGCTATAAAGAAGGCAAGACAGCAGCTATAGTTTATTAGGAGTTTGAAGAGATTTGGTATGTCAACAAAAACACTCAAAAACTTCTATAGATGAACCGTGGAGAGCATTCTGGCAGGCTGCTTCACTGTCTGGCACGGGACCGAAAGAAGCTGCAAAGGGTTGTAAATTTAATCATCTCCACCTTGGGAACTGGCATATAAAGTACCCAGATCATCTTCAGGGAGCGGTGTCTCAGAAAGGCAGTGTCCATTATTAAGAACCTCCAGCACCTCCAGCATGTCCTTTTCTCACTGTTACCATCAGGCAGGAGGTACAAAAGCCTGAAGGCACACACTCAGTGATTCAGGAACAGCTTCTTCCCCTCTGCCATCTGATTCCTAAATGGACATTGAACAAGTGAACACTACCTCACTTTTTAAATATATATTATTTCTGTTTTTGCACAATTTTTAATCTATTCAACATACATATACCGTAATTGATTGACTTTTTATTTGTTATTTTTTCTCTTCTAGATTATGTATTACGTTGAACTGCTGCTGCTAAGTTAACAACTTTCACGACACATGCCATTGATAATAAACCTGATTTTGATTCTAATTCTGATTCTGACTACACTATACAGTAACCCCTTGTGCTCCTTGATACCGTCCCAGTGGTTTAACAGAGACAAAACAGATTTAGGCAGAGCGCTAAATTCTTTGCCTTTTGGCTTTCTTTTTATGCCCCATAAGTTTCTGAAGACACTTAACACAGGGTCTTGCTGCTGAAAAATGTGCAAGTCTCCATTAGAATAACCCGGGAAGGTGGGGTGGGTGTTTCTTTGCATCAGACCACTTACATCGCTAGAACCAGCTTCTAGAGCTCAGATTTGCTTAACCTTACAGCTTTTAAGACCAACTGTAACCAGTGCTTGGTCAAGAGCCGTGTCGTGATTGATCAGACCTGTCAAACTCAGCATCCTCTGAGATAGGCTCAGGCTTCCATGCAAATGACTGCAGTGATAGAGCATCAGCCATGGTTTTGCTCTGACCCAGATGATACTGAACATCAAAGTCAAACACTGACAGCTGGGAGATCCATCTCTGCTCAATTGCCCCCAAAGAACATTGGAATAACTGCAAGACCTCCAGTACAGGGGTGTTAAATGGCTCAAGCAACATCTTATGGTCACCACCAGCGTCTCCAGTGGCCTTCTTAGCCACGATGGTATCTACAGATTCAGCAGGTATGTGCACAGTATCCTTTTCCAATATTCAGACTACGGCTTTCTAATCAGTGTGCATCTGCACTTTCTGAAAAACATCTCTCCAATCAAAAGCCAACTTTCCTTCTAGGGTCATGTCAAATTCGACGTTGACAAGTTGACTACATTGGCTTATAATGTTCATGCCTATAATGTATAGGACAGGTTGTTCAGTGCTAACAGAATCCCTGGCTACTAGAAAGTCACAATGTCACAATTAGAAACCTTCATGCCCATCACTTGAACCTCTAGCTCTAGATGCCCAACGTTAGCAGCTGTTAACTTTAGCCAGCCAGCAGTGGACAACATATCCTCATCCTCTCATAAGAACATAGGAAGTAGAAGCAGGAGTAGGCCATCTAGCCTGTCGAGCCTGCTCCACCATTCAATAAGATCATTGTTGATCTGACCATGAACTCATTTCCACCTACCTACCTTTTTGGAATAACCCTCTACTATGCAAAAATCTATCCAAACTTGTCTTAAATATATTTTATGAGGTAGCCTCCACTGCTTCATTGGGCAAAGAGTTCCACAGATTCACCAATCTTAGGGAAAAACAGTTCCTCTTCATCTCCATCCTAAATTTGAAGAAAAAGAAGAAGAAGAAAGCCCTCAACTCCGAGTGGAGTCACCGGGACGCCGTCATGGCAGTGTTTTTTTAGCAGGTTTTCTTACTTTTACGAGGCCGAGTTGCTAGCTTGACGTGCAACCCAGCACGGATGGAAAGCAGGCAAGGGAAGCAGCTGGATTCAAACTCGGGAGCCTTCACTCCGAAGTCCGGCACTGATGCCACTATGCCACCAGCCAGCTATCCTAAATTTACTCCCCCGAATTTTGAGGCTATGTCCCCTTGTTCTAGTCTCACCTACCAGCAGAAATAACTTTCCTGCCTCTATCTTATCTATCACTTTCATAATTTTATATGATTCTATAAGATCTCCTCTCATCCTTCTGAATTCCAGCAAGTGCAGACCCAGTCAACTTAATCTCTCCTCATAGTCTAAATCCCTCATCTCTGGAATCAACCTGGTGAACCTCCTCTGCACTGCCTCCAAGGCCAGTATATCCTTCCTCAAGTAAGGAGACCAGAACTGCATGCAGTACTCGAGATGCAACCTCACCAGTACCCTATACAGTTGCAGCATAACCCCCTGCTTTAAATTCAATTCCTCTAGCAATGAGGGTCAACATTCCATTTGCCTTCTGGATAGCCTGCTGCACCTGCAAACCAATCTTTTGTGATTCATGCACAAACACTCTCTAGTCCTCCTCCACAGCAGCATGCTGCAATCTTTTTACCATTTAAATAATAATCTGATCTTCCATTTTTCCTTCCAAATTGGATGACCTTGCATTTACCAACATTGCATTCCATCTGCCAGACCCTTGCCCACTCACTTAACCTATCTATATCTCTCTGCAGACTCTTTGTATCTTCTGCACAATTTGCCTTCCCACTCAATTTAGTATCATCAGTAAACTTAGATACATTACACTCAGTTCCCTCTTCCAGAATGTTAATGTATATTGTGAATAGTTGTGTGTCCAGCACCGGCCCCTGCGGCACACCATTCACCACTGATTGCCAAGCAGAGCAACACCCATTTATCCCAACTCTCTGCTTTCTATTGGTTAACCAATCCTCCATCCGTACTAATACATCACCGCCAACTCTACGCATCCTTATCTTATGGATAAGTCTTTTATGTGGCACTTTATCGAACGTCTTCTGAAAATCCAAGTAAATAACATGTATCTGTTCCCCTCCATCCACTGCGCTTGTTATATCCTCAAAGAACTCCAGTAAGTTTTGTCAAACAGGACCTGCATTTTCTGAATCCATGCTGCGTCTGCCTGATGGATCCAGTTCTTTCCAGATGCCTCGCTAGTTTTCCATTCAAGTGTTCTTGAAAGAACTGCTCAATCGTGGTGCTCACTTGACTACTTGTGTACAACAGACAATGGACAGCGACACCTGATATCTTAAGCTCCACAACAGGACATGTTCCTATGGCACATTGCAGAAATTGGTCACGGGATAGCTGTACATTATCTGAGCCAATGAGGTTCCCCTGAATCTCCTGACTCACAACAAATTGAGGGTTGGAGGATTCAGGCTCTACATCCCCTGCACTTCGCTTCTGTGGGCAATCCTTGGCCACATGCCCTCCCACCTGACACTTGAAGCATATTGGTTGCCCATCCTCTGTGAAACTAGGCTGCAACTTAAGTCTACTGCTAATAGCATGTGCAACATCTCTCTGTACAGAAAGATCTTTCACTGCTTGAGTCAACTCACAAATGGCTTTGCCCTGCTCTGCGACTACTTGAAGGACATCGTCTAGAGTGAGAGACTTAGATTCCTGAGTTTTATGAGTTGAGCACTGTGCCTGGCTACTGCTACACTTTGACTTTACAGTCTTTGCCTTTCCTGAGGGCTTTTCTAAAAACCGCACATGAGCATCCTCCTGTACTCCTATCATTGAGTAGTTGGGGTTGTTCCATATGAATTGGTGGAGCTCTCTTCTATGGGAAGGATCTCTGATCCCCTCTATAAATTGATCTCTGATCACCACCTTTTTATTGGCCACAGCATCAGGGGACTGTTTCAGTTGAATATCAAGAGCTTGGGCTAGGGCATGTGAAGACTCTCTTAGGTCTTCACCCTCACGCTACTTGCGACTATAGAAGCTATGCAACAGCTGGGGTGTACTACGGTTGTCACTGAAAGCTTCCCTGAGATAGGTGAACAAGTCATCAGCCTGGTCTTCCTCAGCATCACTGCGCATACGTGCTTCCTCTAGAGCTGCACTCCTGAGCAGTGACATAACAAAATCATACTGATTCTGGTCAGACTGACTTCTAGCACGAAGCACTTGTTCAACTTCTTCAATAAAGTCACCAACAGACCTCCCATCTTTTTCAACATTCCCTGTAAATGGAGCAATGTGTCTTTCCCTTGGGACATATATATAGGACCTTTTGCTTAATTTATCTATAGTTGCCATGGCTTCCTCATGCCTACTACGCAATTCCCTAATTTGTTCATTCAAATCAGGTTCAGTTTGCTCATTCTCTGAGTGTAACATTTTGAAAACTCAAGTCTTTAATGTCTCTACAACAAGCCTGGAAAAGGGGTTGTTGATGTCTCTTGCAGAAAACATGACGATTTTACGGCCACAATTACTCTGGATCACTGTCACAGTTCTACGTCTTGGCATCAGTCTGATGTCCCAGCCGGTCTCAAGGCTCTACCATGGCCTCCATGCAACAACAGGCTCTCCTTCTGTCCCACAGGAATGACTGTCTTGTTCTTCACCACTACCATAGTACTGCATACAAAAATCAAAAGCCCTCTAAACTGGCTTGGAATTACCCCACTCCTGATACCAAATTTTGTAGCCTGGGAAAAATACACACTCAGGACAACAAATACTTTTTCGGGTCTTTAATTCCGTTATCTGTTTTAGATGTTTCAATGCAGAAAGAGGGTATCAAAATAAAAAAACAACAAAATGCTACATCTCATTTTTCGGCATTAAACAACTTCTGCACTGATTCACCCACTTTTTTTCAGCCCAGTTGTTTCTACTTAAGGGCTATTAGTATCCTCACAGAAGCTTCTAAGTGTTAACTGCAGGCTTATATCCAGTTCTCAGTCATTTGTGTATATTAAAAAAGCATTGGTCCTAGTCCTGACCCCTAGGGAATTTCATTCTGCTCCTCCTCTGTTCCTTAAGAACAATCCTTCATTATTATTCAGTTGTTCACAACTTCTGAATCAGAATCAAGTTTATTATCACTATCATGTGACGTGAAATTTTTAACTCAGCAGCAGTAGTTCAATGCAACTTAGATATGTTTCTAGCCATGGTACAGCCTCTTTTATTCCATGGCCTTTGATCTCAACAGGAAAGAGCTGACAGGGTAACAGGAACAGGAAGGGGCCAGGGTCAGGGTGGGATTTGACCAAGATAATGGGAATTGTAGGAGCAGGAATGTGAATATGAGTGAGAGGTAGGAGTACTATGGCGGGATGTGAGCAGATATCTTTTGAAAGTTCATATATAACATATCAAGTGCAATTCCCTCACCAATCCTTCCTGTCCCTTCATCAGAGAGACCTATTAAATTAATTGCATATGATATGCCTTTAACAATTCCATGTTGATGTTCACCAATCAGGGTTTTGGGAGGGAATTTCAAACCAAGGACTGTGGCAGCTGAATGTATGATCGTTGACAGTAGACCAATTGTATGTAGGGATCATCAAGAAGTTAGAATTAGTGAAGCGCAAATAGCTTAGAGGCTTCTAGGGAAAAAGGAAGTTAATTACACAAGAAAAAAGGGAAAAAAGGGAGATTAGACAGATTAGGAAACAGAGATTTGACTATTGAAGAAAATGGATATGACTGAATTTATCCATTTTAACAGGCTGCCTCTTAGACTGAACAACTTTCATGCTCAATCATTTCCAAAAGCAAATTTTGAACTGTCCACAATGACTATGGAAGCACTCCCTGAGCTTGTAGAGCCAAATGATAAGGAAAATATTGTTCAGCAGAAGAATACTAATTATTATTAACAGGGCAAATCATAGTGAGAGATATTAGTCGGCAACAGATAACATCTGAAAATTCAAAACAACCTGAACATGTGTATGATACACACATGATATAAACGTACAGTGTAAACCTGTATCTATAATGCACATAGGTTTCCATTGGGTGCTCTGGTTTCCTCCCACAGTCCAAAGATGTACCAGTTAGTAGGTTAATTGGACATTGTAAATTGTCCTGTGATTAGGCTAGGTGTCAAGTTAGGGAAAGGGGAAGTACAACGAGATCTAGGTGTCCTTGTTCATCAGTCACTGAAAGTAAGCAGTGAAGAAAGCTAATGGCATGTTGGCCTTCATAACAAGGGGAGTTGAGTATAGGAGCAAAGAGGTCCTTCTGCAGTTGTACAGGGCATTGGTGAGACCACACCTGGAGTATTGTGTGCAGTTTTGGTCTCCAAATTTGAGGAAGGACATTCTAGCTATTGAGGGAGTGCAGTGTAGGTTCACGAGGTTAATTCCTGGGATGGCGGGACTGTCATTGTTGAAAGATTGGAGCGAATGGGCTTGTATACACTGGAATTTAGAAGGATGAGTGGGGATCTGATTGAAATATATAAGATTATGAAGGGATTGGACATGCTAGAGGCAGGAAACATGTTCCCAATATTGGGGGAGTCCAGAACCAGAGGCCGCAGTTTAAGAATAAGGGGTAGACCATTTAGAACGGAGTTGAGGAAAAACTTTTTCACACAGAGGGTTGTGGTTCTGTGGAATGCTCTGCCTCAGAAGGCAGTGGAGGCCAATTCTCTGGATTCTTTCAAGAAAGAGTTAGATAGAGCTCCTAAAGATAGCGGAATCAAAGTTTATGGGGATAAGGCAGGAACTGGATACTGATTGTGGATGATCAGCCATGATCAGCTCGAAGGGCTGAATGGCCTACTCCTGCACCTATTGTCTATTGTCTAGGGTTAAATCTGGGGATTGCTGGGTGGCGTGGCCCAAAGGGCCAGAAGGGCCTATTCTGCGCTGGATCTAAATAGATAAATGAATAAATATTCTGCTGCTTCTGAAATGCAAACTCCCACAGACCAATATACTGTTTTAATCATGTTGACTGAAGAGCAAATACTAGCTTGCACATTGGAAGTTTAGATAATTGACCCTGAGTCACTAAAAGTGGACACAAGTCTTCACTGTCAGACCACCGGCTGAGCTACGGATGTCATTTAGTTCTGCTTGCTGTAATGTCCTATGATTCTATTAATTCTATTCTGGCAAGCAGTGCAACAAGATCTTGTAACATCGCTCCCCGAGGCTAAAGGGCTAGAGTCATAATAAAAGGAGCAAAATGAGCTGTATACAATGCTCAGCAAAAAGAACAAGATAAAACTAGGGAACTCATTAAAATTAAACTCAACTATCAAAGAAAGGGATAAAGGCAAGAGATTTAGATAATTTTAATACAGGCGAGGAAATGATAACATACAGAGGGTAATTAATAATATATGAGTTGTATCTGAGGCAGCAAATCTTAAGTTATCTAAGAGGTAGTTAAATGTTGTGGTACACGTAGGGATGATTCTTAATTTTTAAGTGAATGTCTGTCTTTGCGTGTGTGTGCGTGTGTGTGTGTGTGTGTGTGTGTGTGTGTGTGTGTGTGTGTATATGAGTGCATATACACATACCGTGTCTTTGTGTATACATACTTGCATGAATATATCCATTCCGTGATGCAAGACTTGTTCTTTAGTCCAATTGCTTTTTGTTTCAGTACAAGACTCCTGTTTGTAACACTTGGAATATCTGGGCAACATTTGAATACTTGTGCACCGGTAAACTGATTTAATTGGAGTGCCACATTGGTGCAATTAATAGAGCTGCTACCTCATGGCTCCAGTGGTCCAGGTTCAAAATGACCTATCCTGCTGTTTGTATGCTCTGCCTATGACTGTGTGGGTTTCTTCCATGTGCTCTTTTTTCCCCACGTTTTACAGAGGTGCAGGTTGTTTGGTATTTAGCCGCTGTAAATTAACCCTGTTATGTAAAGTAAGTGGTGAATTATAGGGGACGAATAGGATTAGGGCTATTGAGTGCTTGATGGTTGGTGCAGACTTGGCGGGCCATTGGGTAGGTTTGGGTTTGGGTTTGGGTTTGGGTTAGGGTTAGGGCTGCATTGTAAAGTAAAATAAGTTGAGTGAATTTCTACAACAGAAAGATAATATTTGCTTTAATTAACAGACATTCGGTCTTATCCAAAATCCCAGTTCACCCCAATTGCTTTGGCATAGAACTTTACAAAAGGTTTGTGGTAGTACATGGTTCAATGGCTACATTTGCAATCCAGACGACTGGTTTGATAATCCAGAGGCAGAAGGTGAAATCTTAACAAGGCAGATAGAAAATGTAGATTCCCTTTATTCATTGAATTTTAAATTAACAGTGATTCTGAATTTGCTGAATTTTTATCAGCAAAAAATATTAATAATCTTTCTCTTCCTCAATTATGGGTATCATAGGCAAAGCCAGTATTTATTCTGAACTGCCCCTCGAATTGAGTGACTTTCAGAAATAGTTAAGAGACAACAGATGGCTCTAAATTCATAACTAATGTCCTACAGTACATGTAGAGCTTTCATGTTCTCCCTATGACCCCATGAGCTTCCACCATTTTCTACCCACATCACAAATGATTAGTAGGTTGATTAGCCACTGTAAGTTGCCCCTAGTGTGGGTAGTTAAAATAACGGATATATGGGAAGGAAGACTACCGAGAAATGGGGGGATGGAATTGTTTGTGAATGGTCTCCATCTACATTGTAAGGGAAACATACAACTCTGGATTAAACACCAGTGTCTATGACCACTCAGTACCACCACCATTACTGAAGGACAATAAGCACGAGCCTTTCAACATTTCACAAATGGATTTTTTGAAATCCATTGGCAGACAGAACAACATTGAGTGAAGAATTCCCTACCATGATTAATGGTAATTCTTTAATCTGTCCTTAAACACTCTCTCAGCTTAAAGTAACATACAGAAAATGCTGAAGGAACTCAGCAGATCAGGAAGCACCTACAATATATGGAGAAGAATAAACAGTCGACGTTCTGGACCGAGACCCTTCATCAGGACTTTGTGTATGCGTGTTGTTCAAGAGTTCCAGAATCTGTAGAATCATTTGTGCCTTGTACCTTAGATTAAATGTTGAGATGTATATAAAAACAACGTTCTCCAGTGCTCCCTAATTGCTATTAGCAGGAAACAGCAATGACTGGTGTTAGTGGATGTTATCTAGAGGTACAAAATTGAAAACACTTAAAAGAAAACTACTGTGTTGCTATCGCTATTATCTATGCAGGCTGCATGTTACAACAGCAACATTCAATTTTCAGGTAAAATAGTTTGATAAAATTCAATGAATTGTAACTTTTTTTAACTAGAGCAGGTTTTCTATTGTTGCCTCTGGGCTATTTGAGAGCCCATCTGAGCTCTTTTTTACATTACATATTTATTTTTAAAATATATTTCTGATTCTAATTTATAATATATGTCATGTGTTTCACTGCCCTGCTGCTTCAAAACAACATATTCCACGACACATGTTAGTGATAATAAACATGATTCTGAATCCCTGGACAAGACCGTAAGAAGAATATTGGGTGGGATTTCCTGTGTTCACTGTCTGGCTTGATATCTGTTTTCTCTTCAAATGTGAAACGTCTAATTTATTTTAGAGGAACTGACAGGTTTGAGAGGTTGTTTTATCAGCCAAGAACTAAGGATAATCTCAAATTAAGAAGTCAGCCATTTGGGAGTGAGGGTTGTAAACTTCAGAGGGCAGTAATCTTCTCACCAGAGGGCTCTGATTACTCAGTCATTCTGTGTACTCAAGAGAGAGATCAATGGGTTTTTACCATTAGGATATTGGGAGAAAATGAGGTTTAGGCAGAAAAACTAGACTTGATTTTACCTTTCATCTTATTGAATAGCAGAGTAGTTTCGAGGGGGAAAATGGCCTACTCCATTTCTATTTCTAAAACCACCTATAGAGGCATGTCAGTTAAAAAATATTAAATAAAGACAAGGTGTCAAAATCTTGTAGGACAAAGATCTACACACATTAGAACTGTACCCTTCTATGCCTTGACTATTTAAGTGCCTGTATATATGTCTCTTAAATGTAGTAATTGTGGTATTCCTTTTCCAGGCACTTTGGCGGATCTTCTCAAAGAATGCATCTGCGAGACTGCAGAGATGTCTCCATAATGCAGTGAAATATTGCCCTAGATTCTCATGCTCGGTTCTCTGGATCAGGGCTTAAACCCACAATGTTTGAATCAGGTAAAAGTGCTGTTAACAGAGCCACAGTTCAGGAACAAAAACTATAAGTGATCTAAAATATATTGCCAATTGGGTCTTCCTTATGTAGCTGGAATCAGCTACCAGAGCCCTGCCTATTACTGCTAAGAAATACATAAATTACCATGAGGTAATCAATATATTACAGTTACCTGGCTATTCACACAGCAGGGATGGAAGTCAAGGAAAATAGAAATGTAAAGCTAGGATCTAGGATGAGTTTGAATGGGTTGCATTCAATTGCCTGGTAGATGAATGAACACAGCACAGAATGACTAGTGGAGAAAGTATAATGGATGGCTAAGAAAGATCAGAAATAGCAACAGAGGAGGCAAGGAGACCATACAAAGTACAAAGTAAAATTATCAACAAATACATATATGTCACCAAATACTACCCTGAGATTCATTTTCTTGGAGGCATTCACAGTAGAACAAAGAAATACAATAGAATCAATGGAAAACTACACACAAAGACTGATGAATAACCAATTTGTAAAAGAAGATAAACTGTGTACAGAAAGAAACAAATAATAAATAAATAAATATTGAGAACATGAGTTGTAGAGTCCAGTGATGAGTTCAGTGTTGTGATGTGTGAAGTTATTCACGCTGGTTCAGGAGCCTGATGGTTGTAGGGTAATAACTGTTCCTGAACCTGGTGGTGTGGGACCTACAGTATATCACCTTCCTGATGGTAGCAGCGAAGAGAGAGCATTGCCTGGATGGTGGAAGTCCTTGGTAATGGACCATAGCAGAGCTAATAAACTTTCCCTGAATTCCATTCAAGTCGAGTCAAATCAAGTCACATTTTATTGTCATTTCGACCATAACTGCTGGTACAGTACACAGTAAAAACGAGACAACATTTTTCAGGACCATGGTGCCACATGAACAATACAAAAACTACACTGAACTATGTAAAACAACACAAAACTACACTAGACTACAGACCTACCCAGGACTGCATTAAGTGCACAAAACAGTGCAGGCATTACAATAAATAATAAACAAGACAATGTGCACAGTAGAGGAACCAATTTACAAAGAATCATCTTGGATTATGGACCAATATTCTGCTCTTAAGCATTATAAATAATGTTTGTCTTCCCTGTAACAGTAAATGCAGCAAAAAAACAGTTAATCAACTGCCGCCATTGATGAAAAGAAGAAACTAAGTTTCAAGTAACTGCAAAAGTTACTTATCAAACACAAAAAAATATATCACACTGGAACAGCAGTTGTTCCACTTAATAGTGCCACTACTTAATCTTGTAATTTTAAATATAAACAAACCCAATTAATCAGGCCACTGCTCCATTCCTGGGAACATATGTTCAATCACCTTCTGTTAATAAAGCACATGCAGCTGAATTAGAGGTAGCTTTTGGAATGGTGATTCAGTTCCAGTAACTTATACTGGCTATTAAAATTGTACCAGTAATTGAGATTCCATAGATGCAAAATATTAAATTTGTCTATACAAAAGTGTAAGTTCTCCACATTGAAAAAAAAATGTAATTCCCAACCATTCTCCACCAAAACAACAAAAATATCCAAGTGCTGGTAAATGGGATTGGTGTCAGTATGGACATGGTGGCCTTGCTTCAGTGCTGCATGACTCTAATCATTGGAAGGATGACAACAGGTAATAGAGCACATGGAAAATCCTGGAGAAACTCAGCAATGAAGGGTCTTAGCTCTCCATATTTACCTCTGTAGATGAGACCTCACCTGCTGAGCTCTGCCAACATTTTGTGTTGCTCAGGATTTCCAGCATCAGCAGAACCTCTTGCATCTAACAGTTAATATAATTTACAGGGGTCAGAGGTCAGTGGACAGCCAACATGTGCTCATTAGATCTTTTAATTAACTTAATGAAATAACATTTTTGTCCAAATCTTCAACTATTTTTACACTGTTTGCATCTTTATTTGTGGTTGCAAGACCTTTTGGATTGCTAATGGTTATAAAGCTATCAACACTGATATTCTCCCATCTTTAAAACACAAACCAAGCATTTGTTATAGATTGCTGTCAGACCTGAAGAGGCATTGATTAGACCAACGGTTGCCAGTCGCTATTTTTTCCATCTTCATATACTTTCCTTGGAGAGCAGATCGAAACGGCAGAAGAATGTTAAAACACCTGAGGCCTGCAACATGATTGAACATGAACATGAACCAGCAATTATGATTGTTGGTGCTGTATGCAACATGTTCCAAGCATCTATAAACAGCATCATCTGAACCCAACAAACATGAGACCAGACTATAACTTAGAATTTCTGAACCTGAACCCTGATAGTCAGGATGATCTGGAATAAAATTTATTTCTGCATATTCTCGGCTCAGCAAAGTCTACCAAGAAGCCAAAGCCCATTATTGAGAACCTATCAGGATGAGCAGCCTAATAGTATTTGCTCCAGATTAGTTCTGATGTGAGTGAGCACACAGAGAGAAAATTAGAGATCATACTGACTACAGGAAATGCTACAAATATAATCATTCCTATTGTCAAATAATACCTGACAGTTCTCATTGGACATCTTTGATCAGCAAGCAAGGCAGCAATGTTGGAGGCTTCTTCATGACTTTATTTACTGCTGGGTGTTTCTTATGGATGGTGAATGCACTCAGAGGGAACAATTTGGCTGTGAATAACAGTTGGAGGACTTGAATTTTCAAAACATTTCAGATATCATTCTACAATGTTAGGAGTAATTTTTCAAACAATTCCTTGAATTAATTTGAATTGGTGGACTGGACTATATTCAGAGATTCATCTTCAAATCTGAATGAATATGATACAGTTGTCAACACAACCTCATCAAGTCCTATGTGGATGAGAGTGCACCTTTTGAGAACATGCCAGACGTACTCAAACAAGAAGCCATGGATTATCCGTGAGATTCGCGGATAGCTGAGGACTATATCTGTGGTATTCAAGACTGGTAATCCAGTATTCTACAGGAAGTCCAAGTATGACCTAGGGAAGGCTATCTTAAGAGCAAAGAAGCAATTCAGAGTAAAGTTAGAGACAGAATGAGATGCAATTCATATATGGCATGGTTTACAGGACATTACTTCTTACAAGGTGAAAGCTAACATCATAAATGGCTATGATGCTTCACTCCCCAAAAAGCTGAACAATATTTAAACATGCTTTGAAAAGGAAAATACAACTATTCTTTCTATTGGGGCGCCATGGTAGTGAAAGGAAAATCATGTCTGACGAATCTCATAGAATTTTTTGAGGATGTAACTAGTAGAGTGGATAGGGGAGAACCAGTGGATGTGGTATATTTGGATTTTCAAAAGGCTTTTGACAAGGTCCCACACAGGAGATTAGTGTGCAAACTTAAAGCACACGGTATTGGGGGTAAGGTATTGGTGTGGGTGGAGAATTGGTTAGCAGACAGGAAGCAAAGAGTGGGAATAAACGGGACCTTTTCAGAATGGCAGGCGGTGACTAGTGGGGTACCGCAAGGCTCAGTGCTGGGACCCCAGTTGTTTACAATATATATTAATGACTTGGATGAGGGAATTAAATGCAGCATCTCCAAGTTTGCGGATGACACAAAGCTGGGTGGCAGTGTTAGCAGTGAGGAGGATGCTAAGAGGATGCAGGGTGACTTGGATAGGTTGGGTGAGTGGGCAAACTCATGGCAGATGCAATTTAATGTGGATAAATGTGAAGTTATCCACTTTGGTGGCAAAAATAGGAAAACAGATTATTATCTGAATGGTGGCCGATTAGGAAAAGGGGAGGTGCAACGAGACCTGGGTGTCATTATACACCAGTCATTGAAAGTGGGCATGCAGGTACAGCAGGCGGTGAAAAAGGCGAACGGTATGCTGGCATTTATAGCGAGAGGATTCGAGTACAGGAGCAGGGAGGTACTACTGCAGTTGTACAAGGCCTTGGTGAGACCACACCTGGAGTATTGTGTGCAGTTTTGGTCCCCTAATCTGAGGAAAGACATCTTTGCCATAGAGGGAGTACAAAGAAGGTTCACCAGATTGATTCCTGGGATGGCAGGTCTTTCATATGAAGAAAGACTGGATGAACTGGGCTTGTACTCGTTGGAATTTAGAAGATTGAGGGAGGATCTGATTGAAACGTATAAGATCCTAAAGGGATTGGACAGGCTAGATGCGGGAAGATTGTTCCCGATGTTGGGGAGGTCTAGAACGAGGGGTCACAGTTTGAGGATAGAGGGGAAGCCTTTTAGGACCGAGGTTAGGAAAAACTTCTTCACACAGAGAGTGGTGAATCTGTGGAATTCTCTGCCACAGCAAACTGTTGAGGCCAGTTCATTAGCTATGTTTAAAAGGAAGTTAGATATGGCCCTTGTGGCTACAGGGGTCAGGGGGTATGGAGGGAAGGCTGGGTTCTGAGTTGGATGATCAGCCATGATCATAATAAATGGCGGTGCAGGCTCGAAGGGCCGAATGGCCTACTCCTGCACCTATTTTCTATGTTTCTATGTTTCTATGTTATTATAGCTCGGGGTGTTGGATTTCTGAGTTCAATTATGGCATCCTCTGTTAGGAGTTTATACGTACTCCTGCGAACATGTAGGTTTCCTCTGGGTGCTCCAGTTTCCTCCCACAGTCAAAAGATGTACCAGATTGTAGGTTAATTGGTCATTGGATATTGTGCTGTAATTAGGCTGGTGTTATATGGGCGGATTGCTGGGCAGGAAAGATCTGTTCTGCACCATATCTCTAAGTCAATAAAATAAATAAATAAATCAAACCAGTGCTCAAGGCGAGCAAGGTGAGCCTCCTTAATGACTATTGCACAGGAACACTCAAATCTACTGCGATAAAGTGCTTTGAGAAGTTGCTCATGGCTAAAATTAACTTCTGTCTAAGGAAGGACCTGGACCTGCTGTAATTTTCCTACTGCCACAGTAGAACTACGGTGGTTGCAATCTCACTGGTTCTCCACTAAGCCTTGGGCTATCTTGACAACAGCAATAGCTACGTCAGAGTGCTGTTTATTGATTACAGCTTGCCATTCAACACCATTACCCCTTCTGTACTAATCAGCGAGCTTCAAAACCGGAGTTTCTGAGCCCCCCCCCCCCCCCCCTCTGCATCTGGATCCATGACTTCCTCTTTGGGAGACTGCAATCAGTGTGGATAGGAAATAACATCTCCTCCTCACTGACAAACAACACCGGTGCACCAGAAGGATGCACACTCTGCCAACCGCTTTACTCTCTCTACACTCATGCCTGAGTGCATAGGTACAGCTCAAACACCATCTACAAATTCGCCAGTGACTTCTGTTGCTGGCAGAATCTCAGGACCATGGAGACCGACTAGAGTGAGATAGTTCAGCTGGTTGAGTAGTGTCACAACAACATACTTGCAGTCAACAACAGTAAGACCAAAGAATTGATTGTGGACTTAATTTAACTATTTAATATACATATATACTTACAGTAGTTCACCTATTTTTTCCATATTTATCATGTATTGCATTGTACTGCTGCTGCTAAGTTAACAAATTTCATGACATATGCTGGTGATACTAAACCTGATTCTAATTCTGAGGTACTCAGGCAGCTTATCAACATTAGGCTGCTGTTCATTGGCATCAGCTCAATGTTCAACACAATCATCACATCCAAACTGATCATCAGGCTCCAAGTCTTGGGCCTCTGTATCTTCTTCTGCAACTGGATACTTGACTTCCTCATTGGCAGATGCCAATTGACGAGGATTGGTAACAACAAGTCCTCCTTGATGATCATCAATGCAGGCGCACCTCAAGGCTGCATGCTTATGCCCCTGCTCTATTCTTTATACACACACGACTGTGTACCTAAGCACAGCTCCAATAACATCTTCAAATTCATCGATGACACGACTGTTGCTGAATGAATCACGGGTAGGTCACTTGATTCAGTGGTGGCGCAACGCGACCGCGCGGTCAAAGTCAACAAAACTAAAGAGCTGTTTGTTGACTTCAGCAAGGAGAAGGTGAGTGAATATGTGTCAGTCTACATTGGGGAATCAGCAGTGGAAAGAGTCAGCAGCTTTAAATTCTTCGGCATTAACATATCAGGGTCCAGCACATAGATATAATCAAAAGGAAAGCGTACCAGCCTCCTCTTTATTTTCTTCAAAGGTTAAGGAGCTTTGATATGACAATAAACCCTCTAACAAATTTCTCAGATGTACTCTTGAAAGTATCTTGACTGATTGCACCATGGTCTGGTAAGACAATTCATATGCACAGGAGTGTAAGAAACTCCAGCATGTAATGGACTCTGCCCAACACATCATGGGTACATCCCTCCCCATCATTGGTAGCATCTATAGGAGGTACTGCCTCAAAAAAAAACATTATCAATTCCCACCTCCTGGTCCATGCTATCTTCTTGCAGCTGCTGTTGGGCACGGGTACAGAACCCTGAATTTTCACACCACCAGGATCAAGAACAGCTCATTCCCTTCAACCATTTGGTTCTTGAACCAGCTGGCAAAACCATAATCACTACCGTTTAACTATACTATGGCCACTTTGATCACTTTACACTAAAATGGACTTTGTATTTTTTTCTAATTATGTTCTTTCTTGTAAAATTATGTATAATTTATGTATAATTTATGTTTAGTTTATGTTATTCTTGTGAAAGCCTCTTATACAATGCCATGTGGACACAAAACATTCTGTAGGTGCTGGAACTTATGAGTAACACACACCAAATGCTGGAGGAACTCAACAAGTCAGGCAGCATCTGTAGCAGGAAATGAACAGTCAACTCTAGCCCTGGGAGATCCATTTCCCATGGCACCAGAACCATTCATACTGCTTCATCAAAAGCCAATAATTTTCTGCTTTTCCATCCGTCCATTAACTTGCAAATGTTGACTTTAACCAGCTGATAGCAAATATACTAACTGGTTGCTAATAAGGCACTTGTTGCTAGAGTGCAACAGGGAGTGAGCTTGTTTGGAGAGTGTCCAGCATAGATTTCCTGTTCACACTGTGAGATATTGAGTTTGGTATTTCTTCTGGCAATATGGAAGATACATTGAGCTGCAGAAGCCAAGATTTTGTAAAGCCTTTTCTTTATTTTTACGAGGGAGAAAACTAATTTCCATGGTTACTAGCTCTTCTTTCAGTTAGTCCTGACGAAGGGTCTCAGCCCGAAACGTCGACTGTACCTCTTCCTATAGATGCTGCCTGGTCTGCTGCGTTCACCAGCAACTTTTATGTGTGTTGCTTTTAATTTCCATGGTTGTCTGGTTTACTCATTTTTGGTGTGCCAGTAGATTAATTGGCGATATAAATTATCCCTGAGTACAGATAGATGGCAAAAGAGTGAGAAAGAGGAAGATGGTGGGCATGTGAAAGAGAATAAGTTTAGAGCTAAAGAGCATGATGAAAGGAAATTGGAGGGATTGATCTGCTTGAGCCAGTGTGGGTGGACTGAATGTCTTCCTACATTTAGTGATTGTGAGTGAAAATATCAGGCCAGATTCTTTAATTTCCTTTTACAGCATGTTATTCTCTAGGATGAGGTGCGTTGCACATATGCACATAAGTAATGGCAAGGAAGCAACCATAAACACAATGGCAAAGGTGAAGGAGTTACTGATGGAATGGATGCCAAACGTAATCACGAGGAATTCTGCAGATGCTGGAAATTCAAGCAACACACATCAAATCTCTTACTAGTCCTTCCTTCAGTTAGTCCTGAGGAAGGGTCTCGGCCCGAAACGTCAACTGTACCTCTTCCTAGAGATGCTGCCTGGCCTGCTGTGTTCACCAGCAACTTTGATGTGTGTTGAATGGATGCTAAAGCTCTTTATCAGGTATCATGAGCTCCAAACCAACATATCAGTAATCAGCTTGATAAATTAAAATAAACTTATACATTGCTCATCTTAATATTGGTATATTGGCCTATTTTAAATCAATAAAATCCACAATATGTTGGACTTCCTTTTATGACCTTTTATCCTCAGATTCAGATTCAGGTTAGTTTATTGTCATATGTACCAGGGTGCAATGAAATTTTCATGCTTGAATGAAACTCACAGTCGTTCTTATTGTCTGATACCGCTGCCACAAAATGACAAACGTTATGACATATAAGTCAGTGATAATAAATCTGATTCTATTTCAGATTCTGACTGTTTTGGTCACACTTTCTGTCAAAAATAAACCTTTATCTCATGGAACAAATGTCAGCATCTGTAAGGAAGGAACAGCTTCTGAAAAAACCACTATGCACATATTGCATCCCTTTGGTATTGCTCTTGGAGTGAGAAGTTTGTTTTGCATGGTTCCTCAGTTGCAGACAGAATCATGAAGAACACATATAATATCTGTTCTTGTAGTACTATATATTAGAGAGGATCAAAGGCTTATGTAATTGACTCCAAGTTAATATGATCTCAATGGTGTTTTAATAATTTGATCCCTGTTGGCTCTATAATAATGGATTAAAAGGATTAGTGTCCCAGTCTGTTTTTAACTCTTATGCACTTTGAAATTCTAAATATATTTCAGGAGGAGATATAAAATTTTAAAGAACCTATTTCCATTTGACTTTTCTGGTCCAGAGACACAAGGGATTGCAAATGCTGGAATCTGGAGCAACAAACAAGAGAAAATCTGCAGATGCTGAAAATCCAAGCAACACATACAAAATGCTGGGGGAACTCAGCAGGTCAGGCAGCATCTATGGAAAAGAGTCGATGTTTCGGGCCAAGACCCTTCGGGAGCAACAAATTGCTGGAGGAACTCTGTAGGTTGTGCAGAATCTGTTGGGGAGAAAGGAAGTGTTGATGCTTTTTGTCGAAACCCTGCTGATACAGTTCCTCCAGCAGATTGTTTCTTGCTTGAGACCTTCCTGGCCCAATGGCCATAAGGAAGTTTGCATAAACTTTGGTTTGTCCACCTATTTTAAGTAACTGCTATGTCAACCTTATAGAAAAAGCTGCAGAGGTCAATGACCTTGCAGGTTTTACCATCACCACCACAATCTGTTGGAAATGGTAACAGACTGAAGATAATCCACAGTTACTGAGCCTTTGAACAAACAGAGACAAAGTGATTTGAGAAAAATAATTTTGCCTTGAAAAGCTTAATGTGGGACCTTGAACATATTTTCTGCACTCTTTCCAGTTTAATAACAAGCTTTCTACAGCAGGGTGACCGAAACTGAACATAAGTACCAAGTGTAGCTTCACCAGCTAAATAACCTTGTCCCAGGCTACCCAATTCCTGATATTTCCTTTCTCAATATTTTGTCCTTCTGCCTGATAGTGGAGTATTAATCAGTGCCCACCTTCTCCACGCAGTAGAGATATAAGACTTAACCTGTCTAGATGATGTTTACCTATCTCTTACCATAAAGCCTAATGGTGTTGGAAATTCTGATCCACCAACCGAAAGTCATTAGCACAACATGCCATGTACTAACTGGTTATTAGTATAACTGTGAGAGGCTGCCCATGTACACACTCAGGCCAGATCTTTTGTGTGGTGCATGGATAGGGAGTGGTTGGAAACAATAATATCTGTTTAAAAGGTCTCATTCATTTAGAGATTGCATCATGTGTCTTGGCTGCAGTGTGGAAAGTTCCAGAGGAATTGTGGATAGCACTCTTAAAAAAAAACTGGACAAATTTTAAGTTCTTCATGCCTCATGCACTTCTAGCTGTGCTTTGCCAAGGACATGACTAGAGGTTAAAAAGTTAGTAGATAAACATTCTTTACAATTGACATTGCAACCTCTTTTCATGGGGTGGATCAATTAAGGATGATTCAATCCAAGATGTTTTAGTGGAAGATGAAGGCTATAGTCCTTTAGAATCAGTCCTAATGTGCTGCTGTAAAAGTAAAGGAGATTACTCAAGGGGGCTTCTTGTTTGATTGCAATCAGCCCACTTTCTATCCTTATGTTTCAGCACAACCAGTCACCTGTCTGGACACAGTGCAAGGAAAGGGGGTCTGTGCACAAGCAGCAAGTACATTTATGTCCTAACGAGAACTACCCAGGGTAGATGATTGCTTGGTAAATATTTTGTTTCTTTTGTTATTTGAACATGATTAACGTAATTTGCATTATGACCAGAATCCTCAGTTCTTTCAAGGTGATGGGATGCCTGGGTCCTGTTTCGAAAATGATTTAAAATCCATTCAACATTTATTCTGGCTCGTTTATATATCAGAGTCAAATGCAATTTATATTAAGAGGAAATAAATTGATCTGCGTGACTTTTACATCAATATTTTATCGTGACACATTATCTACCTGTCCAAAGAGATTTCTGTTTATGTGGACTGATAATCATTTTAGATAAAACTTCTTCCAAGTTCTGTAAACTTGTGAGACGGAAAGAGATGTGAGTTTGTTGATAAGGCCATTAGAGTTAGATAAATAACAAAGAAAGGTCTGGGTGGAAATAAATATGTGGCATAAGCCAAACATGCAGTCAGCAAGAGGACAAGACGTTAGCTTCACAACGAAGTGTCATAGTTATTCACCATGGAAACAGGCCCTTCCGCTCAGCAGGTGCATATCCATCAAGATGCCTATCCATACTTGGCCCATTCTTTGTGTTTGCCTCATAACTTTGTAAACCTGTCCAACTGTTGTGATTGTACCTACCTCAACTCTCTGGTAGTCAATTTGCAAAAGCCTCTTTCACTACTCTGTCTACCCATGATTCCATTTTCAGGAAACCATGTACTTCACCTCCATAGCCCTTCTCATCTCCAACCTTCCCCAAGGCCCTAACATTGTGAAAGTTCCACTTTGATTTGACTTCCAAAATGCACCATCTCATTTTGTGTGAAAGAGTGAGCAACTTCAAGCTCCTGGGTGTCAAGATCTCTGAGGATCTAACCTGGTCCCAATATATTGTTGCAACTATGAAGAAGCCAAGACAGCGGCTATATTTCATTAGGGAGTTTGAGGAGATTTGGCTTGTCACCTGAAACACTTGATAACTTCTACAGATGTACTGTGGAGAGTATTCTGACAGGCTGCATCACCATCTGGTATGGGGCGGGGTGGGGGGGGAGGGAGATACTGCACAGGATCAAAGTAAATTGCATAAGCTTGAAAAATTAGTCAGCTCTATTATGGGTACCAGCCTCCATAGTATCCAAGACATCTTCAAGCAGCGGTGCCTCAGAAAGGCAGCATCCATTATTAAGGTTCCCCACCACCCAGGACATGCCCTCTTCTCATTGTTACCATTAGGAAGCACGTGACTCAGGAACAGCTTCTTCCCTTCTGCCATCTGATTTCTAAATGGACATTGAACCTATGAACACTACCTCACTTTTTTATTATTTTTGTTTTTGCACTGCTATTTTTGATTTAACTAGTAAATACACATAAATATACTTAGTCTAATTCATTTTATTACGTATTGCATGGTAAGTTAACAAATTTCACGACTTATGCCGGTGATATTAAACCTGATTCTGATTCATACTTATCTATATTAAACTCCATTTGCCATTCCTCAGCCCACTTACTCAACAGATCAAGATGCTCCTGTAATTTTTGATTATCTTCTTCACTGTCCATTATACCACTTACTAAATTTACTAACCATGCCTTGAACATTATTATACAAATTGTTAATGCAGACAGATAAAGAGCAACAGTGACTGCTGAGGCACTTCACTAGTCATGGGCCTCCAGCCCAAGAAACAACACTCTATCATCATCCAATTAGCCAGTTGTCCCTGAATTCCATATGATCTAACTTTTTAAAGTGTGGGCACGTGGCCAAGTGGTTAAGGCGTTTGACTAGCGATCTGAAGGTCGTGAGTTCGAGCCCCAGCCGAGGGAACGTGTTGTGAACTTGAGCAAGGCACTTAATCACTCATTGCTCTGCGATGACACTGGTGCCAAGCTGTATGGGTCCTAATGCCCTTCCCTTGGACAACATCGGTGTCGTGGAGAGGGGAGACTTGCAGCATGGGCAACTGCCAGTCTTCCATACAACCTTGCCCAGGCTTGCGCCCTGGAGAGTGAAGACTTTCCAGGCGCAGATCCATGGTCTCTCAAGACTAACGGATGCCTTTAATCTTTAATCTTTTTAACCTTTTAAAGCAGCCTACTATGTGGCATCTTAATGAAGGCATTACTGAAATCTATACAGACCACTTCTACCGTGCTGCCCTCATCAAAAAACTAAATCAAGTTCATAAGATGCGATCTCCCATACACAAAACTGTGCTGACTACCTTTAGTCAACCTTGTCTTTCCAGGCACATATGTCTTTTATCCCTTATAATCTTCTCCAGTAACTTACATTCTACAAATGTTAGACTTATTGGTTTATCTTTGAAGTACTCCTTAAATAATGGAAGACTATTCGATATGTCTGGACTTCTGGCACATCACCCATGGCTAACAATGATGCATATAATTCAGCTAGAGCTCCTGCAGTTTTCCCTCTAGCCTCCCACATTAATCAGGACCTGGAGATCTGTCTAACTTCATTAATTCTATGACATATGAAGATGTATTTTAAGGCTATCCCAAAGACATCACCATTAACTTCTCTAGTTGCAAAGTCTTTATGTTTTTCTCCACAATAAAAACAGAGGAGAAATATTCATTAAGGACATCATCCATCTCCTCCGGCTCCACAAGAAAATGTCCACTTTGGTCTTTGAGAAGCCAAATGCTCTCTCCACTCTTTTAGATTTAATATAAAATTGATTTGGGCTATATACATATATATTTTGGGTTGGTGTATTTTACTAATATTCTATGTGTGCTTGTATATATGAGCACTGGGCTTCAAGCCGCAGTTCCACAGGGGTGATGAGGTTGGGAGGAGCATCAGGGCCGGTGCCCTCTACTAGGGGCAATGTGGCATGGTGTCCAGGTTGAAGTCGGTGCTGGTCCCCAATAGACAGGCTCTATTGTGGTCGACTGTGGATTGATGGTACAAGTTTTGGGACTCTTTTTTTCATTTTATGATACCATTTGCGTGTGCTTTGTACTGTGTGTGACTATTGGTACTCTGTTTTGCACCATGACCTAAGAGTAACACTGTCTCATTTTTTACTTTGAACTTTGAACTTGGGGCTGTATTCATAAGTATTCATGTATGGCTGAATGACAATAAAACTTGAAATGAATTGAATTACTCTTCGCTGCCAAAGCTGCCCCTTTTCCATTTTGGCCTCCTGATTTCCTTCTTCAGTACACTCCTGCATTCCCTGTACTCCTCCAAGATACACTTGATCCCAGCCGACTGCACCTGACCCATTTCTCTATCTTTCACCAGCCCAGGGCCTTAGTATTTCTCTTCATGGTTCCCTACTTCTACCAGCTTTGCTCTTGACAGGAGCATGTAAGGCATTTTGTTCCCACTCTCTCACTTTTAAAGGATACCCTCTTGATGGAAGTCTGTTTGCCTGCAAACAAACTACTCTATCAACCTTTGCAAACTTAATAATGCCATAAGATTGTTAACAGCAATTACATTCAATTCCATGTTTAAAGTTACAATTTTTAAATGTTTATGAAATCACTTATTAGTAATGTAGGTACATGCTGAAAAATAAAATTAGCTAAAATAAGATCGCTTTAAGATATTTGGATTGTTCACCTCAAGGACGTTAAGACATCTTCTGTTCCTAATGTCTCATCAGCATTGTCACTACCCAATATCATTAAACATTTTGAAAACAATGTATCATTAAACCCTTTACAACTAAATCACTTAAGCAAGATCTCAGTCATAGTTTCTGATTTGAGATCGGAGATTTCCGACCGATCTGGTGTAATTGCACACATATTTAGTAATTTATTTAAGAGAAGCTAAACTTTGACCTCAAACCTCTGCTGACTTGTGGCTATACCTATTCATGTGGAAGACTTTGGGAGGATACCCTGAGGAAAAATCCAGAGCTGGAGTCCCTAAGGCAGTCCTACATTGAGTTCAATGCTGACTGGCAACTCCTGTGATGTTGCTGGTGCCAAACTACATCAGTCTCTGCTGTTCCCTTGGATTTATTAGTTGCATGCGAAAGGGGAACCTGTTGCGTGGGCAACAGCTTTCTCTCCATATTGTACTGCCTTGTGCATCAACTGAGAGCACTACGCTAACAACATAGATAGCCCAGACACAACATCCATATTTGACCCCGACCAACAGAGGTCATCGTTAAGTAATGAAGCTCTTTCATTTTGTCTGTGTCACACTTTATTGCTTAAAGAATTGAAATTGATAACTTACCCTGATTCACATTAAACTGATTGAAGATTTTCCTTGCCACCTTTGCAATGTGATCATTGAGTTGTGTCGTGTTCTTATGGGAATGTCATCTGGTTCAGAGGTGTAGTACATTTACTTCTTGCTTAGGTATTGCTGGACAGAATAAAGATGGTCATACTAGTCCTGTGGCATGGAACACAGGAGGACTTATAATGGGAATAGGGGTCAGACATTACTGTTCAATTTATTTTCTTTCATTTTGTTTTGTGCACAATCTTCCCTATTTTTTCAGAGCATTCTGTTCCAAACTCTTTCAAAAATTTGTAGTCCAACTAGCTTGCTTTTATTCTGTGAAGTTGTCACCATCCACTTGAGGTTGGTGCTCTATGAATTTTGAGTATTTCAATTCATTGTGTACGGCAACCTTTCCATTTTCTATCTTGAAGTGGTATTTTATTAAATGGATATTTTTTCTTCAGTTTTCAGATATCACTAAGCACTGCTGCCATTCAGTATGCTCTGAGAACTGACATACACTGAGAACTGCCCTGCAACTTTCTATTGAACTGTTAAGCACCATTTGTTACATAGCACAGGCGATGTGCCTTATTTGACATTAATACACGAATAGTACCAGCCACAATGTTGCAATCATAGTTTAGATCTGAAACATGATCTACATGAGGCAACCTGTCCATATTTTAAAAGATGGCATTGATGTGCTTCGTGTAATTAATGGGCTTAATAAAACCGAAGGAAAGGTCAAGAAATACTGACAGTTCTGCTGATTAAAAACGTATCAGAACAGCACTTTGTGTCCTTTTCTAAACCTGTAAGAGCACCTCAAAGGAACCACTCAGCCTCGGTAAATCTGAATGCATTAGGCAAAATAGAAAATATAGCGCTCTGAAGGGATGTTTATATTAACAAGCTAATTGAAACCTTGATTCCTTTGAACTATATCAAACACTTATTTTCTTAAACAATTCTACATAAGTTTACTTGGAGATTCATTTAGTGGTTGGCAAATTAGTGAACTATAGTCGGGTACTTCGTTAATCCATGGAAAATAACCCCACTCTATCCGTTCTCACCTCATAAACAAAGTCCTGCAAGTCAGACAACATCCTGCAGAATTTCCTGCATGCTCTCTCTAGCACATACATACGTTTCTAGAATGTGGGAACTAGAACTGCACACAATGCACCAAGTACAGTTTAGCCAGTGGTTTGTAAAGACGCAACATAGCGTCTCTCTATTCCATGTATGAAGGCAAGCATGTCAAATTCCTTCTTCTGCCATTTGGAAAAAGTAGGGATTTGAGATCCAGTTTAATGAAGTAGAAAATAATTTAATCTATTATGATTAAATAAAATCTATTTCACTTAACATTTTATTCAAGATTAATGATTCCTTCCCCAACTCATAAGTGTTAGCTGGAATGGAGCAAGTCAATTTGGAGATGATGAAATTCAGCAGTCCTGAGGATTTAACCTTACTTTGTTACCACAGGTCACACTTCAGTAGTAGAGATGGTAAAATGAATCAGTGTGGATAAGTACAATGATCAACATTGATATGATGGGCCAAAGGTCCTTTTACTGTGCTATGACTCTATTATTAATGACTACATAAGAATGGAAGTTGTGTGAATGAACAAGTAAATTCACGAAGCCCCATGCACAGCCAATAGAGCCTCTTTCTCTGCTTTACAGGTTTTCTTCTGACAGCTGTCTGGATAATAAAAGCAGAGAATGTTGCATTCTGTAAAAGACCAGGTTTAAGCCTCACTGAAGGTGCGGGGGGGTGACACATCACAAGTCACAAGTAATCTCAGCCTCAATGTCAACAGGACAAAAGAGATGGTCATCAGTTTCAGGAAAACTCATTCCACTCTCACGCCCCCCCTTGACACCAGTGGTACAGCAGTGGAAACTGCAGGCATTTTCAAATTCCTAGCAATGCACATCCCACACAACTTCTCATAGTCCTAGAATACATCCTACACAGTTAGGAAAGCTCACCAATGCCTCTTCTTTCTTAGGAGGCTGAAGAGACTAGGACTATGTACATTTATTCTCATGTTATTCTACGGATACGCAGTAGAGAACATCCTAACAAGCTGCATCACTGCATGGTACGGAAGATGCACTGCGGCAGTCAGGATGGCTCCACAACAGGGAGTCAAAACTGCCCAATGTATCGCTGGCACCAGCCTACCCACCATCAAGGACATGTATACAGAAAGTTGCCAGAAAAGAGCCAGTAACGTCATGAAGGATTCCAACCACCCTGCTCATGGACTATTTGTCCCACTCCATCAGGGAGAAGGTTACATAGCATCCACACCAGGCCCAGCAGACTGAAAAATAGTTACTGTCCCGAAACAGTAAGGCTGATCAACACCTTCATCCACTAACCCATCCCTCCACACCCCAAACCACCACTACTTTATCATTTCCTGTCAGAGTCACCTCATGCACAGATATTCCCGTATCAAGTGTCACTTTATGGACGTACAATCAATTTACAGAAGCTATCTTATGTATTTATATTTATGGTGTTTTTTCATTATTGTGTTCTCTATCCTATTGTGTTTTATTTCGTGCGGCATTGGATTTGGAGTAATAATTATTTTGTTCTCTTTGGCACTTGTGTACTGGAAATGACATTAAACAATCTTGAATCTTGAATCTTTTCATTTAAATATACATCAATGACATATAGGAGAGGAGGAATTCTCTGATGTGACTGAAAATCTGACCCAGACAGATGTAGATACACGCACATACTGTACATACAGAGAGAGAGATGCCCAGAGACAGAGAGTCATAACAAACACACACACATACTCAAACTCTCACTCTCAAACACATATCGCAACATATTATTTCTACCCATTCATCACAACAATGAAGAGAAAGATGAAAACACTTCAGAAGTAGTTGAACAGGGTAGAACATGAAGAATCAGTACAAGAAAAAGAACCTGGAAAAATATTATAAAATAAATAACCTGCAAAGGACAGAGTGTGAAAGGTAATATAAAATGATGCAGACATAGGAAAAGTAATTGAATTGCTTTGTGCTCAGATTTCAGACTAAACTATCACAACAGGCAATGATCAATATTCTGACTGGAAACTGGCTGGCTGCCTATTTAACTGGCCACCAACTCAGCCCTCTGGGCAGCAGAGTAAACATTTTCAACAGAGATAATTGTCTTAAAATAATGATCCCTGGGGAGCTTGAAGATTTTATCATGAAAATAGTTTGGCCCGGTACCAGACTCACAGCAAATTACAGCAAAGGGCAGTAAACATCGACAGCATGTGAATACTTTCTTCTAGCTTACTTCTGATTCAGGAAGTTCCAGGAAGAATCTGCACTCTCCACTCTCAAACCGGATACAGTCAACAACTCCTTTCTTCCTATGGATGCTTCTTGACTGACTGAGGTCCTCCAGCAGGTTGCTTGTTGCTCCAGCCTAAATTATTCCATGGTCACTCATTTTTTTCATAGGCTCAAGTTTCTAGCCCACACAAGAAAAATCGATAAAGAATACACAAGAGAAAACATGGCAAAGGAGTGCCTTTAAAGCTGAGTAAACTTTTTTTCATTCACTGTAATTCACTTCTGCTTGCAATTTAAACCATCTCTCTGCCACAAAATGTCATTGCTTTACACAGCTAAAGATCAAAGTGCATTTTTGAAGCAAACTTCAATCAAGGGTCTTTAGGTATTAATTCCCTGGATTCCTGTTTGAGTTCAGTCAGCTTGTTTATAGCAGCACATTAAGGACTGAATTTTATTTCCAAACCATGCATTGCCTTGCCCTAAGGCACTGTTTAGCTTTTTCCATTTATCACAGCGAAGCACTATTAGAGCATCTTCATCTATAGCTCTGTGCTATAATCATCAGCGTACCTTATTCTGTGTCACTGACCCAGGGTATTTCAAAGAGTGTTGAACAAATTAGATGCAATTTCCTTTCTGGGAACAAAATTCTAGTTAAATAAAAGTTAACAAAAAGCCTCTTTTCTTTGGGAGGTTATCCACAGAGCAAGATCAGCTGATTTCCCCTGGCATATGTTTCTTTGTAGATTATGTCTCCGACAATTTAATTCCACTTATCCAGTGTTCTTTCCATATTACTTAGTACACTTGCCAAACAAAACCAGCCATCACAACTTTCAGTGTAAAAATGTGTACAATGATAAGTAGATTTTCATGATAAAATCTGGTGGTATTTTTACTTCAGAGATTTCAGAGTTACTTTGAAAATTCCCTTCACAATCCATACAACACACACCATTCATAACGCAGCATAATATTCCAGCTGTGGGTTTTGCACAAGATCCTCCAATGCAATTCACTTCAATTCAACAGAACCAGCATAAAAATTGCCAAATTTAAATGCAATATTCATTGCCAATCAAAATTCTATAATCTTTTGCACAAAGTTAAAAAAAACATGGAATTAGAGTTGGCCCTGCCTCCTTTACTGGCCACATCCCCAGATCATATTAATCGTTATGATGAGTTTCTGCCAATTACATTCAGTTCAAGGCCTTCAAGAAGCTTTTAGAGTTATGTCAGTTCATTCAGGCACAAGAGCACCAATGGTGAGTAAAAGCTTTGGAATATATACAGTCGGCCCTCCATATCCGTAGGGGTCTGGTTCCAGGACCCCCTGCGGATACCAAGTTCTGCGGATGCTCAAGTCCTGTATATAAAATGGCGTAGTATTTGCATATAACCTACGCACATCCTCCCATATACTTTAAATCATCTCTAGATTACTTATAATACCTAATACAATGTAAATGCTATGTAAATAGTTGTTATACTGTATTGTTTAAGGAACAATGACAAGAAAAAAAGTCTGTACATGCTCAAACAACAAGTGCTGGAGAGAGAACTTCCAGGGCTTTTTCTCGATCCTGATCCGGTTGGTTGAATCCGCGGATGCGGAACCTACGGATACGGATGGCCGACTGTATATATTTTTAATTAAGTAAATAAATGTAGTGTCCCAATGCAATTAGCAAATGTCACTTTATAGCTTTACAATGTCATTTCAGATTTTTTTTGAATTAGATTACAGATCAATAGTTAAATGTACTTTTTGTGTGATTCTCAACTATTTTCAGCTGAGGCAATCAAACTGCACCAGATAGATATTCTTAAGTAAAGTCCTGTATTTATAAAGTCATTCATATTCATAATGCAATAAAGTAATTCAATATCCTTGTCAGGCCACTCGTCTGAGTGCTACTGGTATCATGTAACCCAGTACTACCTGTCGCATGGTCGGGTGGTCGGCGACTAAACCGGCTCCCCCACCAGGCTTGCCTGGTGAGGAGGGTGGCTAGACACCCTGCAGGATGAAAAACAAGACCTGTCTGTCAAAGGGTGGATGAACCCTCTCGTAGGGTCAACGGCCATCTAGCAAACACGTGCCGTGAAGCGCGGAAAGGGCATCCCTTGCATCGAAGCTCGGTCTGGCCATTCACTGAAACAGAACTTCCCCCAGCCGTCTTGGACCCCACCATCCCGCTGGATCCGGGATGGGATATCGAGAGGGTGGGTCTGGACCTGTGCAGCCCCCTACTCACCTAAAATCCATTCATGCACACGCTGTTCCTTTCTGAGAAGTGGGGTATCCTCAAACCCCACAAACTGACTGAAAGGAACCATCATCATCCTATGGGATGGATAGCCAGAGAGAGAGAAATCCATAAAGTAATTCAGAGTACTTCTGAAGTTTATCACTGTTTTCATGTTGGAAACATGACAGAAAATATACACAGCAAATTTCCAGAAACCAGAATTTTAAAACGTCCAATGTCCCTTTTATTGCAGGAGGAATAAATACTGGAGTAATTCACATGAGCTTGTAGAAACTACTGTCATAGGACTTGTTAGATTTTCTTCAGGGAGCAGACATTTAACATCTTACTTAATATTCAGTTCCACCATCACTGCTGTGCATCTTCAGTACTTCACTGGAGACTCAACAACAAGTACAGGTTTCCCCCGCCAACCGAAGGTAGAGTGTTCCTATGAAATGGTCCGTAACCTGGAATGTCATAAAGTGAAGAAGCAATTACCATTTATTTATATGGGGAAAATCTGTGAGCGTTCGCAGACCCAAAAAATAACCTACCAAATCATGCCAAATAACATATAAAACCTAAGATATCAGTAACATATAGTAAAAGTAGGAATGATATGATAAATACACAGCCTATATAAAGTAGAAATAATGTATGTACAGTGTAGTATCACTTACTGGAATCGGGAAGGCAGCGCCGAGCACACTGATGATGGTGTGATAGGCTGAGTCATCGGAGGTTGGGGTGGTGCAGTGGTCCCCAACCTCCGGGCCGTGGACGAATATCGATCCGCGAAGCATGCAGGGGTGCAGTGGTAGCCGGGACGCACCCAGCACATCTTTAAGAAAAAAGCCGAAATAAACAAGCTAATTAATTAGGTCGTGCCGGGCGGCACCTAATTAATTAGCTTGTTTATTTTGGCTTTTTCCTTAAAGTTGTGCTGGGTGCATCCCGGCTACCACTGCACCCCTGCATGCTTCGCGGATTGGTATTGGTCCGCAGCCCGGAGGTTAGGGTGGTCGGACACTGGGGTGTCATCTCATCATCGTCTGTTTCCATCAGGGCAGGCAGGTCATCTTCTTCTATGTCTGCCTGCCTCAATGTCGAAGGTCAAGGTTCATCGTCTGCTGTGGCTGATGTGGAAGGCTTAAAAAATGACAGTATGTTTGACTGCTTAGTCTCGCGTAGTTTTCTATCATACAGTTCTTTGTAAGCACTCAAACCATCCTACAAATATGCCCTAAACCTACGTACCCTTTCAAAATTAAAGTCGTACTTTTCTGCAATCATTGCAGCGAAAATCTCACACAGTTGATTCACGATCAGTTCCTGGATGACTTCACTTTCTGTCCATTCGCTACTGCATTCAGTTTCAATTGTTATCCTTTCCTCTCCCAATTGCATCAGCTCTTCATCTATCAGTTCTTGGTCATGGGATGCCAAAACCTCTTCAATATCATCTTCGTCAATTTCCACAAGCCAAACTCACTTTGTCCTTACTTCATTCACCACGATCGAAACGCTTAGTTATGTCTAGTTTTACGCTAAGTGTAACATCTTTACGAGATCTTTTAGGCTTTTCCGATACCTTAGAACTCATCTTGCTAACGGATGCTCAAAATAAGTTGAGGTAAAGCACAGATGCTCACAGGCACGTGTTTAAGCAATGCCGGTGAGAATGCATTTCCGGGGGAGGAGCTTGACTGCTCGAGGTGCGCGCTGCCTTTTTTCGTAACAGTGAAAACATCTTCTGTTAACGAAAACAGGTAACTAATGTAGGTCTTTCATAACAGCGAGGTGTTGTAAAGTAAACGTTCAAAAAACAGGGGACACCTGTATTGTTTTCAAGTCTTTGTGATGGATCTTCAGCCTACAGACATCTGAATTAGTGTTCAAAGTTTGAATATACTAAGTAAATTTATTATCAAAGTGCATATATATCATCATATACAACCCTGAGGTTCTCGGCCTGAAACGTCGACTGTACCTCTTCCTAGAGATGCTGCCTGGCCTGCTGCGTTCACCAGCAACTTTGATGTGTGTTGCTAACTAACCCTTCCTCATTGCTCAATACCCAGTCTAGAATGGCCTACTCTCTAGTTGGTTCCTCGACATGTTGGTTCAGAAAACTATCCCGCATACATTCCAAGAAATCCTCTTCCTCAGCACCCTTACCAATTTCGTTCACCCAATCTATATGTAGATTGATTTCACCCATTATAACTGTTCCCTTATTGCATGCATTTCTAACTTCCTGTTTAATGCTATCCCCAACCTCACTACTTCTGTTAGGTGGCCTGTACACAACTCCCACCAGCGTTTTCTGCCCCTTAGTGTTATGCAGCTCTACCCATATCGATTCCACATCCTCCCGGCTAATGTCCTTCCTTTCTATTGTGTTAATCTCCTCTCTAACCAGCAATGCCACCCACCTCCTTTTCTTTCATGTCTATCCCTCCTGAATATTGAATATCCCTGAATGTTGAGCTCCCATCCTTAGTCACCCTGGAGCCATGTCTCTGTGGTCCCAACTATATCATATTCATTAATAACTATCTGCACATTCAATTCATCCACCTTGTTACGAATGCTCCTTGCATTGACACACAAAGCCTTCAGGCTTGCTTTTACAACACTCTTAGCCTTTATACAATTATGTTGAAAACATACATCCTTGTGGTGCACCAGTCCTGCTGGAAATCCTGAAGGAGATGTTGTTGCAATTCAATATGACTGGGGTCTGCAAGAGAGTGTCACGTACCCTGCGACGGGAATAAGGAACCAGCAGAGATGGAAAACATTTTGGAGTCCATTATTGCTATTAACTAATAATATTTATTAGTAACTATGCAATACAGTGATATAAATGTAGATAAAGCAAACAGGTTAGCAATGATTATACATAAGTAAGTATATCAGAAAGTGTGGAAATATATATGAAAAACCAAGCTTCTTCAAGCCTAGGGTTAAAAAGATGATGAGTATAGTTCACTTCAGTTCGTGGTATTGAGTTGAGTAGTGATGGAGAGAGAGAGAGGGAGAGATTTGAGTCTTCAGTTGAGATGACCCCGTCAATCTTCTCGTTGTTGTCCAAAATCATTTAAAAGTCACCAACTGTGACTTCAACAAAGGGGACCGGTTTTCTGTGGTGGAGCTATCAACCCAGGCAAGGGTGGACATATGGACAACTCCCCATCAGTCAACCCCTTTTCTCACTGCAAGAGCGACTGATCGATCCGCCTGATCAATCCTCCAAAAACCCACTCTTTCTGCAGGCACAGCAAAGCTCATTCAGTGTCCAAAACGTGTGTCTGAAGTCTATATCATCTGACCTCCTATTTATCTCACCGTACTGGGTACCAACTGTTATTCAAATAACTCCTCCTTCCCTTCTCTGTGTAAGAAATGTACAAGTAGGCAAATGTCCTTGAGAAGTATAAACATGCTGCCGGAAAATCTAACCTTGATTGTCCATCAAATAACGCCGCCTTTGGTCGCTATAGCAACTTACGAGTTGCTCGGTGCCATCTCCAACTCAGCAGAAATCCAAAAGTTCCTCATGCCTTAAAGTGACAGTCCAACAGTTAGTCTTCATCTCCCTCTCTCTCTCTCTTTCTTTCTCTTTTTCTTTCTTTCCCTCTCTCTTTTCAAAACAAGATATCGGTGGTAAATACCTCTCTCTCTCTCTTTTCAAAAGCACAGTTCGTAGGGGTAATCGAGCACAGTTCATAGGGGTAATTCAGGACCCCATCACAAGAGGAAATTGAGAATCCAATTGCACAAGGAGGTATTGAGGCCAAGGTCTTGAAGCTTATTGATTAGTTTTGATGGGATGATGGTATTGAATGTTGAGCTGTAGTCAATAAAGTGCATCCTTATGTGGGCATCTTTGCTGTCCAGATGTTCTAGGGTTGAGTGAAGAGCCAGTGAGGTGGCTTCTGCTGTGAACCTGTTGCTTTTGTAGGCAAACTAGAGTGGATACAAGTCACTTCTCAGCCAGTACTTGGTATGTTTCATCACCAGCCTCTCAAAACACTTCATCACAGTGGATGTAAATACTGCTGGATGATAGTCATTGAGGGAGGCTACCAGATTCTTCTTAAGCACTGGTATAATTGAAGCTTACTTGAAGCAGGTGGGTACGTCAGACAGCCGATGTGAGAGGTTAAAGATCTCAGAGAACACTCCAGCCAGTTGATCAGCACAGGTTTTTAGTACTTAGTCAGGTACCCCATCTGGGTCAGATGCTTTTCATGGGTTCATCCTCCTGAAAGCTGCTTGCACGTTGGCCTCAAAGTGTGAAATCACAGCTTCATTGAGAGCTGTGGGAGTTTGTGATGGTTCCTCCATGTTTTGATGGTCAAAGTGAGCATAGAAGGCATTGAGCTCATCTGGAAGCGAACCGCTACTGTCTCCTTTGTCGCTTGATTTAACTTTATAAAAGGTGATAGTATTCAAGCCCTGCCACAACTATCAATCATCCTTCACTGATTCAAGTTTTGCCCATGAGATACTTTTCCAGAGATTATACACTGATTTCATGTAACTTTCTTGGTCACCAGACTTGAATGCCTCTGATCTGGCCCTCAGCTGATAGTAATTGGGCAGGGTTTTCTTCAAACAAGTCTGGGTGAAGCCCCCAACTATGATTTGAAATGAGTTGGGGTGGACTGTTTCTCCTTCAGAGACAGCATCATGCAGTATCTCAAGTGCTTGATTATATTCGGCCGCTGGTGGTATGTAATTGTGGCCAGGTTTATGGAAGAGGACTCCCTAGATAAATAGAACAGATGACATTTGACTGTTAGGCGTTCCAGGTTCGGAGAATTCGAGTTTGAGAAAACCTCCACATCGGAGCACCACAGAGAGTTAATCATGAAACACACACCTTCACCTTTTGCCTTTTTTGAATCAACAGTTCAATCCATTCTGTAAACTGAGAAACCTTCTGGTCTGACCTCTGTATCTAGTGCGCTGGGAGAAAGCCGTGTCTCACTCAGACATAGAACACAACAACTGCTCATTTCCCTCTAATACAGCAATCTTGCCCTCAGGTCCTTAATTTTGATCTCGTGTGACTGCTGGGTAGAGGGGGAGCCTCATCCCTTTGAGTGTAAGGGGGTTTCGACTTTTATGTTACTGCGGAGGCTAATTAAAATGGCGTCTTTGTTATGTTAATCTGGGGAATGCGGCTTTGTTGTGTTAAACACTGAGAAAGTTTGCACTAGCAGTTTGTTTTTACTTTAGAGTGTGATAAGAGAGTGCTATTAACCAATTGGGATAGTTGTTATGGTTTTGGTGTATTTGAAGATACTGTATGCGCAGGGTTTTGGGGCAGAAGGCGGGAGAGCGAGCAGAGGATGGACGAGGTGCTGTGAGTCCGCTAACGGGGTCGGACCCCGAGCGGGACGCTAGGCGAGGAGACGGAGATGGACTAGTGTGGAGCGTCTGGTCGACCACCGTTGTTGGTCCCAGACGGCCGGTCGAGGTGGTCCGAGGGGTCGCAGGGTGAAGAAGAAGGTTCTTGAGCTCCAACGGTTTTGTGCCTGAAGAGATTGAACTTTGATAAGTGTGGCGCCTTTTATTTTCCTTTTATATTTTATTCTCTTTTAATTATATAGTTCCAGTAATATCTATAAACTGTATATCATTTAATCGTATCTGGTGTATTGTCTGTTATTTGGGCGGGGTGGGGTACATCACACAGCATCCACACAAACTATTACCCAGTTTGGCGGGGCCGAGGGCTGTTTCCCTAGACGACAGCGAGCCGAGCGACCCTGAGGGTGGCCGGGGGGGCTACATTGTGGGGGCTTTGTCCGAGATTGAGTCTGCTGGTATGCTGTGTGGGTGCCCTGTGTGGGGAATGCGGCTTCAGCCTGGCTTGGAATCCCACCATGCTGCGTAACTTCCAGCCATGGCAATGAACTTTCATCCACTTAAAAGTGCCATACCTACTTGGTAGCCCTGTCCTGGCAGGGCTTCAAAAGAGGTAGATTTAGAGGTATTGTATGTAGCCTGCAAAACGTCGCTGTGGTTCACTGGTGCCATCTTGTATAAAGTGTTTTCAAATGAGCTGATATAATATCAAATTCTCAAGGAATATGTTTTACAGCAAAACCAATGTTTTGGTACTGAAGTGTTTATGACTTTGAAGAAATCAGTAACTCGCTTTGCTTGTGTTGTGGTATGTGCTGCTTATCGAAGATGATTTTTTTAAAACAAAAAAGTATTTTTGATGGAATAACAGCAAGATTTTTATAACTGTAGTTGCACTACCAGTAGGTGCTTTGCAGGAATTTCAATGCAAAATGATTGGCACCAAGACAAAGCATTAGGGCAGATGATGAGAATCTTGGTCCCAATCACTGGGTTTAAGGGGTTTTTAAGAAAATAGACATACAGTATAGTTGCTTATTTTATAATTATCTTAAATCTGTGACTTCCAGTTACCAACTTTTTCTCCAGATTTTGAAAAAGCTGTCTAAGGTTTTCTGCTAACCTTCTTTGCCCTTAGGAAAACAGCCCCATCTTTTCTAGTCTCTCCGCATAATTCATCCCTGGTGTCACTCGTGCTCATCTTTGTAGCCCTTACCAGGCCTGGTGATTGATTCTTCCTATAGTTCAATGACAGTGAGCAACTTTGTACATCAAAGGCACAAGAATTATGCACTAAAACCAGTGTGCTTTGCCTAATTAATATTCAGACTTTCATTGAGGGTATTATTTGGATCCTGGAGATTGCAATGTTTTTGATTTGGAGAGAGTTGATGGTAAACTTGGAAGCAGAGGTTGACATAACAATGAAAACATTGAGCAGAAAGGACGACAGGAAGAGAAGAAATAGAACTGGAACATTCCATACTGGAATCACAGGAATATCAGCAATAACAATCACTAATTAAAAACTTTGCTCACATGTATCTCTCTTTTAAAAAATATTTATGGAAATTAACATCTCAAAAATGTCTATGGCAATATTTGCTCTAAAAATATTTAACCAAGGGATGCAAATGGAGAAGTTCTCATTCGCAACAGGGATATAATTTTACTCATGCCATAAAGATGAAAATAACAAATCAGTTGAGTCTGGCCAATATTCCCCTTTTCAATAGAAGGGTGTAAAATAGGTAGTAGGTATGCTATCATCTGTTTGAGGCACCTGATGATTTAAATTTCAGTCCTATGCCAGGCTTTTGCTAAGTCCTGATGGTTCTTCCAATCTTTTTGGGAAACACTCATGACTTCTCCAAGTCTTGTGTCATTCAAATCTGCTTCCTTTCCAAGATCTTGAGACCCAACCAATAGTGCAACGTCAAGGATAGGAAGAGCCGAGAACTAAATGGAAATATTGGCATACATGGAGATGTAGTAAATGAAAACAATTCTTTTCATAAGTTGTTGGAAAATTAGTACGGACCACAAGCATAAACACTAGAGATTCTGCAGATGCTAGCAATCCAGGGCAAAATGCTGGAGGAACCCAGCAGGTCAGGCAGCATCTATGGAGAGGAATAAACAGTTGATGTTTTGGACTGAGACCCTTCATCAGGATTGGAAAGGAAAGGAAATGAAGCCAGACTAAGAAGGTGGAGGGGAAGGGGAAGGCGTATAAGGTAAATAGGGATAGATTAGACCAGATGAAAGTAAACCACAAACGTACAACAAATTTAATATAATTAGCACAAGGGGGCTCATGAGATGCCCTTGGTTGTCATCCCTGTTTTGTGTAAAATAGCTTAAAAGAGTAGTGAAACATAAAAGGCAACTTAATACACATTCACTCTGCAATGAAGTGGTAATCCATCATTTCTGTTCTTTCTCTGTATTTAAAAATTAGGTAGAATATGTTGGACAATTAAAAAAATTAGAAAGCGATATTCACTCAGTTGGATGCCCCATGGCACTGGGGACATTGATATATGCTACCTATGCTGCTTACAAAATTCAGTTCCATATACTTCATCCTAGTTTTTACCTTATTAAAGTAAATTTTGCAAACATGGATACCCAATGCAATATCAATATTTTGAAGGAATTGTGGATCCTGAGAAATAGATAGAGAGTTTGGCATAGATAAAGTTAAACATTCTAGATCTTCAGGTTGAATGGAGAATTTTGCAAATATAACTCCATCTTGTGCTTTGTGGTCCTTCGAACTAGGAATAACACCCAAAACAGACTCTCAGAAAATGTATGTTTTATATCAACAAATTATCCTAAATAAAATTCACCAAGATAATACAACACTAGACACCATGCTGAAAATTGTCAGATAAACAGAACCATAAGAATACACAAGAGAAAGCAGCACTCAGCCCGAGACAAGTCTACAAAAGAACATGAATAGCCGCATAATAGCTTGGCAGGTGTCAACTGAGAATATCATAAATGGTATTATGCATTAACTGACTAAAACACCCATCAGAATACTTTGCTGTCACTATTAGCCACAATCTTTTTAAATTATCACTAAGATGGAAATGTTGTTGTTTCAAACCTCAACAGCATCTCAGACACCTCTAAATGTGCATGTTTGCTCTTGTCTGTCAATTACCTTCTCAATCTCTCAGCTTTGATGAACAAATCCAAGACGCAAAGAATCAAAAGACTCACCAAAATGTAGGGTGTGCTCGCATAATCATTGTAACTGAACCTAGCCTAACAATTTACATGATCAAATTCCACAAAAATTAAATATTGAATCTAGCAGAAAGCTGGATTGTTGTCAAACTTATCATCTTTATTGGGTTATTTTATTGTAAATATACAACAACGTGGTTAATGTTAAACTAAGTTTAGAAATGGCCCATCAAGCTAATCATTCCAATGCGATTAGGGCAGATGAAAACTATTTTGTCAGTGATGTCCACATCCCATAAGTGAGCAATATATATATACTGTAAAGCTAACTCTTTTATTCTTTGATACTTTAACCTGAGAAATCTGAGAAATGATCTGTTTGAGGTAATTAAAAATAAAAACAGAATATCCTGGAAACATTCAGCAGGTCAAGCAGCATCCATAGAAGTAGTAACAGCATGAACGTTCCAGGCTCAAGATTCTTCTCCAGAACTGGGGAGAGAAGACAAAAAGGCTGTCTGAAGTTCTTTCAGTGGAAATTGGTAATCTAAAATATAATGGAGAGCTAGTTCACAGCTTTATCTCCCTGTTTTTTGAGAGGAGAAAGGGCAGGAATCCCATCCATAAATGTAATCCATTTGTGGTAACTACAGAGAAGTCTTTCCACCTGTCTTCTTCTCATTCTTCTCAGCTACTTCCTCTCGGTGACAGAAAAGCCACTGTCAAATCTCTACAAAATTTATCCGGTTGGTGGATCAATGGACATGATCTTCATTGCACATCAAGTCCGAGGAATACAGGGACAACACAGACACTATTCTTGCATACTTTGACCTTATAAAAGCATTTGACTCAATCCTTAGAGACTATGGAGTCTCCTTCCAAAATTTGGTGGTCCACAGAAATTCATCAGCTTCTTATGACTGCTATATCTTGGTATAAAATCCATTATTTCACCAATTGATCAAAAACAGACCAGTCTCAAGAACAGCTGTCTCATTGCCCGAACAATTTTTTTTGTGTTCCTTGCTATAGTGTTGCACCTTACTTCCAACAAGCTAATTCAGAGTACAAATGGTAAAATAGTTACATTATGATAGCTCCATTCCCAGTCACCCCAGCTTCAGAAAGAAAAAAAATGAAGGGCTGTGTGTAAGGGAATGGTTAGTTTGATCTTGGAGTAGGTTAAAGGGTCGTCGCAACATGGTGGGCTGAAGGGCGCGTTCTGTGCTGCACTCTTCTACGTTCAGCCACCCAGCTGCAGTATGTTGATGACACATATTGAGCTCCAGTTTTCATCAACTCATTCATGGAAATACAGGAGAGAATAAGCCTTACAGTAAAACAAACATTTTGGGCCAACACTTCCTTCCAACAATAAAAGCCCACTATAAGGCCCTGGAAAACATGAACTATTTCCCATATCTTGGGGGTCAATTCTCCAATAATGAAATTCACCACTACATTCAATATCCCAAGCACAGCTTTAGTTTATTGTGGAAAATATTATTTGAAGATCAGAACCTCAAACCTGGCACAAAGCTGTGATCCATGTTCCCACCTTTTCTGTGCATACTGCCATCTCCATAAAATCCTCTGGAAGGATAAGCAAACAAAACCCAGACCAATATCCACAGTGCTGAGATCCTAATTAGACTCAGTTATCTTAATTCGGTAGGTGGCATTGTCTGCAAATGTGATACTATTCTCCTCAAACAAAAACTCTATTCTAAGCTACTGTACATCACAAGAAATTGCCAGTGCACAGAACAAAATGTTCAAGGATACTCTCAAAGCATTCTGAAAAAAAGCTAGTAGTATCCCCAACAACTCATGGGAACCTCCTGGCTTCAAGATGGAGAAGGAGAATTTAGGATGGCTCGAGACCATTCTTCAGGAGCACACAGGACCCTTACAAAATATTAAATGGCAACGTCTGCAGGTTCCCCATAGGCTACCTCAGAATCAGAGCAAGGGATCGTTGCTCTAAAGGGACTTCTTAAGTGTAGTCATTGTCTGTCTTTTTTCTATTTGCATTCTGAGAAAATGCAGTTTACAAATACTAATAAGAAGTACTTCAAACATTTAGTTATTTCATGAAAATCTCATTGAAACAACTTTTCTCAGCTGACCTCTAATGTCAACAACAGAGAAATTATATTTATGGTTCTGATGTAAATTTCTGAAAGTTGCATTTACTACATGTTAATGATTGGGGCAGCGATTTTGCAATTGAATACAACATGCATTGAGTTGGGATACAAAGACAATTAGTTGACTGTTAGGTCAGCAAAGGACCAAATAATTTCTTTCCTGTCAGTTCTCTTTTATTTTGTGAGAATGTGTCCTTTGTTGTTAATGGTTGCAGGTCCGACAGTTGATATATCTACCTACAAAGGAATGTATCAATTATCTTCTTGTCAAATGTTTAAAGATGGATAACAGGTGAACAAATATGATGTCAAATATTCCTGTTGTTTGGAATCTAATTAAATATCTATTACTGTTTGAAAATGTACTGTTCGACCTTGTAGTAGCTCCAGTGACGTAAAGCCTAAAGCATTTTTTGTCTTTATAATAATGCTTAGCTGCTAAAGTCTACCTGTGTTCATATGATTAATTTTGCGGCATAATTGATCCATTTTTCCATTTGTTACTACCCAAGCATTAGCAGATTGGCATACCCGAGACTTGTTATTTTTTATCTGAAATGGTGTCTTTATGTTTATCCTTATTCTTTGGAATGAAAGAGAAATATTCCCTTCCCTCAGTACAGCCCTCTTTCACGTTCATCCTCCAAGTTTCCATTTAAATTCCAGTTATTGACCTTCTGCTAATCCATGAAAGTTTTACAAAATTTAAAAACAGGTGGTTTGTGCTATCTCCTTGAGAAAGTGAGCAGTTTCTTCAAACAGTTATCTTTTTTATGTTGTTCAAATATCTATCTGGCTTCACTTTAGAAGCTGATATTAAATCGAATTCTTCTGTATCTTAAGCAGTGGATTCCAGATCATTACAACCTGTTGCAGAAAAGATTCTCCTTGTGATGCCTCTGGCACCTCTGATAATATGTGATTGAGGTTTCTTCTTATAGAAACTGGTGTCTCCATCTATGCTATTGATGCCCTTCCTAATTTAGCATAATACTCTAAGTGTTTCTTGTAGTCTTCTCTAGTTTCTCTGCATTACTAGAATTCCTCATTCCAAGCAACATTTTACTAGCTTTCCTCTCGAATTGTACAAGTATTTTAAAGCACTGGCAAAATCCATTCCCGATGTTTAATTGCTGATTAACAAATATATTCCATGAATTCTTATTTTTAATGTTCATAATCACTGACATTTCTTTGAAAAATACTTTCAATTTATCCTGCTACCTGCAAAGATCTGCTCTCTGAAAGCTTAGGTCTCCATATTTTCAGAGCACATATAAAATTATATCAAAAAACTAACTGCTGGAGGAACTCAGCAAGACTGATGCTGGATTTCAACCCAAAACTTTCTCCCGCACAGAAGCTGCTCAAGCCACTGAGTTGCTCCAGCAGTTTGTTTCTTGCTCTGCATTCTATAATTTTTAGTCTCTTGTGTCTTCTTTAAAATTATATCAATTAGCTTATATTGTCTCTCTTCATTTTTCCTCCAAAAATGTATCACTCATTAGTGCTCTTAAAGGACTAGCGCTGAGTGTAAAGTGTTATAATTTAAGCAGATCAAAAATATTCATGGTCATCTTTAATCTCCTTAGGCTCTGGTTCTGCATACTTCTTGATCTTTTCAAAATTTCTCATGTGAATTGTGAGTACTGATTATTTAATTAAGAAATGATTGGAAAAGATAGACTGAGGGAACGGCTGTCATTAAAAGCAGGAATTAAATCGAGAAGCTTCAGAGGTCTTCTGATTTCAGTCTGCACAGCTCCCTTCAGTACCACACACAGAGCATTCCTGGAAGAAGGGAGGAAAAAGAAGTTGTCAGACCTGCTCCCTTCATCATCTCCCTATCCCTCACTCGGGGAAATTCTGGGCATCATAAAGGTGGTACAATTTCAAAGTTGAGACAGGTTCTTGAAAATCAGAAGAAGACACAAATGCTGGATGGATTTTTGTAGATGAGTGCATTGAGTTATTAAGAACCTTGAGTTTATTGATTTCAATTAAACCATATATTAGAACAATGAGAAGATGTCACAATTTTTTTACATCTTACACCAGTGGCTAAAGAAGAATTGGATCTCCAGCACATTTATATCTCATTCATTTTAATCCACGGTATTTGATTACCACTTTGATGAAGCCACACTGCCTGCCACCAGTAGATTTACACTAAAAACACAGAATCTATGTGATGAACTTTTCACAAAGCCTATTAAAGTGCAATGCAAACTCTGCATTCATCCCGAATGTTCTGTTATGGAAGTTACAGTGGTGCTAGAAAGCTTGTAAGCCCTGCAGAAATTTTTCTACTTCTGCATAAATATGACCTAAAATATGATCAGATCTTCATTCTTCTAAAACTATATATTTTATATTTTTATATATACATAATAGTTAAATTAAATGAGTATTGCAAAATAAGAAATTAAAAAAGTAGTGGGGTAGTGTTCATGGGTTCTATGTCCATTCAGAAATTGGATGGCAGCAGGGAAGAAGCTGTTCCTGAATCATTAAGTGTGTGCCTTCAGGCTCCTGTATCTCCTTCCTGATGGTAGCAGTGAGAACAAGGTATGATCTGGGTGATGGGGGTCCTTAATAATGGACGCCGCCTTTTTAAGGCATCCCTCCTTGAAAATTTCCTGGATACTATGGAGGCTAGTGCCCAGGATGGAGCTGGCTAAGTTTACAACTCTCTGCAGCTTATTTCAATCCTGTGCAGTAGCTCCCTCATACCAGCTGGGGATGCAGCCAGTTAGAATGCTCTCCACAGTGCATCTGTAGAAATTTGCAAGTGTTTTTTGATGACATGCCGAATCTCCTCAAACTCTAAATGAAATCTTACTGCTGTCATGTCTTCTTTGTAACTGCATCAATATATTGGGTCCAGGATAGATGCTCAGAGATATTGACGCCCAGGAACTTGAAATTGCTCACTCTCTCCACTTCTGATCCCTCTATGAGAACTGGTGTGTGTTGATCTGTTGTCTATGCATCCTCACAGATTGTGGTCTTCCGGTTAGGAAGTCATGCATCCAGTTGCAGAGGGAGGTACAGAGACCCAGGTTCTAGGCTTTTCGATCAGAACTGTAGGAATGATTGTGTTAAACGCTGAGCTGTAGTCAATAAACAGCATCCAGAAGTGGGACAGGTGATAGCTATTTGGGCAGATGGGTGCATAGTTATGTCCACTCTGCCAGCTAGTTAGGTAGGTTTTCTGTGTTCTCCAGAGGTGTGGCCTTGAAGCTCTTAGTACCACACCCAATGATCCTTCTCCACAGTGCTGGTCTTGGACCAGCGGTTCCCAAGATTCAGTGCGAATGTTGTATTTCTTCAAGGAGGTTTTGAATACATCCCTGATTTTTTTTTCTCCAAAGTCTACTTGCTTATCTCTTTTCACGACAGAGCTCAGAAGAGAGACCTAAGACACTACCAATGTTGGAAATCTGGAGCAACCTACAAAGGTTACTGTTGTGTTTGTGCACAACTACACATCAATGAAATAAAAGCACACGCACAGGAGGTGGCTTTAACTGGTGTACTCACATTGCAGCGAGAGAGAGAAGAATGTGCATGCATAGACAACAGGTCAACATGTAGTGTGAAGGGGTGGGGGGGGAAGGTTCATTGTTCTAAAAGAAATAGATCTATGCATTACAGTTGTGACCTGACTTGCTGAGTACCTCTGGGACTTTGTGTGTTGCTCAGAACAGAACATCTGCCTTGGAAATGATAAGGGCTGCTAAACATGGCCGACAAGGTGTTACAAGGGCTGCAATGCTCAGGATATTGGCCTGGAAGAGGGCACTGCAAGTGGTCTGCTTATTCTTCCAGTAAATTTGGAGGATTTAATGGATTCAGCAATGACAATATCCTTTCAATGCTTTTCTATGTCTCCTGTATAGGAAATGGAAGTGTCAAGCATATAGGATGACAGGAATCACTGCTGGCTGGTAGACCATATGTACTGTAATTTTTAACAAAATATTATAAACAGATGTACAATTAAAGTACCCCATCTCCCAACCCTGCAATAGTATAATGAGGGCAAGTCATTTTTATATTCTGTTGGGGGTAATGACCTCCTAGCAGAGAAAAGTCACAGCGGTCAGGTCTCTGGCACTGAGTCTGTCTCTGTGTCTCAGAAGGGAAGTGAGGAGATGAGGTGAGCTGTAGTGATAGGGGATTTGTTGGTTAGGGGAACAAAAAGGAGGTTGTGTGGACAAGAATGAGATTCTTGGATGGTTTGTTGCCACCCAGGTTCCAGGGTCAGGTACAGCTCAATTCACATCCACAGCATTCTTAAGTGGGAGGGAGAGCAGCCAGAGGTCATGGTCCACATCGGTACCATGACATGGGTAGGAAGAGTAATTAGGTCCTGCAAAGTGAGTTCAGGGAGTTAGGTGCTAAGTTAAAGGAAGGACCTCCAGGATTGTGATCTCAGAATTGCTACCCATGTCACATGCTAGGGAGGTCAGAGGTACGAAGATCTTACAGTTTAGCACATTGCTAAGGAGATGGTGCAGGTGGAATGGCTTTAGCTTTTTGGATCATTGGGTTCTCTTCCAGGGATGGTTTGCACCTGAACTGGAGAGGGACTAATATCTTAGTGGGAAGGTTTTCTAAGTTTGCACAGGGGGAAGGGTGTAGTGGGAGGGCATGGTTTAAATTAGAGTTGCAAAGAGAGAACCAGAGTACCAGAACAGATAGTAGAGTCATTATGGAGAAAGTTGTTGTTAAGCCTACGTACAATGTCAGCAATGGAAATGTCGAGCATGGTGGGAGTAATGTTCTGAGCTACATGTATTTCAACGCAAGGACTATTGTAGGACAGATGGGTGTGCTTAGGGCATGGACCAACACGAAGAATTATGACCTTGTAGCCATTAGTGAGATGTTCCGGGGTTCCGTTGTATTAGACCTGAAAGTGGGAGGGGTGCCATTACCAGTCAGTGAAAATGTCACAGCAGTGCACTGTCAAGACATACTGGAGAGCTTGTCTAGTAAGGCTTTATGGGTAGAACTGAGTAATATAGACCACCCAACAGTCCGCAGGATATAGAGGAATAAACTTGTAGAGAGATTGCAGACTGTTACAAGAAACATATGTGACCAGAGACCTAGGTGGGGATGGCTAGGACCCAAGTGCTGGAGTATTGGAGACTAGAATCGAGACACGATACAAGACTAAGATGAGAACAGTGTTCTAAACTAGATGCAAGACAAGAATCCAAAGAAGGGCTGATGACTGAGCACTGAACCTCATTTCAGGCACTCTTTAAATATTAAAATACTGGCACCAAAACATAGCCACCAATTAGTGGGGTGGGACTGTGTCTTTAAGGGGGCTGCGCCAGCAATCCAAATTCTGGAGAGTTATAGGTGGTGCAGTCAGGTGCGTAGTGTAATACCTCAGGCTCCTGCTGAGGGAGGAATGGCAGAGAATACCCTAAATAGCATTCGAACTGGGACATCCCGTTCACAGAATGCTGCAAAGTGTTGTGGGCAGCCTCCGCCCTCATCAAATGATTGCACCACTTGTCTGTTTTTTTTTTAAGGTCAGATATCTCATGTTTCATTCCATATCCTGGTTAACCCACTCCGTCTGGCTGTTGGACTACAGGTGAATCACAAAGGAAAGACTCGCTGTAGCCCCGGCCAGCGTACAAAATGCCCTCGAAAAATATAACACTAATTGTGGACCCACAATCTGATGGACTACAGGTAAAACACAGAGGAAAGACTCGCTGTAGCCCCGACCAGCATACAATACACCCTCCAAAAATGTGACACGAATTGTGGACCCCTATCTGACACAATGTCCACCGGAAATCCGTGGATCCTGAAGACTTGATGCAGAACAATCTCAGATCTCTGAGTCATATCCGCCGCTGAGGGTAGTTTGGCCAATGCAATGAGTTTGCAGGATTTTGAAAATTGATCTAAAATTACCATATGACAGTCTTCCCCTTGGAAGACCAATGACAAAGTCCATGAAGATGTGTGGCCATTGCCCTGTCTGGAACAGGGAGAGGGAGAAGGAGCCCTTGAGATTGATTGGAGGCTTTGTTCCAGGCGCACAGCTTTCATGTCTGCGCACATGATCAGACCTCTTTTGCCATTCCAGGTCACGAGTATCTCCTCTTAATGAACTCGAGAATCTGGCAACCCCTGGGTGAGCGGTCATTCTAGATGTGTGTCCCCATTGAAATACCTCAGACCTGACAGAACTTGGAGCTTGGGACCGTTCATGGGAATCTCTCCTTGCGTCTGGGCCTTGCCAGAAAGTGTGTCAACTCCCTGATGAATTGGCGCTATCAACGCCAATGCTGGTTGGCTGCTCCTCTCTTTCGGGTTCGCCAAACTGGCAAGACAAGGCATCCAGTTTTTTATTCTTTAATCCTGGTCGATAGGTCAGAACAAAATTGAACTGGTTAAAGAAAGGAGACCAACTGGCTTGCCTGGAATTCAGTCTTTTGATCTCCTGAATATAAGCCAGGTTCTTGTGGTCTGTCCATGCAATAAAAGGGTTCTTGGCCCCTCAAGTCAGTGACACCGTTCCTCCAAATCCAACTTGACCATGAGCAGCTCTCTATTTCCTTTGTCATAGTTCAGCTCTGCAGGAGATAGCCACCTAAAGAAGAGTGAACATGGGTGCAATTTATTGTCCGAAGGTGTCTGTTGAGACAAACCTGCACCCACTCCAATATCCATGGCGTCCACCTCCATGATGGAGGGAAGGTCCGGGTTAAGTGGGACCAAAATGGGAGCTGTTATGAATCACTGTTTGAGTTTTGCAAAAGCAGCCTCCACTTCAGTAGTTCAAACAAAGGAGCCCATGGATATCTTAGTGCTATCAGCAGAGCCACCGCTAACTGAAGATCCTGGTGAACTTTCTGTAAAAATGTCAAATCCCAGGAATCATTGGACTTGTTTCATATTAGGTGATTGTGACCAACCTCTGACTGCCTTTGTCTTAGTAGGATCAACCTTGAGACTGCCATGAGAGATGATAAAACCCAAAAATGAAATAGTGCTTGCATGAAATTTGGATTTCTCCAGCTTGACATAACGTCCATGATCTAGAACCTCTAATGTGAGCGACATGCTCTCCATGGACTTCGAGAAAATAAGGATGCCATACAACTAGACAAAGGGGTACTTATGGAGAGCATTTCAGAGCACGTTATTTATAAAGATCTGGATAACTGCTGGCGCATTCACAAGGCCAAAGGGCATGACCAGGTACTCATAGTGCCCTGTCGTGTGTTGAATGCAGTCTACCACTCGTCACTCTCCCTTCTGCAGGTCAGAGTGTACGCACTCCGCAAATCTAGCTTTGAGAATACTCTTGCCCCTTGGAGAATCTCAAAGACAGTGTTCATGAGTGGAAGAAGGTAACAATTCTTGGCTGTTTTGTGATTCAGCCCTTTATAGTCAGTGCATGGCCACGGGCTTCCGTCCTTCTTATGTACGAAGAGGCAGCCAGCGCCAGCTGGTGAGGTGGAGGACCAAATGAATCCTATGGCAAGAACTCCTTGATGTACTCCTCCATAGAGCTTCTCTCCCGGCCTGAGAATGTGTATAATCGAACCTTTAGAGGACAAGTACCAGGTAGTAGATCTACAGCATAGTTGTAGGGCTGGTGCAGTGGAAGAGTCGAGACCTTTCCCTTGCTGGAGACCTCTTCTAAATCCTTGTAGACAGAAGGGATTTCAACGGGCTTGGGTGTTGCAACAATCCCTGAACCACAATCCGAGGATGACTCCTGAGGCTCCTTAGGTAGCAGGAGTGATTCTGCAGACCTCAGAGTCTCCTCCATAGGTTCACTAGAGCCTTTTGTTGAAATAGAGTCCAAATCCTCAACCGTATCCTCAGACGGTGGCAACAAGGCACTACAAAAGGTCTTTGTGCTCCTGAGACTAGGCTCAAAGGGTCTATGTTTTGAAGCTTTTCCCTTAGATGGGATCTGGTGACTGATTCCCTTAGGCTTGGCTGCTAGAACTCCAAACTGCTTGAGCTCCTCCTTGGTGGACCTCTTGTGTTTCTCCTGAACTAGAGATCCTCACTCTCCAATTCCAGTGCACCCCCGACTCGACAGGGTTGGTACTCGCACGGTCCTGTTGACTGGAGATGTCTTGTCTGCCTTGAAGGCAGGACTGGGTTTCTCAAAGGCTCCAGGTTACCCCAAGCAAAAGCCTGCCTCGGGTGAGCCTGGGGGTCAGAATATGAAAACAAAAACCTTTCCTCTTGCAACAACTTGACCATGCAAAGATTCTCTCTTCCTTCTAATTAACGGAAGGGTTATGTTTGGACAGCCAAGGATGCCTGAGGATCAGGGGTATGTGAGGAGAATCGATGTTATAGAAACAAATGCTTTTCGCTTGATCCCCTATCCTCATTCGCAAGACCAATGCCTGCTGCAGGATCTGCTCAGACCCAAGAGGACGGCCGTCTCGGGCAGTTGTGAGCATGGGCTGGCTCAACTCGTGCAGAGGGACATTGAGCCAATGGGCTGTTCTCAAGTCCAGGAAATTACCAGCTGCCCTAAAGTTCACAAAGGCATTCACCTCTTACCAGTTCTTTCCCCAGAAGATCTCTGCCTAGAATCCATAGGGTTGAGAGTAATGGCTGATTCCTTCACAGTCCTCCTGACACTGAATGACCTTAGCAAAATTAGTGACACTAGAATCAGTAGGGCCGGGTGTAATGGCTGATACCATCACAGTCCTCTTGACACTGGATGGTCTTAGCAGTTTTCCCAATGGCTGCAGCATCAGACATTTGGCCCATAGATGACCTGTTATCCCGTAATAATAGCAGCAACACCGAATCCAAAGCCAGGACCTCTCATCGGCTGAGAGTCTTGTTCAGCCAATTTGCATTGGCTCGATAGGATCTAGTGCAGGAGACGGCCTCGTCATTGTCCGAGGTCAGGAAGTGGAACCGTGATGCATCCGTGAGGCTTAGGCTAGCCCTCTTCAACCTCCTGAGGTAGTCCCAGGCAATTATCGAGGTGGATGGACGGATCAGTCAGAGCCTCTAAGTCCTCTACCGGCTCTCCCAAGGCTAGAATCCAGGTCACCACTGAATCTCTCCGGGTTCGGAAAATGCACTGACTCTGCAGAGTGACCGTCAGCCTCACCCGAGCGATCCTGGTTCCCTCCTAATGACAGTTGGTACATGGTGACCTGGAGGTTGTCCATCTCAAGGCTCTGCCTTGAAATTTTCTCTCTGTGGCTGCCCACAGCTGACAAGAGGCTCCAATACTCCACTGGATCCGTGTTGAGCTCAATCGTACTGTGACAAGAGACCGAGGCAAGGGTGGTTAGGACCCAAGTGCTGGAGCATCCAAGACTAGAATTGAGACAAGATGAGAATCCAAAGTAAAGCTGACAATTGAGCACCGAACCTCAGTTCATATGTTCTTTAAATATTAAAATCCTGGTGCCTAATTAGCAGGGTGGGCCTGAGCCTTTAAAGGGGCTGTGCTAGCTATCCATATTCTGGAGAGTTGGAGCGTCTAAACCCTGGACGTTAGCACTGTTGGGTGCATATTGTACCACATAAGTTTGTGACAGTAGGTGATTATAACTTGCCCCAATTTGCCTGGGACTCCCATACTGTAAAAGGACTGGATGCAAAAGAGTTTATCAAATGTGTTCAGGAAAGTTTCCTTAATCAGTACGTAGAAGTCCCAGCTAGAGAGAGTGTGATACTAGATCTCCTGTTAGGAAATGAGACGGGGCAGATGACACAAGTTTCTGTAGGGGAACACTTTGTGTCTAATAATCATAAAGCCATTAGTTTCAAGGTAATTATGGAAAAGGATAGGTCTGGTCTTCAAGTTGAGTGTTTAAATTGGATAAAGGCCAATTTTGATGGTTGAATGGACATTGAACCCATGAACACTACCTCACTACTTCTTATTTATAGTTTTGCATTACTTATTTAATTTAACTATAAATATATCTTTATACTTACTGTAATTCACAGTTCTTTTTCTATTATTGTATATTGTGTTGTACTGCTGCCACGAAGGCAACAAACCAGATGACATATGTTTGTTATATTAAACCTAATTCTGATTCTGATCAGAATGGATCTGGCAAGTGTGGATTGCAACAGGTTGTTTTCTGGCAAAGGTATACTTGATAATTGGGAAGCCTTCAAAAATGAAATTTTGAGAGTACAAAGCTTGCATGTTCTTGTCAGAATAAAAGGCAAGGACAACAGGTTTAAGGACCCTTGATTTTTGAGAGATATTGAAGCCCTGGTTAAGAAAAAGAAGGAGATGCATAGCAGGTATGGGTAGGCAGGCACAAATTAGTTACTTTTGGAGCATAATAAATGCAAGAGAACACTTAAGGAGGAAATCAGGAGAGCTAAAAGAAGGCATGAGGTTGCTCTAGCAGACAAGAGGAAGAAGAATCTTAATGCCTTCTACAGATATATTAAAAGCAAAAGGATAGCAAGGGACAAAATTGGTCCTCTTCAAGATCAGAGTAGTAATCCATGCATGGAGCTGAAAGAGATGGGACAGATCTTAAATGGAGTTTTGCATCTGTATTTATTCGGGAGATGGACACAGAGCCTATAGATGTGAGACAATGCAGCAGTATGGTCATGGACCCCATACAGATTACAGAGGAGGAGGTGCTTGCAGTCTGGAGGCAAATTGGGGCGGATAAATTCCCAGGGCTTGACAATATGTTCTATCAGGCCCTGTGAGAGGCTAGTGCAGAAACCGCAGTGGCTCAAGCAGAGATATTTAAAACATTCTTAGCCACAGGTGAGGTGTCGGAGGATTGGGGGATACCTAATGTGTTCTGTTGTTTAAGAAAGGCTTTAAGAATGAGACAGGAAATTATAAGCCATTGAGGCTGAAATCAGTAGTGTGAAAGTTAGTGGAAGGTATTCTAAGGGACCGGATATCTTAGTATTTAGATAGACAGGGACCAATTAGGGATAGACAGCATGGCTTTGTACATGGTAGGTCATATCTAACCAAACTTTTAGAAGTTTTTTTGAGAAAGTTGCCAGGAAAGTTGATGAAGTCAAGGCAGTGGATGTTGTCTTCATGAGCTTTAGCAAGTTTTTTGACAAGGTCTCACATGGGAGGTTGGTCAAGAAGGTTCAGTAGATTGGCATTCAAGATGAGGTAGAGAATTAGATTAGACATTGGCTTCACGGAAGAAGCCAGAGAGTGTTTGTAGATGGTGGTGGAATCTCATGTGAATAGGGTGGTGAAGAAAGCTTTTGGTATGCAGGCCTTTATGAATCAGAGCATTGAGTATAGGAGTTGGGATGTAATGCTGAAATTGTACAAGGCATTGGCGAGGCCAAATTTGGAGTATTGTGTACAGTTCTGGTCACCAAATTATAGTAAAGATGTCAACAAAATTGAGAGAGTACAGAGAAGATTTACTGGAATGTTACCTGGGTTTCATCTCCTAAGTTACAGGGAAAGGTTGAACAAGTTGGGTCTTTATTCTTTGGAGCATAGAAGGTTGAGGGGTGACTTGATAGAGGTGTTTACAATTATGAGGGGGATAGATAGAGTTGATGTGGTAGGCTTTTTCCATTGAGAGTAGAGGAGATTCAAACAAGAGGACATGAGTTGAGAGTTAAAGGGGAAAAGTTTAGGGGTAACACGAGGAGGAACTTCTTTACTCAGAGAGTGGTAACTGTGTGGAATGAGCTTCCAGCAGAAGTGGTTGAGGCAGGTTTGATGTTGTCGTTTAAAATTAAATTGGATAGCTATATGGACAGGAAAGGAATGGAGGGTTATGGGCTGAGTGCAAGTCGGTGGGACTAGGTGAGAGTAAGAGTTCGGCACGGACTAGAAGGGCCGAGATGGCCTGTTTTCGTGCTATAATTGTTATATGGTTATGGTTATATGGTTGCCTCTCTAACAGGAAGCATGTAACTATTGGAGTGTTGTAGGGATAAGTGCTGGGTCCATTTTTGTTTGTCATCTATATCAACGATCTGAATAATAATGCGGTGAACTGGATCAGCAAGTTTGCGGATGACACCAAGATAGGGGGTGTAGTGGACAGTGGAGAAGACTATCAAATCTTAGAGCAGGATCTGGACTAACTGTTGAAATGGGCTGAAAAATGGCAGATGGGATATAATACAGACAAGTGTGAGGTGTTGCACTTTGGCAGGACCAACCAGGGTAGGTCTTACACAGTGAGCAGTAGTACACTGAGAAGTGTGGTGAAACAAAGGGATCTGGGATTACAGATCTATAATTCATTGAAGGTGGTAGATTGGGTTGTAAAGAATGCTTTTGGCACATTGGCCTTCATAAATCAATGTATTGAGTACAACAGATGGGATGTTATGTTGAAGTCATATAAGACGTTGGTGAGGCCATATTTGGAGTATTGTATCCTGTTTGTCAACCACCCTCAGGAAAGATGTAACTAAGACTGAAAGAGTGCAGCAAAAATTTTTACAAGGATGTTGCCGGGACTTGAGGATCTGAATGATTGTGAAAGGTTGAATCAGTTAGGACTTTATTCCCAGGAAAATAGAAGATTGAGGTAAGATTTGATAGAAGTATACAACATTATGAGTGGTATAGATTAGGTAAATGTAATCACAATGAAGAGAAAATCTGCTGATGCTGGTAATCCAAGCAACACACACAAAATGCTGGAGGAACTCAGCAGGCCAGGCAGTATCTATGGAGAAAAAGGACCATCGACGTTTTGGGTTGAAACCCTTGGGTGAATACAAGCAGGCTTTCTCCACTGAGGTTGGGTGAGACTGGAACTGGAGGTCATGCTTTACAGATGAAAGATGAAATGTTTAAGGGAACATGAGGGGGAACCTCTTTACTCAGAAGGTGGTGAGAGTGTGGGATGAGCTGCCAGTGCAAGTGGTGGATGCAGGATTTCAATGTTAAACATAAATTTGGATAGGTACATGGATGGAAGGGGTATGGAGGGCTGTGGTCCAGGAGCAGGTAAATGGGACGAGGCAGATTAATGTTTCGGCACAGACTAGATGGGCCACAGAACCTGTTTCTGTGCCATAGTGTTCTAAGACTCTATATAATACTCCAAGTACCATGCACATTTGGTTTGAAATGAATTGTTTTAAAAGTATATAGAGCAAGTGTTCAGCAGACATTTCCAAAAAACAATAGTGATGCTGATGACTAGATCATACATCTAAGTTCATAATATTAGATTCGTGCATCTTTTGAAGAGCTCCCTACAACTAATGGGTTTGAATTTGTAATGTTGGCTTAGCTCTGTATTTAAAAGTCTAGCATTTTTCCTAAGTATTGAACATCTGTTGGACTAATCAAAACCACGTAAACTAAAAACGGATCAATTCATGGATTATCACTAGGACCACCACAATTTTACACCCTTCGTACACACGCTAAACAGAATAAGATAAAATATCCTGAACCTTACAATGATAAAAGAGATTTGTAGAACAGTTTCCTCAACAAAAAGAGGAATACTTGAGTAAAAACTAATCATTAGTACAGAGTCAGTGACCTTAAAATTTGTTCATCATCCCAGAAAAGCTTCCTGGAAGAAAGTAGATCAGCAAATGCTTCCAAATTATTATGACTAAATGTAAAGAAAGGAAGAGTAATAGATAAAATATTCACCCCGCCATTGGTTACAGTATATTTCATTAACCTTGATTTACAGATCACTGACCAGACCAGCTTCCTAATGCAAAATCAATAGTGCTCAAACATCTTTAACGTCTTCAAGTTAGCTCATCATTATTTCATCAAAACTGGAACAATCACTTAACGAGGGTTCACCTATTTTAATTTGTTTTAGTTTATTACGATTCCGTTTAGCAACTTGTTTGTGTACGTGAATCACAGGCAATAGCCAGAAAGGTGATGGTCATGCACATGAGTCATTCGTCACTCACAACTCTGACCCACACATAATCACTTTCTCGGGATGTAAAAGACCAGGCAAGTTGATGACCCCACACTTCACAGAATCCCCCATGTGGCAGAACGGGCTCAGTGAGGACCATATATCTCAGTAAGTTGAATCTGAACCCCACTTCTGATGCTCTTTTACAGTGTGCTGGTAAACATAACAACCTGCAGAGATTTGAATTTTGAAAGTAAAACAGAAAATGATGGAAACACCCATAGATAGGTTGTTTAACCTAAAAGTCAACTAAAAAATGTACTAACTAGTGAAAACTACTTATCAAAGATACTAATACAATATAAGATGAGTGTCATAACGCGTCGAACACCTCCGCTCCATCCACCAAAAGTGAAATTTCCCGGTGACCAACCATTTTAATTCCTGTTCCCATTCCCTTTCCGTTCATGTCAGTCCATAGTCTTCACTTCTGCCACGATGAGGCCACTGTCAGGGTGGAGTAGCAAAACCCCATGATCCGTCGAGGTAGTCTCCACCCTGATGGCATGAACAGAATTCTCCTTTCAGTAATTTCCCTCCCTCCACCTTCCCTCTTTTTCTATTCCCCACTCTGGCCTCTTACCTCTTCTCCTCAGCTGCCTATCACCTCTCCCTGATGCCTCTCCTTCTTCCCTTTCTCCTGTGGTCCACTCTTTACTCCTGAGTCGTAACATCTGCAGGAATTCTCTGACTCAGCAATAGTTGGGTGTATAAAAGGAGGACAGGAGGATGAATCCAGGGCCCTGGTGGAGGACTTTGTCAGATGGTGCAAGCTGAATCAGCAAGACAATAGACAATAGACAATGGGTGCAGGAGTAGGCCATTCGGCCCTTTGAGTCAGCACCGTCATTCACTGTGATCATGGCTGATCATCCACAATCAGTACCCCGTTCCTGCCTTCTCCCCATATCCCTTAACTCCACTATCTTTAAGAGCTCTATCTAACTCTTTCTTGAAAGCGTCCAGACAAAGGAGATGGTGATGGACTTTAGGAAGACTAAGCCTACACTGCTCCCTATTGATATTGATGCTGAAGATGTGGATGTGAAGAGGACCTACAAGTACCTGGGGGTGCACCTGGATGACAAGTTTGGGTGGAGCACCAACACAGAGGTTGTGTGCAAGAAGGGCCAGAGTCATCTCTACTTCCTGAGGAGACGGAGGTCCTCTGGAGTATGCAGGCCTCTCCTTCACATATTCTACCAGTCTGTTGTCACCAGTACAATCTTCTATGCAGTGGTGTGCTGGGGCAATGGCATCAACACGGGTGATGCCAACAGGCTCAATAAACTGATTAGAAAGGTTGGCTCTGTTATAGGAGTCAAACTGGAGTTACTGGAGGCTGTGGTAGAACAAAGGACCCTACAGAAAATCCTGGCAATCCTGGATAATGTTTCTCATCCTCTTCATGCCACCGTGAAGAGAGCTGAACAGAGGAGCACTTTTAGTAATAGACTAAGACAACTGTGCTGCTCCAAAAAGCACTATATGAGGTCACTCTTACCCTCAGCCATTAGGCTCTATAATGAGTCAAGCCAGGGAAGGGATGACCCCCCCCCCCCGTTACATAGGTTGAGGTAAATTATTTTTTCATTCTTTCTTACTTCTCTTCAAATATTTGTACTTCTGTGCAGTTGTAATGTTTCTGTGACACTGTAATTTCCTTTGGGATCAATAAGGTATCTGTCTACCTACCTGCAGAATCTGTTGTGTTTATATCTTGAGTGAAGTGGTTACCTTCCTCCACAGGATTATGACTCCATTCAAATGCATGGGATGTGTATTTGGACCCTTTCTCCTGCAAGACAGTGCTCAGTGTTTTGACAAAGGCCATTCTGCAGCAGAGTGAATAGTCGTATGGGCCAGCATCTGACGTGCAGCATGCCTTGAGTTTCTTTGTCTGCACACGACTTCAGTGCGGGCTCAGAAGTCTGGTATAAGCTGTATATCACTATGATATACAGAGTTGTCAGAGCCGTCTCTATTTCCTGAGGAAACTGAGGTCCTTTAACATCTGCCGGACGATGCTGAGGATGTTCTACGAGTCTGTGGTGGCCAGTGCTATCACGTTTGCTGTTGTGTGCTGGGGCAGCAGGCTGAGGGTAGCGGACACCAACAGAATCAACAAACTCATTCATAAGGCCGGTGATGTTGTGGGGATGGAACTGGACTCTCTCACGGTGGTGTCTGAAAAGAGGATGCTGTCCAAGTTGCATGCCATGTTGGTCAATGTCTCCCATCCACTACATAATGTACTGGGTGGGCACAGGAGTACATTCAGCCAGAGACTCATTCCTCTGAGATGCAGCACAGAGCGTCATAGGAAGTCATTCCTGCCTGTGGCCATCAAACTTTACAACTCCCCCCTTGGAGGGTTAGACACCCTGTGCCGATAGGCTGGTCCTGGACTTATTTCATAATTTACTGCCATAATTTACATATTACTATTTAACTATTTATGGTTTTATTATTATTTATTATTTATGGTACAACTGTAACAAAAACCACTTTCCTTCGGGATCAATAAAGTATGACTATGACTATGTATGACTACGTACAATGATCAGAATCCAAATCAGGTTTATTATCACTGGCATGTGTTGTGACATTTGTTAACTTAGCACCGGTAGTTCAACGCAATACCTGATAATATAAACAGAAAACTAACTAAATAAATAAATTACAGTAAGTACACACACACACACACACACACACACACACACACACACTGAATCACTGAGTGTGTGCCTTCAGATTTCCGTGCCCCCTTCCTGACAGTAAGAATGAGAAGAAGGCGTGTTCTGGGTGATGGGGGTCCTTAATCATGGACGTCGCCTTTCTAAGGCACCGCTCCTTGAAGACGTCTTGGATACTATGGAGGCTAGTACCCAAGATGGAGTTGACTAATTTTACAACTTTCTGTAGCTTCTTGCGGTTCTGTGCCATGCAATTCCCTGTGGCCGTCTGCTATCAGCTTGATTTGGCCTGGTGTTGTTTTTTCAATGTTAACAGATTTTGATCCATTAAAATGGCAGATAAGGGATTGTGTTTTCCTATATTTTATGTTGAGCTTTTGTTATTATAAGAATTATATTTTTTTGATCTTAGTGATAACATAATGACAAACATCAGCAAACTCTAGGTGGTGAGTACTGATGTTTCGTGCTGTTATATTATGCTATTTTCTGTTGTCTACTTCACCACTTACAAATGAAATTTATGTTCATTATTTAATCCTGCCTCAAAATAAACCATGAATTGGTAATGTATGTAACACAGACCCCATTTGCTATGTTTCATTACCATCTTTATCTTTTCAGAGCCATCCCAGAGACTATAAAGCCTTGCACTATTTCAAATGCAATCACATCTCCCACCGCCTAGAAAATGTAACATTCATTCATGAAAATAATATATGCGTCATATATAAATCAAGAATATTGCATGTGCATTGATGGACTTACACCAGACAAACTTCAAAATTCGCATTCATAGAATAGTTTGCATGACATCCTAAAGGACTTTACAGCCATTGAAATCATTTTTTTCGATGTGCACTCACATTTGTAATATAGGAAAAGTGGCAGCACATTTGCACCCAACAGGCATCTTCAAACAACTAAGTACTAATGGCCAAAGTTCAAAGTACATTTATTATCAAAATATGTACTCTATACTATACATATGCAATCTTGAGATTCGTCTCCTTACAGGCAGCCACAAAACAAAGAAACCCAGTAGGACCTATTTAAAAAGAAGACCGTCAAACACCCAATGTGCAAAAAGAAAAGAACGAATCGTGCAAACAATAAAAAGTAAGCAAATAACATTCAGAACTAAAGTTCGCAAAAGTGAGTTGACAGCCACGAAGCCAGTCATATCCGATCCAGGAGTCCATTAGTTGCAGTCCACAGCCTCAGTTCAGCACAGAGGCAAGTAAATCTCACCAAGCAGCGAGCTGATTACCGGCCCATCCCTTGCCTCCAGCCTAGGCACCTCGACCTTTTCAATCTGGTCCAGAACTTAAATTAGCCAAACTTCGGCTCATTCCTCACTCTTGGACCCAGATACTGCCGCTTCAATCCGCTGTTGGGCTTGAGCCTCACTGCTTAGATTGGCCCATGCCCGATCTTTCCAATCTGGCCCGGTGCTTAAACTGGTCAAAAATTGGCTTGTTTCTCACTCTTGGGCACAGGTCCTGCTGCCTCAACTCTGCCTCGCCTCGCCTCACCCAAATAGTTTAACAACTCATCCAAATGTGAATATCCTTCTGCACTGTTAAATACTCAAAACCTCACCCTCTGAGAGCCAAGAGTGGAGGTGAACTAACAGTGGACAGAGAAGCTGAGACACCATTAGAAGGAACATTTTAATATCCTCAGCTGTGACCCTGTCCTTGACATGAGGCCACACACATTAATTCAAATCAGGCCAGCCTTGCTACCACACATGACCGTCAAGAAATTGAGAAGGCCACATCTCAAATCAAAACTAACTAAACCCTGGAGTAAACAATATTCCCACTAAGATCTTAAAATCTGGCAGTGAAAGTCTTCAATCACAAATCCGCCATCTTATCTAGAAAGAGGAAGATACTGCAGAGGATCTCACAGTTGATACAATCGCATCGTAGATTCCATAATATCTTGGAAATCTACGCCATTTGATAACTACAAAAAAAAAACAGGCAAAGAGTAGCCACTGTATTTGGCCTTCTTCATCCTCTCTATTGCCTTTGACTCTTTCAATAAGGAGAGAATTTGAAACATCCTCCTCAAATCAGGTTGCCCACAGCATTTGGCCTCCATCTTAACATTTGCTCCATGATGTTTAACAAAGCATGTGTAATCTCAGAGAACACCAGTGTCAAAACTTTTCTCAATCCTTCACACTGTCTCCCACAAAGACTCTATAGGAATCAGTCATCAAAGCTATTAGAAATTCCTCACCCAACAGCTTCTGCACTCTTCAACCAAGGTTGCCCGTGTCTCAGTAATGGAGCTTCTGTATGCATTTTGTACACTCAGAGACCAAACTCCAGGATATCATCAATTCATTCAGCAAAACCCAGGAAAGGATGGATGTTGCATGCAACGTCTGGAAGGACAAGGTCTTCTCATGCTACACCACAGTAAAGATGTAGAAGATTGCATCCCCTGCAACAATAGATTAGATTAGATTATGAGGAAACACAGTCCTCTTTTATTGTCATTTAGTAATGCATGCATTAAGAAATGATACCATGTTTCTCCAGTATGATATCACAGAAACACAAGACAAACCAAGACTAAAAAAACTGACAAAAACCACATAATTATAACATATTGTTACAACAGTGCAAAACAATACCATAATTTGATAAGGAACAGACCATGGGCATGGTAAAAAAAAGTCTCAAAGTCTCTCGAAAGTCCCATCATCTCACGCAGATGGTAGAAGGAAGAGAAACTCTCTTCCTGCCATGAGCTTCCAGCGCCACAAGCTTGCTGATGCAGCATCCTGGAAGCACCCGACCACAGCTGATTCTTGAGTCCATCCGAAAACTTCGAGCCTCCGACCAGCCTTCCGACACTGAGCACCGAGCACCATCTCTGCCGAGCGCTTCGACCCTGGCCCCGGCAATAGGCAAAGCTGAGGATTTGGAGCCTTCCCCTCTGGAGGTTCTCCATCGCACAGTAGCAGTGGCATCGAAGCAGGCATTTCAGAAGTTTCTCCCGATGTTCCATAGAACCATAGAACCATAGAAACTACAGCACAGAAACAGGCCCTTTGGCCCTTCTTGGCTGTGCCAAACCATTTTCTGCCTAGTCCCACTGACCTGCACACGGACCATATCCCTCCATACACCTCCCATCCATGTATCTGTCCAATTTATTCTTAAGTGTTAAAAAAGAACCCGCATTTACCACCTCGTCTGGCAGCTCATTCCATACTCCCACCACTCTCTGTGTCAAGAAGCCCCCCGTAATGTTCCCTTTAAACTTCTCCCCCCTCACCCTTAACACATGACCTCTGGTTTTTTTCTCCCCTTGCCTCAGTGGAAAAAGCCTGCTTGCATTCACTCTATCTATACCCATCATAATTTTATATACCTCTATCAAATCTCCCCTCATTCTTCTATGCTCCAGGGAATAAAGTCCTAACCTATTCAACCTTTCTCTGTAACTGAGTTTCTCAAGTCGCGGCAACATCCTTGTAAACCTTCTCTGCACTCTTTCAACCTTATTTATATCCTTCCTGTAATTTGGTGACCAAAACTGAACACAATACTCCAGATTCGGCCTCACCAATTCCTTATACAACCTCATCATAACATTCCAGCTCTTATACTCAATACTTTGATTAATAAAGGCCAATGTACCAAAAGCTCTCTTTACGACCCTATCCACCTGTGACGACACTTTTAGGGAATTTTGTATCTGTATTCCCAGATCCCTCTGTTCCACTGCACTCCTCAGTGCCTTACCATTAACCCTGTATGTTCTACGTTGGTTTGTCCTTCCAACGTGCAATACCTCACACTTGTCAGTATTAAACTCCATCTGCCATTTTTCAGCCCATTTTTCCAGCTGGTCCAAGTCCCTCTGCAGGCTCTGAAAACCTTCCTCACTGTCTACTACACCTCCAGTCTTTGTATCATCAGCAAACTTGCTAATCCAATTTACCACATTATCATCCAGATCATTGATATAGATGACAAATAACAATGGACCCAGCACTGATCCCTGTGGCACACCACTAGTCACAGGCCTCCACTCGGAGAAGCAATTCTCTACCACCACTCTCTGGCTTCTTCCATCAAGCCAATGTCTAATCTAATTTACCACCTCTCCATGTATACCTAGCGACTGAATTTTCCTAACTAACCTCCCATGCGGGACCTTGTCAAAGGCCTTACTGAAGTCCATGTAGACAATATCCACTGCCTTCCCTTCATCCACTTTCCTGGTAACCTCCTCGAAAAACTCCAACAGATTGGTCAAACATGACCTACCACGCACAAAGCCATGTTGACTCTCCCTAATAAGCCCCTGTCTGTCCAAATGCTTGTAGATTCTGTCTCTTAGTACTCCCTGCAATAACTTACCTACTACTGACGTTAAACTCACCGGTCTATAATTTCCCGGGTTACTTTTCAATCCTTTTTTAAACAACGGAACAACATGAGCCACTCTCCAAACCTCCGGCACTTCACCCATAGACAGCGACATTTTAAATATTTCTGCCAGGGCCCCCGCAATTTCAACACTAGTCTCCTCCGTGCTTCTCATGGCTGTCTCCATCAAATCAGGATTGTGCACAACCTCTACTTAACAAATACGATATCATTTCGGAGTGGCCGTGTGTGCTGCATCGCGCCGCCATCTTCTCCTCCCCTCCTTAAGGTTCACAATAAAGGTTCATAACGAGATTCTGAATAACATGGAGATATTTCCACATCTCAGGAGGCATCTCTTGGCAAAGATAGATATCGATGATGAAATTCATTGCTGTTCTCAATGCATCAGCACAAACTTGGATCAAATAAGGAACAAGATGGTGACTGCTCTTTGCCTGTGTTTTTGGAGTTATCAAGGCCTCAGGCCTAGCAGGAACTCATAGTCTACCAAGCAACAATCATCCCTGTCCTCCTAAATGGACTATAATTGCAGACATCTTAACGCACTGCAAAGAGACAACTGATGCTGTCTCTGAAAGATCCTCCAAATTAACTGGAAGGATAAGTGAACTATTATCTGTGTCTTACTAATAACCCTAATAATGAAGCTTGGTTACCCTCAGTCAGGTACAGTACATTGGGCAGATCATGTCATTTGCATTCTTAGTACCATGTTCCTGAACTAGAAGCTCCATTCTGTGGTGGGAGGTTACCAGGGCTCAAATCTGCAAGGAAGCAAGGTAACAAAGATGCTGCAGGTGAAGCACGTTCTGCACAGAAACAGGCCCTTCGGCCCACTGTGCTCATGCTAACTTTTTTGTCCAGCTACTCCCATGCTTTGGCTGTTTAAATGCCACTTAAGTGAATTATTTGTCCACAATTGCCTTAGAAAGTGCCAAACAACTGAATTGTCATTAGATAAAACAATTCATCAGTTTTTACAAATGCTAATCTGAGACAGTTTCCCATCAAATGATTTTAATTCTATATATAGTTAATATAGTTCTATGTATAGAAAAATGGAGGGCTGTGGGAGGGATAGGTTAGAATAATTTTAGAATACTTAGAGGCTCAGCACAACATCGTGGGCCAAAGTACTGTGCTAAAGCTTTGTATGTTCTATTGTAACAATCAAAGAGCAGGTTGCCTTAATCAAATTATCATGGGATAACTTTAACAACTTTTTGATTGCTGCAGGAATCATTCACCTGAGGGACATTTCTCTGAGTGATTACTGGGCTGGGTTATCTTCAAGTTCATCTAAGGTTAAAGATAAAGTTAGTTATAAAGTTAAAAGGCCAGCTGCAAAAGAACTGTGGACAATGGTATTCAGCTGTGCTCAAGGAAGCAAGGTCCATGTAATCATTGGATTGAGGTGTGTTCAGAACTAAACTGAATGAAGCATATATATGTGCAAACAAGATTTATATAAGAATTTACATTCAAGGGTTAAAGCTATGTAAGGTAAAGACAAATTAGGATTGTGAAATAGTTATTAACATCATATGATTGTTCCAAATAACTAATTGTGTCTCTTTATTTATTGTGCTTGTACTATATCATTGCACTTATGACATTTGCTTAGTTTTAATGAACTTAAAAGAACTCTGGCTTGTGCTTCTCTATGAACCATGATTAATATTACCAACCCAGAGTAGTTCAATCTAATTTAGAAGGTCAGTGTAAGAGACAACTCCAGGACTTCCCATCTGCTCTACATAGAATTGATTCAGAAGTGAGGATACTACCAACTGAACCACTCAATGTGCTTTAAACATACAAACAGAAATAAGGATAGTTATCAACCTTCTGCCTATGAAGGAGAGTGGGGAGACAGTCTGGATTTTGTTTTCCAATTAGAAGGATTTTTCTCTACTTACAAAATATGACATTTATTGCCTCCAATGTGTAGTGATCCAGCATGTTTTACTCTGCTTGGACACTTTTTAAACATGCCCATTTCTTCCCTGAAGCACAATTGGCTACCTATTGAAAATCCAAGCCACAGGCCCCTTCAGGTGCCACATAAATGTTCTGGGACCAATTTTCATGTGACTGTAGATGGACAAACAGAATGGACCCAATGGGCAAAGTCACCTCCTTCCTGTCATATTAAGTAAGGCATAGACAATTAAAGATTTTGCTGGAGGTAGTTGCAAAATTAACAATACAATTGTAGGCCCCGTAGTTTTAAAGTGTAAATCGTTAGAACCTGTACTGTGCATGAGCCACATATTGGTTCCAGTTGAAATATAATTTGGAGATGTACAGTACTGTGCAAAAGTCTTTGCCACATATATATAGCTAGGGTAGCTAAGGCTTTTGAACAGCACTACTGTATTAATTGCATGTATTGCACTGTACTGCTCACAAAAAAACAAATTTCATGACATATGTGAGTGATGATAAACCTGACTCTGATATAGGTCTTTATTGTGGACTGAGAGTGGGAAGGGGGGCAGGGAGAGGGGAATCATGGTTGGGAAAAGGGGAAGGGAGAGGGGAGAGAGCAGGAAGCACCAGAGAGATATTCTATAATGTTCAAGAAACCAATTGTTTGGAATCAAATTACTTTGCCTGATGTCTGTGTCTGCACACTTGTCACCCACTACCCCTGGCACTCATTCTCTGCCACCTGTCCCACACCCCTCCTATGGTACTCCACCCTCCTCATTCCCAACATCTTTTGCTCCTGCCCGATTTACAAACTCAGTCTTCATTCCAGATTGACAAATGCAGTACTATGCAAAGGTTTTAGGCACCCTAGCTGTATACATGTGCCTAATATTTTTCCACAGTATGTTATTTGTGGAAAGGCCAAGGATGGTTTTATCTAGTCCATTGGTTTTATATAACAAGATTATCACATATGGTTTTTTTCTCAACACTGTTTGAGCCCTTTGTCTGCCAGTCAACTCCAGCTCAGAATAAAATATTGGGAAGCACTCGACAGCCAATGAATTACTTGTTTTCAAGTATTCTCATCGCACAAATGCAGGAACTGCAGTAACCAATTTGGACACAGCAAGCTTCCACAAAAAGCAAAGTGATAATGACCAGATAATCTACTTGTTATTCTACCAGTACAGCTTTCCCATGTCACACAATTTCTGTGGAAGGAGTTTCTGTAAAGAAAGTATGTGTATGTTGTCTTATGAAGTCATGCAGTGTATAAAATGATGAACAGATTGTGATTGCTCTATGTTTTGAAAACTGTTGTAGATCTAAATATTGTAACTTAAAATTGTGGTAGTCTATTCACAAGGAATGATCTAATGGCTTTTCCAAGTGCAAGTTGAAGATAAACACATATTTCTAAAACCATATGACTTCATTTAGCAGTTGTGGAGAGAGTAAAGCATGATTCAGGTCTATAAATAGTCACAAACTGCCAGAGAACTCCAATTCATGGTAAAGAGTCATTTTCAAAAGAATAAGAAAGAGAAATAGTCAATTCACTGAGACAAACTATTTTATTTAATTACATATTTAATTAATAAAAAGGAAGGAATATTCAGATGCAGCTGACTGAATGAACAGTGCAAAGCTGAGGAAGAGGATTCAACAGAAGAACAGGAACAAAAACATGAGGTGCGGTCTGTATGCAATGAGATAAACTCTGCTGAATAATCTGTGCTGATGTGGGGTTTCGACCCAAAATCTTGTCAATTTCTTTCCTCCAGATTGTTTGTTGTATCACCTTCAATTACCTAGAGTCAATTGTGTATCTGCTGAATGACCTCTCCAGCCTAGAAAAGATCATATTTTACATTATAAATTGTCCTTCCCTCAGAGAATTATTTCATAGTACTTTGCTGCTGGTACTAAATGTTTTACCTAGTCGGGGCACACATCGTGCTCTGCCACTGAAACTTTTTCCTTTTTGAAAACATTGTACAATCTGCTGACTTTTAGTGCTTGATGCTATTGACTGAGGGTGATTTTTTTAAATTATTGATTTTAAATAAAAACTACTACTTTAACCTTGTACAGTTGATTCAGCCAGCTCCATCTGAATATGATCACCATTTTTAAAAGTTTAATAGAAAAATAAAATAATATAGTTTTTGCTTCTGTAATTTCTCTTTGTGAAATTGAGTCCCTTGGAAGGATATCACCAGTTATAGACCTATATCACACTTTACAACTGCTAAATGAAGGCATATAGTTTAGAAAGATGCAAATTAATAATATATTAATAAATACAACTACAAATTGTACTTGAAAAATACTTTTTAACAGGTTTATTGATTGTGTTACAGCTTCTGTCTGAATCAGTTGTGCATAAAAATTATTTCACTTTTTGCAAAATATTTACATGATTATAGTGTATTTTAATTACTATTCAGTTGTCCGTGGAATTCTTCAAAGTGTTTGGCTGTTTCTGGATGTCAAAGCTCCTTCTAAGTGACAGTTTTGTTCCATCACTTCAAGAAAGGGGAAATGATGTCATTGAGCAAAGCTTTGTGGGAAGCATTCTCTTTGCTTGGGGCTGAGTGTTGGAGCTTCACAAATGATAGGAATGTCTGATCCTATTTCTGAGTCTTAATAAGTTACCAGATCAGAGCTATACTCAAACTTTGCTGTAACTTGAAGGACAATTTAATGAGAGGAGAAGATTATCAACATTTCAAACGGTGAGTAAAAGATAGAAGCCAAAATAATTGGCAACCTGCTTGACCAGAAGAGGGAAAGGAATAAATAAACAATTTAAAAATGATTCCCAGGAGGTGGAAACTGAAGTTCAATGAAGATGTCAGTGAAAGGCAACATTGATCATCCTTTCTCGTGAACGAAGAAAAAGTTGTAAGCAGTACCTGAAACTATTATGTTGTAACGTCAATAAAACAATTACTTAGAAATCTATTTTAGTTCAGTACTTTTTGTAACCTATGAAGTGGGTTCATATAACACCTTCCTTCAATGTTTATTTCTGCAATTTAAATGCACATACAGAGTCCTTAAAAAAGAAGTAACCTCCCCCCCCCAGAAGTTTTCATGTTTTATTGTTTTACAACAATGAATCACAGTATATTTAATTTAGCTTTTTTTGACACTGATCAACAGAAAAAGAGGCTTTATAGGCACTTGCATCTGTGCACAGCAGAGGATGCTTCATTAACTATTTACACTTCATGAAAATAAAGTGAAGCTGCAAGCAAGCTCAACAGACTTATTTTCCTGCTGAGAGAATCTTCTGATAATGGATGCCTACCTGGTCAAATGCTTAAATCTTAGACCATAAGACAGAGGAGCAGAAGTTGGCCATTTGGCCCATCAAGTCTGCTCTGCCATTCTATCATGAGCTGATCCATTCTCCCATTTAGTCCCACTCCCCAGCCTTCTCACCATAACCTTTGATGCCCTGGCTACTCAGATACCCATCAATCTCTGTCTTAAATACATCAATGACTTGGCCTCCACTGCTGCCCATAGCAACAAATTCCACAGATTCACCACCCTCTGGCTGAAAAAATTTCTTCGCATCTCTGTTCTAAGTGGGTTCCCTTCAATCCTTAAGTCATGCCCTCTCGTACTAGACTCCCCCATCATGGGAAACAACTTTGCCACATCCACTCTGTCCATGCCTTTCAACATTCGAAATGTTTCTATGAGGTCTCCCCTCTCATCTAAACTCCAAGGAATACAGTCCAAGAGCAGTCAAATGTTCCTCATATGTTAACTCTCTCATTCCTGGAATCATTCTGGTGAATCTTCTCTGAACCCTCTCCAATGTCAGCACATCCTTTCTTAAATAAGGAGACCAAAACTGCCCACAGTACTCCAAGTGAGGTCTCTCCAGTGCCTTATAGAGCCTCAACATCACATCCCTGCTCCTATACTCTATTCCTCTAGAAATGAACGCCAACATTGCATTCACCTTCTTCACCACCGACTCAACCTGGAGGTTAACCTTAAGGGTATCCTGCACGAGGATTCCCAAGTCCCATTGCATCTCAGAACTTTGAATTTTCTCTCCATTTGAAAAATAGTCTGCCCATTTATTTCTTCTACTAAAGTGCATAACCATACACTTTCCAACATTGTATTTCATTTGCCACTTCTTTGCCCATTCTCCCAATCTATCCAAGTCTCTCTGCAGACTCTGTTTCCTCAGCACTACTGGCCCCTCCACCTATCTTTGTATCACCAGCAAATTTAGCCACAAAGCCATCTATTCCATAATCCAAATCATTGATGTACAAAGTAAAAAGAAGTGGCCCCAACATGGACCCCTGTGGAACACCACTGGTAACCAGCAGCCAACCAGAATGGGATCCCTTTATTCCCACTCTCTGTTTCCTGCCAATCAGCCAATCTTATTGGCTGCTTTCACGTAATGGGTGTAAAGAGCAATATTTTAATTATGCACAGAATGAGCAATCCATATCCTCTTAAAATTTGGCAGGAAAAATAGCTGAGAGAATAGATTCAGAAGCGGGTTTAATATCACTGCCATATGTCATGAAATTTGTTGTTTTGTGGCAGCAATACATAAAAACAATCTATAAATTAAAGTAAGAAATGTATATAAAACTAAATTAAATAAGTAGTGCAAAAAGCATTCAAAAATAGTGAGGTAGAGTTCATGGATGTGTTCATTGTCCATTTATAAATCTGATGGAGGGGAAGAAGCTGTTCCTAAAACACTGAGTGTGTGCCTTCAGGCTTCTGTGCCTCCTCCCTGATGGTAGCAATGAGAAGAGGGCATGTTCTGGGTGATGGGGGTCCTTAATGATGGATGTTGCCATTATGGGCCATCGCAAATAGAATAGCACCCTCCACTATTTCTAAAGTGTAAATTGAACAGTAACCTCTATTGACCCCACCCAATTGGGGCCATCAGGAAGTTGCTACGTCAGTTGTTTTGCTCCACCAGCTGTTTCTACTGTAATAGCATCTCACCAGGAGACTCAGTATTGGTAAGATGCTGTTATAGCATATAATCTCCTGGTGCTATCTAAATAGTGAATGGTGGTAACATTCATGTGATAGATGCTTCAGTTTCACTTCTCAGTTTGGACACACGGAGATGCAATTTGAATCATAATAAAAATTGCATTTTTTTTAAAGATTCAAAGATTTAAATATTCATAGTACTTTTATTAACAAAATATGTATACACTGTACAACCCTGAGATTCGTCTTTTCACAGACAGCCACGAAGCAAAGAAACACCATGGAACCTGTTCAAAGAAAACATCAAACACCCAACGGCAAACGGCAAAAAGACAAGCAAAAAACTCAGAATATAAAACATCAAGCCTCAAAATCATGAAACAGTCGACGAACGTTCAGTTTTAGTTCAGTTCAGTTCAATTTGGCTCTGCATCGTTAATTAACTGCAGGCCGCAGAGCCAATCTGCCCCAATCAAAATGCACAAAACAGCAATGGAAAATCAGTAATCTGAAACCAGAAACACGTCATAACATGAACTATAGAGTCTAATCCACAAATCGTGTCAATTAAACCTTGCCCAAGGCCCAGGACCCAAGACTCCAGTACCTTCCTCCGACAGCAGCGAGTGAGGGGGAGAGAGAGACTAGTCAAACAAAGGCACCTTCCTCCAGCAGCAACTAGCGAGAGGGAGAAAGAGACCAGTCAAGTGCAGGCAGGCAGCGCTGAAAACCCACCCGCTTTCTGCTCTCATCCTCATTGATTTCAATCTTCCTCCATGTTTTAATCGGTAAGATCAGCAAGAAATGGAGTTGATCATGGGCTTTTTGGCCTGCAGGCTGCACACTCTACTCGAAACCTCACCAAACGTTCTCGGAGAAAACATATAATCGGCCTAAAAACGCACCATCAACATGTAAATCACAGGTTCCAATAGTAGCAGAATCATATTTAAAAGAAGTAAAGATGTAAAAGTAGTATTGTGAATTGTCTGAGCGGCATCATCTTTTGTCGCATTGTTCGCTGGTGCGACCTTCTATGTGATGTGATTCTTCTTTACCAGAATGTGTCTATAGTGATTCAGACCTCCTTTGCATATTTCCATGTTGGAATGGGATATAATATTAATATTCTATAAATCTCAATTCTGGAATTTACACTTCCCACTAATAGAGATATAACATGGGAGAAGTAGTATAAAAGCAGAAAATGCTAGAAACATTCAATAGGTCAGGCAGCAACTGTGGAAAAAGCTATATTTGCATGAACAATAAATACAAACTAAAGATGCTGAAATTTGGACAAAACAGAAAATTGCTGGAAACACACAGCAGGTCTGGCAGCAACAGTGGAGAGAGAAACAAAGTTAACGCTTCCAAAGATTACCATGAAATTTTATCTGTTCCACTTTCTACAGATGCTGCCCGACTTACAAAATGCTTAATTTTCTGTTTTTCATTCAGTAGTTGAATGTCTTGGTAAAGATCTCTGTGTTGATTGGTTGAGATATACAGGTGTTTTCCTTGTTCACTCAAGCTTTAGATAGATAAGATACAGGCAGGAAGGTTGTTTCCACTGGTAGGTGAGACTAGAACTAGGGGACGTAGCCTCAGGATTCGGGGGAGTAGGTTTAGGATGGAGCTGAGGAGGAACTGATTTTCCCAGAGGGTGGTGAATCTGTGGAATTCTCTGTCCAATGAAGCAGTGGAGGGTAGTAGATATATTTAAGACGAGGTTGGATAGATTTTTGCTTAGTAGGAGAATTAAGGATAATGGGAAAAAGGCAGATAGATAAAGATGAGTCCATGGCCAGATCAGCCATGATCTTATTAAATGGTGGGGCAGGTTCAATGGGCCAGATGGCCTATTCCTATTCCTACTCCTATTTCTTATGTTCTTATGTCAGATTCTCTCCAGAACTTCTGCTTTTACTAGAAGAGCAACTAACGAGGTCTATGTGATCAACCGTAACAAATGGGACAAGATTTTGCCTTACACATTCATCTTAATGTGATACCTAATCTGAGTTTCTTTTGAAGTCTGTGGCATCCAAGTATTTGAGAAATTTATCCCAAATCTGAATAAATTCCAACGTATTCTGATCACATAGATATCATTTAATGATATAAGTATCATTGAAGAATTAACTGTATGGGTACATGATGGGGTGAGATATAAGGGCCAAACACAGGAAATTGAGACTAGCTGGATGGGCACTGTGATCAGCATGGACTAGTTGGGCTGAAGGGCCTGTATCTGTGCTGTATTACTTGATAACTCTATCTCTTTGCTCTAGGCCCACATGTTGATATAGCTGTATGTGTGGGATACAAACTCTGAGGAAAATGCAAGTATAACAAGTAGTTTCTGACTGAAAATTCTGTCCCAATGTGTTCTTTATCTTTTCAAGAGTGGAGGGAATCTTAAACTCACTTGGTTTCAGTGTTGAGGATTTTCTTTTCACTTGCTGCTCATATATGGTAAACCCAAGTCCTCGCCCACATTCATGCCACTGTTACCAACAAAAAGGGGATTGAATTCTATTTCAGTGTAGCAAAATCATAGCCACTTTTCCAAAATAGTTCGCAGAAGTGCCTGAGAAACGCAATGGTATTTTCATTCACCGGTAATCCATGTTCCCACCATTAATGGATGGGTAGGGAAATAAAACAGATAATTTGACATCAAGCATCTTCCAAAGAGCTTAAGATAGCTGCACCCAGGAACAAAGAGACAATGTTAAAGTAAGCACGTGGCCATTGGTCGTGTGGATAGTCAGAGGCTTTTTCCCAGGGCTGAAATGGCTAACACGAGAGGGCACAGTTTTAAGGTACTTGGAAGTAGGTACAGAGGAAAAAAACGCAGAGAGTAGTGTGTGGAATGGGCTGCCGGCAACGGTGGTAGAGGCAGATACAAGAGGGTCTTTTAAGAGACTCTTGGATAGGTGCATGGAACTTAGAAAGATAAAGGGTTATGGGTAACCCTCGGTAATTTCTGAAGTAAGTACATGTTCGGCACAGCATTGTGGGCTGAATGGCCTGTATTGTGCTGTAAGTTTTCTATGTCTCTATGAAAGGTATGATCAGAATGTGAAAACACATATGGGAATTTGGACTGATTTAGAGTGTTGTAGTAGTAGGCAGCTGTCGATCCCAGAGGATCATGGGTTTGCCCCTCTGGTGGATTCTCCGGGGCGCAAGACTGGTTGGGAAAATTTGAAAAACCGGCTGTTGCCTATGCAGCCGGTACCCCCTCTCCACGTTGCTGATATAGTCCAAGGGAAGGGCAAGTGCCAAGGCTGCTTGACACCAGTGTCGTCGCAGAGGTTACCAGAGTGAAGTTGTAAACAACTGCCTTAGCTTTACTCCTGAAGCCTTTCCCGTGGGTGGCTATGGTCTCAAGGCAGCAGAGGTTTAAATTCAGAGTTCTCCTTCTCCTAGGCCAAGGCTGATGAGCCCTACCTGCCTGCAGCAATTGGTTTTGAAGCGCCAGCGGTCCTCTTGAGAGTGTAAGCCCAGATGCAAAGGCAAAATTGTGTTACCAAAGTGAAGCCTGCAATCAGGACAACCACCTAGATTATTGCTAAGGGTTTTTTGCCATTTCAAATAACCACATGCATTTCTTGAGGAACTGTGCTTCCTTTAAGGTGACTTCCAGCAGTAACTCATGTGAGTCAACATTGCGCTGATGTAGACGTGAAATAGTGTTTTCTCATATTTCATGTACAGTGCTGGAGTTGTGGAGGGTCTTTGCTAAGATAGTTTATCAAAATTTCATCACACAAACAACATTTAATCAGAAATTATCAGGCTGTTCACCATGTTGAAACATGTAAAAACAGTTAAAAGATATAAATAAAATATTATTTAAGATAAAAATAATTTTCAAAATATGTGTTATAGAAAAAACAATGAACAAAATAAAAAAATACACAACACTCACCTGTACTTAAATATAATCATTATTTCGGTATTGGCCAGCAACTCAATTCAATTGTCCTCACTGCCAGCATAAAGCCAAAGGCATAGACATGAAGTCTATCCAGCCGCTCAACTCAAGATAATTGGATTCAGTGAATGAACAGTTACTTTGAGAATGTCACCCAAAGAAATGGAAGTCAGTGGTTATTTACATTTTATGAGGAGCTCCCACTTAGACTGAGTGAAATGAGACTAGAACTAGAAACAGAGGCTGCAGCAGAAGGGGACTCCTTCCCTCTGTACAGGAATAGAGTACCTTTCATCCCTCCTCTTCTGCAACTGCTCAAGCTAGATCTCCCTCAGCTCCTGAAGTCCACTGCAATGTTTGTCTCTGCCCCAGTGAACTCACCTCACAACTTTGGTCTAATTAAGATGAAGTTCACTTAACTCTTGGCACCTCATGCTGAAGTTTAGATTATGGTTAAGAAAAAAGTAATTAAAGTAGAAATATAATCTAAAACTAGAGTTTCAAACAGCCTGCTGAGTACTTACTGCACATCCTGTTCTTTATAATGCCCATACTTTAGAGCAGAGGAGTACTGTTGAGAGTACAGCCAGTAGAGCCACTACCTCACAGTGCCAGAGACCCAGGTTCAATCCCGTCTTGGATGCTGTTTGTTCAGAGTTTGAATGTTCTCCATGTTACCACATGGGCTTCAGAATTGGAATTACTATAAGGTACAATAGAGAGACAGATGAATGAAGGAATAAATAGTACCAAAGGGGAATCGTTAAGTCACTTTCATGGATTCTTCAGAAATCTGATAGCAGAAGGCAAAAAGTCTTTCTTAATGTAAATTTTTAGTTATTTGTACCTCTTTCTTGATGGTAGTAATAAAAAGAAGGCATGCCCTGGATGGTGAGGATACTTAATAGTAGATGCCACCTTCTGGAACCACCACTTTTTGGAGATCTCCTTGATGGTGGGGAGGCTTATGCCCATAATGGACGTGGCTGAGTCTGCAACCCTTTCAATCCAAGCCAGGTGGTGATGCAACCAGTAAGAACGCTCTCTACATTTGTAGAAATTTACTCGCATCATGATGCGCTCAAAGGACTAGACCCAGGTGTGGAGGAACAGCAGGATCCCCAGGAAGTGAAGGAACCACCCCCACCCCCCACCCCCCACCCCCCACCCATACACACACACACACACACACACACACTGACTGAGAGTCCTCTTTAAATAATCATAGACTGAGGAAATGTATGCTGGCTACAATTAACTTGGAAGCATTGCATTTGACTCAGAAACATAGCATATAACTCAGGAAAACAAAGCATAACACAAGAGACCTAACAAACCCTGTTGACCCAGAGAACTTCAGGAAAAAGTCTGAATATAGACTGGAGGAGCTCAGAACCACTGCTGGGTCCATGTTAGTGGGGTCACTCTGTCATGGTGCACCCATGAAGGACTGGACCCGTTGCAGAGGAACAGCAGGATCCCCGGAGGAAGATGGAAACAAGAGGTTGAACATCAGAATCAGAGCCTCAGCGTAGCAACTGAACAACACCACAAAGTGATAGTAACACCCACCGGCACTTCTGCTTCTTCTTCTTCCAGCATATTACTGCCCTCCGCAGGATGTATAATTAATTATAATTCCGCTTGCAAATGCTGTATGTGCTCATTAAATAGCAATGCCGCAGATTGTTTTCCTTCCCAAATTTTGTCACGTGGTTTCCAAGTAATTGCATTGCCTCAATCACATTAATTTCATCTGAATCATTTGTAAAACTAAAAGCTTCTTGTTTGAGAATATTAATTATCGCATGCTTAACATTTAAAAAATCGCTGTTTTCCAAGTCTATCTGCTATTTCCAAGTTTTCCTTTTCTTGAATCAAAGCCCATAGTTGTTTACTGAGATCTTGAAGTTCTTCCTCATTTGTTTCCATGTTTTCATTTTGTAATCTGAATGTAGATAATTCACTTTGCAACAAATTCCTTTTTCCTTTTGTAACTTTGGAATAAGTTCCTCCATTTTTTAAAATCTTTTTTCCATGTCACTGAATTTTTGACAACAAGCATCTTTTTCAGAAACCGTCTCCTTTAAATGCAGTACTGTCTTGTCCAATCTCTTTCCAACTCACAGTTGTTCTTATTGAGTACTTCTATTTGTTGATGGAGTTCTTCACATTTACCCTGGGTTTCAACCATGTTTCTTGTATACATAAAATCTGAGGTTTTCCCTTAAGCTTTGATACATATTTCGTAAATTTTTGACCATTTGCGATAATACTCCTTGCATTCCATTGTTATATATATACACACACACATACAGTGGCATGCAAAAGTTTGGGCACCCCAGTCAAAATTTCTGTTACTGTGAATAGCTAAGCAAGTAAAAGATGAACTGATTTCCAAAAGGCATAAGGTTAAAGAGGACACATTTCTTTAATATTTTAAGCAAGAGAACTTTTTTTATTTCCATCTTTTACAGTTTCAAAATAACAAAAAAGGAAAAGGGCCCGAAGCAAAAGTTTGGGCACCCTGCATGGTCAGTACTTAGTAACACCCCCTTTGGGAAGTATGACAGCTTGTAAACACTTTCGGTAGTCAGCCAAGAGTCTTTCAATTCTTGTTTGGGGGATTTTCGCCCATTCTTCCTTGCAAAAGGCTTCTAGTTCTGTGAGATTCTTGGGCTGTCTTGCAAGCACTGCTCTTTTGAGGTCTATCCACAGATTCTCAATGATGTTTAGGTCAGGGGACTGTGAGGGCCATGACAAAACCTCCAGCTTGCGGCTCCTGAGGTAGTCCACTGTGGATTTTGAGGTGTGTTTAGGTTCATTATCCTGTTGTAGAAGCCATCTTCTTTTCATCTTTGACTTTTTTTTATAGACGGTGTGATGTTTGCTTCCAGAATTTGCTGGTATTTAATTGAATTCATTCTTCCCTCTACCAGAAAATGTTCCCCGTGCCACTGGCTACAACACAAACCCAAAGCATAATCGATCCACCCCCATGCTTAACAGTTGGAGAGGGGTTCTTTTCACGAAATTCTGCACCCTTTTTTCTCCAAACATACCTTTGCTCATTGTGGCCAAAAAGTTCTATTCAAAAATTTCAAAGGAACATCTAAACAAGCCTGATCCATTTTGGAAACAAGTCCTGTGGACTGATGAAGATAAAATAGAACTTTTTGGCCTTCTCCTTTTCAGCAAATGCTCTCACTGCCTCTGCATAACTGATCCCTTGAGTTACTTTTACATATTGTATCTCAGCTTCTTTCTTGCTATTAATGCACCCTTGATAAGCTGTACTGCGTTCCTCACCACAATTGCAGCATTTCAGCCTAGCTCCCGCCTCACATTTCCTGTATTCATGTTATCCAGCGCATCTTCCACATCTTTGTTTCCCTCTGCAGACCGCAGCAATATGCCCGAATTTCTGACACTTAAAGCATCTTAAAGGCAGTGGTGTGTGTATATATATATTTATTCTGACCTCATAACATATATACCCTAAGTAATCTTTTGTCGGAAATCTCTCTTCATCAAAGTTAATCGTAACCGATAAACTATCACACTTTTTCCCATTTCTTGTAACTTTCAAACGTTTGGCCTCAATAATTTTTGCTCTTTTTATGTTCTGTTTAATCTCATCCATAGTAACTTTTGTTGGTATCCCAAAATAACTCCTCTAGTCCACTTTCTATTGATGGGTATTCAGCATTGGACTTTTTTGCCATCTATTTTACTTAATCTTATCACTTTGACTTGCTGAGCACTATCCTGACAAATCACAAATCCATTTCATAAAATCTTCGCTCTTTTGACTTCGCCTATAAGTTTGTTGATTATCTTCATCAAATGAATCAGGTTCCATTCACCAAAAGACATTCCATCTTCGCTCAGTTTTATAATTGCTTTAATCTCATCTTCTTTCCATTGTTTTACTATCCTATTTTGTTTGTTCCCTGACTCCTCAGAGTTTGACATCTCATAGCTGTTTTTCTTTTCCTACTCTTTCCACTCCATTCCTTTTTCCCCACCAATCTCCATCTCTAATTCACTTCCACTATCCATCAACCATCAGTTCATCCTGCAGGATACTTTCTTTATCAATTCAGCAGTTGTGGCCTCCATGCTCTTTTCTCACCAGCAGTTCTCAGCTCCCACTCTCACTCTAGTAATTCAGCAATCATCAACTCAAAAAAAAGTATTCACTCTCTTTAATATGACTCACCAATCCACCCACACCGCTGACTGAGAGTCCTCTTTAAATAATCATAGACAGAAGGAAACACATGCCAGTCTCAATTAACTTGACAAGATTAAAACCAAAACCACAAGGGCTATCAACTTTAGTTAAGATGCTGAATAGCAAATACAGGTGCTCAAAAACGCTGGAAGCTCAAAGCTCTACAGCAATCTGTAGGGCTCATGTCAACTAGAGTCTTTAGTGACATACACAATCTCCTCAAACTCTGAATAAAGAATAGTTGCTGGCTTACCTTCTTGACTGCATCAATGTGGTGGCCCAGAATAGGACCTCTAAGATGTTGAAGCCCAGGGACTTGAAGCTGCTCACCCTTTCCACCTCTGATCCCCTCAATGAGCACTGGTGTGTGTTTTCCTGACTTCTTCCAGGTGCTCCAGTTTCCTTCCCCGTCCTTAGTATGTGCGGGTTGGTAGGGCAACTGGCCACTGAAAAATTGCACCTATGGTGTAGCTGAGAAATGAATCGGATTGAGAGGGAGCCAGTTTCCTGAGTTTGCTTACATTTATTGAGATAAACCCCAACAGTCTGACAATGAAGAGCCATCATTTGTCAGTCACATCAGCCTCTGTGTCCTTTGTCTCTAGCCGGCATTTCTTACAGGTTGGCTATTAAAGGTTTGATTGTAAATGTTCACTTCACAGCTTCCTTTGGCAACTACATGCAATTGGCAGCACTAGATAGGCCATATGTTACACCTTGTGCCTTATACTTAAATCCACTGAAAAAGAATTTGGCTCTTAGTGAAACAGCAGACCATTTCTGTACTACCAGCTTTGCAACATATCCAGAGCAAAAATTCTATCCTAAAATAATTATAATGCATATGATAGTTTGCCTTTAGATCAGTTTCTACTCATGATATAGAAAATTAATAAATAATGAAGGCAGAGGACCAAACTACTTGTTTGCATTTTAAGGCAATAATGATTAAAATAGAACAGCTTATTTTTAATTTATCACAGAAAGAAGTCTCTCAAGAATGCAATTAAATAGCAGCATGAAAGAAGGAGGTGAGGTAATGAGTAATTTGATCAAAGAGACAGGCTTTAAAGAAAATATTAAAGGAGAAAATGATGGAGTTGTGGATTGATTTAGGTATAGCTGGTATTAGTTTTACTGAAGGGCTTTGCAATAATATATTCGGAGGAAGGAGTCAAATATACTAAGTGAAATTAAGTTTTGCTACAGCATAGAAAAGAGATTCATAACAAATCAGTGTCAAGGTCAATGCAAAAGAAAATCAGTCACATTATAAACCAACAATCCAATTCACGGTCTGCTCTTTTGCAGAAATGACCAGTTCCGTTCCCACTTGGTCTGAATGGCAATTGGAATTCACCTTTCAAAACTCCAACTCCAACGTCTCAGATTCAAATTCAAATTCAGATTCATTTATTTATCACATGGACATCAAAGCATGCAATGAAATGTGTTGTTGGTGTTAACACTAACCCACCTAAGGATGTGCTGGGTGAAACCCAGGAGTGTCAACACAAAGTCCAGCGCCAACATAGCATGTCCACAATGCTTGGCAGAGCAACACAGAACACAACAAGCAACAAAACAACAGCAAGACAAGCCCCTTTCCTATTGCATCCGGTGCTCCCCGTGCGGCCTTCTCTACATCGGTGAAACCCGACGCAGATTGGGGGACCGCTTCGTCAAGCACCTCCGCTCCATCCGCCAAAACAGACAGGATCACCCAGTAGCCACTCACTTCAACTCTGCTCCCCACTCCCATTCAGATATGTCCATACATGGCCTCCTCTACTGCCATGATGAGGCTAAACTCAGGTTGGAGGAGCAACACCTCATATACCGTCTAGGTAGTCCCCAGCCCCTTGGTATGAACATAGAATTCTCCAACTTCTGGTAATTCCCTCCCCCTCCCTTCCCCTATCCTTATGTCACTCTGCCCCCTCCCCCAGCTACCTATCACCTCCCTCATGGTTCCGCCTCCTCCTACTACCCATTGTGTTTTCCCCTATTCCTTCTTCACCTTTCCTGCCTATCCCCTCCCCCACCCCTTTATCTTTCCCCTTACTGGTTTTTCACCTGGAACCTACCAGCCTTCTCCTCCCCACTCTCCCCCCACCTTCTTTATAGGGCCTCTGCCCCTTCCTTCTACAGTCCTGACAAAGGGTTCCGGCCCGAAATGTCGACCGATCTTTTCCATCGATGCTGCCTGACCTGCTGAGTTCCTCCAGCATGTTGTCAGTGTTGCTTTGAGCCCCTTTCCTACCTTCCTCCCACTCACCCACGCACATCCAGTCCTTCAACCCCAGGAAACACTGCCTTTGGCCTTCAGCCTCAAGTGGACTTGGACCCACAGGCCTTCGACTTTCCCAGTGGAGTGGTAGAGATTTGCAGACTCAGGATTCCTGCCATAGGGGACTGGTAGAGATTCGCAGACTCTAGGGCCTTGACCTCTGGATTTCTGATTGACCTTTGGGCTTTGATCTTCAGTATCGACACCAGGACTCACCAATGGTGATGAATGAGGATCCCGAAATCTAGGCCTCAATCTCTGGACTCACTGATAAATTCTTAGGATTTGAGTATAATTTGGGAGAACATGAATTCTTGCCTCACTTCCGGTATTGAGTCATAAGTGGTCATTTGGTGACACAGAAAATTTGACAAAATGAGGGGAAACAAATGTTTAGTTGACTGCCTGCATTAAATAAGTGCTGTTCTATCAGTTGCCTGTCATAATCTCCCTTCTGATGTTTGATACTAGCAAGCAGATTTCTACCCTGTTTGCTTTTCATGGCAAAAGAATCTAACAGACCAAGCAGCATTAATGGCTTCAATTTTATCATCGCATGTGAAAGATTAGAAAGAGATGTAGTTGAAGAAACTATTACGTTGAAGCAGGAGTTAAGATAAAGTGTTGGTCAGGCACTGTTCCATTTCTGAAACTAATTTCAAATGCCTATTAAATAAAATGCACGCAGTGAAGAAATAGGTTTGCTAAAAATCATTCAAATAATTACTGAACTCTCACTTCCAGCACCTTTAAAAGACAGGGAATATAAATCTCCCAAATGTTAATAGAATGATTCCATTCTCACTGAAATTCATGCATAGCGAATGCTGCATATTACCATTTGGTTATTTACACCTCCTTCTGGTAATATCTACATTAATAAAGATTGTCAATGAAGGTAACAAACCCCATTTGTATGTAACAGAGGATGCAGTGCAAATAGTACAAATGTTTGAGGATCTGGACTATGATCACTCTTAATAAATAAAGACATTTCTGTGGGATTACTTTGCTTATTTCTGAAGAACAGGCAGCAAAACAAAATCAAATCACATAAGGGCATATTTCGAGAGGTGCCCTTCAAACTTTTCAAGCGTTGACTGGTTTACTTTATCAGATTCTACATTTGTGATATCATGTCTGAGACAAATGGACCATAGCCCTATGATGGCGTTACATTCCAAGGATTCATACAGGAGACACGTCATGACACAGAAATAAACCCCAACAATTCTGCCAGTGTCATGCAATTAACTCAACCCAGTATTTAGCAACAGGAAGGTTGTCACAATGAAGATACTTAAAAGGAATATCTCTTACTGCATATTTGTGCTGGTTGATTTGAAAACGTGGTTGCAAAGTAGAGGTGTTTAATCTTTGGAGGAATTGTCATAGGTTAAGAAGTGATTTGTTGATGTATATTCTTGTCGCCATGGTTGACTGTATGAACATAGTTGGAATGTTGGCTTTGGTCAGGGACCCATCTGACATTGATCATCTCAGCATCAATTTGAGCAGAGTAAAATAAAATAACAGAACAGCTATAGCTAATATTGTGTCTTTATTTAAGAAAGGCATATAAGATAAACCAGGGAGCTAGAGGCTAACAAGCCTTACATCAGTGATGGAAAAGTTATTAGAAAGGATTCTGAGAGGGAGAGAATGTATTTGCATTTAAAAAGGCAAGGACTGATTCAGGATAACCAGCATGGTTTTATAAATGGAAAGTCATGCATTACTAATCTGAATAACATTTTTGAAGAGGTGATCAAGAGTATTGATGAGGGCAGGATGATAAACATTGTCTACCTGTACTTTGGCAAGGTTTTTGACAAGGTCCCACATGATAGACTCATCCTCGGAAGGTTAGAACACATAGGATCTAGGGTGACCTGGCCAAATGGATACAAAATTGGTTTGTTACGAGGAGGCAGTGCGTTGTAGTGGAGGGTTGTTTTTTTTTTTGTTCAGATTGGAGGCCTGTGACAAATGATATGTCTATAATATTAATAATCTGGATGAGAATGTAGGTCACATGATTAGTAAGATTTCTGATTTCTGATGACACCAAACTTGGACAGTGAGGAAGGTTTACATAAGATTACAACAGGATATTGATCAACTAGAAAAGTGGACAAAGGAATAGCAGAAAGAATTTAACTCAAGCAAGTGTAACAACTTTTATTAGGTTAAAGCAGGGCAGGGCATACACAATGAATGGCAGGAAACAAGGCAGTGTTGTCAAAGCGAAACCCAAGAATACAAGTACGTATATAATGGAAAGGTGGTGAAGTGATATGGCATGCATATGGCAACAAGAGTTGGGACTCCATGTGTCACAATGTGCACTGGCAATGTCGGAGCCCGAGTGTAGAGGAAAGATAGACTCCAATGTAGAGACAGGGACCAAAGTTTATTCGTAAGAATTCCATCAAAATATCAATGGTTCGGCCGAGCAACGTCATAAGACATAACATTCTCAACTAGGACCCCGCGATTGGTGTTAATTGGGCATCTGTTTAAATAATACAAGTAACATGAAATCTACGAGCCTATCAAAATAAACTTCACAAGTTTGAACAGGAAGCACCAGGAGACCACATTACAAAGAACAACTAGCTTGAGAAAAGCACAAGGATCTCTAAATGATTAATGACTCTCGTTAAACAACAATTAACCAATTCACGTGCTCTAAAACCCTCAGAGCCCAATGTTCTCTGGCTCCCTGCACAGGCCTGAGGAGCTCATTACACCATGTTACAGCTGTACAAGATGTTGGTTAAGATGTTGTGTGCAGCTACAGCATGATCACTACAATACAGTGAAGATGTGATTTAGCTGGAGATGGTGTGGAAAAAAAAATCACACGGATTTTGCCTGAATGGTGGGCTTGAGTTATAATGAGAAACTGGATAGGATGTGTGTACTTAACTGGAGCATGGAAGGCTGAGAGGTTACATGATAGAGACATAGACAAGGTTTACAGCCAGGGTTTATTTCCTATACTTGGGCTGTCTAGAACGAGAAGACATGTATTTAAGGTGAGAAGGAGGAAATTTAAATGTAATCTGAGAGATAAGGTGTAGTTGGTATCTGGAAGGCCTGCCAGAGGAGGTTGTGGAGACAAGAATAGTGACGATATTGAAGAATACTTGGACAAGTAGTTGAATAAGAAAGGAAATTGGATTAATGCAGGTAAGTGAGATTAGTTTAGATTGACATGATGGTCAGCATAGAGCCAGTGGGCCAAAAGGCTTGTCGCTGTGCTGTCAACTCCAAAGCTCTATGACTATGCTGCTGGCCTGCTTTCAGATATATTAGATCTCACCAGCAAACTAAATTTATACCCCAACACAAATCTGCATCACATTGAATTCCCATCACCTTGCCGCTGCAGGCTTGCATGAAATTGTTCTGCCTGCAATGGATTCCCATGCAATATTTTCACTCTACTAAAGGGAGGCCTTGGTCATCAAAGAAGAGGGAGGCTTTTGAAGCGGGTGGGGGTGGGGGCAAGTAAAATCACCTTGCTGACAAAATCTGCATTTGTACATGCAGAGGGATTATGGGATGTTGTATAAAAGGAATGTGGCAGGAAGGATTAGGTTAATCTATCGTCAGTGCTAATTGTCTTTGTAACTTGATGGTGACTAGTTGGTCAGTGTTCTCTCCTCAGGGAAACAGGGATTTGCGGGGGAGATAACATATCTGCATTTGTTGTCCCACTGCTCTATTTCTGCTGATGCTCATGTTATTTTGCCCTGAAAATGAAATGATTTTTTCCCCCCAGTGAATGTTTTACAAAGGGAATAGATATTGTGCCTCTCTTGGACAGATAGCTGGTAGTGTGCTCTGTCTGAGAGGTGTGATGCAAGGCCTGTGGTGGTGGCAATTGCATGACTGGGCATGAGAATGGACACCAGAGTCCAGGATACTAGATATTATTGTGGGCTCTGGGTGAGCTGAGTGCCAAAGTTGGCAGGAGATGGGATGTGACAATATCCTTCTGACCTAGGTAAAGCAAGTGATATCATTAAATTCATCAGGCACTGCTTCCAAGTCCTTGCATTGTGATTCCTCACATCCGCCTCAGTTACTAACCCTTCTCACTGTTGTGTTGCAGTACACATGAACCCCTGTGTGTAGAGTTCTGCTGCTCCTCCCAGGAACCTCCAAAGCTTTAGAAAACCTGCCTGCTTTGTTGCCAGTGTGTAGTTACACCTTCCAGCAAGGCATAACACCTTTAAAATGCCTTCCACCTGTTATCACAGCTACAAGCACTTTAAGAGGTGCAGGCTGCCTTTAATCATCTTGAACTAACCCCTCAAATGTGCTGTAGAAAAGAGACCCAGGACTACAAATATATGGTTCCTTGAAAGTGGCATCGCAAGTACACAGGATAGTAAAAGTGCTTTTGACACTCTGCCATTTATCAGTCAGGGCATTTAGTATAGAAATTGGCATGTAGTATTGCAAGACATTGCTGAGGCTGCATTTGGAACATTGTGTTCAAGTTTTGGTTACACTGCCATAGGAAAGATGCCATTTAACTGAAAAGAGTGCAGAGTAGGTTTACGAGGATGTTGCCAGGACTCAAGGGACTGGGTTATGGACAAAGATTGAATAGACTGGAAATGTATTTATTGAAGCACAGGAGAATGAGGGGTGAGATTATAGAGCTACATAAAGTCATGGGGAGCACAAACAGGGTGAATGTACAGTCTGTTTCCCACGGCTGGGGACTGAAGAACTAGAGGGCACAGGTTAAAGGTGAGAGGGGAAATATGTAATTGGAACCAGAGGGTGATTTTTTGTTTTACCCAGCGGATAGTCTGTATATGAAATGAGATGCAAGAGAAAATAGCTGAGGCAAGTATATTAACAGCATCTTGAAGACACTAGGACAGGTACATGAATAGGAAAGGTTTAAAGAGACATAGTCCAAACGTGGGCGAGTGGGACAAGCTTAGATGGGAGTCTTGGTTGGCATGGAGCAGTTGAGCTGAAGGGTCTGTTTCCTTGCTGTATGTCTCTATGACTGCATGTTGTTGGAACCCATAATTTTATACCACGGTAGGTAATAGCAGCTATTGCTGGCTGCATGTTGAAATCCTGTTAAGGCGATCACATCACAAAGGTTGTGTACTCTGCATGCAATTGGACTGGCGCCAGTTAGCCTGCATCACAGTTCCAATACCTGTTTTCTTGTGCAATCTCAGCTGACTTCCATGATCCTCAAACTGTTCTCTCCTGAACCAAATGTTTAAAAATGCAGTCATTCCTGATGCAAAAGGAAATGTTTCCAATGCACTGCCTTTGGGAACATAGATGGAATTCATATAACTTGAGGCAGTTCCAGAAAACATTAAAACAAAGCCATGCTGACAGTGTATGGTGTTATCTTCAGGACAGTGATCATAATAAAAAACAAGCCTCTTGCTTTGGGACCTATGGCTCTGAGCCTGTTGCCAGGAACAAATGCTGGCATCAATAACTCCTGTCAGCATGTTATCAGTATTAGGTTAGACCATATAGCACGCTGTTCAAATGAAATCATGCCATGTTAGCATCGTGGATTGGAATGAGTCCACGTTATTTCAATGATTCAGCCTACTTCCTCTAAACCAGGTAAGATCTGCCAAAATAGACAGCGAGAGTGAAAGTTGGTCACTTTCGTGTGTGAAACCGAAGGCTATGAATATGGTGGGATGGTGTTATCCTCTCTCACTTCGATGGTGGACAGGGCTAATTCCCTAGTGTTCTCACGTATATCGTTCATATTTTCAAGCAGAACAGTTATTTCATTATGAGGAGGACACAAAGGTCCCACAAAGGAATGTACTGTAGACAGGTTAATTGCATGGCTCAAAGGCTGACAAATGACTAGAATGTGGGAAAGTGTGAGCTTATCCACTCTTTAGGAAAGATCGATAAGACAAGTCACTATTTAAGTAGGGAAAGATGGTAAAAAGTAATATGGCATTCCAGGTAGTTCAATTACGGTGCTATCTGTAAGGGGTTTGTACATTCTCCACATGAACCGTGTAGGTTTCCTCTGGGTGTTATGATTTCCTCCCACAATCCAAAGAGTTAGTAGATTAATTGGTCATTGTAAATTGTCCTGTGATTAGGCTAGTGTTAAGCAGGTGGGTTGCTGGGTGGTGTGACTTGTTGGGCCAGAAATACCTGTTCCGTGCTGTATTTCTAAATAAATAAATAAGTACTTGAAGCATAAGCATTATGGTACAGCATGTAATGGAGAAGGCTAATGGATGCAAGGGATATAGAGTTTTGATGCAGCTCTACTGGGTAATAGTTGGAGTTTGGTGTCTATAGTTAAGGATGGATGTGGTTACATTGGAGTCAATGAAGAGAAGGTTTGCTTGGCTGATTCCAGGGATAAATAAGATAATTTATGAAGAAAAGTTAAGCAGGTTGGGCCTGTGCTCAGTGAAATGAGAGTTGATTTTCTTGAAACATAACATCTTGATGGAGATTGACAGAGAAGATACTAATGTACATGTCATTTAGTGGGAGATCTGGAAATAGGAGACAAAGTTTCAGAATATGCACACATAGATGAGTACTTTCTTCTCGCAGAGGGCTAAGTATCTGAAAAGCTCTTTACCGCAGAGAGCTGTGGAGGCAGCATCATTAAATTTATTCCAGGAAAAGGCTGACAGATACTTAAAATAAAGAGTTAAGGGACAATGTAAGAAAGCAGAAAGTAGAGCTGCAGCCAAGTCTGGGAGGACATGATCATATTGGATGGCCGAGCAGGCTTGAGGGGTCAATTAGAAACATAGAAACATAGAAAATAGGTGCAGGAGTAGGCCATTCGGCCCTTCGAGCCTGCACCGCCATTTATTATGATCATGGCTGATCATCCAACTCAGAACCCCGCCCCAGCCTTCCCTCCATACCCCCTGACCCCCGTAGCCACAAGGGCCATATCTAACTCCCTCTTAAATATAGCCAATGAACTGGCCTCAACAGTTTCCTGTGGCAGAGAATACCACAGATTCACCACTCTCTGTGTGAAGAAGTTTTTCCTAATCTCGGTCCTAAAAGGCTTCCCCTCTATCCTCAAACTGTGACCCCTCGTTCTGGACTTCCCCAACATCAGGAACAATCTTCCTGCATCTAGCCTGTCCAATCCCTTTAGGATCTTATACGTTTCAATCAGATCCCCCTCAATCTTCTAAATTCCAACGAGTACAAGCCCAATTCATCCAGTCTTTCTTCATATGAAAGTCCTGCCATCCCAGGAATCAATCTGGTGAACCTTCTTTGTACTCCCTCTATGGCAAAGATGTCTTTCCTCAGATTAGGGGACCAAAACTGCACACAATACTCCAGGTGTGGTCTCATCAAGGCCTTGTACAACTGCAGTAGTACCTTCCTGCTCCTGTACTCGAATCCTCTCGCTATAAATGCCAGCATACCATTCGCCTTTTTCACCGCCTGCTGTACCTGCAGGCCCACTTTCAATGACTGGTGTATAATGACACCCAGGTCTCGTTGCACCTCCCCTTTTCCTAATCGGCCACCATTCAGATAATAATCTGTTTTCCTATTTTTGCCACCAAAGTGGATAACTTCACATTTATCCACATTAAATTGCATCTGCCATGCATTTGCCCACTCACCCAACCTATCCAAGTCACCCTGCATCCTCTTAGCATCCTCCTCACTGCTAACACTGCCACCCAGCTTCGTGTCATCCGCAAACTTGGAGATGCTGCATTTAATTCCCTCATCCAAGTCATTAATATATATTGTAAACAACTGGGGTCCCAGCACTGAGCCTTGCGGTACCCCACTAGTCACCGCCTGCCATTCTGAAAAGGTCCCATTTATTCCCACTCTTTGCTTCCTGTCTGCTAACCAATTCTCCACCCACACCAATACCTTACCCCCAATACCGTGTGCTTTAAGTTTGCACACTAATCTCCTGTGTGGGACCTTGTCAAAAGCCTTTTGAAAATCCAAATATACCACATCCACTGGTTCTCCCCTATCCACTCTACTAGTTACATCCTCAAAAAATTCTATGAAATTCGTCAGACATGATTTTCCTTTCACAAATCCATGCTGACTTTGTCCGATCATTTCACCGCTTTCCAAATGTGCTGTTATCACATCCTTGATAACTGACTCCAGCAGTTTCCCCACCACCGACGTTAGGCTAACCGGTCTATAATTCCCCGGTTTCTCTCTCCCTCCTTTTTTAAAAAGTGGGGTTACATTAGCCACCCTCCAATCCTCAGGAACTAGTCCAGAATCTAACGAGTTTTGAAAAATTATCACTAATGCATCCACTATTTCTTGGGCTACTTCTTTAAGCACTCTAGGATGCAGATCTTCTGGCCCTGGGGATTTAGCTGCCTTCAATCCCTTCAATTTACCTAACACCACTTCCCTACTAACATGTATTTCGCTCAGTTCCTCCATCTCACTGGACCCTCTGTCCCTTACTATTTCTGGAAGATTATTTATGTCCTCCTTAGTGAAGACAGAACCAAAGTAATTATTCAATTGGTCTGCCATGTCCTTGCTCCCCATAATCAATTCACCTGTTTCTGTCTGCAGGGGACCTACATTTGTCTTTACCAGTCTTTTCCTTTTTACATATCTATAAAAGCTTTTACAGTCCATTTTTATGTTCCCTGCCAGTTTTCTCTCATAATCTTTTTTCCCCTTTCTAATTAAGCCCTTTGTCCTCCTCTGCTGAACTCTGAATTTCTCCCAGTCCTCAGGTGAGCCACTTTCTCTGGCTAATTTGTATTTTTCTTCTTTGGAATTGATACTATCCCTAATTTCTCTTGTCAGCCACGGGTGCACTACCTTCCTTGATTTATTCTTTTGCCAAACTGGGATGAACAATTGTTGTAGTTCATCCATGCAACCTTTAAATGCTTGCCATTGCATATCCACCGTCAATCCTTTAAGTGTCATTTGCCAGTCTATCTTAGCTAATTCACGTCTCATACCTTCAAAATTACCCCTCTTTAAGTTCAGAACCTTTGTTTCTGAATTAACTATGTCACTCTCCATCTTAATGAAGAATTCCACCATATTATGGTCACTCTTACCCAAGGGGCCTCTCACGACAAGATCGCTAATTAACCCTTCCTCATTGCTCAAAACCCAGTCCAGAATAGCCTGCTCTCTCGTTGGTTCCTCGACATGTTGGTTCAAAAAACCATTCTGCATACATTCCAAGAAATCCTCTTCCTCAGCACCTTTACCAATTTGGTTCACCCAGTCTACATGTAGATTGAAGTCACCCATTATAACTGCTTCAAAGTTGCTGGTGAACGCAGCAGGCCAGGCAGCATCTATAGGAAGAGGTGCAGTCGACGTTTCAGGCCGAGACCCTTCGTCAAAGGGTCTCGGCCTGAAACGTCGACTGCACCTCTTCCTATAGATGCTGCCTGGCCTGCTGCGTTCACCAGCAACTTTGATGTATGTTGCTTGAATTTCCAGCATCTGCAGAATTCCTGTTGTTTACATTATAACTGCTGTTCCTTTATTGCACACATTTCTAATTTCCTGTTTAATACCATCTCCGACCTCACTACTACTGTTAGGTGGCCTGTACACAACTCCCACCAGCGTCTTCTGCCCCTTGGTGTTACGCAGCTCTACCCATATCGATTCCACATCTTCCCGGCTTATGTCCTTCCTTTCTATTGCATTAATCTCTTCTTTAACCAGCAACGCCACCCCACCTCCCCTTCTTTCATGTTGATCCCTCCTGAATATTGAATATCCCTGAACGTTGAGCTCCCATCCCTGGTCACCCTGGAGCCATGTCTCTGTGATCCCAACTATATCATAATCATTAATAACAATTGCTTCTATTTCTGAAGACCTTTGCAGGTAGAAACAGAAGGATGCCTGAAAGGAGCTTAAAGGCCAAAGACCAGCTTCTCTGTGTGAGTCTATGCAATATAGAGGAACTTAATGCATCATGGAATGGTTGATTCAATGCATGAATGGTCAGCATTCATGCATTGGCAAGAAAAGCTAGATAAGGTCTTCAGGAAGAAAGGAATTTAAGTCAGAAGAATCAGACAGAGTGGAGTGGGAAAGCTCATGTGGAATACATGTGAGCTGAAAAAAGTCACAGCTGTGTTGTATATTCTTGAAAATGTATTTGAAGCTCTCTGATTCCTTTGGATTTATTTAATGCAGATCTGTAGCACATTGATTTGAATCTCCAATTGTATATAAAGTTGTTAAATATTTATCACCTGATTGTTCCAGCTAAATGCTGCTTCATTAACTCTTGATAGTGGAAAATTATCTCAAACGTATGGTCAGGTAAAGCCCATCGCAAAGCCACTGTCCTGACAAACATTCCTTACTAACTCCACATAGAACAATTTTCATGTTGCTTTCATTAAGCATTTCCAACAAGATCTTCATGTCACACATCACATTATTTTATCACAGAAAATTTCTTTCAATTAGGTTAAAATTGCACCTCACAATTTAGGCTTTCTTTTTAAGTTGAATTTAAAGGAAGAAATTTCTAATTTTCACAAGCAATTAAAATAATTATTTCATAACTTTCAATTTTGCTTTCTAGGTACTCAGCAAAATCAATGTTCTATTTTTGATGAGATTTTGCATTTCAAAATCTTGCAATACTTACATTTCTTTTGTGGTTTACTGTATTTGGCATATCAAGCAAAAATGAATATTATTGAAAATAAAATTTTAAAAATACAAAGCTCACTGAATACTGTATTGTGTCTGACAGAACAGCGCAAAGAAAAATCAAGCTTGAAAATACGTTCACAAAGCCCAAACATCTCAGCCAAAGATAGTGCAATCAAAAATTACATTCAGAGGTTTGAATTTAGAAGCTTCAAAGAATCAGTCCAACAGCTGGGCATGTGTATCTAGGAAAGAGAAATGTGCCCAGCAACAGTTTACATTTATCTTGAGAACCTAATGGACAGAAGTGATATAACGTACTTCACAGTAGCACAATCAAACAAGAATAAGTATTGCCAAAGAAGTACATTTGAAAAGAACGACAGAAATATCCGTCAAAATGAAGTATTGATTATAGTCTGTTCAAGGTACCATGCTCAGGAAAGATATACGCATTGATAAAGAGATGGAGGATAATCCTGTCAGAACAATACGGAGCGGGGTGGTGGGGGCAGCATGTAAAATAGTTAAATAATTCAAACAGGTTGCATTGAACTGCGATTCTAAGGCTGAGGACAAATTAAATGACAACCTTAAAATGATAAAACTTGAAAAGAATAAATACACAAAAGCTATTTTATTTCAGAGAATCCAAAATATGATAGTGTAAGAAAGAACAAAGAGAAGCTTTTACAAAAGTCAGGGACGTATCAAGTAAAGAAAAGAAAAGATGTATTCATTCAGTAGTAAATGGCATTGGTTAGTTGTGGGGGTTGTCACTGTGAATTACCCCTCACATGTAGGTGAGTGGTAGAATCTTGGGGGAGTTGATAAGATTGAAAAGTATGTAAAATTGTTATACAATTGGTGAAATGGTCAGTGCAGATTTGGTGGGCCGAAGGCCTGTTTCTATTGCTGTATTACTCTATGGTGCTCTGACTGAGCTTGAAGTTTTAATTGGAAAGTGAGCTGGAGAGTTGTATAACCAGAGCACAAACAGAAGGGAGAAGAATTCAAAGAGGGTAGTTGATGTATTCTGAGAAAGGGTCAAACACTTCCTTATCTGTGGTTGAGTTCACAGAAATTAACAGGCAACATAGACTGAAAATGTGACCATGAATATGCATATGAGATTATATGGAGCTAAATGTGTTTGCAATGTTTCAAATGTTTACATTTTCTTAATTATTTGAAGGTACAGTACTTCAACCTGTTTTAAAATCAGTCAGATTTTATATCACCGGCATATGTCGTGAAATTTGTTAACTTTACAGCAGCAGTACAATGAAATGCATGATGAATAAATATAGAGAAAACAGAAAACTGAGTTACATTAAGTATATATATGTCTGCTAACCAATTAAGTTAAAATATATAGTGCTAAATAATGAAAATAAAAAAGTAGTAAGGTAGTGTTCATGGGTTCAATATCCATTCAGAGGTCAGATGGTTCCTGAATCACTGAGTGTGTGCCTTCAGGCTTCTGTACCTCCTTCCTGATGGTAACAGTGAGAAAAGGGCATGTCCTGGGTGGTGGGGATCCTTAATGATGGAGGCCATCATTATATATGTCTAACTATCAGAAATATTTAGGAGCATAAGCTTTAAGTAGCTACCAGGGCAGATCCAGGATTTGAGCCACTATGCCATCTGAGGCTAATTGCACTTTGGCTGTGGTGTCAAGATCTCCAGCTCAAATGGATCCACAGGTCATTGGAACAACAGTGGGGAAGAAACAAAGTATGGATTGGGATGAGCATCATCTTGCTCAAAACCTTTCCAAGGATATTGGCTGTCTGTGTCATCTTATCATTTTGCTCTAGTAAAATTATACAATATCCAAACAACAAGTGGTGCAGCTTAAAGTATTCATGGAACAAGCCTTAGCTTGTTTACCGTGCTAAGACTTTTGTTTAATCTATTGTGAATGACAGCTTACTTTTATGTTGAAAGACTGCGCACAAAGATTTGCATTGTACTGTACGACTTGTATTCTTGTAACATCCCTTGAATGACAGGAGTGGGTTCCGTGTGAAGTGATATTTCAACGCACATTTGTGGACCAATTGCAGCAAAGCAAATATGAATTTTCAAATTCAGATCTTTTGGATTATTTATGGACCGTGCAGATTTTAACCGTTGTCAGGTTAACCTTCCCAGTTTTGAATAATAGTTTGTAATTAGAGATTATTAAATGATAAATATTTTGACATGACAGTGAATTTATGACTGGTTTGGGAGCAATTGCTGCCCTGAAGCCATCGGTCTTCTGGATGGGCGTCACTTCCCTCAGCGTTCATTGGGCTCCGCATCTATGGACTCACTTTCAGGGACTCTGCAGTTCATGTTCCATGTGTTTTTGTTTACTTTTTTTCAAATATTTGCGTGATTTAATCAAGGCATTAAGGCTGAGGGCGAAGGACGAACCGACGTCCAGTTCACTACCCCACAAGGTTTAAGGCTGATTTATCGACGCCGTAGGTACGGCATAGCTGCGAACCCTACACAGATCCCTACGCCATAGCCAGACACGCACCCCTCCCAAAATGTAATTACGCGTCGCGGCAACGCAGACCGCAACAACTGCGATTGGTCCGCTTGGTAGTATTGCATTTCCTCCTATGCTATAATAGCTTCCCATTGGGCGACTGAAGGGCAGGGAAGGAACTCTGGCTGCAATGCTTTCCATAAAGCTTTACAGACCTCCGAAATTATGGAGGACACGTTTCGCTTTTACAAAAAAAGACGCTCGCTTTAAACTTGTTTACCCCGAGAAAGACTACCATGACCATGAAGCCTTGCACGGGCAGGTGTGTGCACATGCGCGACGTGCCCGAATTGCAGAGCGACACAGACACACCAACGCACAAGTATAAATGCTCACAACGCACGTAGGTTACAGTGTCCATTTGACGTAGAAGTATAAATCAGCCTTTAGTCGTTTCAGCACTGAACTGACTCAATAGCTGAGGACTCACTTTTCGGAGACTTTGCAGTTAATGTTCTTTGTTTACATTTTTACTGTGTGCATGATTTGTTCTTTGTTCACACACTGGGTGTTGGACAGTCTTTGTTGTGTAGGTTTTTTAATGAGTTCTATTGTGCTTCCTTGTTTTGTGGCTGCCTGCAAGAAGACGAATCTCAAGGTTGTATACAGTTTACAGACCTCCGATAGTAAAATGTACTTTGAACCTTGAACTTGAATTTATGCAAAAAGTATGCAATATTCATCAAGATCCTGGTGAAAGGTCCCTGTGTTCAACTGGTCTCTCTTTCTCCCTCGATAATGTCAGAGGATGGTGTTGGAGTCCTGGGTCTCAGACAAGATTCCATCGACTTGGTTTATGGATTGGACTCTGTGATTCACACTGTGACGTGAATCTGGTTGCTGCTTTTTTTGTTGCTATATTGGGCCATTTTGATCGGGGCGGCCTGCAGATAACGAACGACACAGCGCTGGATTGAACTGAACTGACCTGAGCTAAATATGTCTGGACTCTTTTGATGACTTCGAGGATTGCTGTTTTGTGTTCTGTGTTTTTGCTTGTTTTGTTTTTGCCGTTTGCAGGATTTGATTTTTTTGCCCTAGAGGTGCAGTTTAGTGTTTTTCTTTGAACGGGTTCCATCGTTTTCTTTATTTCGTGGCTGTCTGTGGGACGATGAAACATGGAAACATAGAAACCCTACAGCACAATACAGGCTCTTCGGCCCACAAAGCTGTGCCGAACATGTCCTTACTTTAGAAATTACCTAGAGTTACCCATAGCCCTCTATTTTTCTGAGCTCCATATACCTGTCCAGGAGTCTCTTAAAAGACCCTATTGTATTCGTATCCGCCTCCACCACCGTCGCCGGCAGCCCATTCCACGTACTCACCATTATCTGAGTAAAAAACTTACCCCTGATATCTCCTCTAAACCTACTTCCAGGCACCTTAAAACTGTGCCCTCTCGTACTAGCCGTTTCAGCCCTGGGAAAAAGCCTCTGACTAGTCACACGATCAATGCCTCTCATCATCTTATACACCCGTATCAGGTCACCTCTCACCCTCCGTCGCTCCAAGGAAAAAAGGCTGAGTTCACTCAACCTATTTTCATAAGGCATGCTTCCCAATCCAGGCAACATCCTTGTAAATCTTCTCTGCACCCTTTCTATGGTTTCCACATCCTTCCTGTAGTGAGGCGACCAGAACTGAGCACAATACTCCAAGTGGGGTCTGACCAGGGTCCTATATAGCTGCAACATCAGCTCCTAAACTCAATCCCACGATTGATGAAGGCCAATGCACTATATTCCTTCTTAACCACAGAGTCAACCTGCGTAGCAGCCTTGAGTGTCCTATGGACCTGGACCCCAACATCCCCCTGATCCTCTACACTTGAACCTCAGAGTTGTATACTGCATACATACTTTAAAAATAAATGTACTTTGAATCTTTGAATTTTGAATCATTGAAGCGGCTTGTAGCTATGTTATTTCTTCTGGAAGGATTTGTCACATTATGTAATTCTTTGCCACATGCCGATTGCAATGGCACTGTTATAGATAACGTTTTCCTTCTTTTTTTTGCCAATCAAATGTTTCCTCGCTCTTGAAAGGAATCTATCTATTCCTTAAATATCTAGATTATATTCACTTTAACATGGTCACATCCTTATTTCATTGCATAAATTCATGACAGCTAGTTTACAATCCACATACTGTTGAAGGAAAATGCATTTTGTTTTGCTTCCCCTGAGATAGTTGGTCAAGAGTAGCATATTTCCTATTCTGCCAGTGTTTGATTCAATTACATCAACACACAGCAACTGCTACATGGTGTTACAAGTTATTAGCTCAGGGCACCTTTAATTTAAAAAAAAGTTACTGTAATTTACAAACTTTGTTCTTTACTGAAACTATACTTCCTGAAAGCATGAAGAAAAGAAAACTCCGACAAATAAATTTCAGAAAATATATTCCATGTAAATAATTTTTGGCAATTGTAGCTGGTTTATAACTACATTTCTACATCTACAATTTGTAAAGCCATTTTCTTACTAAAAGTCTTTTTTATTATTTTTCTGCTTTGAAGAGCAGAGAAGATTTCCACAATGTTTTGGCCAACATTTAATCCACAATGAACATTACATACTTGCTAATTGTCCAACACATTTCTTACTGTAAAACAGTGATCACATTTTAACAAAATATTTTGTGGCTGTATAGCATATCCAGATGTTTGATGCTGCAAAAGATAGTGTTTGAAATTAATTAGAAATTAAAAAGAAACTGCAGATGCTGGAAAGGGGAAATGAAAATCGTTGATTCTGCTAACGCCAAGAAGTTCAAGCAGTGTTGGTGAAAAGAGAAACTGAATTACTGTTTCCAGCTGTTTTGCTTTCATTGAATTTAAATTATTTTTATCTCTCTACCTTATTCCCTCTTTCTTTCACTCTGTTGTATGTACTTAGGTGAATAACAAAGCTCAATCTGTTAAATCAACATTAAAAAAATAGATCAACTTGTAAACAAGATTAATATTCACCAAGTCTTTACACCAGGGATACCATCTGTTAAGTTCTGTGGCATGAGCAATTTCTCCCGTTTGTTGTGTTAGATGGGATAAATTCAGAACAGATGTGGCTCCTTAAAACTGGGCATCCTTGAGGCACTGCAAACCATCAGGTCTCGTTGAAATGGACGCTATCTCAGTCTGTAACATCATCGACTGGCACATCCCTCACTCAACCATTAACACTCAACCTAGGGGATCAAAAGTAGAACTGAGGTGCATGCCAAGAGCAAAACCAGGCAGAGCTAAAAATGAGATGCCACCTTGGTGAAGCTTCAGCGTGGTGCTAGACAACAGCTAAACAGTGGAAACAGCATGCAACAGCCAGAGCCAAATTGTCTCTCATGACCAGCAGATTCGATCCAAACATAGATCAACGTTGAATTCCAGAGAAGGGGTGAGGGTTACTGAACTTAACATCAACAAATCATTTGACCAAATATCTCATTAAGAAGTCCAGGTAAAAATGACATCAGTGGGCATCAAGGTAAGAAACACTTCATTTCTATGAGTGATACCTTGCACAAAGGAAGATCATTGTGCTGCAATGATGAAGCATTACAACCTGAGGAGATCTTTGCAGGAGTTCCTCATGGAAGTCTGAAAGGGTCTGCCATCTTTAGCTGCTTCATCAATTACCTTCTTACCTCATCTTCTCCATGGATTGTCACCTTGTCGTGGTGGAGAAGCTTGTGTGGTCCTGTGATCCCGAGAGAAATGCCTTCTGGAGCTATGCTCCTGGTAGGGTCACCCATGGCGGTAAGGTCAAGGGTGAGGTCCCTGACAAAGAACAATCCAACCAAGACCTCAACGGTGAAACAGGCGGACGAAGTTACTTCGAACTCAACGGCTGTGAAGGCAGATGAAGGCTGCAACAAGTCCATCAGCTCCAATCATCGTGGTTTCCATGCCATTGGAATCAGTTGGTTGATTTGTGAAGTCTTGGAGTGCATTATCAAGTACACGTTAAACAAATACACGCACAGGCGTCTTTACTCTGTGGGCCACTTCTTCAGAATGAAGACCATCATCCTCGACCTCGAGGGATAGCCATAATGACGACGACGTCTTACCTCATAAGGTCGGGAGAGTGGATGTTCGCTGATCATTTTAAATTCCATTTGCAGCTCAATAAATGAAGCAGCCCTAGCCTGCACACATCAAGACCTGGACAACAGTCAGTCATGGGCTGATGAGTGTGAAGGTAATAACTGTATTGCGAAAGCATCTCCAACAAGAAGGCGTCTAACCATTGACCCATTACATTCAATGAAGTTACCATAGCTAAATCCACCCTCAATATTCTGGGGCTTACCACTGACCAGATGCTCAAAAGGGCCAAGTCTAAGGCATGGTAATTGGCAGCAAGTGACTTACTTCCCGACACATCAGATCACGTCCATCAATTGCAAGCCACGACTTAGAAGTGTGATAGGATCGTTGCCGCTTGCTGAATAAGTAAAGCTTCACCTTTGAAATGTATTTCCTCTGTTGATAGTGTATAGTGGCTGTCGCGTGCACCACAGTTGCCTACAGGGTCTCCAAACTTGCAAAATCTACCTCTAAGCGACACATTACCCTGACTTGGAAGTATATCACTATTCTTTTAACATGAACATTGGGTTTAAATCATGGGATTCCCTATCTACCAGAAATCTGAACAGATAATCATTAGAAGGACTACACTGGTTCAAAAAAGTAATTCAACACCACATTCTCAAGAGCAATGAATGCTGATGTTACTAATCCCCCCAAAAAGAAATAAAATATGTTTTCAGGACTGAAGCACAATCTGCTGTTTGAAATACCATCATTATCTTATAATCACTCATGGTTATTTGAATAGAAACGTTTCACATTTATCGATGTGATCATTGATCTAGACTTTGGAGTGAACAGCTAAATTTATTAGCAGCTGGTATCAACCTTGGGTTCTATGTGTCTGGAAGTCAACTCCCATGGCTTTATTCAGGCTAATCTCACATCACAATGCTTAAATAGTCAATTCCAGTTTAGTGAGGAACACTTATACTTCTGCATCAAAAGTACAAGAGTTGAATTGAATTAAATTGACTTTATTAATTACATCTTTCATATACGTGAGGAGTAAAAATGTTTAAGTTACGTCTCTGTCTAAATGTGCAATGTGCAATTTATAGTAATTTATAATAAATATTATGTACAACAGGATAGTCAATATAACATAGGAATACAGTTGCATCGGCGTGAATTAATCAGTCTGATGGCCTGGTGGAAGAAGCTGTCCCGGAGCCTGTTGGTCCTGGCTTTTATGCTGTGGTACCGTTTCCCAAATGGTACCAGCTGGAACAGTTTGTGGTTGGGGTGACTCGGGTCCCCAATGATCCTTCAGGTCCTTTTTACACTCCTGTCTTTATAAATGTCCTAAATAGTGGGAAGTTCACACCTACAGATGCACTGGGCTGTCCGCACCACCCTCTGCAGAGTCCTGTGATTGAGGGAAGTACAGTTCCCATACCAGTCAGGATGCTCTCAATTGTGCACCTGTGAAAAGTTCTTAGGATTTGGGGGCGCATACCAAATTTTTTCAACCATCTGAGGTGAAAGAGGCGCTGCTGTGCCTTTTTCACCACACAGCCAGTAGGTACAGACCACGTGAGATCCTCGGTGATGTTTATGCCGAGGAACTTAAAGCTGTTCACCTTCTCAACCTCAGACCTATTGATGTCAATAGTGGTTAGCCTGTCTCCATTCCTCCTGTAGTCCACAAACAGCTCCTTTGTTTTACGACGTTGAGGGAGAGGTTGTTTTTGTAATATTGATGTGACTCGGACACTGCTGTAGATTGAACAACCACTTTTATTCACCAGACTTCCATTTTTACTTCTCCACGTCCTGAAGTCATATGCACTCTGACGCTACAAATATTCACACAATACATTACATCCCCCTTCTCAAGATTTTTTTTTCTTTTTACAACACTGTGAATTAACAAAACAATGCCTCTAGGTATGCCCTACTTACAGTGCAACAACCATGACATAAACTAAAAAAATCTTACCTTCTTGTACTGTGTTCTGCACTGTCTCTTACGATACTAACAGCAGAGTATTTTCTTTTACTAACATAGACAAATAAACCTTTTATTTCACACCTTGGAACTTATGACATGTGTGACTTTGCCTCAAACTGTGTGAGACTGTATGTATGTCTAGTCTCTGTATCTAGCTGGAGGTTTGACTTGTCTCCCAGACCGTGTGTGATACAACTGTGACTGTGCTTGTCCTTCATCAATGTCAGTCTCTCCAGTGACCTCTGTGTCTTTGCGGTCTACGTCACTCTTGGTGTCGTTTGTTTCCATGTCTGTATCTGTGGAAATGTCCTGTGCATCTGTACGTGGAAACTCCCTCTCGCCTGTCTTCAGCAGATGCTTCCTGTTCCTCCTGTAGACTCTTCCATCCAGCGTGCGAACTATGAAGGATCTTGGTTGCTGATGTCTGTTCACAACCACAGCTGGTTGCCAAATGTCTCCTCTCTGTATTCTGACATTTTCACCGGTATGCAGATCTGGCAACTGTCGTGTATGTCTGTCATAGTAGCTCTTTTGCTTTATTTGCTTGTACTTTTGCTTGTCATGTACCTGAGCGTTACCTTCAGGAGTCAGTAGAGTTGTGGACATTGGCAGTTTGGACTTCAGACGACGTCCCATCAACAGCTGCGCAGGAGAGAACCCCACACCCTCAATCGGTGTGTTGCGGTATTCAAGCAGAGCAATGTAAGGGTCACCGTTGCTGCTTTGTGCCTTCTTGAGCATGTTCTTGACAGTCTGTACAGTTCTCTCTGCTTGTCCATTAGACTGAGCGTGCCCTGGACTGGAAGTAACATGTTGAAATTCCCAGCTTTCTGAGAACCCTCTGAACTCACTACTGGCATATTGTGGACCATTGTCACCGACGACAATATCTGGAATATCATGTCTTGTGAATGTCAACTTCATTGCAGTAATGACACCTCGGCTGGACGTGTCACTTAACTTGGTGATCTCCAGATATTTTGAATAGTAGTCCACACAAAGCAGATATGCTGCACCATTGTAGTGAAAGAGATCTGTGCCAATCTTCTCCCATGGTCTTCCTGGTAGTGGTAGCCGTACCACAGCTCTAACCTTTTCATCATCTGGTTCTAGCCCATCAGTGCTGAGTTCATGACCTATGTATTTGATCTCTGTAGTTCTGATCTTACATTTACTTTTGTTCAGTTTTAGGTTGTACTCACGTGCTCTCTCCAGGAGCTTCCTCAGTCTCTGATCATGTTCACCCCTGGACGGGGTGGTCAACATCATTGATGATTTGCTGATATGAGGCGACACAATTGAGGAAACATAGAAACATAGAAACATAGAAAATAGGTGCAGGAGTAGGCCATTCGGCCCTTCGAGCCTGCACCGCCATTTATTATGATCATGTTCTGAGTTGGATGATCAGCCATGATCATAATAAATGGCGGTGCAGGCTCGAAGGGCCGAATGGCCTACTCCTGCACCTATTTTCTATGTTTCTATGTTTCTATGTTTCCTCAATTGTGTCGCCCCATATCAGCAAATCATCAATGATGTTGACCACCCCATCCAGGCCTTCAATCATTTGTGCCACGGATCCCTGGAATACCTCTGATGCAGAAGAAATCCCAAAGGGTAGATGCAGGAAACGATATCTCCCTACGGGCGTGTTGAAAGTGCATAATTTGGAATTTTCTTCATCCAGCTTGATCTGCCAGAAGCCTTGATTTGCATCTGATACTGAAAAATATTTTGCATTAGGCATGCGGGAGACAACCTCGTCAACTGTGAGCAGTGGATAGTTCTCTCTTTTGATGGCCTGGTTGAGATCTTGTGGATCCATGCAAATCCTCGTCTTTTTTTCTGTGACCACTGTCACCATACTATTCACCCAGTTGGTCGGTTCTATTTGTCTTGTTATGACTCTCATCTGTTCCATTCTGTGTAGCTCCTCCACTACTTGATCCCTGAGAGCTACTGGAATCTTTCTCGGGGCATGAACGACTGGTGCAATAGTTGGATCAATCTGGATATGGTGTTTCCCTGGTAAACATCCTAATCCAGAAAACAAGTCATCAAAGTCTTTGAGAAAGTCATTTTCTTTTTCAATACCATAGATTCGCTTCACCAGGCCTAGCTTTGTTCATGTTGCTTTGCCCAGTATTGCTGGAACGTGTTGCTGTACTGTTTCAAACTTAATCTTGTATTGTTGACCTTTGTACACACAGGTGAGTGCTTTTTTGCTCAGTGGCGCCGTCTTGTGGTCAAAATATGCAACAAGCTTGCAGGTGGATTTTTTCAGTCTTCCTCTGATGTCCAGTGAGTTGAATGTTTCTGCTGACATTACATTGCACTTTGCCCCAGTGTCAAGCTTAAATGTCACATTCCTTCTGTTTATTATCAGATCTTGAGTCCAATCATCTTCATCCTCCATCTCTGCATTGTCAATATTCTTGATGCACACCCCCGTTCCACTTCAACTGTGCCAGTGAACATGTCACTGTTGCCCTCACTCTGTTCCACAGCATGCATTTTCCTCGCGTGCTCCTTCGATTTGCACATCTTTGCAAAGTGATTTCTTTTCTGGCATAACTTTCATGTCTGACCAAAGGCTGGACATTTTCTGTATCCATGTTTATAACCACATCTGTTGCATCCTGTGGAGCTGACTTTGTCCTACCCTTGTCAGTTTTCACAGTTTTTATTTTGTGCACTTCAATCTCTTCATTGAGCACTTTAACCTGACTTGACGTGATCTCGCTGGCACGGCAAACATCAATCGCCTTTTCTAATGTAAGATCCGCTTCTCTCAATAGCCTGCCTCTCACTTGATCATCCCGTATGCCGCATACAATCCTGTCACGTATTAAAGAGTCATGCAGTTGTCCGAACTCACAGTCTTTGCCTTGTTCTTCAAATCTGTTACATAGGCGTCTATGGTCTCTATTGGTCCTTGAGCCCTCGTGAAAAACTGGTGTCGGATGTACGGTAGGTTTTTTCTCGGTTCGCAGTAATCTTGAAACTTTTTCAACACTTCAATTTTATCTTGCTCATCATCTTGGAAGACAAACATGTTGCAAACCTTTATTGCCTCTTCTCCCGCCACATGCAGAAATGTAGCACATTGCACTTTCTCCATCTTTTCAGCTAGGCCGCGAGCGGTGCAGAACAGCTCAAACTTCTGGATCCATATTTTCCAGTTCTCAGCAAGATTACCTTGTAGGCTTAAACCTGACGGTGGCTGTAACTGTGATATCTTTTACCTGTCTTCTCTTCCTTTTTTTTCACGATTTCTTCTGACACCATGTAATATTGATGTGACTCGGACATCGCTGTAGATTGAACAACCACGTTTATTCACCAGGCTTCCATTTTTACTTCTCCACGTCCTGATGTCATACGCACTCTGACGCTATGAATACTCACACAATACATTACAGTTTTCTTGACACAACTGTGTCAGGGTGATGACCTCTTCTCTGCAGGTTACCTCATTATTATGTGAGATAAGGCCAATCAATGTAGTGTTGTTGGCAAATTTAATTAGCAGATTGGAGCTGTGGGTGGCGACACAGTCATGGGTATACAGGGAGTAAAGGAGTGGGCTTAGTACACAGCCCTGAGGGGCACCTGTGTTGAGGGTCAGAGGCGTAGAGGTGAGGGAACCCACTCTTTCCACCTGCCAGCGATCTGGCAGGAAGTCCAGTATCCAGTTACACAAGGCAGGATGAAGGCCGAGGTCTCTGAGCTTCAAGTCCCACTCCTGAAATTGAGGCACATCAGTCCAAGCTGATGCTTTAACATAGTGTGAGCGTGTTATTTAACAGGTGATTTGTTAATTTGTAGCCCGATCTACTGTCTCTCAGAAATAAAATGAGTACCAGGCTTCATTCTGAAACTTGGAATATCCCTGATGCCTTCACCAACTAACCAACACACCTTAAGCAGAACAAAGTGCAAGCTATCAGGGGAACAGGGAGCATTTGTGGAGAGAAATGGACACTCGATATTTGGTCAAGATCTTTCATCTGGTCCAAAATTAATTCTGCAGTGCTTCCACAATAGATGGAGTTTTTCAATACCGATGAGGAAACAAGCTAAGAAGCAATATAAGCTCCAAAAGAATTCAGCACAGCCTACGTTCCAGAGCAATCAGTATTGTTCAGTCTTCCCTCAAAATTACCAGTGGTGGAACATCCATAATGGACCATTAGAGAGTAAGTGATAAGCTACAAATGTACAGGAATTTAAGAAAGATATTGTTGCAGATGAGAATATATTGCAGTTTGGCTGCAAGTACAAGTCATACTTGGCCAGTGAGGGGAATGAAGTAGAAGAGGCCACTACCTGCTGTTGAGATACAAGTTGGGTAGCTTAGTATTTGTTTGGAACCTTTAGTGATGCTATAATCAAACCTTCCATGATGAGAGTTATTTTGGTAAACTGTTTATTCCTCGGCATTCTGCCCAGGTCTCACAAAGACCTGGCCTGAAAATGGTTTTGAGTTAAATTGCAGTTATTACCTCAGCTTTGCTACAAGCTACAAGGCTCAGATTTCTTAATAGACAAGTGATATTAGTGATTCCTGTTAGCAGTGGGCTGGCAGAAAAGGGTAGCCATGAAGAAATTCCCACTCTTATGTTGTGAGTCTTCTTGTCAGTCAACTCAAGAACTGCAAATGTAACATAAAAATACTGTTGTATCAATTTTTTTATATAGAAGTCCAAGAAACCTACAGCATGCCCAGCTCACAAAGTTTTTAAAATGAATTTTCAATATGTGATTGTCTGGTTACCCTGCTAAGAGCTTATTTATTAGAAGTTTTGATTGACATTTCAGATGATTTAAGTGGAATCATAAACACAAGAGGTTCTGCAGATGCTGGAAATCCAGAGCTACATGCAAGATGCTGGAGGAACTCAGCAGATCAGGCAACATCTATAGAGGGGAATATATAGTCAATGTTTAGAGACAAGTCCCTACATCAGGCTTTGGGGCATCTTGTCCTTCCACAACATTGCATGATCTGTTATGCCTGTTGCCCATCTGGAAACTGGCAATTCCAAAGCAAAATTTAGATAATTTTCATAGAATGCTGTGGTTCAGCTTTTTGTTTAGTTTTAACTGCAGTAGCTCAGAATGATATAACATAGAATAGTACAGCACAGTACAGGCCCTTCGGCCCACAATGTTGTGCCGACCCTCAAACCCTGCCTCCCATATAACCCCCCACCTTAGATTCCTCCATATACCTGTCTAGTAGTCTCTTAAACTTCACTAGTGTATCTGCCTCCACCACTGACTCAGGCAGTGCGTTCCATGCACCAAACACTCTCTGAGTAAAAAACCTTCCTCTAATATCCCCCTTGAACTTCCCACCCCTTACCTTAAAGTCATGTCCTCTTGTATTGAGCAGTGGTGCCCTGGGGAAGAGGCGCTGGCTATCCACTCTATCTATTCCTCTTATTATCTTGTACACCTCTATCATGTCTCCTCTCATCCTCCTTCTCTCCAAAGAGTAAAGCCCTAGCTCCCTTAATCTCTGATCATAATGCATACTTTCTAAACCAGGCAGCATCCTGGTAAATCTCCTCTGTACTCTTTCCAATGCTTCCACATCCTTCCTATAGTGAGGTGATCAGAACTTCCTACAGTGAGGTGACCAGGAAGTTACAGCTGTAGTGACTGACAGAGGATACACGTGATAGTTATGGGCTGTTCCAATGTGCCATCACAATAACTAATTTCTCAGAAAGCAAATGGTCATCAAGATGATTGCGCCATCTTGATGATGAGTTAATGATCAGGATGGCTCGTAACCATCATCAAGATTGGCTATGAGCCTCCTGAAGGTAAAACTGTTGTTACCTTTCTGAGGCTCACAGCCAGTGTCCCTGGTTAATACACCTTCATCAACATGCCATTGTTGCATTTCCTCTCCCTCAAGCAAAAAAAAGGCGCAAGTGCATGTTGTGATGTGGACATTGCGAGCTTACAATGGGATATAGGTAGAGTTATTAAGCAAATTCCTGACAAGTGGAGTTTATTGCGGGGAAGTGTGAGGTCATGCACTGTTGCAGGAGTAATCAAAGTTCAAAGTAAAATTTATTATCAGAGTACATGCAAGTCACCACATACAAGCCTGAGATTCATTTTCAGCAGACATACTTAGCAAATCTATAGAACAGTAACTGTAAACAGGATCTGTAAATTGTAAACAAACTGTGCAGATGCAGATAATAAATAAATAACAATAAATAATGAGTATGAAGTAACAAGATACAGAGTCCTTAAATGCATGTAGTTATACCATTTTGTTCAAGATGGTTGAGGGTAGGAACTGTTCCTGATGGTGTGAGTCCTAAGGCACTTGTACCTTCTACCTGATGGCAGCAACAGGAAAAGAGCACGGCCAGGATGGTGGGGGATGTTTGATGATGGATGCTGCTTTTCTCGGCAACGTTTCATGTAGATGTGCTTAATTGTTGGCAGGGTTTTATCGTGATGTACTGGGCCGAATCCACTACCCTTTGCAGGACCTTCCGCCCAAAGGCATTAGTGTTCCCATACCAGTCCGTAATGCAGCCAGTCAGCACACTTTCCATCACACACCGATGGAAGTTTGCCAATGTTTTTGATGACATGCTGAATCTCCGCAGACTTCTGAGGAAGTAGAGGCGATGTTGTGCTTTCTTTGTAATTATATTTATATGATGGGTCCAAGACAGCTTCTCTGAGATAGTGACACTTAGGACTAAAGTTACTGACCCACTCCACCTCTGATCCTCCGATGATTACTGGCTCATGAACCTCGGGTTTCCCACTCCTGAAATCTACAATCAGTTCCATGGTCTTATTGACATTGAGTGAGAGGTTGTTGTCATTACACCACTCAGTCAAATTTTCAATCTCCCTCCTGTATGCTGATTCATCACCCCCTTTGATACAGCCCACAACAATGGTGTCATCAGCAAACTTGTAAATGGTGTTGGAGCTGTACTTAGTCACACAGTCATTGGTGTAAAGCAAGTAGAGCAGGGGGCTAAGTACACACCCCTCTGGTGCTCCTGTGCTGATGGAGATTGTGGAGGAAATGTTTTGGTCAATCTGAACTGACTGCGGTCTACAAGTGAGGAAATCCAGAAACCAATTGCATAAGGGGGGCATTGAGGCCCAGGTCTTGGAGTTTGCTGGTTAGTTTTGAGAGGATGATGGTGTTAAATGCTGAGCTGTAATCAATAAAGAGCATACTGATGTATGCATCTTTGCTGTCCAGCTGTTCCAAGATTAATAATAATCAAAAATACTTTATTATCTAACTGGAAAGAGAAGTTCAAGAGGGCCCAGGTGTTCTAATGCATACATCACAAGTTTTAGCAGGCAAGTACTTAAAAAGCAAACAACACGTTGGCCTTTATTGCAGAGAGGTTGTGTTTGAGAATGAGGAGGTACTGCTATAGTTTTACAATGGCTTGGTGAGTCCACACCTGGAACACGACACATAGTTTTGGTACTACTGCTTAAAAATGGATATTGTGGCTTTGAAGGTTATCTAAAGAAGATTTGCCATGAAAATTCCTGAGACAGAAGGGCTATCCTATCAAGGGGAGCCTAGCCAGCTTGGGTTTGTATTCTTAGACATTTAAACAACGAGGGTGGCATTATTCAATCATAAAGTGGGATTGATAGGGGAGAATTTAAGATTTTTTTCACTAGTGTAAGAGTTTTGCCTCTAAAGGGGCCACAACCTTGTCGTCGTTTGGAGGTTTGCGTGCCTCAATGACCTGGAGAGCTACGCTGGCTGGAGTCAGGGCTTTATGCTTTGGTCCTTGGTAGGGTCACCCAGGCCAAACAAATCAAAGGGTAGAGGCCAGACTAAGAATGGTCCATGGATCCACCAGGTTTGTGGAATCAGCTCAGGGCTACCAACTCCAACTGATCAAACAAAACCGTTATGGAAACAGCAGTGAAGAATCCTTTTACATCTGTGTGTAGAGAAGATGGTCAAGGACAGACAGATATAGAGGACCTTCATTGTTGCCCTAATCACTAGCAGGCATAACTGGCAGGAAGTAAGTAAGTAAGCAGGAGTTTTGCATAAGGGGATGTAGTTCCAAATAAACACTAGTTACTTAGAACTGAGTTGCATATAAATTTCTTCCCTCATTGAGTAGTGATGAATCTCTGTAAGGCGGTGAGATATAAATATTTGCAAGATCACGGAATTATTATGGGGAACTGACACAAAAAGGGAGTTGAGGCCAGTGTAGATCAGCCAGGATCATATTGATTGGCAGGGCATGCTTGAGAAATCTATTGGCTTATACCTGCTCCTATTTTCTTCATGCTCATCTGAAGGGAGATTCCCAATGTGAATCTCATTAGTACCTTCTAAAAGCTGATGGGACTGCAAATCCTGGTCTCTTAGGAGAAAAAGAATGCTAGTTGAAAAAAGATGGGGAAAAAAGCTATTAATTTTCAATTTTCTTTAAATTATTTCCAGCTTTCATCTTGGCAGCTGGTAGTCTGAGGTATCCACAGATTTTAGGGTGTTACTAGCAAGTGAAGCTGTGATAGAGGATGGACAATGGAGAGCATATCGCTATCATCTAATTACTGGCTTGTTTGTAGGCCCCCCCCCCATGTTTTTGTGGCCAAGGGAAATGTCTACAGGAAAGTGGAACACATATAACTACAGGTCTTTGGCCAATTTCCCAATGCCAAGAACCTGGTTTGTATTACTGTTTGCTGTAGAGTGAAGGGAAATCTACAATTGTCTCTGTTAATAGCACAACCTCAGATTATGAACAAAGCATGATAAGATAATCCTGAGATGGTGATGAGATCTGGGTATTTACCTACATATCTTATTTCTAAATTTGAAGCTTCTCTGATTGCTGACTCCCTCATTTATTTTGTTGCTTTTTTATATCACACAGGCTGCTTTTTTTTTTGGCTGGAAAATGCACATTGATTTTATCTCTGCTGATTCACATATTAAGATCCAACTTAATTTTGCAAATTATATAACTAAATAGTAAACCAATAATTATCAATAATTAGAGGTGGCTAGGTTGCTAACAACATTACATCTCTTTGTAAATGCCAAACATGTGTAATTAAGGCCCATTTGAGAAGAGGGCGTAAATGCCAAGTGACAGATTTACCATTTTTTTCTGGTTTAGGCTATGATTTTGTTAACAGTGACAATGCCTGAATTATAGGAACCATTTCTGGTTTATTTATTGTTTACAACGTATAACATACAGTTCCATGCAGCATAGATATTGGATGGGTAAAGACCATTCCATCTATCTTCTCTCATCATTATGAATCATAGAGACATAGAGTAATACAGCACAGTAACAGGCCCTTCTGCCCACCAAATCCATGCTAGTCTTCAACCATCCTGTTACGAATGTTCATCCTAGCCTGACTTGTTTTATTTCCCCCCTCATTCCCATCAACTCCACCAGTCCAGACCACTCATTTCAACACTATTAGCAAATGACAGTAGCCAAGCAGCACAGTGTTGACTATTGGGAGGAAACGGGAGCACGCAGGAAGAAACCCATACAGTCACAGGGAGACATACAAACTCCAAGCAGCGAGCACTGGAGGATTGAACTGAGGTCACTTGGGCTATGGTGCAACAGCTCTACTTGCTGAGTGACTGTACAGCCCTAAAATATTCATATGCATTCAATAACCAACTTCAAATCACCAGATTTTTCAGCAAACTACCCACACTGTCTTATGGGGGATGTGATACCAGAGAAAATAGCTGCGGCCAATGTTAGGAAATCCTTACTTCTTAATACTTTTAAACAGATCTTTTGGAACACACAGTTACCCATAATATATAGGCTGAAAAAAGTAATAAACTACCTATCTCACAGATACTAAATACGTTAGAAGTATAGAAAAGACATGAATAAGAACACTCCCAGCCACCAAATTCACTGGCCTTACTCCTATAATATCTTTTGATAACTTTTCACTTCAAATATAAAGTTGTTCTCAAATATCAATTTTGATTGGGGGTTCCCAGACCCCTCAGTTAAAGGTCAGGGTCCATGGCATAAAAAAGGTTGGGAACCCCTGATATAGAAAATTTCTATTTTTTTCTTTGTATAGTTTTTTTTTCTCTCAGAAGAAAGTTCTGCTTTAAAAGATATTGGATTGAAAAGCATAAAATAATGCAGGTAGCAGGTATGCACTCACTTAGAGCAGAATCAAAGGTAGTTTTGGGAGACTGCTCCATGTTTCTCACCTTCAGAATTAAAAGGATATAACTTGAACATACCTATTTGGAACATATATATCCATTCACCTTTCCCACTCTCAGTATAAATCCTCACCAAATATATTGTGGTGATTTCAGCTGGTGATCCACTTTGCATACTCCTGTAATGATTTGAATACCTCATTAAAGTCACCTTTAGCTGCATTTCTTCCACAGTGCGCATTGTTCCTCCTCATGGTTCAGGTACCATTTCCAATTTATATATGCTTTTTCTTCATACTCCCTTGAATTACATACTCTCTGCATGACTTTTAGTGCCTAGATTCTACCTACATTATTTTCTTCTGCTAGTGAGGTGCATAGTGTGGGAATAATTCTGAAACTAAAAGGTTCAAATAATTCTGAAATTAAAAGATTCACTGCTGTATCGCCTTGGCAGAGAAAAAAAAAAACAAGATGTATGCTTACAAAAACATCACTCGTCAATAAAGTGTTAGAAAAAGACACATTCCTGGAGTGAGGGTGGAGTGAATAATGACAATGTTTTTGCTGGAAAATCTACAATTTTAAAGAAAAGTTCCTGGCATCAACCCTCAGTACCAACTCTTCATTTTCTTGTGCTCTTTTAATGGCAATTACTTTTCCCAGAAGTACGTTTTTGATTACCCATCTCCATCCTAGCCAAAGCTCTGTCCCTCAGTGGTGATGAGGAATAGAATATTGAGACAATTTATGTCTCAATGTTCTATCCCTCATCGCCATTCTTCTGCATGACTGAATACTACTGGCTCCAGTGAGAATTAAGTTCATTAAATACTTAAGTTAAATGTTGCTGATCTCCCAGTCAGGAGTTTCATCACAATAAAAGTAAGCAGAATTTCCCAGCTTGTATTGAATTATTGCAATGGAGTTCATACCTAGGACATCCTGCATTAGGTCCCCTATTTATTTTTGGAGTAGTTGACTTAGTAATTGTTGAAATTATAAAAGATGATAATGGCAGTTTCTCACAGCTGCTATACTGTGTGGAACAAGTTTGTATATGACAAACATACATACTTTAGATTTTTGCTTTTACGTTTTAAATTGTTCATTTTACAAGATCAACCTGCATATATATAATATTCATTTAGCAATATGTCCCAGAATGTTTCACTGACATATTACTAAACAAAATTTGATACTGAACTACATTTAAATATGAACAAAGATTTTGATTTGAAGAGTAGGTTTTCACTTTAGGACACAAGAAACAAAGTAGCTGGACTCATGTCCAGTCCACACACTACCCTTCAGTTGTGACATGGTTGCACAATGCTTTACAGTACCAGTGAACCAGGGTCAATTCTTGCCACTGCCTGCAGAAGTACATTCTCTGCATGACTGCATGGGTTTCCGCCGGGTGCTCCAGTTTGCTTCCACAGTTCAAAGGCCTAGCAGTTGGTAGATTAATTGGTCACTGTACATTGTCCCGTGATTAGGCTAGAATTGAATTTCGGGATTGCTGGGAGGCTCAGCTCGAAGGGACAGAAGTGCTGTCTCTCAATAAATTTAAAAAAACTAAAAAGATTATGACTGATCCAGTTTTGGCCTTCACATACATTATAAATCTCTCTTAATAGCTAATTCATTTCTTTGTTTTCCTGTTATTTGCTACCTTGTATAATTCAATCATGTTTTCCATAGCTGGTTGGGGTAGAAAATTGCTAAGGGTCACTTCTCTCTAAGAAATACCTTCTCATTTCTATCTGAAATGGATGATCTCTTTTTCTAAAACTGTCTTCCAGTTCTAAACAGCAACAAGAGAGAAAATATGTTGTCAGCAACAACCCTGTCAATCCCATTCAGAATTGGTTGTTTCAATAAGATAATCTCTTTTTTTTAATTATCTATTACGGTAGGACCAATTTGTTGAACTTTTCGAAGTACAATCACAGTTTCATTCCAAGAATCAACATAATGAAACTTGTCTGCATTCTCACCAGTTAAAGCACATTCTTCCTTTCATTATGGAGAGCAAAACATTAGCAATAGTCCAAACGTGGGCTCAATAACACCCTCTAAAGTTGCATAAAAACTGCATTTGTCCTTGTAGTAAAGGCCATCATTCCACGGTCTCCATGCTAACTTGTTCTTACCTACTTACTGGCCATTATGTCACTGTCATTTAGGGCAGCACTGAAGGTCTTCCATCTCTGTCCATACCTTCGCACGTAGATATGAAAGGATTCTTCATTGCTGTTTCCGTAACAATTTTCTTTTGACCAGTCAGGGTTGTTAGCCCTGAGCTGAACCCCAGAACCTGGAGTTCCAGTGGACCACTCTTAGTCTGGACTCTACCTTTTTGACCCATTTGACATGGGTGACCCTAACAAGAGTCATAGCACACGGCCCTGACTCTGGCCAACGTAGCTCTCCAGGTCATTGAGGCATGCAAGCCTCCAAACCTTACGTCAAGGTTGTGGTCCTCTTGGAGGTTGTTATCTTGTTCCTTGTACTTAAAGGAGGAAAAGAAAGCCAATGGCGAAGAGTACTGCAGAACCTAGTGTCTAGGCAGCTGAAGACAGAGACTGATGATGGTGTGACGAAATACGGGTGTGCCTAAGAAGGCAGTATTTGATGAATGCAAAGATCCTGGGAGTTGTCAAAATAAAGGAGATGATCAATATAGGCAGAGGCCATCCCTGAATGGCTTCAAAAACCAGGTTGGGTTTAACCTGCACCACCCTAATTGCTATCTCAGGAAAATCACAGTACTTTGCATTATAATGAACATTGTTTTGTTTTATTTTCTAATTTTGTCCCTTGTACAATTTTGCATTTATGTTTTTCTTGCAAACGTTGTGTCTTTGATGCTATATGCCTTTGCATGCATGTACTTATGCACATAAACTCAACTTTGAGTTTAACTCTGTGAAGATTTTAATTGATCAGTTGAGGCTTGAATAACTGACACCTGGAAAACCATGCACTTTGTGTTACAATAAATTTTACTACATATGTATGTTAATGCAATAAAACCTGATCCTGATTCTGATTCTTATTCTGAATCAACCAATTCCCAATAACCAGTAAAACCAGCAAAGATCCAATTATATCTGCACGTGGTAAACAGGTAACGTTTTTGAGATGCTGCTACAGATGATGGTTCACGTTGCTTAAAGGCCCATTTTCTTTTTCTAATTAAAAGGAGTACTGGCATTTTTCAGTTTCCTTATTCATTTTTTTTTCTTTCTGCATTGATATTTTTCCATGAAAATCTGAAGGTTAAACTGAAATTGTCTTCAGGAAAGCTTTATCTGGCTACTCCAACTATGTTAATATATTTATTATATATGCACATAAAAAGAACATAAATTATTTCATAATAGTATTAAACAATTTGAATTGCTGTCTTAACATACAAACCTCATACTAATCAGATAAAAGTATTAATCAATAAACTGTCTATCAATATCTAATCTTATCTCCTGGGCCCTCAGAGGCTCCATCTTCCTCTCACCCCAACCCTCCCCTCTCCATTGACACCCCCAGCCTCCCCCCTCCCCCCTCTGATCCCAGCTCTCATCCGTGCCGGGTCTTTACCATCCCCTCCGACCTTCAACTGTCGGAGGCAGAACGCTCTGTTCTCAGTAAGGGCCTCACCTTTGTCCCCCTTCGCCCACACCTCAGCGAGTTCCGTGTTCGCCACGATGCGGAACTTTTCTTCCGCCGTCTCCGTCTCCGAGCCTACTTCTTCGGCAAGGACTCTTCCACCCCCACCGATGACCCCTTCTCCCGTCTTCATCCCTCCTCTTCTTCATGGACACCCCGCTCTGGTCTTCTGCCTGCTCTGGATCTCTTTATTGCCAACTGCCGACGGGACATCAACCGTCTCGACTTCACCGCACCTTGTCCCCATTCCAACCTCACTCCTTCGGAACGCTCTGCTCTCCACTCCCTCCGCACTAATCCTAACATTATTATTAAACCCGCTGATAAGGGGGGTGCTGTTGTAGTCTGGCGTACTGACCTCTACCTTGCCGAGGCACAGCGACAACTCGCGGATACCTCCTCTTATTTACCCCTCGATCGTGACCCCACTAAGGAGCACCAGGCCATTGTCTCCCACACTATCAACGACTTTATCCGCTCAGGGGATCTCCCATCCACTGCTACCAACCTTATAGTTCCCACACCCCGCACTTCCCGTTTCTACCTCCTACCCAAGATCCACAAACCTGCCTGTCCTGGCCGACCTATTGTCTCAGCTTGCTCCTGCCCCACCGAACTCGTTTCTGCATACCTCGACACTGTTTTATCACCCCTTGTTCAATCCCTTCCGACCTATGTTCGTGACACTTCTCACGCTCTTAAACTTTTCGATGATTTTAAGTTCCCTGGCCCCCACCGCTTTATTTTCACCATGGATGTCCAGTCCTTATATACTTCCATCCCCCATCAGGAAGGTCTCAAAGCTCTCCGCTTCTTTTTGGATACCAGACCTAATCAGTTCCCCTCTACCACCACTCTGCTCCGTCTAGCGGAATTAGTCCTTACTCTTAATAATTTCTCCTATGGCTCCTCCCACTTCCTCCAAACTAAAGGTGTAGCTATGGGCACCCGTATGGGTCCTAGCTATGCCTGCCTTTTTGTTGGGTTTGTGGAACAATCTATGTTCCGTGCCTATTCTGGTATCTGTCCCCCACTTTTCCTTCGCTACATCGACGACTGCATTGGCGCTGCTTCCTGCACGCATGCAGAACTCGTTGACTTTATTAACTTTGCCTCCAACTTTCACCCTGCCCTCAAGTTTACCTGGTCCATTTCCGACACCTCCCTCCCCTTTCTAGATCTTTCTGTCTCTGTCTCTGGAGACAGCTTATCCACTGATGTCTACTATAAGCCTACTGACTCTCACAGCTATCTGGACTATTCCTCTTCTCACCCTGTCTCTTGCAAAAACGCCATCCCCTTCTCGCAATTCCTCCGTCTCCGCCGCATCTGCTCTCAGGATGAGGCTTTTCATTCTAGGACGAGGGAGATGTCTTCATTTTTTAAAGAAAGGGGCTTCCCTTCCTCCACTATCAACTCTGCTCTTAAACGCATCTCCCCCATTTCACGTACATCTGCTCTCACTCCATCCTCCCACCACCCCACTAGGAATAGGGTTCCCCTGGTCCTCACCTACCACCCCACCAGCCTCCGGGTCCAACATATTATTCTCCGTAACTTCCGCCACCTCCAACGGGATCCCACCACTAAGCATATCTTTCCCTCCCCGCCTCTCTCTGCATTCCGCAGGGATCGCTCCCTACACAACTCCCTTGTCCATTCGTCCCCCCCATCCCTCCCCACTGATCTCCCTGCTGGCACTTATCCGTGTAAGCGGAACAAGTGCTACACATGCCCTTACACTTCCTCCCTTACCACCATTCAGGGCCCCAAACAGTCCTTCCAGGTGAGGCATCACTTCACCTGTGAGTCGACTGGGGTGATATACTGCGTCCGGTGCTCCCGATGTGGCCTTTTATATATTGGTGAGACCCGACGCAGACTGGGAGACCGCTTTGCTGAACATCTACGCTCTGTCCGCCAGAGAAAGCAGGATCTCCCAGTGGCCACACATTTTAATTCCACATCCCATTCCCATTCTGACATGTCTATCCACGGCCTCCTCTACTGTAAAGATGAAGCCACACTCAGGTTGGAGGAACAACACCTTATATTCCGTCTGGGTAGCCTCCAACCTGATGGCATGAACATTGACTTCTCTAACTTCCACTAGGCCCCACCTCCCCCTCGTACCCCATCTGTTACTCTTTTTAATGCACACATTCTTTCTCTCGCTCGCCTTTTTCTCCCTCTGTCCCTCTGAATATACCTCTTGCCCATCCTCTGGGTCACCCCCCCCCGTCTTTCTTCCCGGACCTCCTGTCCCATGATCCTCTCGTATCCCCTTCTGCCTATCACCTGTCCAGCTCTCGGCTCCATCCCTCCCCCTCCTGTCTTCTCCTATCATTTTGCATCTCCCCCTCCCCCTCCAGCTTTCAAATCCCTTACTCACTCTTCCTTCAGTTAGTCCTGACTAAGGGTCTCGGCCTGAAACGTCGACTGTACCTCTTCCTATAGATGCTGCTTGGCCTGCTGCGTTCACCAGCAACTTTGATGTATGTTGCTCTAATCTTATCTGACTGACTCCCACCTCTACCTTGACTACACATCCTCCCTCCTTACCTCCTGTCAGGAAGTCATCCCTTTCTCTCGGTCTGTCTGCCTCCGCTGCATCTGTTACCAGAATAAGGCTTTCCTCTCTAGGATGTCTGACTTGTCTCAATTGCTCAGAAGATATGGTTTCCCCTTTGCTATAGTTTATAGAACCATCACATACATTTCCTCAGTTTCCTGCACATCTGCTCTCACACTCCTCTCCATTCAGAACAGAGGTAAAGTTTCCCTGGTCCTCACCTTTCACCTCACCAGCTCCACATCCAGCAGATTATCCTTTATCAATTCCATCAGCTACAATAGGATTCCATCACTAGCCATATCTTCATCTCTGCTTCTTTTTCAGCTCTCAGCAGGAACCACTCTCTCCATGTCTCCCTGGTCTGCTCATGCCTTTCCACCAACACTACCCTTGACACTATCCCCTGCAACCATAAGGGTGCAACACTTTTTCCTATACCTACCTCTCCTCCTGCACCACTATCCTGGTGGGGCAGAGATACATGTGCACATTGAATTGAATTTACTATTTCTTACATCCTTCACATACATGAGGAGTAAAAATCTTTATGTTACATCTCTGTCTAAATGTACAATGTGCAATCATAGTAATTTATAATAATTTATAATAAATAAAACAGACAATGTAATATAGAAATACACTCAAATCAGTGTGAGTTAATCAGTCTGATGGCCTGTGGAAGAAGCTGTCCTGGAGCCTGTTGGTCCTGGCTTTTATGCTGCAATACTGTTTCCTGGATGGTAACAGCTGGAATAGATTGTGGTTGGGGTGACTCGAGTCCCCAATGATCCTACGGGCCCGTTTTACACACCTGTCCTTGTAAATGTCCTGAATCATGGGAAGTTCACAACTACAGATGCGCTGGGCTGTCTGTACCACTCTGCGGCATCTTGTGATTGAGGGAAGTACAGTTCCCATTCCAGGCATTGATGCAGCCAGTCAGGATGCTCTCAATTGTGCCCCTGTAGAAAGTCCTAAGGACTTGGAGACTCATACCAAACTTCCTCAACCGTCTGAGGTGAAAGAGGCGCTGTTGTGCCTTTTTCACCACACAGCTAGTTTGTACAGATCACGTGAGGTCCTCAGTGATGTGGATGCCAAGGAACGTAAATCTGTTCACCCTCTCAACCCCAGATCCATTGATGTCAATAGGGGTTAGCCCATCTCCATTCCTCCTGTAGTCCACAACCAGCTCCTTTGTTTTTGTGACCTTGAGGGAGAGGTTGTTTTCTTGACACCACTGTGTCAGAGAGATGACTTCTTCCCTGTAGGCCACCTCGTTGTTGTTTGACACTAGGCCAATCAATATAGTGTCATTGGCAAATTTAATTAGCAGATTAGACCTGTGGGTGGCAACACAGTCATGGGTATACAGGGAGTAAAGGAAGGGACTTAGCACACAGCCCTGAGGGGCACCTGTATTGAGAGTCAGAGGGGTGAAGTGAGGGAGCCCCTGCAGGTGATCTGACAAGAAGTCCAGGATCCAGTTACACAAGGCAGGGTCAAGGCCACGGTCTTGTCGAGCCTGGATGAGACTATAGTGTTGAATGCTGAACTGTAATCCAAGAACAGCATTCTCACATAAGCATCCTTCTTCTCCAGATGTGTAAGGACAGTATGTAGAGCAGTGGCTCTTCTTCCTCCAACTTGGCCTATTACATTCAGTGAGCATGATGTCACCTTATCCACATCAGTGAGACTAAGTATATAGTAGGCAACTGTTTTGCAGGGCACCTGTGCTCTGCCCACTGTTGCCATCATGAGCTTCCAGTTATATTTCAGTTCGACTTCCCTTCCTATCCGTACACTGACCTGTCTATTCTTGATCTTCTCCATTGCCATGGTGAAGCCAAACACAAATTAAAACAGCACTATTTCTCTTGGGTAGCTTTCAAACCAATGGTAGGAAAATTTAATTTTCCAATATTAATTACCACTCTCCGTGCATTCCTTCCCTACCACAACCAATTTATATTGACTCTCTCTACCTTTATTTATCTTTTCCTTTAGACTTCCTATTTTGGTTCACTAACGTATTCAGGGAAGGAAATTTGCTATCCTTATCCAATCTAGCCAATGCAAAGGATTCTTTCCTGCCTCCACAGTACAGAGACAATGCACAAGGAAAATAAATTCACTGTGGCTTTGAGCTTTCAATATTCTAAAGTAAACTCCTGGCTCTTGTATCAGCCAGCATATCCTATCACTAGCTTTCCAGTAATGCCAGTATGGGTCAGCGAAGTTAAAATAATTAATGCAGTCTCCCACAGATTATTTTTTCAAAATTTCTGCAGGATGTCATTATCACTGGTCATACAGGTATTTTCCTTGTGAGTTGTCTCTATGCTGTGGTAAATATAGCTCTTCATTGGGGCTACACATTTAATTGTGTAATTTCAACAGCTTTGCAGGAAATAACCCACCTGAACTTCCATAATGCAAACAATTTGAAAAAATAACAGAGGGCACTTACTGGCATTTTATGTTCTAATTTACCCTGGCTAGGTAAATCAGGACATAAAATGCCAGTAAGTGCCCTCTTTTATAACCCCGAACTGAAAGCCTCTGTCTCAGACTCTCTAGCTCTCTGTGGCTTTGTTTCATTTTTCCACAACAGACAGCAGGAATAAAGTCGTACTCATTATGGAAGTCCGGGTAGGTCATTTCCTGCCAAATTAAATGCGAAGATCCAATGAGGAGCTAAGTTTACCAGCAGGACTAATTTAATGAGCAGAAGCCTGATATATCACTAGAACCGTAATTACAGGTAGGTGTTCATTGTTCATTACCCTAATAGCATTAAATCCAGGCATGGTGATATGCATATGAAAAGGTTAAGTGAGTAGGCAAAGATCTGGCAAGTAGAGTACAATATGGGAATGTATGAAATTGCCTAAAGGAGCACATTATCTAAATGGTGAAATACTGCAGAGCTCTGAGATGCAGGGTGATCTGGTTGTCATAGTTCACAAAAGGCACCATGACACCATTATGTGTCATGGTGACCATGGTCTACAGAAATGGTTTGCATTGCCTTCTTCAGGGCAGTGTATTTACAAGATGAGCGAGCCCAGCCATTATCAATAATCTTCAGAGATTGTCTGCCTGGCTTCAGTGGTTGTACAACCAGGACTTGTGTTATGCACCAGTTGCTCATACGACCATCCACCACCTGTTCCCATGGTTTCAAGTGACCCTGATCCGGGGGCGAAACAGGTGCTGCACCTTGCCCAAGGGTGACATGCAGGCTAATGGAGCCTTACACCTCCTTGTGGGCCTGGTCAATCCGCTCTTAATTGCTCTTGTGTATCGTCCACCAAAAATACATAAAGATTTTATTACTCAATTTGCGGACTTCCTCTCAAATACTATGCCCAACTTTGATCGAGTTCTGATTCTTGGTGACTTTAATATTCATGTTTGCTGTCCTGCTAAGCCTCTCGTAAGTGATTTTATGCATCTGCTTGAGTCTTTTAATCTTGCTTTGCTTATCACCGGATCCAGTCACATGCCAGGCCATACACTTGACCTGGTCTTACCATCTGGTTTTCCGATCTGCAATGTGGAAATAATTGATGCGTGTCTGTCGGATCATAGTGTTGTTATGTTTGATGCTTCTTTGCCTTTTTCCCCCACTAAATTTCATCTTCCTGTACGTTGCTCTCGTTACATTAACTCTTTGACTGCCAATAAGTTCTCTGAGGCTCTCATGGTTGCTCCTGATACCTGCCCTATTGAGGCTTCTCCTCCCCATCTCAGCACTGAGGAACTTACTTCCTTATTTAACAACACCTGCTCTTTTATTCTGAATACTGTTGCTGCCCCTAAATTCAAAAAACCTAAGCCTAAAGGTCTACCTTGGCTTAATGACACCACCAGAGCCCTGAGAAGGAAGTGTAGAATATCCGAACAAAAATGGAATCGTGATAAGCTTCAAATTTCCTTTGAAATTTTGGGATACAATCTTCACAAATATCAGGATGTTGTTAAGGATGCGAGAGCAAAATACTTTTCTGATCTAATTTTCTAACAACTCTCATAATCCCAAGGTCTTATTCAGTAGCATAAATTCTGTCATTTGTCCCGCCCCCAGTATTAGTTTAAATGTGTCCCCTGCTAAGTGCGAAGAATTTTTAAAATTCTTCGTTAGCAAAGTTGAAGACATTAGAATGAACATTCCCCCCCCCCCCCGCCACCCATGCTCTAACTGTCTCACTGGTCTGTTCATCTAAACTGGACTGTTTCCAACCCATCACGCTACTCTCCCTTACAAAGATTGTTTCCACCATGAAACCTGCAACCTGACCCCATGACATTGTCCCCATTGCCCTCCTGAGGGATGTCTTTGACATAGCCAGTCCCAGCATCCTCTCTGTTATCAGCAGCTCCCTGGCCATTGGTACTGTTCCAACCTGCTTCAAGCGCACCATGGTCCAGCCCCTCCTGAAAAACCCAACTTAGACCCTACCTTACCTAATAACTACAGAGCTATTTCTAAACTTCCATTCCTGTCAAAGGTTCTCAAAAAGGTTATTCTCAGTCAATTGCTGCCTTACTTACACCAAATCAACATCTTGGAAAGATTTCAGTCAGATTTTAAGCCATATCATAGCACAGAGTCTGCCCTGCTGAAAGTGTACAATGATCTCCTCCTCTCCTCCGACTCAGGTGACTCTGCCATCCTAATTCTTCTTGACCTCAGCGCAGCGTACGATACCGTGGATCACGCCATTTTAATAGACCGTTTCCAGTACGGGGTTGGTGTTGATGGCACTGCCTTGAACTGGTTCACATCCTACATCAAAAATAGAAGCTTCACCGTCAACATGGGCAAATTTTCCTCTTCTCCAGCTAGTCTCCCCTGCAGGGTCCTACAAGGTTCCATCCTAGGTCCCATTCTTTTCTCTGTATACATGCTTCCCCTCAGCCAAATCATTCAAAAACACAACATTTCCTTCCATTATTATGCTGACGACACACAGCTTTATCTCCCCTTGAAACCAAACGACCAGTCAAATCTAGTCAACCTCATGAACTGCCTTGAGGACATAAAGTGTTGGATGGCACAAAACCTCCTCCAGCTGAGTGAAGACAAGTCTGACATTGTCCTATTTGGCTCCCCTGACTTCATCAAAGTGATCACCAACAGTCTTGGTAACCCGTCCACCCTTGTCAAACCCCATGTCAAAAACCTTGGTGCGATATTTGATTCTGCCTTTAAGTTTGACAACCAAGTTAATACAGTAGTAAAAGCCAGTTTTTTCCAGCTTTGTACTATTGCTAAAATCAAGTTGTTCCTCCCTTTCAAAAATCTCGAGAAAGTTATCCACACCCTTATATCCTCCCGCTTGGACTACTCCAACTCCCTGTATACTGGGATTAGCCAGTCATCTCTGTCCCGCCTGCAACTGGTCCAGAACGCCGCAGCCAGGCTCCTGACAGGTGCCCGGTAGAGGGATCATATTACTTCTACCCTGGCCTCTCTCCACTGGTTACCAGTACAGTTTAGAATTGATTTTAAGGCTCTCCTGTTTGTTTTTAAAGCCCTAAATGGGTTGCCCCCCCCTTATATCACAGACCTTCTAACCCTTTATTCTACTTCCAGGTCCCTCAGGTCAGCTGACTTGGGGCTCCTGGCTGTCCCACAATCTAAATTTAAGTTCAGGGGTGACTGCGCCTTTGCTGTGGTAGCCCCTAGACTGTGGAACAGCATTCCCCTCCCTATCAGATCTTCCCCCTCGATTCACTCTTTTAAGTCCAGGCTCAAAACTTACCTTTATTCACGAGCGTTTGAATCTTCCTGATGTGGCTGATTTTTTGGCTTGTGCTTCGGCTCATGTGTTGTTTATTTTGTGCCTATAAACTGTGTGCCTTGTTGTTTATATCTGTGTTTCTTATATTTGTGATTTTAGCTACCTGTTATGGATTGTACAGCACTTTGGTCAACATGGGTTGTTCTTAAATTTGCTTTATAAATAAATTTGACTTGACTTGACTTGACTTGTTAGAGGCGTAGCTCCACCCTGCCATGCAGGTACAGTAAGTATTTAGGAAAGCTAACAAAATACTAGTGTTTATTGCATAGGGAAGTGAATACAAAAATAGGGAGATTATTCTTCAGTGACATAAAGCTTTGGTGACAAATAGCAGTATTGTCCGCAGTATCTGTGTTCATATCTAAGGAAAGGTGCTGTGTACTTACATCTACTGATGCCTCTGGACACATCTTCAGTGATGTTCCTGGAATCATCGGGTGTTTTGGGTCTTTCAACATCATACAACCTCCTCCAGGTGACCCAGCTGGGGCTGATCAGACCCCAGCTTGTGTCCAGATGGCGAGCTACTTATGACTCCATGGCTCCCCTCTTTTGAGCCACAGCCATCCTGAGGCCCTCTCTGCCGCATCGGTGGTACTGCGGATGGCTCTCCTCTTCCTCTCTCCCTTGAAGCCCAAATTGCTGAAGGCTCTAACTAAGGAACGGGCTACGAATCCCCTACAACCAACCTCCACTGGGAGACACCTCGCTCTCCATCCAGCCTGCTGACAGTTGCTGACCAGTCCTGCGTACTTGGAGAGCTTCCTTTCAAAGGCCTCCTCCAAGCTATCTTCCCATGGGACTGTCAGCTCCAGCAGCACCACTTGCTTAGTAGACTCAGACACTAGGACAATGTCTGGTCGCAGGGTGGTGGCTGCGATATGATTGGGGAACTTCAGCTGCCGTTCGAGGTCCACCAACAGCTGCCAGTCCCTTGCAGAGGTCAGGATGCCTGCAGGTGTTCTTTTGGTGGGTATTGGCTGCTTCCCAGCTCTGACAAAGGCAATAGTCTGCTTGGAGGGTCAGGACCGCTTCGCCCACTCAACTCCTCAGCTGACGGCTTCAGCGATGGTCTTCAGGACCTGATCATGCCTCCACCTGTACCGTCCCTCACCAAGTGCCCTTGCGCAGCCGCTGAGGATGTGCTCCAGGGTTCCCCGCTTGGAGCACAGTGGGCACACAGATGACTCTGCCTTGCCCCATGTGTGCAGGTTTGATGGGCTTGGAAGCACATCGTACACTGCCTGGATGAGAAATTGGATGCGGTGTGGTTCGGTTTTCCAAAGATCAGTCCAAGTCACTTTCCTCTCAACCGCATTCTCCCATCTTGTCCAAGCTCCCTGTTGCTTCATTCCCACCGCCTTGCAGGCTCTCATCTCCTCCACTACTGCTCTCACCTCCTCCTGAACTAGACGATGCCTTTCCTTCCCTCCGACGGTGTCCATTTGGGGAGTTGGAAAAGATCCTAGCCCAGCTCGGCCTCGTGTGACCACTCCCACCAGCCTCCTGTGATGCAGCCTCGCCTCTGCTTCCTGAACAGCTTCCTCTGCCCTCCACTTCCTTCCAGTCCTCCCTTGGATCCCTGCTCTAGCCACCTTCGGATCACTTGAGTCCCTATACTGTAGCACTTCTCTGGCCTTGTTACCTTGAATTCTTCCTCCAAGGATAATCTGTGCTAATCTGTGGTAGAGAGTTCAGAAGAGATCTAGGTTTATCTGGAATGGGGAAATGGGAGAGTTAGTTTTATGAGGAAAGGTTGGGCAAGCTCCTGATCTTATAAAATTTAGAAGAGTGAGAAGCAACATGATTCAAACTTATCTAATGTGTTCTTAACAGGGTGCATGTAGAGAAGGTATTTCCTCTTGTAGGAGAGTAGAGAATGAGGCAACCTACCTTAAAGTAAATGCCTATTAATTTAAGACAGTTATGGTGATTATATTTTATCTCAGAAACTTGAGTCTTTAGAATTCTCTTCATCAAAGGGCAATGGAAGCAGAGTCTTTAAATATCTTTAAACAGAAGTAGATAGATTATTGATCAGCAGGGGGTGAAAAGTTAACACAGGTAGACAGGAATGCTGAATGGAGGTTACAATCAGATTTTCTATGATCTTATGAATGTAAGAGCAGATTTTGAGGGACAGTGACCTATTTATGATCATAAGTTATACGTTTGTAGAGTAACCCATATATTAATCTCGGTACAATAGTATGGTCTTAAACTATCGCAGTCCCAATCTTTCACTTTTCAAACAATCAATGAGAAAAGAATGCCAGAATGATTATTATTATGAAAATGGATCACATTAATTCTGAATTCTAAAACAAATTTAAAGAGCTTAATTGAAATATTAGAAAGGCTATCAGGCACTATTGCATCCTTAGTTGCTATGATCAGCCTACACTCTAGTTCTCTATCTAATTTTGTTGTACAGGGCTCAAGCTCTACCATGTAATGAAAGTCACTTTAATCAACATAATATGAAAAGAGACCTTTAAAAATGTAATGGGTACAGGAATATGAAACAAGGCAATGGAATTTTATCAAAATCTCATAATGGTGCATGTATAATATGCATTTCTGGAAATTCAGTGCAGGGCTCTGTGTTCCTGAAGACCATTCATGTGTAGGTTGCTGGCCAGGAACAGTAATGTCACTGAGTGTAACCACATGAATGTAGTGTATACGCAATTGACAAGTGATATGGTTTTCAACTTCAGGTTGTAACTGTTAAAGGCGTCATATTGGGCATCATGTTACAGCTGTACAGAATGTTTATGAGACCACACCAGAAACATTCTGTGCAGTTCTGGTTGCCACACTACAGGGAGGATGCAGAAAGGATTCGTAAGGCTGTTGCTGGGATTAGAGAACTTGATTTATGAAGAGAGACTGGATGGGCTGGGACTATTTTCCATGGAATGAAGAAGGCCAAGGGGTGAACTTATAGAGATTTATAAAACTATGTGGACTATAAAGTGGATAGTCACAGTCTTTTTTCCCAGGGTTGGGAAATCTAAACTAAAGGGCATAGACCTGAAGGACAAGTTTTTCACTCAGAGGATCGTGAGTATGTGGAGTGGACTGCCGGAGGAAATGGGAGAGGTGGGTGCAATTACAATGTTTAAAAAGACATTTGGACAGGTTCATGGATAGGAACAATTTAGAGGGATATGGACAAGATACGTGCAAATGGAGCAACCCAGGTAAACATCTTGGTCAGATTGGGCTAAATAAACTGTTCCTGTGTTGTATAACACTATTACCATGTCCTTCTGCAGATCCCTAATGGTTTGCTTCTGCATTCACTAATTGTTGGAGGGTAGCAATGAAAAATCCCCAAGAATATGTTGACCTTACATCAAGCAGATTTATTTTATATTCATTTTTAAGTCCCCTTTCCTAAACTTCTCTTCAGGCTTCCTTAACATCTCCTTAGTTCTCTCCAATCATTTATGAATGAATGAATGAATAAGTGAATGAATGAATGAATGTTTGAACTGACCGAAATAAATTTCATTCATTCATTCATTCATTCATTCATTCAATCATTTATCCATCATCTAAACCAGTCCCTCTAACAACTTTACACCCTGATGATCCCCTTTGCATATCTCATCACCATCCTGCCAGCCTTCTCCCAGCCCTCCTGACCCCAGCAGTCTTCCTATGCCACTCACTATGTCCTTCCCCACCCTGCTACTTTGATATAAAATCATGAAGGGAATGGCCAAGAAGCAGTTTGATATTATATGTGGGAGAAGCTGATTCCCAGGCAACTCTTAAAAAATGCTGGAGCAACTCAGCAGGTCAGGCAGCAGCTATGGACGGGAATGAACAGTAGACGTTTTGGACTGAGACCCTTCATCAGGACAGTCTTGCAACGTTTCTCCAGCATTTTGTGTGTGTTGCACAAGAACTCCGACATCTGCAGAATCTCTTGTGTTTCTGGTTCCCATGCAGTACTGTTACAACCTGTGAACACACTTCCTAAAGAGCTTATAGCCTGTTTACTTTTTTAGCTGCAGCCAATTCCTCTCTACCAGTACTGTTACACAGTTTCCGATCAAGAACATCATGATTTTTTTTCAACAAAATAGAAAGAAAATGATACTGTCCAGTTGTGATGACCTTGTTTCAAATCAGAAACCAAGATAACCAGGATAATTTCCTGACTGCATCCAAAATGAAACACTAGGTCTTGGTCTCAGTGCTCTATGTGCAGAGCCCCAGGAGACTGGCTAGTATGGATTAAATTCTAAAGAAATTAGACCACACCAAAATTAGTATTGAACATGGCACTTTAAGTTACTGTTCACTGGAGAACTTTGCAGCCCCTATTAATTTTATTTGGATCACAATCCATTCACAAAAAATACTTTTAAAATGCCTCAATTATCTTGTGCTGCTTTGGAGTGGAGTAATTGATAACCAGAATGGTCACATGGCTGCCTTATGCCTTTTTCATTGTCAATTTCAAAACAGGCTACTCTCTATTGACATGTTGGAATGACAGAGGCATTGCTAAAGCTTCTCAGATGAGCATTATGTGATTGGTCTGTGCCCCATCTTCCGTTTTCTGTGGAGAACTGGATTTAATCAGCAAATACTCAGTGAGTTACGAGAGAATGCATGAATAAAATTTGATGGTGAAGTGACAAAATAAAAGGAAAAGTTTAAAAATAACAACTGCATATAGATAGATGCCAATAGTGTAGTTGATGCAGAAGTGCAATGGAGGTAATGGCTATGATCTTTTACCTGTGCATACCCTAGTAAATAATTGGAGCAGAAAGTTTTTATATCTTAAGGAATATATTTTTTAAAAGATCAATGTTCTGTTGAATATCAGAGCTATAGAAACAACATTACTTTTGACACTTGAAGAAGAATATTATGGTGTAATAATAATAAAAATAATAGAAACAGGCATAATAGAAAGTAGCATTTTTGTAATGGGGAGCAGAAAGGTAATATAAATCTAACTTCTATTCTCTTTCTTAGAATGTATCATTGAAGATCAATGACCTGTGAGATGAGAATCTAGATCAAATGTTGTTAGGTGGGATAGGCTGGAGAGCTATTCTTTAATTGGCATGCACATGAAAGTGTAGCTACCACTACCATATGCCATAAGTCTTCGATGATCCTATGATGCTGATCCCTGAGATTTCATATTCCGAAGAAATACTGGTGAGTAGGTTTGTGGGGCAGTCATTTCCCATCAGTTACAATTCCAAAGTATGGTCAGGAATTATGCTAATTGATCTGCTTCATCAATGGACTTAATTAGTTCAAAAGTCAAAAAGTTCATCTATCCTCAGCAATTGAAGTCATCTTTTGCTCTACACAAAAAAGATTTAAAGAACATTCAGGCATGGCTAATAAATAAATAAAAGTAATATTGTGAAGTAATAACAGAGGTTATGAAGCTGGAAACGCAGCAGCTAAAATGTGCACTCCGAAAACACCCACAACCAACAAAGTGAGAATGACACACAAATGTTCTTGAAGTGATGATGGATAAATATTAGCCAGTCAATTGGGATCACTTCACAATTGTATCATGAAAACTTTTGAGAGAGGAGGCAGAGGCTCAGTTCATAGTGCAATCTAAAAGACTGCAAATACAGGACTGGTAAGCTCCTTTGGTATGTGCCGGGATGACAGACCAGATTTGGTGAGGAATAAGTGAAAGAGAGGTGCAGCTGGATTGTCGACTCAACAGCCTTCCGCCTTGAAATCACATATGCAGTGAAAGGTATACTTCTCCAAGAAACAGTGTGTGCATAGATTCAGATGTATCAGGGTAGTTCTGATGAATTGTGCCTTATATTGAAATCAGATTTGAATAGGCACAGCATTGCCAGTTGCCATTCAGTTCCGAGGCCATGTGTTTACTTTAGAGTGGCACAGGGAGTATCTTCAGCATTAATAGTGAGGTGTTAAGCAGATAGCAGAAGTGATACCTACTTACCACATGTAGCATCTTCATTATTTCAACCTGACAACAACATGATTTTTATTTCAGGCTTCAAGCAACTGCAGCATTTTGTTTCAGCATATTTAAAATGATTTTGTGCTTTACTGCCTCTCTTAGAATGTTAAAAGTGACAAGATGTTTCTAAAGCTCTAATCTTCGAACAATAAATTGATTTTTGAAACACATATGCTCACTTTGCAATGTGGTTTAAAAAACAGTGCAGAGTGCCTCTGATTCCTTTTATATTAATACATGCAAAGTGCTGGAGGAACTCAGCAGGACAGGCAGCATCTATGGAAAAGAGTATACAGTCGCTGTTTCAGGCCGAGACCCTTCATCAGTCCTACACATTTTGTGGGCATTACCTTGATTTCCAGCATTTGCAGATTTTCTCTTGTTTGTTTCCTTCTATCTTAACTGGCTGTAAATTGAAAGTTGACTGGGAGAGATCAACATCCAACATACCATTCAAATGCACTTGAAATATACCAGCACCATCTTAAACCTTTTTGTTGGTGAAGCCCAGTGACTACTTACAGGCAGAAAACAAAGAATACAACTAAATAGTTCATTAATAACACTTTTTCTTGTAAGATTTTTGGTAAATGATCACCACAAAAAATGGAGAGGAGATGTGAAGTCGATGCGAAGTCGAAGCATGTTCAAGGCAAAGTCGGAGCGAGTAGAGCAGAGCAAAGTCAAAGCAGAGGAGAGGCAGATTCAAGCCCTGCCCAACTAAACCATGAGTGAAGTTTGATCAATCTATGCACCAGGCTGAATAGGAAAGGCCAGATATGGGCCAAAATGTAGTAGAGGGATCCAGACCTAGAGCATTTTGATGCACCAGGGCACACGTTCTTCTGTGAGGAACAGCCCGATGTTTGGACGATATAAATGCCGGGCCAGGTGGATTGAAAAGGCAGGGTGTGAGGACAAGCGGCAAAGGTCAGGCCGGTTCTGCTCGATCCCCCGTGACGTTTACTCGGCCCTGCACTGAACTGAGACTGAGGCTGTGGCGGTGGCCTTTTCCGGCTGCCCTGGGCTTTCACTTTTGTTCCAAATACTATTTGCTTACTTTTATTGCTTGCTCAATTTATTTTTTCTCTCTCTTTGCATACTGTATGTTTGACAGTCTCCATTTTTATGGGTTCTTTTGGGTTTCTTTGTTTTGTGGCTGCCTGGAAGGAGACGAATCTCAAGGTTGTATAATGTATACATACTTTGATAATAATGTACTTTGAACTTTGAATAAGGGGCTTTATTCTCTGCTGCCCTGGACATACAATCTTTCAATGTCACAATACTTGCAGAAGGACTTAGACAGATTAGGAGAATGGGCAAGTGAGTGGCAAATGAAAAATCATGTTGGGAAATGCATGGTCATGAACTTTGGTAATATAAATAACTATGCAGACTATTTCCTAAATGGGGAGAAAATCCAAAAATCTGAGATGCAAAGGGACTTGGGTCTTTGTGCAGAACACCCTATCAATTAACTTGCAGGTAAAGTCGGTGGTGAGAAAGGTAAATGGAATGTTAGCATTCATTTCAAGAGGTCTAGAATAGATGAGCAGGGATGTGATGCTGAGGCTTTATAAGACACTGATGAGGCCTCACCTTTATTGTGAACAGTCTGGGCCCCTCAACTTAGAAAATATGTGCTGGCATTGGAGAGGGTCCAGAGGAGGTTCACAAAGATGATTCCGGAATGAAACGGTTATCATACGAGGAACATTTGATAGCTCTGGGTCTGTACTCACGGGAATTTAGAAAGATGAGGGGGAGATCTCATTGAAACCTTTCAAATGTAGAAAGGTCTGGCCAGAGTGGATGTGGAAAGGATGTTTTCCACAGTGGGGGAATCTAGGACAAGAGGGCACAGCCTCAGGATAGAGGGGCGTCTATTTAAAACAGATGCAGAAGAACTTCTTTAGCCAAAGGGTGGTGAGTTTGTGGAATTTATTACCACAGGCAACTGTGGTAGCAGGTCATTGGTTGTATTTAAGGCAGAGCCTGATAGGTTCTTGATTGGACACGGTATCAAAGGTTACGGAGAGAAGGCCAGGGAGTAGGGCTGAGGAGGGGTAAAAAGGATCAGCCATGTTTGAATGGTGGAGCAGACTCAACGGGCCAAAGAGCCTAATTCTGCTCCTATGTTTTATGGTCTTATGGTCCAATTAAACCTTTTGCCTTAAATCACTGGCTTGTGCCAAGTGTTTTTAATGATTGATCAGACGCATCCACATCTCAATAAAGTGCAGCAATTAAACTACAGAAACTAATGAAGCTGTTTCACATGTTGAAGAGAGAATAGCAGTCAGGGAAAAGCATTCACCACGCAACTTTATGAAAATTAGCCTATTGTGATACCAATGTGTACCTGCCGCTTGCTTCAATAACTGAAAGGAATTGGGATTAGCCTTGGTGTGTTTTAACCAATGAATCTGTCAACACATCAGAGGGACATAACAGGAGCAAGATACACCAGGTGGGTATTTATGCATCAGGATGAAGATAGTGTTGAATTTTCTCATAAGACAATGCGCACCAAAATATCAGCATCAGCTGTATTTCATTTGGTGACACTTGTGTGTCCACATCAGAAAGTTATACATTCAACCATCTTGAGCACAAACTGTTCCTCAATACAGTAAATAAAGCAGCTAATGCCTACATGCAGTAAGATGTAGACAACATTCAGGCATGGAATGATAAATGCGAGGTGCTTCTGTGCCACAGGAATGCCAAGCAATGGCCATCTCCACCAAGGGAGAACCCAGCACCTACCCTTAGCATACTGTATCATCAGACCCTGGGAGTCATCATTAAATCATAGCCAAGTCACATAAATATTATGGCTACAAGAGCAGATCAGAGGCTGGGTTTGCTGTGGTGAATGACTCACCTCCAGACACCTCAAGGTCCTTCTATTTAACAGGAAGGACAGTGTCAGTATAATGGAATACCTTCCCTGTCCCCGGATGTTTGCAGCTCTAACAACATATAAGTTTAATACCATCCATGACAAAGCTGTCATCTTTATTAGTATCCTATCCACCACTCAAAATGTTTGGTCTTTCTACCACACCACACAGTGACGTCATTGTGCACCATAGTTACTGCACTTCTTCACCCAGCTGACCTCAACAGTACTTCCCGGTTTCATGATCTCTGCACCCCAGAAGGACAGTAACAAGGGGTGCATGGGAATATCTCCAAAACTCCAGTATCCTCTGCAAATCTCTCACCATCCTGACTTGGAAATATATCACTGGTCCTTCATCACCAGTGACTCTAGGTATTGGAACTCCCCCCGCAACAACACCATGGGAGCAATTTCTCCCGAAAGACTGCAACATTTCAAGATAACGGTTCTCAGGGCAATTAGAAATGGTCAATAATTGATTTGCATATTATTTTTGGAAGAGATAAGGGCCTGTCTTCTCTTTCATACATAAATGATCCCACAGCACCGTGGCAGTGCCAAGCAGAGCAATTGCCCCGTGTGTGTTGGCCAACATTTTATACCTCATAGTCACATCAATAAAACTGATCCCGGCTATTACTTTGCTAGTTATGTGAGCAAGCTGTCCTTAAATTGATTATTTAATTTCCTACATTATAGCAATGTCATTATTAATACAATGCTGCTCCTGACATCCTACTGTGAAAACGATTTGTTTCTTATCCATGATGAAACAAAGCCCTAACTAAATGGGAAAAATGAAAGAATCAGACTCAGATTCAGATTTATTTATCATGTGTACGTCAAAACATACAGTGAAATATGTTGTTTGTGTTAACAGCCAACACACACAAGCTTGTGCTGGGGGCAGTCTGCAAGTGTCACCACACCACTGGGAAAAGGGCAAGAATAGCATTAATAGAGATCAATAAAACTTTGAGAAATGAAAGATGTATTCAAATACTCCACTGTCATCATGAGAATTAAGTGACTCAGCATGAAATGCCTGCATAGCCATTTTAGAGCTGATATATAATGTCACGTCTATCAATAGTCAAACATAATTCAAAAACTAGGTCAGCACCCTCCAGTCGGCCAGGAACTGCAGCCAGTTGATATGGAAACCCACCTGATAAGGATCTGTTCACCACCTGAGCCCTGCATTTCTGCTTGAATAGCTGGGCAGTGTCCTTGTCTCACATCTCTGGCAGTTTATACACCACACTCCCGTACATATAATTCCATCTGCTGCTAAGCTGCATCCAAAGGTGCCAGACTGAAAGGTCAGGTGGCTTCTAGCTTTCAAACTTCGCTCACAGCCAAAATGAACAGAATAAATGACAAGTTATTTCCCTTAAATTTAAAATAGGTTGAAGAGGAACACTATGGTAGAAATGATTGTTATAAGCTCCTTAAATTCTGTTGAACAATTAATTTAAGAATTAAGTTTACAACATGATATAATTGATACAAGTGGGTGCATTGTGTATTTATTTATTATAACCATCCTCTATACACAGTAAAAAGGGTCCATGGGACTGCCTTCTCTAAATTTACAGTGATATAAAGTAGCTGCTGACCCCTATCCTGGGCAATGATTATGAATATGACTCCTTTTCATAAAAAGATTACATTGCTAAAGGATTAAAATGATGCTTTTTTTCTTCAATATTACATATTGACTATATAATTTCCTTTCTGAAATGGAAAAGCCTGTATTTTGAAAACCATCCGATGATTGAATTGTGCTAATTAAAACATCCAGGTCCCACACAAAATGTCTATATCTTTCGCACCATTCTGCTGATGTTTCTGATCCTTCAGGGTGCTTCTTTTCGCTTTTGCCACTTTGCTTTCTCTTGCTGCCTTTTGTCATTCCCAGCATTCCTTTCTTGCTTCATCTCACCAACTCCCATGCAGTTACCATGTCCTTCCCCAACTCCATGCCATTAACTTGTCCCTCTAAAACTGCAGGCCCCTAATCTTACCCCAGAAACTGGAAATAATGCTCAATTAAACTACTTTCCTTCTGTTTTAATTAATTGGAAAATTTACTTTGAAGAACATATAACCCCTGCCCATATCATATCTTTTGCTATGATTCCAGACTTCTCTTAATTAGCATCATGCAGGCTTTAATTTTATCCCATCTATTCATTCTTCCCATTTTTTTCCATATGCAAGGAACCTCCTCTCCGCAGCCCAAAATTCTGTCACTTTGATAAATCAATCCCAGTGTCACACATCCTAAATCCTATTCCCTCCATTGCTTTCACACATGTATTCCAGCATTTCCATAACTCCTGTGGTGACCACCCTCTCATTAGTCAATGAGTTAACCATCTATCCCTTCAACCCTCCAACTTACTGAACCACTCCAAACACTTTAAGTTGCAGACCCACACTGAGAACTAAATTTACAAATAAAAAAGGCTTTGGGAATTTTTCTTGGGCTTTCTACTGGATAACAGGCACATGGGTGAGAATTTCTAGAGTATATTGACAGGTGATATGTGTTATGTTTTGTAACTCCAAAACATAAAACTATTTGAAAGAAAAGCACGGGAGTCGGGAGAATGTGTATGATTTGTTTTTACTTTAGTAAGGCGCTCCTATGATGTGATGGTGTAATGATGTATGCCTTTCACTACTTTTACAGATAATCTATAATTAATTATGTAAACAACAACAAATATTTAATTAAACAATATATTTACAATATCTTTCAAATATTACTGAAATATTAAATGCAGAACAATATGGACAATCTTTGTGACAGAGGAGATAACCTTGGAAATACAAAGAAAGCCAAGTGAGATATTGTGGTTAAAATAAGTCTGGTTACACCCATCTGGGGAGGAGATGGAATGATGGAAATTTGCTGGTTCTGTGCGAAGTCCTAAGGATACCATTTCATTTTCCCAATATTTAAATGAAATATGATTAACCCAAGAATGGATGTCAGACAGCTACTTTAACCGCGCAGCAACAATCGAGGGCTAACTTAAGGTTTTGCAAAGTTCAACTTGCACATATTGAATAATTCCACAAAGTGGCAGCATATTGATGAGACAGAGGAGGAGACCAAGAGTATTCATCTGTTTTGCTTTCTATGCCTCTGTAAGAAAATGTCCATTTTAGTTGTGATTCATTCATCAATGATATTAGCTCAACTTTTGTCCCTCTCTTGCTCTCTCCCTCTCCCCCTCTCCCCTTCCCTCCCTCTCCCACTCCCTCCCTCTCCCACTCCCTCCCTCTCCCCCTCCCTCCATCCACAAGTCCATTGAGTCATCAATTGGATAAAGTCTTTATGAGCAGCACAGTGGCATAGGTAGAGGAACTATTGCCTCACAGTGGTAGGGAGACCCAGAAGAAATCCTGACCTTGGTTGCGGTGTGTGAAGAGCTTACACTTTTTGTCTAGTGGAGAAAGTAATTAATGAGATCAATATAGGATTCATGTAAATGAATGATTGATGACCATTGTGGACTCAGTGGGTCAAAGGGCCTGTTTTCATGTTGTACCTTTCAATGACTCTAACGTATCCCTACTGTATCCCTGGTCTTGCCATATCACAGATATTTCCCTTGTCCTATCCATCCCACTCCAATTTTCTCTGGAACTTAAAACCAACATGCATTTTCTCTTTCCCATTTCTGATCGTGTTTTTTCCCTTTCTGTGGACCTGCTGAGTGCTTCCAGCACTATCTTTTTAGATTTCCAGCATTAGCAGTATTCTTCTTTTATTATTTTCATCCAAACAATGTTATACGAAGGAAGGAGGGAGTCTTTGAATGCAACAGTATATAGGTAAGAAATGAAACCATTCAGGTCAATTTTCTGGGTACACAAAAACTGAAAGGGCCTCTCTACCATGAGGAGCAATACAGGCAAAACCTGGAGCAGAATCGGTATATAATTTTCCAGGGTAGAAAATCAAATTGCAAAAAAATAAGTCTTATTTTGGTAAAAATATATAATTCAGCAACTTCATTGCCAAATAATATTTTATCCTGCATCAGCTTTGCACATAACCTTGCTCTAAGATTGAGCACAAGAAGTTATGTTTTTGCATATTGAGGTATGATACGTTGTCAAAGATTATTAGATTAAATAGACATCATGTCTGCCTCTTCAGTGGATATTAGAGAGCCTATTCTACCTATCTTTCTTGTATTACATGTTTGTTTCATTTTACCAGATATAAAATACATTGTCTGCTGCCTATGAAGTACAGTCACCATCACTCAAACTGGTTGGCTACATACATGTTAAGGCATAGCCGAGATAATATTGTTCATTCACATATTGTGTGCCTTGCTGCCAAGGCTAAAATATATTGTCCATCCCGAACTCTCCCTGAGAAGGTGACACTTTCATGTAAGCTTTTAAATGTTTTCTTAATACACACTTCTTTCTCACCATTAGTCACATGTTTCCGATATAGCAAGTACTCTCTGAAACATTGAGGAGATACTAATCTGAGTCTGCTAAAGAAGCACAACAGCAGGAGCGCAGGATTTATTAATACCATGTGTTCTGGTAACGTATTGACATCATTTGATCACAAGTTCACTAAGGATCACCCATCCTAAGATATTGTTTCTTTCTCAAAGGATGCTTCCTGTCTTCCTGCAAAATCAAGGATAAAGGTTGATTGATTCAAATAGAAAGTGAAATGTGGGTTTGGGTGTACAACAGAGGAAGGCATATTTGAATATGCTATGTTTTCCTTAGTGATCTGCTTTAGTGTAGTACATCTGCCTGAAAAAAAATGATGAGATTGGTCTAACAAAGGAAGATCCATCAGCAGTGGCTCATAAAGAGCTCTTTAATAAATTACTCAGTAGCAGAGCTCTGGCCAGCTGCCAGTCACTTTGCTGACTTACTTCAATTCATATATACACCTATTACCAGTTATTTTGCTGTCAGCATACCTGCAGCTTTAGCAGCTCAAAAATAAAACACTAGAAATAATAAAACTGTGCTGCTGACGATGGAGCGGAGATGACTGTCTTACCAATCATTGCAGCAACTGGAAAGAGAAGCAAAAGAAAAAGAAGCTGAAACTTCTCCTCAGCTCTCGTTTACAGTATGAAACAGCCAAAATATTGCTAATCTCTCTAGCCATCGTCTCACTCTTGTGCTAGGATGGACGTCATCAATTTTGAAATTCATTTTAATTTTGCAGGCTTGATTCTCATGTTAGCCAACGTTTTTCATCTGGCATAGGCGCAGAAAACCAATGTCTTGCAGCAACTGATCAAAGCGTTAACACCCTGCAAATGCAGCCAAAAGTGTGCAAGCAGGAGAAATTATAATGTCTGCAACATCTCTGGAAGCAGCTGAGTAAAGTTGTATAATATTGTGACCGCTAGGCATCCAAGTGAAAACTCTGACAGTGCACTAGTTAATTCCTACTTTAGACATGGTCCCATTTAGCATTACACTTAATAGTGCTATGCACTGTAAATCAGTAGCCTTGGAATATTTAAGAAGAGCAACACTTCTACTTATCAATGAGTTTGATGCTTTATTGTAGTTATCTCCATGAGCAAAAATTTTATGATACCTCAGCAAGCACCTTGAACACTAACTTATATATAACAAAAAATGAACTGTGGATACCAAGATGTGTGGTGATTGCACAGAGAAAGGACTGAATCCATCATTAGATACTGCAGCACATTCAAATACGCTTCAGTGCAGATGTAAAGTACATTAGGATCTCTGTATTCCATCATTTATGCTTTTTTTTAATCTAATGTACATTATGACAACAATCTCAGGGTTGAAAGATACTTAATGCTACTCTCTAGATTGCCAGCAGATTACATTGGAGTATTGTTAACCAAGTACTTCTTCACACCAGGGGGTTCTATTTCTATTCAAAATCCCTCAATTTAAACATTTATCTCTATGAAGGAGTATGCAAGTTATGACTGGTATCCCACAGGTAAAGCTCTTTAATATACAATATAGTGCCTATAAAAAGTATTCACTCCACCCCCTACCCCCAGGAAATTTTCATGTTTTACAACATTGAATCGCAGTGGATTTAATTAGGCTTTTTTTGACACTGATCAACAGAAAAAGTCTCTTTAGTGTCAAAGGGAAAACAGATCTCTACAAAATGATCTAATCTAAATTAATTGCAAATATAAAACACAAAATAATTGATTGGATAAGTATTCACCCCCTTCATATCAGTATGTAGTCGCTGCACCTTTGGCAGCAATTACAGCCCTGAGTCTGTGTGGATAGGCCTCTATCAGCTTTGCACATCTGGACATTGCAAATTTCCCCCATTCTTCTTTACAAAACTGCACAAGCACTGTCAGATTCCAGGGGAACTGTGAGTGAAGAGCCCTTTTCAAAAACCAGCCACAAATTCTCAATTGGATTGAGGTCTAGATGCTGACTTGGCCACTAAGAATCAGAATCAGGTTTATTATCATTGGCATGTGACGTGAAATTTGTTAAACTTAGCAGCAGCAGTTCAATGCAATACATAATATAGAAGAGAAAAAAAATGAATAAAATAAAAATAGTAATAATAATAAGTAAATAAGTAAATAAATTATGTATATTGAATAGATTTTAAAATGTGCAAAAAACAGGGAAATTATATATTAAAAAAAAGTGAGGTAGTATCCAAGGGTTCAATGTCCATTTAGGAATTGGATGGCAGAGAGGAAGAAGATGTTCCTGAATCGCTGACTGTGTGCCTTCAGGCTTCTGTACCTCCTACCTGATGGTAACAGTGAGAAAAGGGCATGCCCTGGATGATGGAGATCCTTAATAATGGACGCTGCATTTCTGAGACAACGCACCCTGAAGATGTCCTGGGTTCTTTGTAGGCTAGTGCCCAAGATGGAGCTGACTAGATTTACAACCCTCTGCAGCACCTTTCGGTCCTGTGCAGTAGCCCCACCATACCAGACGGTGATGCAGCCTGTCAGAATGCTTCCACAGTACATCAGTAGTACTGGCACGCTAAATCTCTTCAAACTCCTCATGAAGTATAGCTGCTGTCTTGCCTTCTTTATAACTACATCGATATGCTGGAGCCAGGTTAGATCCTCAGAGATCTTGACACCCAGGAGCTTGAAACTGCTCACTCTCTCCACTTCTGGTCGCTCTATGAGGATTGGTATGTGTTCCTTCATCTTACCCTTCCTGAAGTCCACAATCAGCTCTTTCATCTTACTGACGTTGAGTGCCAGGTTGTTGCTGCAGCACCACTCCACTAGTTGTCCTTTCGTCACCACCTGAGATTCTACCAACAATGGTTGTATCATCAGCAAATTTGTAGATGGTATTTGAGCTATGCCTAGCCACACAGTCATGGGTATAGAGAGAGTAGAGCAGTGGGCTAAGCACACACCCCTGAGGTGCACCAGTGTTGATCGTCAGCAAGGAGGGGATATTATCACCAATCTGCACAGACTGTGGTCTTCCAGTTAGGAAGTCGAGGATCCATTTGCAAAGGAAGGTACAGAGGCCCAGGTTCTGCAACTTCTCAATTAGGATTGTGGGAATGATGGTATTAAATGCTGAGCTATAGTCGATGAACAGCATCTTGACGTAAGTGTTTGTGTTGTCCAGGTGGTCTAAAGCCATGTGGAGAGCCATTGAGATTGTGTCTGCTGTTGACCTATTGTGGCAATAGGCAAATTGCAATGGGTCCAGGTCCTTGCTGAGGCAGGAGTTCGGTCTAGTCATGACCACTTCAGGACATTAACTTTGTTGTTTTTAAGCCATTCCTGTGTAGCTTTGGCTTTATGCTTGGGGTCATTGTCTTGCTGAAAAACAAATCTTCTCCCAAGTTGCAGTTCTCTTGCAGACTGTATCAGGTTTTCCTCCAGGATTTCCCTGTATTTTGATACATTCATTTTACCCTCTACCTTCTCAACCCTCCCAGGACCTGCTGCAGTGAAGCATCCCCAAAGCATGATGCAGCCACCACCATGCTTCACGGTAGGGATGGTGTGTTTTTGATGATGTGTAGTGTTTGGCTTATGCCACGGCAAACACAGCATTTAGTCTAATAGCCCAAAAGCTCAATTTTGGTTTCATCAGACCATAGAACCTTCTTACAACTGACTTCGGAATCTCCCATATGCCTTCTGGCAAACACTAGCCGAGATTTCATGTGAGAATTTTTTCAATGCTGGCTTTCTCTTTGTCACCCTCCCATAAAGCTGTGACTGGTGAAGCACCCAGGAAACAGTTGTTGTGTGCGCAGTCTCTCCCATCTCAGCCACTGAAGCTTGTAACTCCTCCAGAGTTGTCATAGGTCTCTTGGTGGCCTCCCTCACTATTCCCCTTCTTGCACGGTCACTCAGTTTTTGAGGTCGGCCTGCTCTAGGCAGATTCACAGCTGTACCATATTTTTTCCATTTTTTGATAATTGACTTAACTGTACTCCAAGGGATATTCACTGACTTGAAAATTTTCTTGTATCCGTCTCCTGACTCGTGCTTTTCAATAATCTTTTTGCGGAGTTGCTTGGAGTGTTCTTTTGTCTTCATGGTGTCGTTTTTGCCAGGATACTCACTCACCAACAGTTGGACCTTCCAGATACAGGTGCATTTTTACTACTACAGGTCCACAATCCCTTATCCGAAATCCTTGGGGCCAGTTGCATTTCGGAATTCAGAATTTTTTGGATTTCATACCCGCCCCCCCCTCAATACCAAAAAACACGTATGCTTAAGTCCCTTATTTAACCTGGCTCAGTGCGGTGGACTTTAGAATCTGGCGGCGCACCAAACCTACGCAATCCTCCCGTATACTTTAAATCATCTCTAGATTACTTATAATACCTAATACAATGTAAATGCTATGTAAATAGTTGTTATACTGTATTGTTTAGGGAATAATGACAAGAATAAACTTTATTTCCAACAAAAACATTCAATAAAACATAAAACTATGTAGCTTCAAATGAACTGAATCAAACACATGGTAAATGACTTATTGGAATAAATGTAGAACGTCACTGTCACTATAAAACTTCAGTAACTTGTCTTTCTGTTTATTTAAATCATATACAGTGGTAGTTCTGACACTATTTTCTTCAGTAAGACGCCGCACAGACACACCACAATCAAGCTTCTGCAATAACTCCACTTTCTGCATTATTGATAATGATAGATGCTTCCTTCTCTTTTTCTCATTGTTACCCATAGGGGTATCTGCAGCTCTTTTTGACATTTTCACAGTGAAATTAAAGGCAAAGTCAACAGTGAACACAAAATATCAGCGAACAGCAAATGCGCGTGTAACCAGTACGAGCGCTGAGCCACAACCGACGTCTGGCGGCCTCTGCTGGTGCTGCCACGTCACACCTGAGTGACGTCAGCTGTTAGTGAAAAAAACCGGTTTTCGGAGATTTTTGGATTGCAAAATTTCAGATAAAGGAATCTACACCTGTATTAATTGAAACACCATGACTGCGCACAGGTCTCCAAAAACAGATCACCATTTAAACTAATTATGTGACTTCTAAAACCAATTGGCTACACCAGTGATAATTTGGTGTGTCATTTTAAAGGGAGGTGAATACTTAGGCAAAACATTATTTTGTTTTTATATTTGTAATTAATTTAGATCACTTTGTAGAGATCTGTTTTCACTTTGACATGAAAGTCTTTTTCTGTTGATCAGTGTCAAAAAAAGCCAAATTAAATCCACTATGATTCAATGCTGTAAAACAATAAAACATGAAATCTTCCAAGGTGGGTGAATACTTTTTATAGACACTGTACATTATAACATAGAGAAGATCACCTCTAGACCAAATATTCCAAGCTGAAAAATATTTAAATTATGAATGCACATGAATTCAAAATTCCCACTGAAATGGATACCATTCCAATGTGATACTGTACCTAATGTATTAGAGTATATATTTTAAGCAACATACATCAAAACTGCTGGTGAACGCAGCAGGCCAAGCAGCATCTATAGGAAGAGGTGCAGTCGACGTTTCAGGCCGAGACCCTTCGTCAGGACTAACTGAAGGAAGAGTGAGTAAGGGATTTGAAAGCTGGAGGGGGAGGGGGAGATGCAAAATGATAGGAGAAGACAGGAGGGGGAGGGATAGAGCCGAGAGCTGGACAGGTGATAGGCAAAAGGGGATACGAGAGGATCATGGGACAGGAGGTCCGGGAAGAAAGACAAGGGGGGGGAACCCAGAGGATGGGCAAGAGGTATATTCAGAGGGACAGAGGGAGAAAAAGGAGAGTGAGAGAAAGAATGTGTGCATAAAAATGAGTAACAGATGGGGTACGAGGGGGAGGTGGGGCCTTAGCGGAAGTTAGAGAAGTCAATGTTCATGCCATCAGGTTGGAGGCTACCCAGACGGAATATAAGGTGTTGTTCCTCCAACCTGAGTGTGGCTTCATCTTTACAGTAGAGGAGGCCGTGGATAGACATGTCAGAATGGGAATGGGATGTGGAATTAAAATGTGTGGCCACTGGGAGATCCTGCTTTCTCTGGTGGACAGAGCGTAGATGTTCAGCAAAGCGGTCTCCCAGTCTGCGTCGGGTCTCACCAATATATAAAAGGCCACATCGGGAGCACCGGACGCAGTATATCACCCCAGTCGACTCACAGGTGAAGTGATGCCTCACCTGGAAGGACTGTTTGGGTCCCTGAATGGTGGTGAGGGAGGAAGTGTAAGGGCATGTGTAGCACTTGTTCCGCTTACACGGATAAGTGCCAGGAGGGAGATCAGTGGGGAGGGATGGGGGGGACGAATGGACAAGGGAGTTGCATAGGGAGTGATCCCTGCGGAATGCAGAGAGAGGGGGGGAGGGAAAGATGTGCTTAGTGGTATATTTTGATTAGTTAATGTATATCAAAAGACAAAAGAGCATATCTACAGGAAACGTTGCCGTAGAAAAGCAGCACCCACCATCCATCACCTATACCATGCTCTTTTCTTGCTGCTGCTATCAAGTTGAAGATACAAGAGCCTCAGGACTCCCCTCAAGCCCTTGAAAAAAAGGGGATAACTGCACACATTTAAGGACTCTTTTATCTTGTTATTTCATGCTCGTTATTTATTGCTATTTTTCTGTTATCTGCATTTGCACAGTTTGCCTACAGTTTACAGTTCCTGATGTTAACAGTTTACACATCCTCTTTACTGTTACTGTTCTATAGATTTGCTAAGTATGCCTGCAGAAAAAGAATCTCAGAGTTGTATTTGGCGACATATATGTACTCTGATAATAAATTTTACTTTGAACTTTTTGAACTAGAAACAATTAAAACTTACTTCAGTTATGTTAGAACCATCACAGTTAAATGGTGACACAAGAAGCTACAGATACTGCATTCTGGAGGGAAAAACAAACAACTGGAGGAACTTAATGAGTAAGGCAGCATCCGTGGAGGAAAAGGAACTACCAATGTTTCAGGTTGAGACCCTGCACCAGGACTGAGATAGGAAAGACAGTATAAAGAGGTAATGGGAAGGTAGAGGTAGGACCTGGCAATAATAACAGGTGGATCCATCTGAGGAGGGTTGGTTCCCCCAGAAGCTTGCTTTTAACAGCTCAGTTAAAATGGTATTTGCAATCCAGGTATTTTCAATCTTTGAATATTTTATAATTCCCAAACTAGAGTTCTTTGTCTGTACAATTCTTTTGTTATTTAAGAATTAGTCAGTCTCAAACTAGCTCCTTCAGGGGAGAAAGTTGCAGCCTGTGTTGAGTTTTCATGAAATCAGTACACATTACAAATGACACTAAGCATTAAAAAATTCAATATATTAACTAATAGAACATTGTTTCTCATTGAGATAAACCTTGAAGAGGCAGGCATCACTTAGATTCAATGGAGAAACCAGCATTAAATTAAGGTTGACACTCTAGAATTAAAAATACATGCATGATTTCATTTAAAAAAATAATGAATTTAAAGACAAAAGCCAGAAGGAACACAGCAGAAAAATATATCCCTCCTAGGTGCCACCAATCACCTAGTGGTGTCATGAAAATTGCAACTTGATAGGGATAACACAACAGAATTATGAATAAGATATCAGGAGCAAATCTTATATAACATGCCTGCACATACTTGAGAAGTCTTTAAAATAAAATGTCCCCTCCAGACATTTCTTCTCCTTTAAGTATAATTTCCATGCAGTATTTACAGATTATGATACTTGTAACAAAATAATAAGATACAGTCAGGTCCCTGCCTGTTGGTGGCAAGTTAATGCCCTGAATATATTTTATAATGAATATGATTCAGCATGCCTGGGCTATCATATGACTGAGAGGTTCCTATATTAATAATTGCATTACTTCTCGTTCGCATCTGATGATATCGCAAAATGTGTTATTTACTTCTAATTAAAAAAGAATATAAAGTGTCTAATTCATGCTCTCCAGTTCCTGCTGCAGTGTAAATTTGGAGTTGTGTATTCATTAAAAATATTTACTGTTTCCGGCAGGCACTGTCCACTCTCTCAATTCATCAGCAGGGAGATGATGCTGCAAGTCCCTTGCACAAATGAAGCTAAGATGCACTGTGTAGAGCAAAACTGTATCTCTACATAAACACAAAAGTATCTGTAGATGCTGGAAATCCAGCAGTGCCAACTGTTTATTCCTCTCCATATATACTGCCTGATCGGCTGAGCTCCTCCAGCAGTCTGCCTGTATGTGCGTGGCTGGTGGAGCAGGATCTGGCAGGTGTTCAACAGCTGCGGCTGGCCTGGGAAACTCAGAACACAAGCGCATACATGGGACTTTGCACATTTTATAAGTTTTGGCTGTTCCACTTGGCTCTGTTAGGGGAAATAGGCAGTAGGAGAGGTGATCTGTGTCCGTAGGGGAATAGAAGACCTTTCCAACAGATGCTCAAATGCCATTGGGAGCTGATAATCTCAAAGTTCAATACAAGGGGTCAAAATGAAAGATTTGCATGCTGCATCACAAAAAGCTCGACAATAATCAAAGTCAGCAAAGTACTTTCAATTCTCACTACATCCTTGCCTGAAACAATATTCATTGCGTTGAGACCCAACTCTCACCTGCCAATAATTTCTATTAGTCAGTATTCATACCTAATAATCATATTACATGCACTGAAACACCTCACCATCCCTTGTACAAGGCAATGTACTAACTATGCACAGCAGCAACTCACTAGTAAGGGTTGAATGGATTTGGCTACCCTAATCCCTGTGGAGGAGATATTGTGAGCCATTATTGGGGTGCACTTCCATAAGACCATAAGACGATAAGGTATAGGAGCAGAACATGGTCATTAGCCCATCAGGTCTGCTCCGCCATTTCATCATGGCCGATCCAATTTTCCTCTCAGCCCCAATCTCCTGCCTTCCTCCCATATCCCTTCATGCCCTACTAAACAGCGTAGCAGTAGGCAGGTAGTGCAGGAGTCCCCCGAGGTCATCTCCCTCCTAAACAGATATACTGTTTTGGATACTGTTGGGGGAGATGTTTCATCAGGGGAAGGCTGCAGCAGCTGAGTTCATGGCACCATGGTTGGCTCTGCGGCAGAGGAGGGAAGGAAAAGGAGTGGGAGAGCTATAGTGATAGGGGATTCGATTGTAAGGGGAATAGATAGGCGTTTCTGCGGCCGCAAACGAGACTCCAGGAGGCTATGTTGCCTCCCGGGTGCAAGGGTCAAAGATCTCTCTGAGCGGCTGCAGGACATTCTGGAGTGGGAGGGTGAACAGCCAGTGGCCGTGGTGCACATAGGTACCAACGATATAGGTAAAAAATGGGATGAGGTTCTACAAGGTGAATTTAGGGAGTTAGGAGATAAACTAAAAAGTAGGACTACAAAGGTAATAATCTCTGGATTACTACCAGTGCCACGTGCTAGTCAGAGTAGAAATAGGAGGATATTTCAGATGAACACGTGGCTCGAAAAATGGTGCAAGGGGGAGGTATTCAAATTTCTGGGGCATTGGAACCAGTTCTGGAGGAGGTGGGGCTGGTACAAACAGGACGGTCTGCACCTGGGCTGGACTAGAACCAATGTCCTAGGGGGACCGTTTGCCACTGTTGTTCAGGAGGATTTAAACTAATGTGGCAGGGGGATGGGAACAAGTGCAGAGAGACAGAGGGGTGGAAAATGAGGGTCGAAGCAAAAAGTAGTAAGGTGAAAAGTAAAAGTGGCAGGCCAGAAAATCCAGGGCAAAAATCAAAAAGGGCCACTTTTCAACATAATTGTATAAGGGCTAAGAGTGTTGTAAAAGCAAGCCTGAAGGCTTTGTGTGTCAATGCGTGGAGCATTCGTAACAAGGTGGATGAATTGAATGTGCAGATAGTTATCAATGAATATGATATAGTTGGGATCACAGAGACATGGCTCCAGGGTGACCAAGGATGGAAGCTCAACATTCAGGGATTTTCAATATTCAGGAGGGATAGACATGAAAGAAAAGGAGGTGGGGTAGCATTGCTGGTTAGAGAGGAGATTAACGTAATAGAAAGGAAGGACAATAGCCGGGAGGATGTGGAATCGATATTGGTAGAGCTGCATAACACTAAGGGGCAGAAAACGCTGGTGGGAGTTGTGTACAGGCCACCTAACAGTAGTAGTGAAGTTGGAGATGGCATTAAACAGGAAATTAGGAATGCGTGCAATAAAGGAACAGCAATTATAATGGGTGATTTCAATCTACATATAGATTGGGTGAACCAAGTTGATAAGGGTGCTGAGGAAGAGGATTTCTTGGAATGTTTGCGGGATGGTTTTCTGAACCAACATGTCGAGGAACCAACTAGAGAGCAGGCCATCCTAGACTGGGTATTGAACAATGAGGAAGGGTTAGTTCGCAATCTTGTCGTGAGAGGCCCCTTGGGTAAGAGTGACCATAGTATGGTGGAATTCTTCATTAAGATGGAGAGTAATATAGTTAATTCAGAAACAAAGGTTCTGAACTTAAAGAAGGGTAACTTTGAAGGTATGAGATGTGAATTAGCTAAGCTAGACTGGCAAATGACACTTAAAGGGTTGACGGTGGATATGCAATGGCAAGCATTTAAAGATCACATGGATGAACTACAACAATTGTTCATCCCAGTTTGGCAAAAGAATAAACCAGGGAAGGTAGTGCACTCGTGGCTGACAAGGGAAATTAGAGATAGTATCAATTCCAAAGAAGAAACATACAAATTATCCAGAAAAAGCAGCACACCTGAGGACTGGGAGAAATTCAGAGTCCAGCAGAGGAGGACAAAGGGCTTAATTAGGAAAGGGAAAAAAGATTATGAGAGAAAGCTGGCAGGGAACATAAAAACTGACTGTAAAAGCTTTTATAGATATATGAAAAGAAAAAGATTGGTTAAGACAAATGTAGATCCCTTACAGTCAGAAACAGGTGAATTGATCATGGGGAACAAGGATATGGCAGACCAATTGAATAACTACTTTGGTTCTGTCTTCACTAAGGAGGACATAAATAATCTTCCGGAAATAGTAGGGGCCTAAGGGTCTAGTGAGATGGAGGAACTGAGGGAAATACATGTTAGTAGGGAAGTGGTGTTAGGTAAATTGAAGGGATTAAAGGCAGATAAATCCCCAGGGCCATATGGTCTGCATCCCAGAGTGCTTAAGGAAGTAGCCCAAGAAATAGTGGATGCATTAGTGATAATTTTTCAAAACTCTTTAGATTCTGGACTAGTTCCTGAGGATTGGAGGGTGGCTAATGTAACCCCACTTTTTAAAAAAGGAGGGAGAGAGAAACCGGGGAATTATAGACCGGTTAGCCTAACGTCGGTGGTGGGGAAACTGCTGGAGTCAGTTATCAAGGATGTGATAACAGCACATTTGGAAAGCGGTGAAATCGTCGGACAAAGTCAGCATGGATTTGTGAAAGAAAAACCATGTCTGACGAACCTCATAGAATTTTTTGAGGATGTAACTAGTAGAGTGGATAGGGGAGAACCAGTAGATGTGGTACATTTGGATTTTCAAAAGGCTTTTGACAAGGTCCCACACAAGAGATTAGTGTGCAAACTTAAAGCACATGGTATTGGGGGTAAGGTATTGATATGGATAGAGAATTGGTTGGCAGACAGGAAGCAAAGAGTGGGAATAAACGGGACCTTTTCAGAATGGTAGGCAGTAACTAGTGGGGTACCGCAAGGCTCAGTGCTGGGACCCCAGTTGTTTACAATATATATTAATGACTTAGATGAGGGAATTAAATGCAGCATCTCCAAATTTGCAGATGACAGGAAGCTGGGCGGCAGTGTTAGCTGTGAGGAGGATGCTAAGAGGATGCAGGGTGACTTGGATAGGTTAGGTAAGTGGGCAAATTCATGGCAGATGCAATTTAATGTGGATAAATGTGAGGTTATCCACTTTGGTGGCAAGAACAGGAAAACAGATTATTATCTGAATGTTGGCCGATTAGGAAAAGGGGATGTGCAACGAGACCTGGGTGTCATTGTACACCAGTCATTGAAAGTGGGCATGCAGGTACAGCAGGCGGTGAAAAAGGCAAATGGTATGCTGGCATTCATAGCAAGAGGATTCGAGTACAGGAACAGGGAGCTACTACTGCAGTTGTACAAGGCCTTGGTGAGACCACACCTGGAGTATTGTGTGCAGTTTTGGTCCCCTAATCTGAGGAAAGACACTCTTGCCATAGAGGGAGTACAAAGAAGGTTCACCAGATTGATTCCTGGGATGGCAGGACTTTCATATGATGAAAGACTGGATCGACTGGGCTTGTACTCGCTGGAATTTAGAAGATTGAGGGGGGATCTTACTGAAACATATAAAATTCTAAAGGGATTGGACAAGCTAGATGCAGGAAGATTGTTCCCGATGTTGGGGAAGTCCAGAACAAGGGGTCACAGTTTGAGGATAAAGGGGAAGCTTTTTAGGACCGAGACGAGGAAAAACTTCTTCACACACACAGAGAGTGGTGAATCTGTGGAATTCTCTGCCACAGGAAACAGTTGAGGCCAATTCATTAGTTATATTTAAGGGTGAGTTAGATATGGCCCTTGTGACTAAAGGGATCAGGGGGTATGGAGGGAAGGCAGGTACAGGTTTCTGAGTTGGATGATCAGCCATGATCATAATAAATGGTGGTGCAGGCTCAAAGGGCCGAATGGCCTACTCCTGCACCTATTTTCTAACTTTCTATGTTTCTATGACCAATCAAGAATCTATCAACCTTTCCCTTAAATGAAGACTTGGCCTCTGCAGCTGCCTGTGGCAACAAATTCCACAGATCCACCACTCTCTGGCTAAAGAAATTCCTCCTCATCTCTGTTTTAAAGGATGTCCCTCTATTCCGAGGCTGTGACTTCTGGTTTTAGACACTTCCACCAGAGGAAACATCTATCTCGGCCTTTCACTATTCGATAGGTTTCAATTATGTCACCCCTCATTCTTCTGAATTGCAGTGAATACAGACCCAAAGCCATCAAGTACTCTTCATATGACAAGCTGTTTGATCCTGGAATCATTTTTGTGAATCTCCTTTAAACCGTCTCCAGTTTCAGAACATCCTTTCTATGAGAAGGGCCCAAAACTGTGCACAGTACTCTAACTGAGGCCTCACCAGTGCTTTATAAAGTCTCAGCATTACATCCTTGCTTTTATATTCTAGTCCTCTTGAAATGAATGCTGACATTGTATTTTCCTTCCTCACCACAGACTCAGCCTGCAAATGGATTATGGAATCCTGCACAAGGACTCTCAAGTCCCTTTGTGCCTCAGGTTTTTGTATTTTCTTTCCACTTAGAAACCTTTTCTACCAAAGTGCATGATCATACACTTCCAGACACTATATTTCATCTGCCACATCTTTGCCCATACCCTGTCTATGTCCTTCTGTAGCCTCTCTACTTCCTCAAAACTACCTGCCCCTCCACCTATCTTTATATCGTCTGCAAACTTTGCAATAAAGCCTTCAATTCCATCATCCAAATCATTGAAATATAACATAAAAAAGAATCAGTTCCAACACAGAATACTGTGGAACACTGCTAGTCACCGGCAACCAGTCAGAAAAGGCTCCATTTATTTCCATTCTTTGCCTCTGGCCAATCAGCCACTGCTTTATCCACACTAGAATCTTTCCTATAATATCATTGGCTCATAGCTTGTAAAGCAGCCTCATGTGTGTCACAGGCCTTCTGAAATTCCAAATACACAACAACTAAGTTTCCTCTGTCTACCCTGCTTGTTATTTCTTCAAAGAATTCCAACAGATTTGTCAGGCAAAATTTTCCCTTGAGGAAACAATGTTGACTATTGCCTATTTTATCATGTGCCTCCAAGTACCCTGAAACCACATCCTTAACAATTGACTCCAACATCTTCCCAACCACTGAGGTCAGACTAACTGGCCTATAATTTCTTCTGCCTCTATCACTACTTGAAGAGTGGAGTGACATTTGTTATTTTCCAGTCTTCCGGAACCATTTCAGAATTTAATGATTCTTGAAAGATCATTACTAATGCCTCCATGATCTCTTCAGTCACCTCTTTCAGAACTCTGGGGTGTACACAATCTGGTCCAGGTGACTTATCTAACTTCAGACCTTTCAGTTTCCCAAGAACCTTCTCCCTAGTAATGGTAACTTCACACACTTCCTGACCCCTTACACCTGGAACTTCCACCCTACTGCTGGTGTCTTCCACTGTGAAGACTGATGCAAAGTACTTATTCAGTTCGTCCACCATTTCCTTGGCCCCATTACTTCTTCTCCAGCATAATTTTTCAGTGGTCCAATATCCACTCTTGCCTCTCTTTAACAATTTATGCATCTGAAGAAACTTTTGGTATCCTCTTTAATATGGACTTCATGGAGATCACGGTGTGAAAAATATAGGGAATGGCAGTGCCACCATAGCTAAGAGCCTCCTAAAATCTCATCCAGAGTACAAATGTTCAAAGGTTCAATGTTTCAAAGTACGTGAGTTGTAAAGTAGTCTGTAAGTCATAAAATCAGTTCATAGTGGTGAATGAAGTCATCCGTTCCAGTTCAGGAGCCTGAAGATTGTAGGGTAATAGCTGAACATGATGGTGTGACACCCTAGGCTTCTGTATCTCCTGTTCAATGGGAGAAATGAGGAATGGGCATAGCCTGGATAGTGGGGTCTTTGATGATGGATGTGGCAGTGCTTCATAATCAGGAACGAAGGTTGAATACAGAAGATGCTGGAAATTTGAAAAAGCCACTTCCAAAAGGTGTTAAGCAAAACTGAGGCATCATTGCATTACAGAAGTAATTTCAACATGGACCCTGAGGGATACTATTAACTACTCGTCTTCTGTCTGAAAGCAATCATTTTCTACTGTCCACAAACAAGAGAGAATCTGCAGATGCTGGAAATCGAAGCAACACACACAAAATGCTGGAGGAACTCAGCAGGCCAGGCTGCATCTATGGAAAAGAGTATAGTCGACATTTCGGGCCGAAACCCTTCGGCAGGACTGGAGGAGAAAAGCCGAGGAGTAGGGTTGAAAGGTGGGGGGGATGGGAGAGAGAAACACCAGGCGATTGGTGAAACTTGGAGGGGGAGGGGTGAAGCAAAGAGCTGGGAAGTTGACTGGTGAAAGAGACAGAAGGCCATGGAAGAAAGAAGAAAGGAGAGGGGGTTAGGAGTACCAGAGGCAGGTGATGGGCGGGCAAGGAGATAACATGGGACAGGGACAAGGGGATAGGAAATGGTGAAGGGGTGGGTTGGAGGCATTACTGGAAGTTTGAGAAATCGAAGTTCATGCCATCAGGTTGGAGGCTACCCAAATGGACTGTTTTGGCCCTGAATTGTAGTGAGGGAGGAGGTGTAGCACTTGTTCCATTTGCAAGGAAATGTGCCAGGAGGAAGATCAGTAGGGAGGGACGAATGGGCAAGGGAGTCGCGTAGGGAGAGATCCCTGCGGAAAGCAGAAAGTGGAGGGGGGGAGAGGGAAAGTTGTGTTTGATGGTGGGATCCAGTAGTAGATATGATACTGTTGTCTGCTTTCTGCTCTTAAGCCAATTTTATATCTATAATTTATGAGTGAAGGAAAACAAATAAAACTGAAGGTGCTGGAATTTGAAACAAAATCAGAAATGCTGAAAGATCTCAGCCAGGCAAGCAGCACTTGTGCAAAAAGAAACCAGATGCAGAATTCTGTTTTTGTATCAAAACTAGTGAGTTACTTTGAAAGAAAGCCAACATGGAGACAATGGATCAAATGGGTTCCTCCTGTGCTGTAAACATTCCATGCTTCTGAATGGTAAGAAACAGAAAATCTTCATACATAAATCAATCAACCTGAATGTACTGCGAGCTATTATGAAGGCAAACAGCTTCTATTGCAAGAAGATTTGAGTATGAGTAAGTACATCGTACTATAATTAGAAAGTAATTGAGTTATGGAGTTATAAAGCTTATTCATGGATTCATAAAATTAAATATCACAGAAACAGGCTCTTCATCCCATGTCAATCAAATGCTTCTTTATGTTAATTCCATTTGCTGGCATTCAGCCTATTTCTTCTAAATCTTTCCCATCCATGTGCCTAGCAACTTGCTCAATGTACCCACCATCCCCTGTGTGTAAAATATGCCCCTCAGATTCCTTTTAAACCTCCTCCGACCATCTCAGCTTCAACCTATGTCCCCTTGCTTTGGATACCCCCACCATGTAAAAAAAGTCCTTTCTACTCTATCTATGTCTCTCATAGAGTTGTATATCTCTGCCGGGTCACATTCAGCCTCCTACACGAATTATAGTCTAAATGGAAAGCTTCACTGGCCTCCCTCACCAACAGTGGTAATCCATTCCCTGCTCAAAGGTGGTAATGAGATAGATCACAGAGTTCGGTGATGATGTCTATACTGAAGCTGAGTCATCTCATACTCATTGTGGTTTAGTGGTGAAGATATGGCCTTCCTTCTCCCATCCTTACCTCTTTCCTCTTCCGTCCCCTCCCAGCAGCTCATCATGAAGTCGCAGAGTCACAGAATTTAAACGAGCTGCTTGGCCAACTCACCTATGCCGACCAATGTGTCCACCTGCACTAGTCCTGTATGCCAATAATTGGTCCATTTCTTCTTTCTATGTACCTATCTAAATGTCTTTTAAATGTCTTTATCCTCCTCTTTGAAGTCTCTGTTCATTTTCCCTGTAAATGGAGATTCTCTGGTAATCCCGACATTGTATTATTGAATGGTGGAGCAGGTTCAAAGGTCCAGAGGCGTTTTGCTGCTCCTAGTGTTCATGTTCTTAATGCTTCCAATTAGTTTGCATGGAAGCCAGGATGGCAAGAAATCTTTCAGCATCTGCCAGAACTTCTCCTACAAATGCAGACTAAAATGAATACAGAAACCAACTGTACTAACAAAAAATTATGGAAATACTTAACAGGTTCAAGTGGAAGCTGTGGAGAGATAAACTCTTAATGGTTGGGGTCAGATTCTGTTGAAAACCTGAAACATTAACTCTGTTTCTCCCTCCAAAGGTGTCACCTGAAATGCTGAGTATTTCCAGAATTTTCTGTTTCTGTTTTTTTTTACCAAGAAGTAACTACCATTGTCCCATTAATTAGAGGAACAATATTTTGCAGATGTACTTTCAAGACAGATTGTACTTTAAATCAAAGTTATGCAGCAATGTGAAATTCTTAACAGCATTGTCAATGATCTACACCTTTTGCAATACTAGGCATCATTAAAATGCTGAAGATGCTGATTAAAACTCTCCATGTGATCCAAGAATATTGAGATCTGTTTGCATAGTCAATAACGAGAGCAGTGTACATAAAGCAGGGTTAAGAATAATCTCTCTTCAAATGTTCATGGTCTTATTAAAGTGATCTTTCATATACTCTTCATTTGTTCTGTATTGTTTTTTCACTAAGTTATTTGAACAGCCCTATTGTTGCCATGACACTATTTATTTTAGTCGTTATTCATGAATGTGCTAAAAATGATAAAACAATATTGAGTTCATGATGAAGTTCTGACAAGTATCTGATCCAGACAGTAAGAACTATCCCAAGGTACTGGGTGAGGTCACCTTTGGACCAGTAGGAAACATTTGATTAAATACTGTATATAACTAATGGCTGAAATAAATACCGCTAATTCCACTGGGTGCTTGGGTCCATTATAATGAAATCCAAAACCTTTAGTGCATCCAGTAGAGGAGAGGTGAAAATTGTTTGTGGGGAATGCAGGCAACCTGCTCCCCTAGTGGCTTAGTGCATTTATCCAGTGAGTTGATAAGTTAAGTTACATGAAAAAGTACAATGTTCAATCCCAGGACATAGAGGGAAAAAATTGGTAGGAGTGATTTCACAAGGTGCTCTCCCCTCTTTGCCAAAGACACGCACTGAGAAATCTAAGCCTTGCACACGACCACCATTTACCATCCAGCATGAGGGAAATGAATGATGAAAGTGGATTAGAGACCTGTTACTTTTCCACTTGACCTTGTTTTCAAATCAGCTAAGAACAACTAAATAAAAGACTGGAAATTATTTCCACTGGAGAGGTTTGAGAGCAATTACAGTCCGGTGTGCAGCTATTATGGACCCTGAGGGTAGAAGTAGCATTAATTGTCACTTAATTAGAAAGGTCACTAATGGAGGTTACCAGTCTAAGAAAACATAAAAATGGTCTCTTCTGAAATAAATGTCGAGGTAAATTGTCAGGGCACAGTAAGTAGAGTTTAAATCTGCAGCCTGCTTTGCTACTCTTGATTTCAGGTTGCTTCAGATCAAGACTGTCTGAAAAATAAAGCATCTAATCCCCTACATAGAACTTCCACTGAGTTCCTTTATAATCTTCTCTCAGAGGAAGAAAACGGTTTGCGGTGCTACTGAGCTGAACTTGCTGCTCAGACAGATTGATATATCTTCCCAATATGTTTGACATATATAATAGCCGTTAACATCTTAGCAGAAAAAGAGGGCATTTGACCCAATATGTCACTATTGACTCAATGAAAGTCATATCCAATTCATTCCAGTCCCCACATTCCTACAGTTTTGTATTTTATTCTGTTGGAATTATTCCATGTATGTTTAAAAGTTCCTGATCAATCTCTTTTCAATATTCTTCACAGCTGTGCACTTCAGTTATGTCGATGTTACATTTCTTCATGTTGGCTTTTAAGACGTCTTTGAATCTCTTCTGTTGTCCGCCTTTTTTACGTTTGCCTTCTTTAACCTGGGAGTAGAGGATTTGTTTCGGCAGACGTTCAGTTCGTCTTTCATCCGAACAACATGACTGCTCCATCTTAGTTGGTTCTTGATGAAGTAGGCTTCAATGCTTGTTGTTTTTGCTTCATTTAGCACACTGACGTTGGTTCTTCTATCTTTCCAGCTGATATTTAAGATGTTTCGAAGACGGCGTTGATGGAACTTTTCAAGTGCCTTCAGATGTCGTCAGTATGTTGTCCAGGTTTCTGATGCATACAGGAGCATTGGGATCACCACTGCTTTGTACACTAACATTTTGGTGTCTGTTCTGATGTCACGATCATGAAAGACTCTTGTTCGGAGATGTCCAAAAGCTGTTCCAGCGCATTTAAGACGATGTTGGATCTAGTCATTAAGGTCGACATTGGAGGACAGGTGACTTCCAAAATACAGAAAGTGGTCCATGTTTTCCAGGAAGAAATGTAACATCGACATCAACAGTTGGGAAACCAATGCCAAGGACAGGAAACTCTGGCAAGCCATCATCTGAGAAGGAGCAGCAACTTTCGAAGCCAACAGATGTGCAGAATTAGAAGAAAAGAGAAGAAAATGGAAAGAGAGGCAGCAACAACCAAAGCCTGATCTGCCATCTGGAACTGCCTGTCCTGAATGCGGAAGAACTTTCAAAGCCACAATTGGACTCATAAGCCACTTGAGAGACCATAAGTAGATCAACAGAATGAAGACCATCATCCTCGACCTCGAGGGATAGCCACTACGACTTCAGTTATAATATTTTGCTGACAGAAACTTCTCATTTCTTGCTTTGTTTTCATCTCCACCCAATGCTGTCCACTGAATATTTTCAAGATATTTTTTATGATATACTTGATATTTGTCCTTTGGTTATCAATCTTCATGGTCATGGCCTTCCTTTATTTCATTATCAGACAACTTCAAGTTCAATTTTGTCATTCAACCATTCAGGCAAGATGAAACAGTGTTTCTCTGGGGTCAAAGTGCAAAACGCAGTACATACAATCTGTACTGTACATACTGTATAGTTACGATCCAGCACATACAGTCACAAAATATTATTAGCACAAGTCCTAAGTAGCATGTGCTGAAGATTGATGGTGCATGGAATGCTGTCCTGGAGCCACGTTTCTGCAATAACAAGCATGCAGCAATTTTTCATCTCCTACAGCTGCAAACGAAGGCAATCGAGCTTGTCATCCAGGGAGCGAACACTGGAGAACAGCACTGACAGGAGAACTGGTCTGCAGGGGACAGACATCAAAACCCAGCATGGATTCCAGCAATCCCTCTGCACCTCTGTTCTTTCCTACAGCTTCCTCCCCTGGGTGGCTGAAACAGGCAACACCATGGCAGAACGGCCTGGTTCGTGCAACAATCAAGGTCATGCAGCTCCCCCACCATCGGTCCCTCCAATAAACCAATGAACCCGACCTGCAGTATTTTGTATTACCAATGACTAACATGGTCTTGCATTCACAAGAAAAATGCTTAAGACAAACATTTGCACCATTTGTTGAACCCAGAGAGGCTGCTACAAGCAAGGGTGCTACCATCTTACCAGAAAATTCCAGTGTTGCTGACTTTAAGTAAATCAGGTATGGAAGTTGAAGCATCAAAGGGTGAGGTGATAGGAGGAGACCCCACCAGCTTGTGCACAGTTCTCAGGTTGCAAGATTCTGTCACATGAAAAGCCTATCTTTTCGTGCACTGGAGAATAAATTTCAAGCACACAAACACATTTGAAGACATGGCTCTGCGATCCAACTCCATAATGGGGAGGTGCAGTCAAAGCATATGTGCTTTGGGTGCAGATTTGATTGGACAGGTCGCTGTAGATAATGGGTGAAGAAGCAACAGACAATTTGCTGAAAGAGTTCAGTAGGATGAGCAGCATCTGCACGAGGAAAGAAATTGCTGACATTTTGGAGAAGGTCAGGAAGTTGTAGAGTTTCAAAGTTCAAAGTTCTAAGTACACTTATTATCAAAGTATGTATACCATATACAACCTTGAGATTCATCTACTTACAGGAAGCCACAAAATAAAAAAACCCTATATTACCCAGTAAAAAAGAAGACCGTCAAACAACCAATGTGCAGATGAAAAAATCATGTAAACAATAAAAGGAAGTAAATAACATTTTGAACTGAAGTTCACGAAAGTGAGCCCACAACCACGAAGCCAGTCATCACTGCAGCTAATTCTGGAGCCCGTCAGTTGCAGACCACAGCATTAGTTCCCGCTGTGGAATGCGTAGGTTTCCTCTGGATGCTCCATTTTCCTCTCACAGCCTAAAGATGTACCGGCTGGTAGATTAATTGGTCATTGTAAATTGTCCCGTGATTAGGTTAGGATTAAATCTGGGGTTGCTGGAGGTGTGGCTTGAAGGGCCGGAAGGGCCTATTCCTTGCAGTAGCTCTGAACGAAAATAAAAATGAAATAATTTGACATCTGCAGTTTCTTGTGTTTCCAATGGGTGAGGAAGATCTGTAGGAAGGAGCGTAATAGAATTGATGGAGCTGGGACGAGTAAAAGGGCTCAGGGGTAGGTGAGATTGTCAGGGGGTGGAGTTGAGAGTGCAGCAGAGGGGGGCTTACTAATGTTCATTTTATGTTAATGAAACAATAATAATGACAATAATTCTGGTTGGGTCAAGCATTTTAACATCAAGAATGTGCTGAACTGTCATTGGTTTCAGTTTACATCATTACAGACTTTGTTTCAATGGTGGAATCCAACATAGTAATGCCAAACGTGCATTGTATACCTCTTCACTGTGCCAGTGCTCTCAGGACACATGAACAAAAGAGCTGATGGAAGATGGAGACGTCTGCCATTTGAGCACAAAGTACCAATCAGCTTTCTAAGTAAATCCTGTCACATTGTGCACAGAATCTTTGAGTCACCTGATCAGATTTCTATGTCTTTGGATTTTACTTAGTTTTCCAATGAAGTTGACATTACATTTTTTTTCACAAGGAATCAGTCTTACAAAAAGTAGCTGAACTTTCTCAACCTTTTATATTGCCAATTGTTACATTAGTTAAGTAGAATATTTGGAGTAATAAAGTGATACAGCACAGAACAGACTTTAGAATATTGACTCCATGTCAAGCATAAAACACCATTTGCACTTATCCTACACTTAGATATGTTTTTCCTCTACACATTGTGATCAGTCCCCAATTTCCATCATTCACTTACACATCAGAATCAATTCACAACTCACTTGCCTTCTCATATAGGAGGAAACAAGAGCACATAGGCATTCAACTTCTAGTAACCACATACCTCCATTCCTCACCTCCCTTTTTCCCACGATCCTCCTGGCCCACATTATTCTATCTCTTTCCCCTCCCCTCCCCTCTCCATTTGCTCATCACCCACACATTCTCCACACAATTTCCGATCCCCAGCTCCCTCCCTTTAATCCAGGATCCACTCTCCTGTCATATCAGATTCCATCTTCTTCAGCTTTTTATCACTTCCACCTATTAGCTGCTAGCTTCTCCCATCATTCCCACTCTCCTGCTCCTTCATCTGCCCATCAAACTCTTACCTAGATCCACCTATCATCTGCCAACCCTTGCTCCACCCTTTCCCTTCACCATTTTATACTGGCTGTCTCCCCTCTTTATTTCCAATCCTGATTGAGGGTCTTGACCCAAAACATTGACTGTCTATTTCCTTCGATAGATGTAGCCTGCCCCATTGAGTTCCTTCAGATCTTTTGTGTATTGTCACAGAAAGAAAGCCATATGTTCACAGATTGACAAAAATATCTCATAGTGTAAGATGGCTTACGATTAATGCTGGCTTTCTCAATATGGAAGCACAAGCTTTAAAGCTTATAAATTTGTTTCCATTTAGAACACAAGAAACAGAAGTATGAATTGACATTTTTGTGGCTTGAGCATTCAATAATCTTATGACTGATTGTTCAGCTCAGTGCCATGTTCCAACATTGAACCCATAGCTCATGGTTCCCTTAATATCTGTTCTGAGCATGCTCAGTGACTGAGCCTCTCAGAGAATTCCTTAGGTTCGCTATCCTCTGGATGAAGAAAAAAATTCTTCTCCCTGACCAGAAGGTCTGCCCCTTTACTTTTGAGAGTGTGGGGATTGTTTCTCTATACCCAGCTATGGGATCTTCATCCCTGCATTTACCTTGTCAAGACTTTGTCAATGAGATCTCTTCTCATTCTTCTCAACTCAACAGAAATTAGTCATGTATTCTCCAGATAAACCTACCACCATAGGAATCAAAGCTTTGTCAAGTATTTTCCAAAACCAGTCCATTTTTCATTGAGTCAGGGAACGTGGAAGTTTTCCAAGTGCACTCTCAAACCATATAAAGGCCTTTTTGCCAGAGACTGATTCATTTAATCTTTGATAACAAGTACACTAATCATCTTTGACCCAAATTGAAATTAATCAAAGAGTTGGATTAACTAAAGCCTTTATAAGACTGGAACTTAAATAATTAACAAAGCATCTGCATTTAAAAGTCACTAGCACTTCCAAAATATTGGAAAGGACAATGCAAGAAGAAGGAAAATCTAAATATTTACAGCAGAACATGAGAGTGCATAAATCTTGGAGTTCAAAAAAACAATACTTTTTTTCAAATATCCAGGCTATCTAAAGTTTAAATGCTCTTTTACAGTATGTAAGTAAATTCTGATCTCATAGGATTTTTAATGTCTACCGGCATTCATGATTGAAACACTGGCTAATGATTTCATTTCTACAAGTACAATTGACAACTCCTCCATAAAGAATTTAAGGAACTATATCAGGAATATATACTGGAGCAGAAAGCAAACTTGCTTTACTTCAGGAATTATTTTATAATCCTCAGATCAGCACAATCTCCACAGCATGCAGAGTAGTCTCTCTTACTAATGTTTAGTACCTAATCCAGAGGATATCAAATTTGTTTGACAGAGATGTTCATCTATGGTTCATGTTGATGAGTGCAGGACTAAATAAAATGAAATGTGCCCAAGGAATCTTTGTCATTCCCCCCACCTGAACAAAGGTATGTGTTGGGCCAACTGCAAATATTTTCAAAGCCCATACCCAAAAGGTGACAGACCCCCAAGGTGAAAGCCGATTATGTTATATAACAAGCTCCATTCATCACTCACATTGTCGCTGCCGTCTCCTGCTGCTGTCACTATGTGATGTCTAGTTATAGTTACGATTATGGATCCCGTAACCCACCAGAGTCATAAGGGTGCTGTACAGATGAGCACTGCACCAGTTGCCTCCATCTCTCATGGTTGTGGGTGAGTACCTGTGTTGTGGAAAAGCTTTCTCCAGTCCACTCTGCAATGTTGTCTGTCCATTTCTTCCTCTGTCCGTCTCTTTTTCTTTTCCCCTGCACCATTCCCTGAAGAATTGTCTTTAAGAGTCCATCTGATCTTGTTATGTGGCCATACCATCTCAGTTTCCTCTTCTTTACTGTGGAGAGTAGATCTTCATGGTGTCTCATGTGCTGGGTGATGGTTCTTTGTACTTCGTTGTTTGAGACATGGTCTGTATAGGAGATGCTGAGAAGCCTTCTGAAGCATCTCATTTCTACTGCCTGGATCTTCTTTTGCAGTTCTTCTGTCAAAGTCCATGATTCACATGCATACAAGAAGGTGGAGAGCAGTGCATGCAGGAGTTTCAACTTGGATCTGAGAGCGGTGTTATTGTCTCTCCATATGGGTTTTAGTTTAGCCTGTGTTGCTGTTGTTTGGGCTGTCCTTGCAAGGACTTCAGGCTTTCATCCTTTTTGGTTGGCGATGGTGCCAAGATACTTGAACTGTTTGACAGTTTCTAGTTCTTGTCCGCTGATTGTGGTTGGCTCATCAGTTTAGTTTTCTCTGCGCTAATCTCCATGTCATATCTGGTAGACGTGTTGTCCAGATGGTTCACAAGGCAGGCCAATTCATCCTCACTTCCTGCCAGCCCACTAATGTAATCAGTGAACCTGAGATTGATTATGGTCTGTCCTCTGATGCTGACTGCGCCGATATGGTCTTGCAGGGTATCTGCCATTGCCTGCTCCAGGAAAATGCTGAACAGTGTGGCTGGAAAGAAGCAGCCTCGTCAGAGTCCAACTGATGTGTGCAAGGACTCTCTAACTGTGCCTTGAACAAGTATCACACTGTTAGCTTTGGTGTAGAGCTGCTTGATGGTTTGGGTCAGCCTCTGGCCCATGTGCTCATTGAGGCCCAGAGTGCATCATGCCACACCCTATTGAATGCCTTCTTGAAGTCCGTGAACACGTGGAAGATGTCCTGTTGATTTTGATTGTATTTCTCACACAGTGCTCGGAGGTTGAGTATCTGCTCTGTTGTACTTCTTCCACTCCTGGATCCAGCCTGCTCTTCCGTGATTGTTTCTTCTGCCGGTGGTTTCGGTCTCTTCAAGATGACTTTCAACATCACTTTGCTAGCTTGGCTGCTAAGACTTATGGTTCTATAATTCTATAATAAAAAAAAATCTTAATTCAAACATGGTCCTGGGGATTAGCTGGGCAGAAAAAAATGTGCTTAATGCAAGCTATGAACAAGGAAACAGAATGCACGAAAATGCAAAATAATTTGCACTGCATTCATACTAAATTGATGATTTTTCCCAATATACCTTCACCTCAACCAGTGAAAAGCATCCTTCACTTTCAAGTACATGATATTTTCAGGAACCCGTTACAGAATTCCTTTTGTGGTTCTCACAGACTGGATTGTTCAATTAATGCTGCGGACATGGACCCAATGGGAACTGCATTGAGTGCAACAAAACTAATTACACTCAAGATTCTTACAAAGCAATCAAAAAGAAGAGTTTTCCATTCAATTTGCCTGATAATGTTTTCTGATCCAGCTCCTGAAAGCGAACCCAATTCACCATTCTAACTCCAATTATCACACTTATGTTTTATCAAAAGGAAAATTATGTTGTGATGTTATTTTTCTTGAACCTAATGTATACACTTTGTGGGGTCATCAGTGCATGTATTAGCACTGCGTTTTGTTAACACGTTCACAAGATTAAACAGCATTGGATATTAATGTTAAAATATACATGAATTAAAATTGAGTTAAAACAAGGCGCAACAACAGGAATTCTGCAGATGCTGGAAATTCAAGCAACACACATCAAAGTTGCTGGTAAACGCAGCAGGTCAGGCAGCATCTATTGGAAGAGTTTCAGTCAACGATTCAGGCCGAGACCCTTCGTCAGGACTAACTGAAGGAAGAGTTAGTAAGAGATTTGAAAGTGGGAGGGGGAGATCCAAAATGATAGGAGAAGACAGGAGGGGGAGGGATGGAGCCAAGAGCTGGACAGGTGATTGGCAAAAGGGATATGAGAGGATCATGGGACAGGAGATCCGGCGAGAAAGATGGGGGCGGGGGGGGGAACAGAGGATGGGCAAGGGGTATAGTCAGAGGGACAGAGGGAGAAAAAGGAGAGTGAGAGAAAGAATGTATGTATAAAAATAAATAACGGACGGGGTACTAGGGGGAGGTGGGGAACGGATGGGGTACCCACCCGTTATTTATTTATATACACACATTCTTTCTCTTACTCTCCTTTTTCTCCCTCTGTCCCTCTGACTATACCCCTTGCCCATCCTCTGGTTCCCCCCACCCCCTGTCTTTCTCCCTGGGCCTCCTGTCCCATGATCCTCTCATATTCCTTTTGCCAATCAACTGTCCAGCTCTTGGCTCCATCCCCCCCCCTCCTGTCTTCTCCTATCATTTTGGATCTCCCCTTCTCCCTCCCCCTCCCACTTTCAAATCTCTTACTAACTCTTCCTTCAGTTAGTCCTGACGAAGGGTCTCGGCCTGAAACGTCGACTGTATCTCTTCCTAGAGATGCTGCCTGGCCTGCTGCGTTCACCAGCAACTTTGATGTGTGTTGCTTAAAACAAGGCGCACCTGGTTGGTTGTTCTTCCCATTGAACCTACAATTATTTGGTTGATTTTTTAAAATTTATATCATTTAGAGATACACCGTGGAATAAGTGCTTCTGACCCTTCGAGCCACACCGCCAGCAACTCATTGATTTAACTCTAGCCTAATCACGGGACAATTTACAATGACCAGTTAATTTACTAACCAGTACATTATTGGACTGCAAGAGGAAACCGGAGCACCCAGAGGAAACCCATGCATTCACGGGAAGGACATACAAACTCTTAACAAATGACAAACAAGAGAAAATCTACAGATGCTGGAAATCCGAGCAACACACAAAAATGCTGGAGGAACTCAGCAGGCCAGGCAGCATCTATGGAAAAAAGCACAGTTGATGTTTCGGGCCAAAATCCTTCGGCAGGAACAAGCAGGATCTCCCAGTGGCCACTCATTTTAATTCCACATCCCATTCCCATTCCGATATGTCCATCCATGGCCTCCTCCACTGTCGGGACAAGGCCAAACTCAGGTTGAAGGAACAACACCTTATATTCCATTTGGGTAGCCTCCAACCTGATGGCATGAACAGTGATTTCTCAAACATCCAGTAATGTCTCCCCCACTTCACCAGTTCCCATCTCCTGTTTTCTCTCTCTCATGTTATCTCCTTGCCCACCCATCGCCTCCCTCTGGTGCTCCTCCCCCACCTTTCTTCTTTCTTCCATGGCCTTCTGTCTCTTTCACCAATGAATTTCCCAGCTCTTTGCTTCATCCCTCCCCCTCCAAGTTTCACCTGTCGTCTGGTGTTTCTCTCTCCCCTTCCCCCACCTTTCAAATCTACTCCTCAGCTTTTTTTCTCCAGTCCTGCCGAAGGGTTTCAGATTGAAACATTAGCTGTGCTTTTTTCCATAGATGCTGCCTGGCCTGCTGAGTTCTTCCAGCATTCTGTCTGTGTTGCTCTTAACAAATAACGTCAGAATTGAACTCGGAACTCCACTGACCCAAGTTCTAATAGTGTCACACTAACTGCTATGCTACCGTGGCGCACCATCTGGAATCTGGACTTGGACTGCTGTTTAAACGCCGACAGCTGATGGCAGCAGAAAGACCAAAGCACTGCACATGAATACTTGTTGTGAAGTTATTTATTGATAATATGGACTCTTTCTTGTAGTTTCCAAGAAACACTCGCATCCATCATAGGGCACAGTTTTAAGGTGCTTGGAAGTAGGTACAGAGGAGATGTCAGGGGTAAGTTTTTACGCAGAGAGTGGTGAGTGCGTGGAATGGGCTGCCAGTGACGGTGGTGGATGTGGATACAATAGGCTCTTTTAAGAGTCTCCTAGATAGGTAAATGGAGCTTAGAAAAATAGAGGGCTATGGGTAACCCTAGGTAATTTCTAAAGTAAGTACATGTTCGGCACAGCATCGTGGGCTGAAGGGCCTGTGTTGTGCTGTAGGGTTTCTATGTTTCTATGTGTCTACTCTGCCAGTCCCCCTCTTCTCCTACACCCCATCCAGCCTACACACTCTAGTTCCTTCTCTAGAGCTAGCAGGCATGTAAATTAGCTGCTCCCCCGACTGCCCCCCCCCCCATACTTCCAACTCTTCTTGACTGGTAATGGGCCGGTAAATGAATTCGGGAATTTTTTTCAACCCACAGAGCCTACGTCTAAAATCACACAGACTTCAGTGGTTAAACTGCACTGTGAAGATTATACACGCTTAGAGGCCGAGATAAAGAGATCATTGACCCATTTTCTGAAGCACATAAGGTGATCCATCTTAGGTTGGACTAAACATTTATCAACCTACTCATACTTCGCCACACAGATCTTCAACAATACAGGTTCATGGCAAATGTGAACTACTTCCCATATCCCAGGAGCCACCTCTCAGCAAAGGCAGACATCAATAATGAAATTCACCACCACCTTTAATGCACCAGCACAGTCTTTGATTCACTGAGAGAAATTAATTTGAAGAGTAGGATCTCAAAACACGAATAAAAGTGGTGATCCCTGCTACTCCCGAGACCTGGGCTATCTACAGAAGGCACTGGAAAGATAATGCCTTTGCTGTCTCCAAACAAATTCTTCATGTTGACTGGAAGGATAAGCAGACCAGTGTTAGTGTCCTCTCCCAGACCAGCATCCCAAATACTGAGATCCAAGTTGCACTCACCTGGTTACATTGAGCATGCCCGACACCAATCTTCTAAGCCAACCGCTCTGCTTTGATCACCATCGTCAGAAGGCATTCCTGTGCACAGGGAACACACAGAAGCCTGTGTAAGCAGAGAAAGGAATGCACTCCCTCACAAACTAACCACCCGCCCAACCCATTCCAACCCCTTGCCCCCACAATCTGTGGGATCTAATGTTGTCTCCATCAACTATTTACAACACCTAAAATGTACCAAACAGAGCTTTTGGCTATGCTAATTCCTGTCAGCAGAATTTCAGTAAATAAAAAAAAAGCTCCTCATTTCTTATTCTGTGCGGAAATATCTTTATATGCATTTGGGTGAATGAAGTAACAGCGGACTCATTTTGTCATTCCCACTTTCTCTAACTCTATGCTTCAGGCTGAACCCTGCATACATTTTGCCAATCTACCAACAGCCCAGTGGGGCATGATTTCTGGTAATTGACCATCTCCACCGTAGTCCCTGTCCCAGTGGAACATTGTCAGGCCACCTGCCTTGTAGTTGGGAGGTCTTAAATTCAAAAAAATCCATTTCTGTCTTTCTTTCTCTCTATCTATCTCGCTTACTATAGGATGAGAGGGTTTGTGAAATGCTTATTTCCAAAAGTTGTGAGAGGTGAAGCCAATGGGATTAAACAGGAGTGAAAACTGCAGTGACATTGTCTTCCCAGAGTGCAGCCCAGCCAAGGAAGAATTTGAAAATGAAACTGGTAGACCAATTCAGACTGTGTCAGGCCATACAGAACATCATTTGTGGTATTTTAGTTGCTTCATTTTAATAGGTTGTGATTTAGGTCTGTTTGTTTGGCTCTGACTGTTTCATGCAGTACCAGGACACCACATTATAGGTTGGTAGCTGTGGTCAATCAGATATGGCAGCACAGAAGTTAGGCTACTGGACTGCTTTGAAGTCTGGATTATTGAAAGAGACAAAGTACTAGGGGATTTCAATTCAAATAATTAAATAAATTTGGGGAATTGCTTATATATTAAATAGTGACAATGGAACCATCAGGTGTAAAGAAAAAAATCTGGTTCAATATTGTTCCTGTGGAAAGGAATTCTGTTTTACCCAGTCTGGTCTCAATGGGACTTCAGATCTACCAGTGTGATTTACTCTAAAACTGTACTCTACTGAGGAGAAAAACTGGAAGATATAAAATAAACACTTGTCTCATCAGTGACACATGCATAAAAATTATACTACCGTGACCAGGCTAGATTAAAGGCTAAAGTCATCACTCCTACCATCTCCCAGCCAGGGTGAATTTGCAAACAATGTTGTGAGACTGATTCTTAAAGCTCTGATCTTGTCAAAATCTTTCCTGGAGCTTATAAACTTTGAAGTTTCAAAGCTTACAATGTGTCAAACTATAAACATAAATTTAAATTTATACCTAGAACCTGCAAAATAAAAATGACAAGGAGCTTATTAGCTGGAATTTTTATACTGAATCTATCCATCAATCCTAGTAAGTATTGAAGATAAGGCAAGATCTACAACTGAGGGGATAATGAAGGGAAATGCAGTGGCAAGATTTAGTTTCATTATTTACACTACAGTAAGTCTTATTAATGGCAGAACTGAAAACAGCATTGTGATATATTATTTCAGTCAAAATTATATAGTGTCCAAGAAATAAGATGGTACATTCTAAAATACAGATGCTGTCATCATGTGAAATGGGTAAGTTTTTCCTTTTTTTATATGGCACTAGTTAATGTCAAGAAACTAATTTGCAAAGCCCAGTTCAATAAGATTTTCATTTGGGTTGACAAAATGTTAAATTATCTATGTGTAGATTTGTCCTCAACCTTCATAAATATTGAATTGTAGTTGTGCTTTATTTGAATATATGTATGTTGAAATACAATAGTCCCCACTTAGAGCAAATCCATACTTATACAGTCTAACATTTTGTGTGAGACTAGAACTAAATAGGAGGGGAATTAAGGGTTATGGGGAAAAGGCAGGTAGGTGGAGATAAGTCCATAGCCAGATCAGCAGGCTCGACGGGCCAGATAGCCTACTTCCTGCTCCTATTTCTTATGTTCTTAAATGTCATAAGTTAGAGGTGAAAGGTGAAATATTTCAGGGGAATCTGGTGGGGGGGGAGCTTCATCACTCAGAGGGTGGTGAGAGTGAGGTACAAGTTGCAAAATCAAGTGGTAGACGTAGGTTGAGTTGTAACATTTAAGAGAAGTTTGGATACGTACTGTACATTGATGCCGAGGGGTATGGAGGGCTATGGTCTAGGTGTGGGTCACTGGGACTGAGCAAAAAAACAGGTCCTCACAGACTAGATGGGCCAAAGAGCTTGTTTCTGTGTTGTGGTGATTATAAAACTATGACATATAAAACAATAAAATGGAAATAAAGTTTGCAAACTTAATAAAAACCCTTTTCAGCTTTTATCATTTAAGTTAGTCTGAACAGTAGGCATCTCTGTGCCACTGCAAACTAGAAATTAAATGATATGACTGGCAAAAAAGTCAATAAGTTGCAAATTTTCAATTCAAGTCTGTTTGGACTTCAATAACTCTATTTCCTACTGTCAATAAACCTGCTAGAAATAATTGCTTTGAAAGACTCTGTTTCAAACCCATGAAAGCAATTCAACTAGATAGTGGCAGTCAGACTAACAATGATGGGAAATACAAATAACATTATTGGTGCCCTGTCACCGTGAAAGGACTCCTTTGAAAATAAGGATGGGCTCTTTTTACTGCTTAATATCTTACTAAAGGATAGTGCGATCAGGGGTTTTATACAGCTTGATGTTGGAATACTGAACATGTACTTCTCCAATCTTCAATAACTCAGACTGAATAACATTGATATAAATCAACCAAATTAGTTTGTCTGGCAAATTTAAACATCCAAGAGGAAATCTCATCCTTCAGGAGAACTTGTGAAAATGTACAAAAATAATACACCAGCTTACCATTCAGTATGCAGGACAAAGTCACTGCTTTATGAGCAAAGTATTTTTTTTTAACTCAGATCTATTGGAAGGATTCCCTAACCACTATGTTTTACTCAACACACCTTAAAGGACTAATGAAGTCCAGCTGGTTTCCTATTCTGTCAATAGCACCATAAAGTTTTTCTTACTTTAGCAACTTTTTGATGAATTTTTCAGTTGAATGTATTCAGTCTCTCCTGTTTGCATTACTGAAGTAATGACCTCTAGCTGTGCCTAATCTACTGGACAATAAGAAAATTAATGGTTCTGTTTAGTCTATGTCAACAGAGTTATCCAGTCTCTTTATGGAAAAGGGTTGATGAAATGTATTGGCTCAAGTTGAGGTGCAATATGAAAGCAACAGTCCACAAGTTAACATCTGCCATCTCTGTGCACTGTTGCTGACCTCAGTCATTGCTATCATGCTTACTAATATCCCTTGTATGCTAGGTTCTGCAAAATATTGTTTTAATGAAAAGGCACTGAACTATTTAAAAAAATGGCCAAAATCCAAAAAAAAGGTAATAAATTTGTTAAGACATCGTGTAGGAGACACTTCAAATCTGCTGTGCAAGTATAAGAAAACAAGTCTTATACAGGCAGTATCATAATGCTTTATTGTATGTCTCAGGATAAGGGTATACCAACACAAGTCTCACTCTCCGCCCCGGCCTTCCGCCCATCCAGCTCAACTTAGGGGATGGTGACTGCTGAGCCACTAATTGTTGTAACTCCTGTCTGATTCATTCCTTTTCTTTAGAAGAGGAAAGCTGCCAAGACTGGTCTAGATGTAGGTGTGTGGAATCCCCAGCCAGAGGCAGTGGTAGAGGCAGATACATTAGGGGTGTTTAAGATACTCTTATATAGACACTTGGATGATAGAAAAATGGAGGGCTATGTGGGAGGGAAGGCTTAAATTGATCTTAGAGTAGGTTAATGGGTTGGCACAACATTGTGGGCTGAAGAGCCTGTGTTGTGCTGTACTGTTCTATGTTCCATTAACATCAAACATTATCAAATTGGAACTCTGGAAGTCCAGCTCCTTTGGCCGGACCCCTGAGTCTGCAAAACTCTGCAAGTTGGTTGGGAAAGTCAAAGGCCAATGGCTGCGAGCCCCATTCCGCTGGAGGCTGGAGGCCGAAGAAGACCTTGGGTTAGAGGACTGTGCATGGGCATGGTTGGTCAGGAAGAATGAGGCTTGTTTTGCTGCTGTTGTTTTGCTGTGTTCTCTGTTGCTCTGCCAAGCATTTGTGGGCATGTAATTTTTGTGCAGCAATTTGTGGCGACTCTTGTGGGCTTCCCCCAGCACACACTTGGGTATGGTGGTTGTTAATGAAAACAATGCTTTTCACTGTATGTTTTGCTGTACATGTGATAAGTAAACTTGAATCTTGAATTTTTACTTACAGTTGTCAATTATATACGAGGTCTACCATGAAGAAAGCAATTCGCACTGATGCTATGTTTGTTGGAGGGACGTTAATTTCCTTATACCTACACAGATTCGTGGTGGTGTACATTTGCTCAGGGACTTACCCTTATGCCCAAGGTCATTTAAAGATAATGATTATGTGCAAGCTCAGAATCTGGTGCTTTCTGAACATCAGACAGCAGTCTGTATTACAACGTAAACTAACCACAGATATTGCCTTTTCTTCACGTGCAATATCAGTTCAATTTAGAATGTCTGAATAGAAACAATGGCTCTATCATGCATGATTTATGAGGCAAGCAGATTAGACTTGACTGCATTCTGAAGCATTGCCATGGAAACAGATAACTACTTATTTTCTATAGTGTACATAATCACAAAAATGTTATTGACCTGAAAAGACAATAACTGAAAATGTGATTGACCATGCTACAGTGGTTTTTTGCTGCAGTAAAATCACGACCCCCCCCCCTCCAACACACACACACACACACACACACACACACACACAGTATTTGTCTTTGGTATGGTGTAAAAGCACAACTAAAGTGGCAACATCCCCGAAGCTGAAAGTAGAAGAAAGTAGAAGGAGGTGATGACTGGAACAATTATTTAAACATTTTGTGGAGGGTTTTAAAGGGGAGAGAGATATCATAGCTGGGAGGCTTTAAGAGTGTGGGATTGCACTGATTAAAGAATCTGCAGTAGAATGAAGAGAAGAGAGTGCTGTGAACACCAAAAGACATGCAGGTACAGGAACTGTAAAAGCTTGCACTGTTATGTAGGAGAAAGGCCATGAATATATAATTTTGATATTTGCAATTTTCATATTGGGTGCAAGTAAGGAAGCAACAGATAAGGGGAGCATTACTTTTTTAGGATAGGAACCAGATTGTGGTATTTGGGTTAACAGCTGAAGAATGTTCGGGATCCCAGCAATGAAAAGAACAGAGAAATCAAAGATGAAGAAATGTGGATAAATATCTCAGTCATACTGAGGGTGTGGCAGAGATAGTGACAGCTCTGGAGCTGGAATGAGGCAGTCCTTACAGAGGAAGATGTGGAGTTTAAATAGAGGTTGTGGTTTAACCAATCACTCAGCTTGTTGGATTTCATAGGCTCTGTTGTGGGGAATAAAGAAAAACACTGGGTCTCAGTGCGGGAATCAGCAGCAAGTGTTAGTGGGCACATAGTAGCAATATGTTGCAGTATCTGTGAGCTGGTCAAACAATGAGAGAATAAATGTCAGTCAAGAGGGCAAAGTGAGAGGTCAAACTGGAAGGAAGGCAACCAGAACAATCTATTTCCAGTTTTCATGACTTCAGTCCTGTTGTCATTCTGTTGAATTGGCATGTTCACAAGGTCAGTATATCCCCCCCAGAAGTGCAATGTCTTGAACCATAGACCAGATGCAGGATAAGCAGAGTTTATAAAACTCTAGCATATTTTCTATCCCTTATATATCTGTCCTATTTGAATAAAGACACAACTCCATTGTGTGAAAGACAATACTTACTCCACAATCAGCATTCCTTCCTTCTGAAACCTCATCGCTTCTATAGGACTGACCTTATAATAATTTACCACATTCTCTTAAGCTTGCCAACAATCGCGGGTATGAAAATTTATACTGTGCTTTTTTGGACCCTAATTAAACAAAAATCCACACACAAAACGCTATTGACAACAGTGATGGTCTGAAGAATTTCCAGCTAGGTTCATTATCTTAGGGCATGCTGAGTTCACTCTAGGATTTAGTGAAGATCTAAGAAATAGTTGTATCCTCAGTGATGCGTGATTACTTTATCCACACTGTGGCTGATACTTGTTTTTCTGTAATGCTGCACTTCTAATGTGAAAACTTGTCAAAGTTTTCTACTTATAAATAAACTAATTGAACGCTATTTTAGCACAGACAACTCTCAAAACTTTAAACTGCAAAGAAATCACAGGAGGGAAGTTAACATCATATACCACAGTTTCTCATTTCCAAAAGTGCCACTTTTGTCACAGATTAAAATTACATTAGACTTGCTTACCCTTGGGTAATTTCTCAAATAGATCACATCTGTCACTGGCACATCGAATTACCCAATCATTTCCAGTCTGGCTGGAAATAGCATTGTCACTATATGTAGCCTATGAATTATGGGCATGAAATCAATCTTTGCCACTTACAGCAGTGTGGTCACCAGTCTTGATTGACAAGAGAATCATCCTATTAAATCTGTTCTGGCTAGGAATAGTATTATCATTGTATGAGCATTTAAAATATATTACTTTAATATCCTCATCTATATTTAAGAAAGAATTAAAATGATCTAAGGGTGAAAATTGAGTGAGGTGGGCTGAATAACTTTGATAATCACCTGGAAAGCAGTGCTGAATGATTGAAGTATTTGAATTGACTAATGCATCATTCAAGCACATATTTTCAGCATTATAAGCTTTTAACATATGTTTCAAACCTTAAGAGATCGCTTATATTGCCAAAAGAAGAAACATGGTAGTTTATTGTGCAAAGAATAATTGAGTACAGAGTCCTAATTATGAACATCTGATCTTAAAAGAAAACAATATTTTTCTATTAGAAACACACTGATTTTAAAATAGTGCCATTCCTGAAACTCATTTGTACTATATGTTAGTTTTTCCCAAGTTAGAACATAATATTAATGATAGTCGCTGAAGTCTATGATCCTTCCTCTGTGCCCGAGATTACTGACCATACCCCTCAGTGCCATCTGTAGGAGCCATGTATCTGTTCTCTATCTGCCTTGTATTCTGTGCTGGGCATTTACTATGTTTATTAGATGAGGGGGCCGGCGTGGTAAATGCGAAGGGAATAAGTTGCGAATTCTTGCTTATTTCGTGGCAGTTTGTAGCTTGGGACTGGCGGAGGTCATAACTTTTGCCGACCTCTGAGATAACGCTCAATAATGCTTAATTGTATATTTGCTAATTGCTAATAAAGGATCAACTAAAGGGTTCGACTTTCGCAGGACACTGGAGCTGTGTCCGTGTCACACAAGTATAGCAGTCCATACAGTCACAGGCAAGTGGCAACTGTTTTGATTTTGGATTAGTTTAGCTACTATCTTTTATGCCTGGAGTCTCTGATGTGTCCTTGATAGCTGGGATCACTGTCACACCTTTACACCCCAGGGAATACAAGTCTATCTGACCATCAGTAATCATTGATCTGCTCTCAGTGTGCAGGACCACTGACCCATTTTTAGTGCCAAAAGCTGTTTAGTTGAGAGATTTAACCAGGTGTCTGCTTGTTCACAAGTTTAATTCTCTGTGTTTGCTACTTCAATGCAAACACCCGCACTTACAAATGGCTGAAGCATAAAGAAATACATTATACATGATTTCAGCCATTCGTAAGTGTGGGCGTTCATATGCCAGGGAGTATTTGTATTCATAACTTACTAGCACACAGTGAATTGTGATGGAATCTGTAATGCAATATTAGTCTATGAATGAATAACAATTTCAATACCATAGTGGTAATCTTTTCCTAGTTCATTGCTGTGAGTTAACTGCACAAGAAAAATGTGTCTTTTAAACATTTATAATGTTTTGTTTATCTGCTTGACCTCACCTGCAGTGCATAGAATGCAAGAAGGATGCATCATGTGGAACAGGAACCTAGTGAATATGGAAATGCATTTGAGGTGAGGAACTGGTGCTTGCTTCCTGTAAGTGTTTTAGGGATATAGCCAATTATAGCCCACATGAGGAACAGCAGTCAAAGCACAGTGGCAGGAGGAGGGAAGGAGTTTATTAAAAGACTCGTGTGGTACCAAATCTGAATTAAAAAAAAGAGGATGAGAGGGAAAATTAAAATAAGGTGACCACGAGATGATTGGAGAGAAATCAATAGAAATAGCAGGAAGAGAAAATAAATAAATGAATGAGCAAAAGATTTGCGGGAAACAAAATATTAAAATATTAGTTTTTTTTGTCTCTTGAACAATTCCATACAGTTTTTGAGGAACAGGTTACAACAGTGATTATTTGTTTAAATTCTATGTCAACAAATTTCAGTAATTTTATCTCCCTTTTGTGTACCTTATCTCATTCTGGCAGCTCATTATCATTTCCGATTTTTCACAAAATGAGAATTAGAACACAGGAATTCAACGTTCAAAAACCATTACATGAAGTGCAATGAAGCTTCACTTCACCATTATTTCAGTCACTGGGGAGAACTCTGTAAGATGTTTGCCATGACATCAATCCTGCTTTAACACTCCTTTGTGGCAGCTACCCAGAGGGATTCAACTCCTGCATTATCTTCCAACAAAATGATTAAAGGTGGATTGTCCAGGGCCCATTGCATCAAAGCTTTTTCAGTTTGCAGATAATGATTCTCTCTTCTCTCTAAGGAGTTCATTTTCTCCTCCTTCACAATCATATCAAGGCATTCTCTTTCCTGCATGCCCAACCATTACAAATGAAGGCTCTTTATTTAAGCAGGAACCAAAAGATCTGTGAGAATTTTGAGTATAAACTGTTAAGTACTGTTTTATTAATCTCTAATATCTCGTAGTTCAGGTAGGTCACTATCTGATTTACTTTAGAAAAGCATAAGTTAAACAACAACATTTGGAAACATGAGCTCATTAAAGGATACATGCCTGAGGGAGGTCAAATTGTTGGGATGAACAGTTAGTTTTTGATGTACTGTAGACCATGGTCTCTTTTTGGGGGGTCTTTGCTGTTGCTTGCGTGGTGGTTGGCGGGAATGCTGATGCTAAAGCTAGAATAAGTGGGGGAAGGGTTGATGTTGTTTGCTGCTCCTTGTGTGTGGGAGGGGGCAGGGGGCTTTGGGTTTTTTACGTTTTTTTTCTGTCATTCTTTCTTTGGAGTTTTTCTTCTGTTTCAAGGATGTCTGTGAAGAGTAAGAATTTCAGGTTGTATACTGTATACATTGTCTGATATTAAATTAAACCTTTGAACTATTGAACATGCTGGGGTGTAAGGAAGGAGCAGGCTCCTTAATGAAATATTTTGTATAATTTTTCACTGCAGAGAAACAAGAAAAACCGGAACCTAAAACTATAACTTTAGCATATAAGAAACAAGATCAGAAGTGGACCACTTAGTCCCTAGAAGCTTTCTCTACCATTGAATAATTTCATGATTGACCTAATTCGGGGTTCAATATCACTTTCCCTCTCTCTCCCTACACCCCCGACTCTTTTGTAGTTTAAATATTTGTCAGTCTCCACCATGAGTGCATTCCAACTGGAATATTCAGCTCTATATCTCTCTACATTGTCTGTACGGCTCTTCTGGTTCATATTCCAGTAATCCCCAGGATATTTAACATAAGGGTTGATATACATAATGGTAATGCCATTGATTGTCAAGGGGCTGATAGAATTTACTCTTGCTGGACATTGTCATATCAAAATAAAAGCATATATTTGATTAAATAAGGAGAACAAAACATTATACAGTGCTACAGATTCTGTTTCACTAGTGTCATGTAAAGTTCCATCAAAACTTGCCGACTTATATATCCATAACCCTTGCAAAAATGGGCTTCCTGATTACTTGCATGATAACAGTATGTAGTCTCTTTCCACTTAACTAATAATCTGCCTTTTCATTCTTCTTTCCAAAATAAATAATGTTACACTTACCCACATTGTATTCCACCACTCAACTCCTTACTCACTTAGTTAATCTAACTTCATATTCATCTGTGTGCTTCCCTGTATCCTTTTCAGATCTTGCTATTTGTTTTAATATATTCAGCAAGTCTAGCTGATGGTGCAAACACATCTGTGGCCAAGTGTTAATCCCTATCCCATCTCATGTATTACTCATTGTCAACCCAAAAATGACCCATTTATCTTGACTCACTATTTTCTTACAGTCAGCTGCTCCCCTATCAATGCAAACATGTTATCCCTAACCCCATGTGCTCTTAATGTACGCAGTAACCTATCTGGAGCTCCAAATACTTCACAACTGCTGCTTCCAACCTGTTTGTTGCATCCTCAAAGAACACTAGTAATTTCATCAAGCACTATTTCCCTTCTGTTAAACCATGTTACATTTGCTTGACTGTTGTTGTTGTTCCTCTCTGCGGCTCGTGGTGCTTGAGGTGGTAATGCTGCCGTTTCTTTAGCATTTATCTGTTTTTTTTATGAAACCAAGTTGCTAGCTTGAATGCTCAACCCATCACAGGTGGGAAATGTGCACGGATCCGGTCAGATTTGAACCCGGGACCACTCGCCTCGAAGTCCAGTGTGAATGTCACTACACCACCAACCAGCTTTGATTGATTGTTTTATGATTTTTCTTTTAACTCCTAAATAATGAAAACAAACCTTTCCCAGTCAAAGCTGTTCATCTAAAATGGCCTATCATTTTCTTCTTTGCCTCCCAGTTTTCTAATCCTCCAGGATCACTCCAAAATCTAGGGAATTTTGTTAGGTTCTCTCTACTGCTACCTACTATCTCTACAGCCACTTTCTTTAGGATCCTACAGTGCAGGCCATCATTTCAACCTCTACCCCATGACTTTGCCTTGGACATAATTCCTTTTCAGTGGTAGGGTTTGGTTTAAAATGTTCCCTCTCTATAGCCCCTTGATCAACAGCATGCAAAGAGATAGAATGAAAGGACAGATGCATTTCCAGAATCTGAATCACACTTCCCACAAGGGGAAACATTGCAACACATCAAGCATCACTTTCTACAGCTCTTCAGATTCATCAATTTTGCCCATGAACTGGAAAATTGCAATGTTGCTCAATGTTTCAAGAACCGTGGGAGTAAAAACCAAGCAACTACAGCAGTTTAATACCGCTTGTGAGCAAACCACTGGAATCAATCAGGGACAGAGTGAGTGAGCACATGAGCAGACATGAACTGATCTGTGAGCATCAGGGTGAATTTGCAAAGGAAATATGGGCCTATTAACTGATTTATTAAATCTTATTACATTCTGGAAAAGTGATCTCCTGAACTTTCAGAAAGAAATAAAATGAAATAAAACATTAAAATGAGAACAAATTGTACTGAAGCCAATTATCTCACTTAAGCTTTTAATTGGCTGGGAGGTATGTCAGTCATGAATAGGGGAAAATTCTGAGAGGCAAGATTTAGCAAATATATTTCCAGGGATCCCAATTGGTGTCTCAGCTCATCTGAAAGAATATATGGAATGTGAATAAAAGTTTACAACAAGACCTCCAGAATGATCGGATGAAACATTGGGAAGTTAATTTCAACAAAGTACAGCGATTAGAAAGAGAAAAATAAGCAAGAATTATTTATAACATTGATTGAAAATCAAAGAGTGTTATGTGCCGTACAGATGAATTATTAACAACCAACGCATGCGTACAAAATCAGTCACAAACCTAACTAAATATTATTAAATTAAATTGGTAAATCAGTTTTTTATTGTTCCAGATCATTTCATTTCATTGAGATGGTATAAAGGAAAACAATAACAGAATGCAGAATAAAGTGTTACAGAAACAGAGAAAGTGCAATGGGTATAGACAATAGGGTGCAAGGCCATAATGAGGCACAGTAGATTGTCAGATCATAAGTTCATCTTATTGTACCTGAAGAACATTCAATAGTGTTATAACAGTGGAATAAAAGCTGTACCTGAGCCTAGTAGTATGTGCTTTTGTATCTTCTGCCCAATGGAGTTGGGGGGGGAGGGGGAATGGAAAAGAGAGAATGTATAGAGAGAAGAGTGTGTATTCTTTATCTCAAAAGAGTTGGTGTTATCTCGGAGTTATCATTTCAGAGGATCTCTCCTGGGCCCAACATATAAGTGCAATAATGAAGAAAACATAGCAGCATATCTACTTCCTTAGAAGTTTCCGAAGATTCGGCATGATATCTAAAACTTTAACCAACTTCTATAGATGTGTGGTGGAGTGTGTATTGACTGGTCGCATCATGGCCTGATATGGAAACACTAATGCCTTTGAAAATCCTACAAAAAGTAGTGGATACAGCCCAGTCCATCACTGATAAAGCCTCCCTACCATTGAGCACATCTACATGAAGCACTGTCGCAGAAAAGCAGCATCCATCATCAAGGACCCCTATCACCCAGGCCATGTTCTCTTCTCACTTCTGCTATCACGAAAGAGGTACAGGAGCCTCAAGACTCACACCACCAGGTTCAGGAACAGTTATTACCCTCTCACCTTGAACCAAAGGGGACATCTTCACTTGTCCCATCACTGAACTGTTCCAACAAACTATGGAATCACTTTCAAGGAATATTCATCTCATGTTCTCATTACTTATTGCTTTTTGATTTCTTTTGTATTTGCTTATTTTGTTGTCTTTTTGCATTGGTTGATTGTCTGCCCTGTTAGGCGTGGTCTTTCATTGATACTATTGTGTTTCTCCGATTTACTGTGTATGTCTGCAAGAAAACGAATCTCAGGATTGTATATGGTAACATGTATGCACTTTGATAATAAATTTACTTTGAACTTTGGAATTTAAAGGAGAGGAGGAAATTACCCTACAGTTATTCAGAGTATTTTTACTGTTTAGTTGAGGACACCGCACTCCAGGAACAAAGAGTTTGTTTCGGAATGGCTGGAACCAGTGTTGACTGAATGGTGGGGTTCAATTCCAAGGACATGTTGTGTTAATGTGGCTTATATTCATTTCAGTTTGGAAGATGCAGGACAATTTATTCAAGGTGTTTAATATGATCAAAATTGGTGAGAAATAAAGTTTTCAGAGTTGTGGTATTCAAGAGCAACTGGGTACATTCATTCATCTTAAAGTAACTGTTTGGCTTAACATAAGGTCAGGAAGTCTTCCTTTTAAAGCAAAAATAGGTGGAAGTATGAAATCCTGTCTCCCAAAAGACAATAGAAATCTGGCTCAATTGAAATCTTAACATTTGTTCTTGATAGATTCATTTTTGGTACATTTATCAAGGCATGGGCAGCACGGGTTCGGAGAAGTTGCAGGTCTGATCCGCTCTTATCAAACTGAATGTGAAACAGGCTCCAGTGCAGTCTGGAGTCCCTGAGGCTGAACTGGGGCCTGTTCTTTTTTTCTTAGATGAAGCCTATTCTCTGACATTCAGTCTGATTATTGCTGTCACTATAAAGCCATCCAGAGGTTCATGGAAGTGGAGCCGTGAGTCTGAGTAACAGTCATGAACTCTGCATTGATCTGTTCCCTCATAAAATTCTTCTTCATGCTGGTAGCTAACAATTTGGATTTGATACATTCCATGGCTATAAGAGATATAAAGCTTCAGGATCACAATTCACTGCTTTCCAGGATAGTAAACATTCTGTGCATTTATTCCTTTTCCTGATTCTATGCAGACTGATCCCTTAAGTCAGTCATTTTCCCTCCATAATACAAAATATGAGCCATTCATCCTAAAAGAGAGATTGGCAAGAGATTGTTTTTCAGTTTTATAAGGGAGAAAAGAAGAAAGTGACAAAAATGAAAAGGCTTCAAGCTGAAGTAATTCACTGTCTATTCAGGTATACAACACAAAGAAATCCATTAAATAGATCCAGACTTTAGAGAGTAATTGTTTGTGGTGACAATTATGGCTCTATGCAATGTCTTGAAGCCAGTTTTAATGGAATCCAATGGCTTTGTTTAATACAGACACAAAAGACTGCAGATACTGGTATCTGGAGCAAGACACAAACTGCTGGAGGAACTCAATGGCTCAAGCATCAACTGTGGGTGAAAACATTTACTGTTGTTACAACTTGAACAAGAACCATCCCAAAATTAAACAGAAACCTGTCTCTTATTTTAATTCTAACTGTTCAAAGTAACTTTATTATTAAAGTACATATATGTCACCATGTACAATTCTACATTTCATATTCTTGAAGGCATTTGCAGTAGAACAAAAAAATACAATAGAATCAGTGAAAAATTACACACAAAGACTGGCAAACAACCATGTGCAAAAGAAGACAAAATGTGTAAGTACAAATAAAAATAATAAACATGTAGATAAATAATACTGAGAACATGGGTTGTAGAGTCCTTGAAAGTGAGTCCATAGGGTATGGTCCAATCAATCACAAACAAGAGAAGATCTGCAGATGCTGGAAATCCAGGCAACACACGCAAAATGCTGGAGGAACTCAGCAGGCCAGGCAGCTTCTATGGAAAAGAGACAGTTGATGTTTTGAGCCAAGACCCTTCTTCGGGACTGGAGAGAAAAGGTGAGAAATCAGAGTAAGAAGGTGGGAGGAGGGGATGAAGAAATACAAGGTAGTAGGTGATAGGTAAAACTAGGAAGGGGGGAGAGGTGAGATAAAGAGCTGGGAAGTTGATTGGTGAAAGAGATAAAGGGCTGGAGAAGGGGGAATCTGATAGGAAAAGACCGTGGAAGAAAGAAAAGGGGGAGGAGCACCAGAGAGAGGTGATGGGCAGGTAAGGAGATAAGGTGAGAGAGGGAAATGGGAATGGGGAATGGTGAGGGGGAGGGCATTACCAGAATTTCAAGATATCGGTGTTCATGCCATCAGGTTGGAAGCTACCCAGACAGAATATAAGGTGTTGCTTCTCCATTCTGATCGCAGCAGTAGAGGAGGCCATGGACTGACGTGTCGGAATAAGAACGGGAAGTGGAATTAAATTGGGTGGCCACTGGGGGATCCTAATTTTTCTGATGGATGGAGCATAGGTACTCGGTGAAGCAGTCTCCCAATCTGCATCAGGTCTCACCGATATACAGGAGGCCACACTGGGTGCACCAGATACAGCAGATGACCCCAGCAGGTTCACAGGTGAAGTGTCGCCTCACCTGGAAGGACTATTTGGGGCCCTGAATGGTAATGAGGGAATAGGTGTAAGGGCAGGTGTAGCACTTGTTCCGCTTGCAAGGATAAGTGCCAGAAGGAAGATCAGTGGGGAGGGAAGAATGGACAAGGGAGTCACGTAGGGAGTGATCCCTACAGAAAGCAGAAAGTGGGGGCAGAGGGAAAGGTGTACTTGGTGGTGGGATCCTGTTGGACACGGTAGAAGTTACGGAGAATTATGAGCTAGATGCAGAGACTGGTGGGGTGGTAGGTGAGGACAAGAGGAACCATATCCCTGGAGGATGGGGTGAGGACAGATGTGCGCAAAATGGAAGCGATGCCGTTGAGAGCAGCATAGATGGTGGAGCAATCAAAGCCCCTTTCTTGGAAGAAGGAGGACACCCATTTTAATTCCACTTCCCATTCCCATTCCAACATGTCATGGCCTTCTCTACTGCTGCGCTGAGGCCTCACTCGAGTAGGAGGAACAACATCTTATATTCTGTCTGGGTAGCCTCCAATCTGATGGCATGAACATCGATTTTTCAAACTTCCAGTAATGCTGCCCCCCCCCTTACCATTCCCCATTTCCATTTCCCTCTCTAACCTTATCTCCTTGTCAACCCATCACCTCCCTCTGGTTCTCCTCCCCCTTCCCTTTCTTCCATGGTCTTCTGCCCTCTCCCATCAGATTCCCCCTTCTTCATCCCTTTATCTCTTCCACCAATCGACTTCCCAGCTCTTTACTTCACAACCCCTTCTGGTTTTACCTATCACCTACTACCTTGTATTTCTTCCTCCCCTCCTCCCACCTCCTTATTCTGACCTCATCTTTTTTACTCTATCTCTGATGAAGGGTCTCGGCCTGAAACGTCAACTACTCTCTTTTATATAGATGCTGCCTGGCCTGTTGAGTTCCTCCAGCATTTTGTGTGTGTTCCATAGGTTGCGGAATCAATTCAATGTTGGTGAATGAAGTTATCCACGATGGTATCGGAACCTGATGGTTGAAGGGTAATAACTACTCTAAAAAGGGTAATAAATGTAATAACTGTGGAATTATTTAATGTAGTGGATTTTAACCCTTCCTTTACTTTGTTGGAACTTAAGTTCTTTCCATTATTTCTCTGCAAGATTATTCTATTTTTCTATGTCATTGATAAGAATCAATTACTGAGTGATAGATGATTGGATGAATCAACTCTGCATCACCGATGGGCCACAAGTGATAGGTTGCTCAGGTAATCATATGAATAAATTGACATAATCTTCCTGGAGAAAATGTCTTGAGGCTGGAACCTTTCATGCACTTCTAATGTCTAATCTGAAGCAGCCCAGTCAAGAAAGACAACACTCCAAACTTTGCTTGTCCAAGAGACAAACATTTAAAGGAATGATGCTTTACCTGAAGATGATGGAGCAGTCATGGAATCAATAATCTTTGTTCAGGCGCTTGCTGATGACAATTAAGCATGATTAGAAGAAAGGGATGCTTCATGGGTTGGAAACCTGAATAAATAGTTGCTTCTATGAACACCAACCTGATTGGAGATACCTGGTGGAGATTTTGACAGTCATTCCATTTTGAACATGCTTCTGAGGCATACATAACGTACCACTTAATCAATATAACAATTCTGGTACTTTCTCATCAAGCGAGTAAATTTTCCGCAATTGAGCTTCTGCATAATATTTTAGATTGCTCTTACCATCATTCCCATGTTTAGCATAGGTCTTTGAACTTGTTCATCTAATTAGATTCATCATCAATGATCCTCTCCAATCATTCATTTTGATTCCATATCTTTTTATGGACAACCCATCAATCGCAGCTTTGATATTTTCCAATTGGTCTATCATCAGGCATCAGTCCAAAATGTTCCAGCTTTCCTCTTTAAAGTAGGCTCTTTAACAACCACACTGGAGGGAATATTTTCTGTTTATCTACATGATCATGGTTTAATAACCTTCCTTAATCCAACCACCCTAGAGGCCATGCTGGGATGTAGAATTTGGAATAGAATGTAACAATATTGAAAACTAAAATATTATGTCAGCAATTTAAGTATATATTTCTTCATTCAAATACTGTAATATTGTGAGCATATTTTGTGTCTCAGGTGTGGCAGAGAGGAAAATAGCTATTATTTACTTAGTGTTTAGCAGCAAATCTATAATAAATCCATACAATTAGAGACACAAGGTCAGAATTTACGATAGACCAGCATTCAAGTAACACAACAGCCTATCTTCCAGCCACATGAAATCTAAACTTTTCAGATAAAGGTGACATCCAAAAGGTCTTTTTTAGAACGTACTGCTGATTTTAAGTGATCTCAATAAGCACAACGGCCAGGCTTCAGACTCCTGACTCCATGTGGTCAATACCTGGTAAATGTCTTTGTGACACAGAGTTCAAAGTACATTTGTTATCGAAGTATGTATACTATATACAACCCTGAGATTTGTCTTCTTACAGGCAGCCACAAAACAAAGAAATACAATAGAACCCATTTAAAAAACATACTATAAAGACTGTCAAATGCCCAATGTGTGAAAAAAGAACAAATTGTGCACACAATAAAAAGTAAACAAGACAGAGCATTAACTGCAGAGTCCCCAAAAGTGAGACTACAGCCTCGGAGTCAGTTTAGTGCTGAGGAGAGTGAAGCTGGTCCCGGAGCCCGATGGCTGCAGGCCACAGACAAGGAGCCAGTTTAACACTGAGATGAGTGCCAATGGTTGCAGGTCACAGCTGCAGAGTCAGTTCAATGCGAAGGTGAGTGAATCTCGCTGATTTGTCAGCTGAATACCAGTTCCTCCTTTACTCTCGGCCTTGATGCCTTGATCTTTTTAATCAAAGACCAGCTATTCCACGTGACAGATATTAGCTGTGCCTACTAAACTGTTCGAATTAATTAACATGGCTCTCTGCCAAATTATAAAACAACCTTTGCAACCAATCTTGAGGCAAATCTTCCATTGTCCAAAGTTTATTGCCTACCACCAGTCACTCTGCCATTGTCTATATTCCAATTACAATGTAACATCACTCATCACTCCTGGAGAGGTCAGTCAGGAACATTCAGCACAGCTCCATATCGTTCCTTTCTACTTTGTTTCGGCTCAGTTTTTTCCTAATTTACAAACCTGTTATGATGCCCGATCTCATTGTGAGGAACAGCGTGAATAATAGGATTTTAAAGTTTTAAACCTTCTATTTTATGGGCAAACACAAATAAGACAGAATTATGGAAATACCCAACAGATCAAGTAGCTCCTAGGGAAAAAGTGACAGAGATCTAATGACATGTCAGTAACTTTCAGCTGTTTCCCCTGTGACGAGAATACACATAAATTAAGATGTTTGCTGGCCTGGGCTAGCACCAGTAGCATCAGCAGTTGGTCTGCTACCTGTCCTCAGGGGAGGGAGAGATAAGGCACACAATGAAGCAGCATTTGGAGGTGTTAATGAAGGAGCCATCAGTCTGGGTATTGTCAAGATCGGCTCCCCCTTTGAACCCTGAACTGTTTGAAGTGATGGACAGGCGATCTGGAGATGTGTAATGAAGGGACGGGAGAGAGAGCTGTCTAGAGCGGCTCCCCCTTTGAACCTTGAACTGTTTGAAGTAATGGACAGGCGATACCCCAGCAGGGGGATAAAAAGGGACAGGTTTGCTAAGGCAACACACACGACACCCAAGGTAACGAGACCCTGGAAGCGGTGCGCCTCTCACAAGTCGGTGGGAAGTATCGGGCCATAAATGCACAGGGTGGAAAGGTACGATCAGCGGGAACCCGGTGTGTGTCCGCCCTTGCTTGGGTGCCAGGTTCACTGCAGAGGATCGACCGCATCTGGAGGAGGGGTCACAGTCGGTGACCCCAGATGACATCACAAAGGACCCGCCCGGAAGCTGCTTATGAGCAATATCGCAGGTCTGTGAGTGGAAGCCGTTTCTGAATGATCATTCGTTCTTGTTCTCTCTCTCTCCTCCCCCCCCCACGTTGTCCATCGCCATGGCAACGATTACTGCGAACTGAACTAAATTGAACTGGACTTTGTGTCACTTTGAAATTGGTCATTTACCCCTAGACAACGATAGAGCTTGATTGATCCTGTTATCTTAATTCTGTGCATATGTGTGTTTATCATTGCTGAACTGTTGCATTTATAATCCTTTCAATTACTGTGTTGCTTGTTTCTTTAATAAAACTTTCTTAGATCTAGTAATCCAGACTCCAACTGAGTGATCCATTTCTGCTGATTTGGCAACCCAGTTACGGGGTACGTAACACCCCCCACAGTTACTGCTAGAGCTGCAAACAATTTCTAGTATTTTTGTGGTTTTTATTTCAGATTTCCAGAATCTTCTCATTTTTGTTTTTACCAAATCCACATGGATTTTATAAAATAATGAAAAAATGGAAAATAATTTGGATAGTTTTATATGATCATGAGACCTGTTGTGGTGGTAGGCAAATTGCAGCAGGACCATGTCCTTGCTCAGGCAAGAGTTAATTCTAACCATGAGTAACTTCTTAAAGCGCCACTCTTCTCAGGCACTGGTATGATTGATGCCTAATGTCAGTGACAATAAACCTGATTTTGATTCTGATTATTATTGTCACATGCATTGAGGTAGAGTCAAAAACTTGTCTTGCATACCATCTACGTATACAGATCAATTCATTGCATCAGTTCATTGTTTTTCTCTCTCGATCACTCCCCCTTTCCCTCTGCCATCCCCTCTCCCTCTCTCTCTCCCAGCATGGCCGTAGGAGCAATATATTTCATTGTGAAGTACAGTGAGAGAATTAAATTTGCTTTGTAATATAATGCTTTGAATTAAATGGGTCTCACTACTTAAGATATTAGAGATCTTAATTTAATGACAAGGAAAGGGTGCCTTAGGGTTCCCCGAGTGACCTCCAGGATTCAGAAGTAAAACCAGCAAGGAACAAAGCCTTCAGAGCTTTACTGGAGCCTACAAATTCAACCACTATACTCTGCTATGTATCATTACTACTGAATCTGTGAAGAAAAAGACATTTTTTTTCACATTTAATCGAACCTTGTGGACAATTTTGCTTTTGCTCCTGCTTCTTTTGTGAAATGAACCCATTCAGATTTTCTCTGAATATTCAGTGCAGCTTCATTTCTTTCACTCAAGCTGGTCTGTGCACTGTCTGGCTTCAAATTTACACACATACTGCATTGTAATATTAGTTTTTTGAACATTACGAGTGGGGGGATTTCCTTGTGATATAATTTGACCTAACTTATAATGGGGTTAATTACACTGTAAATGATTATAATTTAATAAAACAAAATAAGAGATAGGCTGTTTGACTGCATTGTAAGATCTTTTTTTTTGTAAAAAGAGTGTTATGCTGAACTCCAATTACCTAGGTTCATTCCTGACCTCCAGTGCTGTGTGGAGACTGCATGTTCTCCATGTTCCATCACAATGACAGGTTGGCCTCTATAAATTGTCTTTAGTGCATAGGTGAGTGGTAGAATCAGGGGACAGTTGACTGACATTTGGGAGAACAAAATGGGATTGGTGTTGGTTTCAAGTTAAGGTACTCAGTGGTCAGTGTAGACATGGTAGTCTGAGGGGTCTTTTTCCATACTGTATAACACTATGACACTGCGTTCCCATGACGAAAAGTGGAAATCTGGAACTTATTCTTCCAAAACCCATTGACAATGGTGATTAATTCATGTTTTCAAGATTGATGCAGCAACGTAGTGTCAACAGAAATGAAGCAGGGTGGAGAGATGGATAGGTGATAGTGCTTAGGCACAATCTTATGGTCTACCACTCTTCCCAACTTTTGTCTGTGATTCTCTTGGTATTAACAACATCCTGCTAAAGATTAGGTGACCCAGATGCAATGGTTTCATTCTGTACATTGAGGTGAGAAATATTTTAGAGGTTTTGACCAGTTGCTCCCTCCAGGACTAGTTGTAGTTCTTCAATGTTCTCCATAATAATGGGCATTTGTATTGTCCCGCACTGGTGTTATGCATTGAGAACTCCTGTATAGCAAGGATTCCAACTTTGATATACAATAGAGCTGTCTTAGAGATTAGATCCTTTCACCTATACTTCAGTCAGATATTTTCTGCTCTTTGCTGCACACCACTATTTCACCTGCTGTCTTCTTTCTAACTGATCCCCTACTATGACCTCGTTCTAACTGATCCTTCAAAATGTCCACTCAAATTATCCACCTTACTGGTTAAACCTTTCTGAGCATTGGTGAACATGTGATTAAAGAAATACTGTAAAATGTATCAGTTCACAGAAAAATTCATGCAATGACTTAGCTTTAATTACAGTATATTGTCATTAATGATTATGTGTTTGACTGCATCCTGGTTGTGAATAGAGCTCTTCCCTATGATTTTGTTTTTAAACTTGATCCGATACAGCCTTACACATGATACAAAATTCACTGTTGACCAGGTGATTAGTTGGTGAATGATTCTGTGCAGGCCAGATTTTTTTTTTTACAAAGAATTTATTCTGAGGAAATAGGAAATTGACCCAGCAAACGCTTTTGCCTTAGGGTCTTCTCCCATCTTACTTTATCCCCGCCTGTAAGTCTAACCTTTCTCCTTTACATTTGTATTGAGTTTCAACTTAGATATATCTATTTTGTTCATCTCAATTATTCCGGATAGAAATAGTTCCACTTCTCTCTGAAACATTTCCTAAATTTCCTATCCGGGATAAACTTATGCTTATGGCTCTGCATCTTGGATTCTTCCACTAATGGAAACATCATCCCAATGTTTATCTGATTGGACTCCTTCCTAATGTTAATGCACACAACTGTAGAAATATTTACATGTTTTCGGTACCTCTGGGGATATCTATATTATGCCAAGGTATTTGTTAAATAAAACAAATCAGGAAGAAGGCCAATGGATAACAGTTGATCCATGGTAATCCAGCAGTACGAGTCTGCTTAATAGGAAAAGAAACTGCGCATAACATTGTTTCAGTTGAGTCACGAGAATGCTTTTCCAATGTTTTGATGATTCTGCAGCTTTGGACACCACACATCTGAAGGATATCAAGACATCAGAGCTCTCGCTTACACTGATCTTTATTATGTTCTATTTTTTCTGTCTGTGTATGATTTGACATTGAATTCACCCACTTTAGTTTATGCTTGCATTTTAATCCATGAATTAATAATTTCAGTCCTTCAATGTGACTGATTATGGATGTATAGTATTTACTCACGCCTCAGACAGCCAGTTTATTTTGCTGCTCTGCATTCTTCTTACACTTCCCGTAATTACCAGGTGAGGAAGAAGATCAGAATATCAGAGGACAATCAATTATAGTAGACTTCAGCTTCCCATTTGAGCATGGCTGGTTTATCGTCTCATTAGGGTCATGGAGTCAGGAGTCAAACAAAACAGAAACAGCCCCTTCAGCATACCATATGTATGGCAATCTTTTTGCCTATCTACACAATTCCTGCATTAAGACCATATGCTTTTATGCCTTGCCTGTTTAAGTGTGCCTCAGCAATTGTATCTGATTTAACGTCCTCTTCTGGCAGTGAATTGCTAAAAATTCCTAAAGCTTCACAAAAAAAACTCAGATCTCCTTTAAAATTCCTTCTTACCTTAAACCTAAGCTTGCTTATTTTTTCATATCCCAAACATACAAACAAGATTTTGACTATCTACCTTAATTGTGCCTCTCATAATCCTATATATTTCTATCCTTTATCTTACGAGGGGTGATTGATAAGTTCGTGGCCTAAGGTAGAAGGAGATGAGTTATACAGCTCTCATTACATGCACACGCAGTTCAACGCTTTGAGTGATAATGCAGAAAGCTTGAGGTTAATACCTCATTACCTTCTACCTTAGGCCACGAACTTATCAATCACCCCTCGTGTATATTCATCCCAAGGAGAACTAATTCAGCCTATCCAGTCTCTCCCCTTAGCTAAAGTCTCCAAACCAAACAGTATCTTAGTGAATCTACTCTGCACCCTCTTCTTGCAGTCACATCCTTTCTCTATATGGTAATCACAACTGCACACAATACTCGAAGTGTGATCTAGTCAGTGATTTGTGAAGTTGTAATATAATGTCCCTACTCTTCTATTTTGTGCTCCAAACTATGAAGACAAGCATGTCCTATGCATTCTTCACCATATTATTGACCAGTGTTGCCACTTTTGGTGAACGATGGATTTTGACCCCTGGGTCCAATCAACATTCATTAGTGCCCTACTATTTACTGTATACTTATTTAACTTCCCAAAATACACTACCTCATATTTGTCTGGATTAAATTCTATTTCACAATGTTTAATGCCCAATGCTCCATCTGAAATATATCTTGCAGTATCTTCATCAATTGTCCTTGCTCTCCACTCACAATGCCACCAATTTTTGTGTCACTCACATTCAAGTCATTAATATGCAACAAAGGTAGTTGGGCATTGGGCATCGGCCTACTATTGTCACATCAACAAGATAAAGTGAGAAGCAAACAACAGGAATTCTGCAGATGCTGGAAATTCAAGCAACACACATCAAAGTTGCTGGTGAACGCAGCAGGCCAGGCAGCATCTCTAGGAATGCATCTAGGGTCTAGCATCTAGCATCTCTAGGGTCTCGGCCTGAAACGTCGACTGTACCTCTTCCTAGAGATGCTGCCTGGCCTGCTGCGTTCACCAGCAACTTTGATGTGTGTTGCATAAAGTGAGAAGCTTGTTTTGCATGCCATCTGGACAGATAATCCCAAATATTTGTATATTAATATAATGCAAAAGAAAAAGATAAAAACAGAATGCAGAATATACTTTGACAGTTACAGAGAATGTATAGATCGGCTGGACAAATAAGGTGCAAGAGCCATGACAAAGAAGATGGTGAGGTCAGAGTTCATCTTCATCATACAAGAGATCCATTCAAGAGTCTTATAACAGTGGGACAGAAGCTGTTCTTGAGTTTGGTGGGATAGGTTTTCAAGATTTTCATCTTCTGTCTAATGGAAGAGGGGAAAAGAGAGAATGACCAGGTGGAAGATGTTTTTGATTATGCTGGCTGCCTTCCTGAGACACTGGGAAGTGCAGACACAGACAACATAGAGAAGGTTGGTTTACATGATAAACTGGGCTTTGTGCACAACTCAATTTCTTGTGGTCTTGCTCAGAGCAGTTTCCATGTAGGGTGATTTCTCTGCAGTACATCTTTAGTCACATGTTTCAAATCAGAAAACATCCTTTCACAACTGCCTCTGCCTCTTATCATCAAGCCAGTTCTGGACCCAAGTAACCAACTCACTTTGAATCCTATGTGCCTTACCCTTCTGAACCAGCCTGTCATGCACGGCCTTGCCAAGTGCCGTACTAAAGTTCACATAGACAATATCAAATCTCCTCTGTTAGCTTCACAAAAACCTCAATCAAGTAAGTGAAATAAGAAAGCTATCCTCAATATCCAATATCAGCCCCCACCTTTCCAAATATGCATAACTCCTATCCCTTAGAATTTTCTCCAATAATTTCCCTACCTCTGATGTAAGCTAGTAGTCATTTGGCTTATCTCTGTTGCCCTCCCTAAATAAAGGAATTAAATTAACTGTCCTCTAGCCTTCTGGTACTTCAACCTGAGGCTAACAAAGTTGCAAAATCTCCATAAAGGCTTCAGCCATCTTCTCCTTTGGTGCAGAAGGGGTTAGTTTAATTTGGCATCAAACTCAGCCTCGACATCATAGACCAGAGGGCCAGTTTCTGTGCTGAATTGCTTTATGTTCTCTGTACTATTTAAGGTATCACTAATGTCCCATTGCTCCATAGAGATTATCACCTTCCTTAGCTGCACTCTTGCTTCTAATATATCAACAGAATGACCTAGGATTCTCTTTAATCTTATCTGCCAAAGATATTTCATGGCCTCCATTTGCTCTCCTAACTTCTTTCTTGAGAATTTGCTTACATCCTTTTTATTCAAAGGACTTGCCAGCTTGTCATTGTCCCATAGTTTCCCTTTTTTACCTGACCAAACATGCAATAACCTTTGTCAGCTAAATTACCCTGATATTGCCAAAGTTATTTTCATCTTTAACAAAACATACCGTCACTAAACTCTGGCAGAGTTTCTTTTAAAAGATTCATAAAAAGGATTTTGTTAGCGATTGCTGGAGGTTGGACATCCTTCAGGACTATGCAATGGCAAGCATTTAAAGGTTGCATGGATGAACTACAACAATTGTTCATCCCAGTTTGGCAAAAGAATAAATCAAGGAAGGTAGTGCACCCGTGGCTGACAAGAGAAATTAGGGATAGTATCAATTCAAAAGAAGAAGCATACAAATTAGCCAGAGAAAGTGGCTCACCTGAGGACTGGGAGAAATTCAGAGTTCAGCAGAGGAGAACAAAGGGCTTAATTAGGAAGGGGAAAAAAGATTATGAGAGAAAACTGGCAGGGAACATAAAAACGGATTGTAAAAACTTTTATAGATATGTAAAAAGGAAAAGACTGGTAAAGACAAATGTAGGTCCCCTGCAGACAGAAACAGGTGAATTGATTATGGGGAGCAAGGACATGGCAGACCAATTGAATAATTACTTTGGTTCTGTCTTCACTAAGGAAGACATAAATAATCTTCCAGAAATAGTAAGGGACAGAGGGTCCAGTGAGATGGAGGAACTGAGCGAAATACATGTTAGTAGGGAAGTGGTGTTAGGTAAATAGAAGGGATTGAAGGCAGATAAATCCTCAGGGCCAGATGGTCTGCATCCTAGAGTGCTTAAAGAAGTAGCCCAAGAAATAGTGGATGCATTAGTGATAATTTTTCAAAACTCGTTAGATTCTGGACTAGTTCCTGAGGATTGGAGGGTGGCTAATGTAACCCCACTTTTTAAAAAAGGAGGGAGAGAGAAACCGGGGAATTATAGACCGGTTAGCCTAACGTCGGTGGTGGGGAAACTGCCGGAGTCAGTTATCAAGGATGTGATAACAGCACATTTGGAAAGCGGTGAACTGATCGGACAAAGTCAGCGTGGATTTGTGAAAGGAAAATCATGTCTGACGAATCTCATTGAATTTTTTGAGGATGTAACTAGTAGAGTGGATAGGGGAGAACCAGTGGATGTGGTATATTTGGATTTTCAAAAGGCTTTTGACAAGGTCCCACATAGGAGATTAGTGTGCAAACTTAAAGCACACGGTATTGGGGGTAAGGTATTGGTGTGGGTGGAGAATTGGTTAGCAGACAGGAAGCAAAGAGTGGGAATAAACGGGACCTTTTCAGAATGGCAGGCGGTGACTAGTGGGGTACCGCAAGGCTCAGTGCTGGGACCCCAGTTGTTTACAATATATATTAATGACTTGGATGAGGGAATTAAATGCAGCATCTCCAAGTTTGCGGATGACACGAAGCTCGGTGGCAGTGTTAGCAGTGAGGAGGATGCTAAGAGGATGCAGGGTGACTTGGATAGGTTGGGTGAGTGGGCAAATTCATGACAGATGCAATTTAATGTGGATAAATGTGAAGTTATCCTCTTTGGTGGCAAAAATAGGAAAACAGATTATTATCTGAATGGTGGCCGATTAGGAAAAGGGGAGGTGCAACGAGACCTGGGTGTCATTATACACCAGTCATTGAAAGTGGGCATGCAGGTACAGCAGGCGGTGAAAAAGGCGAATGGTATGCTGGCATTTATAGCGAGAGGATTCGAGTACAGGAGCAGGGAGGTACTACTGCAGTTGTACAAGGCCTTGGTGAGACCACACCTGGAGTATTGAGTGCAGTTTTGGTCCCCTAATCTGAGGAAAGACATCTTTGCCATAGAGGGAGTACAAAGAAGGTTCACCAGATTGATTCCTGGGATGGCAGGACTTTCATATGAAGAAAGACTGGATGAATTGGGCTTGTACTCGTTGGAATTTAGAAGATTGAGGGGGGATCTGATTGAAACGTATAAGATCCTAAAGAGATTGGACAGGCTAGATACAGGAAGATTGTTCCCGATGTTGGGGAAGTCCAGAACGAGGGGTCACAGTTTGAGGATAGAGGGGAAGCCTTTTAGGACCGAGATTAGGAAAAACTTCTTCACACAGAGAGTGGTGAATCTGTGGAATTCTCTGCCACAGGAAACTGTTGAGGCCAGTTCATTGGCTATATTTAAGAGGGAGTTAGATATGGCCCTTGTGGCTACGGGGGTCAGGGGGTATGGAGGGAAGGCTGGGGCGGGGTTCTGAGTTGGATGATCAGCCATGATCATAATAAACGGCGGTGCAGGCTCGAAGGGCCGAATGGCCTTTCCTGCACCTATTTTCTATGTTTCCTATTTTCTATATGGATAGAAGGCATTAATAAAAAATCAAGAAGTCTTCAGAAAAGCATGATCCAATGTAAGCTATGAACTAATCAGTTATGAAAAGAACAGCTTTGTAAATAAGCCATACAGACTACTGGCTCACTGCAGGAGGCCACTCAAGAAAGACGACTTATAAATTGGCATGACCATGAGATGTTCCAATATATATTAACCAAATCCAATACAACATTAATTGGCCAACATCAAGCCAGGCTTCAGGCACCTTCACCTAATTTGTTCTGCATCATTGTGATAGATATCAGAGAAGTTCCCAGACCAGATTTTGTCACTTATCGCAACAAATACTGTATGTTCATAAACATATTTGCTCTCTCTATCAATAATTGGAATAATTCTGTACTCAGAGAGCCATCCCTCACTGCACTAATTTTGGGTATCCGGGATTTCTGTCTTAGAATGCCATGTGAATTATTTGTGTCCCAGCAAACATTCAGAGTTGCCTTGTCAATGATGGAGTACTTCCTTGTAAGAAGCAATTCAATGGAAACACTTGTTAGACTCAAAATAGTGGAGTAAACAATGTCATTGCAGCTATTGAAAATGGATTGAATCACTTCCTTGTTACCTTTGTTCTTAGGAGTGTAAAAACTCAATATTGTTTGAGTTTGAGAGATTCTACTGAGAGCATCTCCAAAAGAATGCCTGCTGGGAATAAAGACCTTTTATATTCACTCGCTTCTGTTTTCAGTGGTTTAGTCACTGTCACAACACTTTAATCGCAGATCACTTTTGCAAACAATGGGTTCTCTGAATTTACTATTAAGATGTAAGTACTCCTCCTTTGAGGTTACATCAGATGTCATCAATTATTGCTGATCATTCATGTCAATATGATTCATGTGCAATTTAACACAATATGTTAACTGTGCTCTAAAATTTTCAACAGTTTTTTATCCTAAGTATAATGTTATGCAGGGATATCAGCAGATGGTATGGTAGAGTATTTAACTGGGGGAAGACAAATTATGATGCACTTAGGCAAGAGCTTGCAAGCATAAGTAGGGAACAGATGTATTCAGAGAAATGTACAATGGAGATCTGGAAGTTGTTTGGGGAACATATGCATGGGGTTCTGGAAAGGTTTGTCCCATTGTGGCAAGGAAAGGATTGTAGGGTGAAGGAACTATGGTTAACAAGAGAAGTGGTACATCTTATCAAGAAGAAGAAAGAAGTATACTTAATGTTTAGGAATCAAGATCCAGGCAGGACTCTTGAGAATTATAACCAGGAAGAAATTTAAGAAGGGACTTAGGGAAGTTAAAATGGCACATGAGAATGACTTGGCAATAAGGATTTAAGGAAACCCCAGGCATTGTGCCTGTACACCAAGAACAGGAGTTAGGGTACAATTAATGAGGGATAAAAGAGGAAGCATGTGCCTGAAGTTGAATGAAGTAGGGAAGGGCTTAATGATTACTTGGCGTTGGTATAAGCCAGTGAAAGAGACCTTAATAAATGTGAAGCCAGTGTAGAACAGACTAATTTGCTGGAGCATGTTAGTGTTAAGAAAAAGGATGTGCTGGAACTTTTGAAAACATTAAGATAGATAATCTTAAGACAGGATGTACCATAGGTTTCTACCAGAAGCAAGGAAAGAGATTGCTGCCACTTTGCTAATGGTCTTTGCCTCTTCATTGGCTACAGGACTAACACCAGAAGATTAGATGATGGCAAATGTTATTCCTTTGTTCAAGAAAGGTAATAGGGACTGTACCCATGACTGTGTAGTTAGGCATAGCTCAAGTGCCATCCATAAATTTGCTGACGATACAACCATTGTCGGTAGAATCTCAGATGGTGACGAGAGGGGGTACAGGAGCAAGATATGCGATGTAGTGGAGTTGTGTCGCAGCAACAACTTGGCACTCAAAGTGAGTAAGACGAAAGAGCTGATTGTGGACTTCAGGAAGGGTAAGACGAAGGAACACATATCAATCCTCATAGAGGGATCAGAAGTGGAGAGAGTGAGCAGTTACAAGTTCTTGGGTGTCAAGATCTCTGAGGACATAACCTGGTCTCAACATATCGATGTAGTTGTAAAGAAGGCAAGACAGCGACTAATCTTCATTAGTAGTTTGAAGAGATTTGGTATGTCAACAAATACACTCAAAAATTTCTATAGATGTACCATGGAGAGCATTCTGACAGGCTGCATCACTGTCTGGTATGCGGGGGTGCTACTGCACAGGACCAAAAAAAGCTGCAGAAGGTTGTGAATTTAGTCGGCTCCATCTTGGGTACTAGCCTACAAAGTACCCAGGACATCTTCAAGGGGCGGTGTCTCAGAAAGGCAGTGACCATTATTAAGGACCTCCAGCACCCAGGGCATGCCCTTTTCTCACTGTAACCATCAGATAGGAGGTACAGAAGCCTGAAGGCACACACTCAGCAATTCAGGAACAGCTTCTTCCCCTCTGCCATCCAATTCCTAAATGGACATTGAACTCATGAACACTACCTCACTTTTTTAATATATATTATTTCTGTTTTTTGCACAATTTTTAATCTATTTTTAAACTATTATTTATTATTATCATATTTTTTTCTTCTATATTATGTATTGCATTGAACTGCTGCTGCAAAGTTAACAATTTCATGACACATCCTGGTGATAATAAACCTGATTCTGATTCTGATTCTGACTCTGAGGGATAATCCTGGAAATTATAGACCAGAGAGTCTTGCATAAGTGGTGGACAAGATATTGGAGAGGATTCTTAGAAACAGGATTTATGAGCTTTTGGAAAAGCATCATCTGATTTGGTATAGTCAGCATGGATTTGTGAGGGGCAAGTGATGCCACATGAGCCTGATTAAATTCCTCAGGGAAGTGACAAAACAAATTGATGAAGGTAGAGTAGTGGATGTGATATATATAGATTTTAGGAAGGCATTTGATAAGGTTCTCCATTCGTCATTCTGAAAGTCAGGAGGCATGAGATCCAGGGAAACTTCGCTACGTGGATTCAGAATTGGTTTGCCCACAGAAGGTAGAGCATGGAAATAGATGAAGTGAATTCTGCCTGGAGGTTTGTGACCAGTGGTGTTCTACACAGATCTGTTCTGGGACTTCTGTTCTTTGTGAGTTTTATAAATGACTGATATAAGAAAGTGAAAAGGTGAGTTAGTAAGTCTGCAGATGACACAAACGTTGGTGGTGCTGTGGATAGTGTAGAAGGCTGTCGTAAATTACAATGAGATATTAACAGGATGCAGAGCTGGGCTGAGAAGTAGCAGATAGAGTTTAATCTGGGAAAGTGTGAAGTGATACGCATCTGACGGTTGAACCTGAGGCATAATACAGGGTTCATGTCAAGATTCCTAGCAGTATGGAGGAACAAAGGGATCTTGGGGTCCTCGTCCATAAGTCCCTTAAAGTTGCCACAAAAGTTGATAGGGTTGTTAAGAGGGTGCATGGTGTGTTGGTCTTCATTAGTCGAGGGATTGAGTTCAAGAGCCATGAAGTAATGTTGTGACTCTATAACTGGTTAGACCACACTTAGAGTATTGTGTTCCGTTCTGATTGCCTCATTATAGGAAGCATGTGGAAGCTTCAGGGAGGATGCAGAGGAGATTTACCAGGATTACCTGGATTAGAGAGCATGTCTTTATGAGGAAAAGTTGAATGAGTTATGACTTTTATCTTTGGAGCACAGGAGGATGATAGGTGACTTGATGGAGGTATATAAGATGATAAGAGGCATAGATAGAGTGGACGGACAATGACTTTTTTTCTCCAGAGTGGCAATGGCTAATATGAGAGGGTATAATTTTGAGGTTATTGGAGGAAAGTACAGGGGTTGTCAGTGGTAGCTTTTTTTTCTACACAGGTAAGTGTTGCCAGGTGCCAGGTGCAGTGGTAAAGCCAGATACATAAGTGACATGAGACAGGCACTTGGATGAATCAAAAATGGAGGGCTATGTGGGAGAGAAGTGTTAGATTAATCTTGTAGTGGATTAAAAGGTCAGCAAAACATCGTCAGCCAAAGGACCAGTAGTGTACTGTACTGTTATATGTTCTATTTTAAAAGCAATAGTAATGCTTTGCCTTAAGCAATGGCTTGATAAAGTGGACACAATATTACCTCAGGTTTTAATAAATGCATAATCTGGCCAGAGGGAAGAATTGCATTGTTAGAGGTGCCATTCACTATGGTCGAGACCTTACTAACGAAAGCTACATCTGCTATCTCAGATTAGACAGAAAGATTCCCATTTTGTAGCACAATTAAGAACAAGGGAGTTTCTCCTGAGATCATTAACAATTAAAGAACCAGCATCATCATGCCATGTGCCCCATTTCTGTTTGTAGCATAGTCTGCATGTCAATTGGCTGTTCGCTAAACTTCTAAAGTATGTTGCTGGCTGGTCCGGATGCATTGAGTACATGAAAATATGATACAAGGACTAACACCTCCACTAAAATAGCAAAGTGTGTCAGACTGTGTGATCACATGCTTTTGAAAGCATTGACTCTTGAATATACATATACAATAATGAACAGAATCTGATTTGAATATAACAGAATATGGTGTTCTTGCAGTAAGCCATATGATTGCATAAATAAATAAGCTCCTTGAAGGCTGAAGTGTGTGAAAAACAAACAGATTAAATGGAATAGATGTTCAATATTCTGGCGAACAAATTGCGGCAGCAGTAGAAATCTGGAAAGATCTGACCTTGTTAGGAAAAGAAGCCAAATTCAAAAATCTAAGCATTTACAATCAATTCCATTATATGTCTGGCTGCAATTGGAACAGCTTAGATATCCTACTGTGAAAGTGGGCAATTTGAGTGAAACAAAATGATTCAATTTTTTTAAACAGCACGGGTGTTAAAAGCATTTTTGTTCATGGATCATCAGGACAGGAGAAAAAAATCAACCACAATGTGCCTGAAGCCGCTGTATAACTCAGTATTCACTGATTTAATGATAATAGATCAACGATGTAGAAAATACAATTCTTTTCATATTAAACAGTTGGGCACACAAATGATCTAAAGCTTTAAAAGAACAAAGGAGAGACTTAAAAAAATTGGAGAAATAAACATGATTTTTTTTCTCATGTAAAACAAACTAAAAGAGACGACAGAAACTGGAGCAGGTTGCAGCATTCAGTTTCACAATTTACTGTTTTGGCAATACTAAACATGGAATTTGGAAAATAAGGGAATTTGATACAGAGAGGAATGTGGTTCTTTTCTGGTACTTAATAAAACCAGAAATGGATCAAGGAGGAGGTAGCGATAGCTAGGTCTGTGAGCTGAGATTAGGAATTAATCAAAATAAATAGCTTAAACAAGACAGAAGCTTGATTCTTAGAAAAAAAGTGGAGATTTTTTTCAATCAAGGATAAGCTTCCGAGACCTATAATTTGAAATTTCTACCCACGTGAAAAATCCAAGACTCTTTATGTATGTAAGAAGTCACCTGTAGAGACTCTTCTCAATGTCTTAAGGTTAAACTCAGAGTTAATGAGCTCATAGAGGACCACAGTCGCTGTGGAATATTAGGATGGCAAAAAGCACATCTGTGGACCAAAATTTCCAGGAGGTAGCCATCCTCTCACCCAAGCCTGAGAAAAATCAAGATAGTAAATGAATGGCCACCATGAAAACTGGGAAGGAGCAGCGAGTCTCTGAGGGACCACAGCAACAAGCCTTTGGGTCTGTATTCCTCTGAGTTTAAAAGAATGAGAGACGACCTTAGTCAAATGTATAAAATCCTGTGGAAGCTTGACAGAGTAGATGATCTGTAATTTTCACTTATGGGACATAACTAGAGAACATAAAGACAAGATATGGCCAAGTCATTTAAAACTGAGATTCATTGAAATTCCTTCCCACGGAGGTGGTGAAACATTGGAATTCTCTGCCTCCAAAAGGTGATTAAAGCTGGATTGTAAGTATTTAAGGTGGAGTTGGACAATGGACTGAGAAAACGAGGAGGACAGAGAAAGGGCACAGAACAGGAGTTGAAGCCAGCAACCATGATTATATTGATTATTGTACAGGCTTGACAAGCCTGATGGCCAGTCTTTCTCATATTTGTATTTGTGTGTGCTTGCTCACTCATACTGATACATCTTACCGGAAGCTGCTGGGAAAGATGAATATGATAGTAGACCATGAAGGACAGCAGTGGAGGAAACAGCAAAGAAGAGGAATTCGGCAGAATAAGTTCTGTAATTGGAGGGCTGCCAGGTATTTCTGTAACCATCATGTGTCCTAAATGGTACCAGAATAAAGGTCATCCGAGAGAGGGTGCAGGAGCAAGGGAGTAATCCAGACGTAACGGTACGCGTGGTTATTGAATTCCCCTGGTCAGATCTCGAGGTGAAAGGCAGCCTAGGTGAGGGCTTCAGATTCTTGGGGCATTAGGTCAGGTTCTGGGCTATGAAGAACCACAGTATGATGAGAATGAAGTGGGTATGATCAGTAAGTTTGCAGATGACAAAAAAAAAGGTGGAATTGCAAGCAGCAAACAAGATTGTCTCTTTTACCCAAGACGTCTACCACTGACAGTCATCCACTTGGCCTACCTCATTCCCCAATACAAGAAACTTCTATTGGGTTCAGAATTTATAGATCCAGGAGGTTCTTCAAAACACGTTTAAAAAGCAACTTTTCTTGTGTTTTCCTTTTCTCTAACATTATCCCAATCCAATATTTTGATAATTAAGTCCCCTAATCTCATGGATGTTGTGAAACTAATTAAAACCAATGTGTCCACTTTCAAGACACTTAAATTCATGTATTCATTGTCAGGAGTTCCACAATCTGTATTATCCATCATATTATTGAAAATTTTGCAGTTTAGGGTTTGAATTACTTTTATAAGTGGAAGAAGTTGTGGATGGTGGAACTTCAAAATTAAAAGGGGAAAAAGCTGAAATTTTCATCAGGCTGCACAGAAACTGTGGTAAGGAGAATGGAGTATTGAGTTATTGACCTTTCTATCAGCATGAAACATTGGTAAAATTGTGCTCCATTCGCCCCACCAGCTGCTCCCTCTACCCTTCCACCAGCACCCAACGATCTCCGTGGCTGTACTTAATATTTGCACCTTGCTGTGCTGAATGAGGACTGGCTGAATCAGCTGTACCAGAAAATGGAACAGGTTGCAGTTGATAACAAAACCAAAGATGGAGTGGTTAGTAGGTTAATTAATCATTGTAAATTGTCCTGTAATTAGGCTATGGTTAAATCGGCAGATTGCTGAGCAGAGGAGCTCGTTGGACCAGAAGGACCTGTTCTACGCTGTATCTCTAAATAAATAATTAAATTACCTCAGATGTGAGGCCTTTTGTACCATATGTCCTCTCAACCATTGAGATCTTGTTGCCATTAAAGTCCTTGAAATTATTTTTAAATGTCTCTGATAAATATTTAAAGTTTTCAGATCTACTTAAATAACAGTGGTTATTTTTTTAAAAAGTTAACAGTTAGAGACACTTTATTTATGCTGTGATACAATGTTTAGTGATGAAACTAAACTTTGCAATGGAGAACCACTGCAGACAGCTTTTACTTTTCATTCAAAATTAACATGAGAATATTCCAACCAAGGTGACTTTCACAATGGAATATCTTCTACAAGACAGTATTGTGATAGTATATGTATCTTAATGAATTTCCAGGAGCATAGCTTGGTATGGGCAAATAGTATCACAGATTCACGTTGGCTAGACAGTTTTAATGCCACTCAGTGCTTACGCCTGGCCCTGGTAGAATATTAGAAGGGTTACAATACTGAAGAAGACCATTTTACCAGTTGAGTCTACATCAGGTCAATCCTATCAATCCCATTCCCTATGACTTTGCACATTATTTCCCCTCAAGTGTCTAAACAATTCCTTTTCAAAATCCCTGGCTGATTCTCTGTCTTTCTCTGTCTACTGCTCCTACAGTCAGTGAATGTTAAATCATGACTTAATCTCCACGGGAGATTCTCCTCACATCCCCTTTAAGTAGCAACATTTCTAAAGGTGAGTTCCTGGTCCTTGAACTGTCTGTTAATGAGGAGCTTCATCAATACAACAATACATTCTTTTAGCAGTCTCCATTGACAACATTGCTGAAGATTGGATGGGGTGTTTATCTGTAGCTAATAGTACAACAAAGTCAACTTATTTGGAAAACTTTTAAAGTGTGTATGAAACAAACCTTTCAAAAGGAGCTACCGCAATGTCTCCCAATAAAAGCAAGGAAAGTTCAGTAAGTGGAGGATAATTGTGTGCTTTGTTTTATGTACATTAATTCAATTTCATATCGCGATGAAGTCCTCAATCTCTGAATGTAATCGTTCAATTTAATTGACGGTGGAATTTTACAATCATCTTCAATCTGTCATACAAAGGAAATCTTACTGTACGCAGTTTTCATTAAAATACAGATCGTTCAATGCCATCCTAGCTTTTTGAAGTCCAGATATACAGTCGTTAGTCTGTTACAATGTGACGTCAAACTGAGATTGCAGATACAGGTGAGAGAGAGACATTTAACTTGTTACTGTTTGTGGGAATTTGTTGAGTTCAAATTAGTTGCTCTGTTTTCCTACCTGGCAATGGCTTCTCTCCACTTAACAAATCAGATGCAGGCACTTTTAACCTCTTGCTCCACCACTGCTTCATTGTATCACTGGGTACAGAGAATACAGAAATCTACTAAACTCGGGGACCAAGTAGATCTTACCCTGCAATCTACAACAGCTATTGCTTTATTAAAAGTGTGGAAGGTCAAGTTGTGGTGCAGGTGTTGTGAATACAATGCAATATAGGCACAGACAGATAAAAAGGTAGATTAAGTGAGTGGGTGTAAATTTGGCAATTGGAGTTTAATGTGGAAGTGTGTAAAAGGAGATTAGGCAAAAGGCCCAGGTAGATAAAAAGACAAGGGTGTCCAGATCTGGGGCGAGAGCCAATTTCACTCATTCTCTGTGATGGTCACTCCTCTCTCTTTATGGCACTGAGGCTATGAAGTCTACCCCGGCTACTGTGCTCCATACCCACTAGTATGATAAACTGATAAGCAAGGCTTTGGGCCCACTCTGGACTTCTCCTGGGTTCAGATCTGAGGACTCAATTTTTGGTTCAGATTGTTGTTGTTCACTTCAATTGTTTGCAAGATTTGTGTTTTTTTTTCTCTTGTGTATTGGGTGTTGGCCTATCATTTTTAATTTCATTCTTTTTTTTATTTTAATTGGGTTCTTTTGGGTTTCTTGCTTTGTGGCTACCGGTGAGCAAGCAAATCTCAAGGTGGTATAATTTATACATTCTTTGATAATTAATGCAGTTTTAATCTTTGAATTATTGTCTCAATGGAAAGAGATTACAAATGACTGAAGTATGGACAGATCTAGATCCTCCTGTGCACGAATTACAAAAGTAAGCAGGAAAGGAGATACAATGGTGGTAATTAATAGACTGTTGGATAGACGCATTAATATATGGTGAATGGAGGGATGTGGATTACCTACAGACCAAAGAAATGTAGCTTATTTCAGCTTCAAATACAGTGCAGATATTATGGGCCAAATGGCCTGTCCTGTGTTGTATTTTTTTTATGTTCTAAATGAGGCGAGTAAGCAGGAAGGCAAATAGCAATGCAAAGGGGTTAGGATTTAGAAATAGGGACATTTAGTTATGATTCAATAGGGTGTTGAGGAGGACACGTCTGGAATATTGCACACAACTTTAATCCCATGACCCAAGAAAACATATAGTGGATTTAGAAGCAGCCCAAAAGAGATTCACCAGACACTCAATCCTCTCATCTCAGGAACAAGTTGTGTCTGTATTCTTTAGAGTTTATAAAAATATTGGCTGATTTTAATAAAAAATATAAGATCCTAACAGTAGATGTAGATGTCAAGAATTTTCAGTAGCAGCAAAGACTTGAACAAGGGTCAAGGTATTGGCGGGAGGAGAAGATGGCAGCGTGCCTGCGTGTGCGCAGCCCTCCGGTGAAAAATGATGTTGTATCTGTTAAGTAGGGGCCGTGGACAATTCTGATTTGATGGAGAATGGACGTGAAAGCACAGAGGAACATCTGGAGAAATTTCTGAAACGCCCGTTCGCTGCTGTCGTTACTGTGTGGTTCGGAATCTTTCGGGGGGTATGCCTCAAAATCCCCGGCCTTGCCTGCTTTTGGCGACCGAGAAGGAGGTCGAATTGTTCGGACAGAAATGGCGCTCAGTACTCGGTGTCGGAGAGCTGATCAGAGCTCGAAGTTTTCGGATGACTCAGAGTCGGATTGTGGTTGGCATGGCAGGGAGAGTCTTTCTTCCTTCTCCTGTCTGCGTGAGATGTGGGACATTTGAGAAACTTTGAACTTTACTGTGCTCACGGACTTCTTCATCAAGTTATGGTATTGTTACACTGTTTGTAACTATATGTTATAATTATGTGATTTTGTCAGTTTTTTCAGTCTTGGTTTGTCCTGTGTTTTGTGATATCACGCCGGAGGAAATAATGTATCATTTCTTAATGCATGCATTACTAAATGACAATAAATGAGGACTATGTGTCTTCATAATCATAAACTGAGGAATATAGAAGATTCTGCTCAGAGGTAAGAGAATACAAGGCTTTGAACTTCTGGAATTCTGTCCCCAGAAAGTTGTGGAGGTTAGATCATTAGAATTATTTCAAGTGGAGGTAGGAAATGTTCTGAAAGATTAGAGGATTAAGAGCTATGGAAATCTGGCATAGAGGAGAAGTTGAGACCAGGGGTAGATCAGCCATGATGATTTTGAACGGCAAGGTTTAAGGGGCCAGGTGATCTACTCTTATTTTCTTTTGTCATTTTATGTAAAGATACATAGTTTGCTCTTCTACTTTACTTGTTGTATGAACATTTACATGAAAGTGTTTTACTTAATTACATAAAATATTTTTCAGCTGGCTCTAAATGTTTTTGACTACAAGAGATATGTGAAAGCAGTGAAACAGCCTCCTGATGGCATAAGCTGTCAAAAGGCAATCACACTTCATTTGCCTTCAGCCTAGTCCGTGACTGTAGACTGCTCCAGCACAGAGGACAACTGCAGCAGCTGAGCCAACAATGACTAGTGTGGGGATGAGCTGTGCAGAAGCTGTGGAGAGAGACTGGATGGTATGTATTGCTTCCAGCTCAATATGGCCTGGTAGATTTTCTGATTACTACTAATTACTGTCATCTTGCTCAATTTGTCACACTTCTTGTATATTAGTCACAGCTTAGTGAGTAGAACTCTGGTTAGATGGCGGTGTGGTTGTACTCCAGAGATTCAGCAAAAGTATTCAAGCTGATGCTCCAGTACAGGACTGAATTGTCATAAAACATCAGCCGTGACCTTGATGAATGGTAGAATAGATTTGAAGGGCCAAGTGGCTTAATCCTGCTTCTAAAATCAGAATCAATTTTATTTGGAATGAAATTTTTAAATTGGTTAATACCTCATCGTTATGAGCCTGTCATTCCCTTCTACAATTTAAAGTGGTTCCATAGGGCCCACATGACTAAAGATAAGCTCTCTCGATTTTATTCGGATATATCTCCCTATTGTGATAGATGTAACAACGGAGAAGCTTCACTAATTCATATGTTTTGGACTTGTCCAAGTCTTGAAAAATATTGGAAGGAAGTGTTCCAAACTTTTTCGGTGCTTTTTAAAGTAAATTTTAAACCTGATCCCTTGACTACCTTATTTGGTATTGTTGGAGGAAATGATATTATTTTGGAGTCACATGATTGGCATATTTGGCCTTTGTTTCTCTTATAACCAGGAGGGCATTGTTGCTTAGGTGGAAGGATGTCACTCTGCCTACTCATACTCATTGGTTACATGATGTTACGTCTTGCTTAAATTTAGAGAAGATTCACTGTTCAATTTCTGAACCCAGACAAGATTTTTTAACATTGTGGGGACCTTTTTTGAATTATTTTCAAAATCTTTGATTTGCTATTAAGTACAGATGTTGGCTAACAATATGTTTTATTATATGATAAGGATTTTTTCATTTTCTTTTTTTTAACCAAACAGCTGTTTTTTTCTGGTAGTGGGTTTAGATTTTTTTGTATAATAAAATTATCTCTTTTCAATATTGTGTTTAAACTTAATGTATATGGATATGGGGTAATGACACTATATTTGTGATTTCAATATATTATAATCAATATATATTATGTAAGAAATCAATAAAAATATTGAAAAAGAAAGAATCAATTTTATTATCAGTCATCTGTCATGAAATCTGTTGTTTTACACCAGCAGTACAGTGCACTACATAAAATTTACTATAAATTACAATAAAAATATAAAAGCAGTGCATAAAGGGATCACAACAGTGAGGTTTATTTGCCTATTTGGAAAGCTGATGGCAGAGGGGAAGAGCTATTCCTAAGAAGTTGACTGTGCATCTTCAGGCTCCAGTGCCTCCTCCCTGATGGTAGATTTAAGAAGGGGACATGTCCTGGATGGTGAGGGACGTTCATGATTGGTGCCACCATCTTTTGAAGATGTCCTCGTTGATGGGGGGGTGGGGGCTGGTTGCCATGATGGAGCTAAATGAATTTACAACCTTCTGCAGCTTTTTCTGATCCTGTGCACTGGCACCTTCATACCAGAGAGTGAAGCAACCAGCCAGAATGCTCTGCACGATACATCTTAGAAATATGCTCGAATCTTTGGTGACATAACAAGTCTTCTCAAACTCATAATGAAATATAGCTGTTGGTGTGCCTTCTTGATAACTGCATCAATATGTTGGGCCCAGGATGGATCTTTAGAGGTGTTGACACACAAGAACTTAAGTAGCTCACCCTTTCCTCTGCCGACCCCTTGATGAGAACTGCTGTATGTTCTTCCGACTTCCCCTTCCTGAGGTCCACAACCAGTCCCTTGGTCTTACTAATGTTGTGTGCAAGGCTATTGTTGTGACACCACTCAAACAGTTGATCTATCTCTCTCCAGTTTGTTTTCTTGTCATCATCTGAGATTTTGCCAGCAATATTTGTGTTTTTGGCAAATGTATAGATGGTGTTTGAACTGTGCTTAGATACAGTGTAGAGAGAGTAGAGCAGTTGGCTAAGTACGCATCCTGGAGGTGTACCTGTGTTGATTATCAGCAAGGAGGAGATTTTATTTACGATCCACACAGACTGTGGTCTCCAGTTGCAGAGGGAGGTACAGAGGCCCAGGTTTTGAAGGTTATTGATTAGTATTCTGGGGATAATGGAGTTTATTTTGTTTAGAAAAGTGATCCTTGGGCTCATTTCAGCATAAGCAAATTACCAATCATTAGATCTGCATGATAATCTGCATTATCGCCTATGTCAGCTACTCACCCTCTGAACTGGTACTATATTTAAATTACTAAGGATTTACCTCCTGCAGCAGCTGCACAATTAGTTAAGCTTAGGCCTTTTCTCAGTTAGCAAAAAAAAACAGTATCCATTGGCTTGTGATAGATTACCTTCTGTGGGATATGACAATGTAGTGGTTAAGTTATTGAGTTAGTATTCAACCCAATAACAAGAATTTGAGTCTCTCTCCAGCAGCTGAATGGTGAAAGTAAACAAAATGAATCACGTGTTAAATTTAGTTTCCGTAATGGCCACCGTTAAACTACTGAATTGTTGCTTTAAGACATTAACAGCTAATCCCCATGCAGGAATGAAGTCCACCATCATACCTGACCTTTATGTGACTCCAGACTTACTGGTATGATTGACTTTTTAAGTGGTTCTTCATTTCAAGGGTAATAAAAGATGGAGAATAACTCCTAATGTTGCCAGCGTTATCTACGTCCTGCGAATGAATTAAAAGCACACTCAGAAATAAACAATTACCTACCTTACCATACCTCAGAAAAGTGCATTATTGTGAAAGCTATACTAAAAAGTGAACAATAAAATTAAATCAACAGAAGTGGAATTTCTATTTCGCTCTTGATCCTTTAAAAATTAGGAGCAAAGTATTTTACTGCATTGATCTGAATTGCCAATGATGATTAAAAGGCCAAATGGCTTTCTCCTGCTGCCACTTTTTATGTTCTATTAGTGAGCCTTGAACCTATTGCTGTATAGGTAGTGTACGAGCAGAGAACTGCTAATGTTTTTTTAATACCAGAAACATGTTTTGTAATGCTACATCTTTCTGCAGATGCCTCCCTGCAATCTGCACTACGCACAAGAAGATATATTAATAGGTAGGCAGAGCATGAGAAAAAGCAATGCCTTACAATTTAACCTGTCTACCTGCAGAATCAACACATTTGCTTTAATTTTCAGTCAAGCTTTTTCAGATTCATTTTGCATTGCACTAACTGATCGCATACCTCATCGGTATCTCGTGAACCTTCCTTTGTCAGGTCTATTTCTTGCAATAACATTCCTTCGAATACCAGCTTAAAGCTTCTTCCCTGTCTCCACTTCTATTGCTTATACTGAGTCTGGATTCTGACCTAGATTCTGATATCCGTTTTACCTCCAGCTTTCTTTGCTTCCAGCATAAAGCTGTCAGATTTTTAAGATAATGAGATAGGAAAACTCAATTTCAGAACTGTGCTTTTGATTCACTTTGACACTATTATTTTGGATTTAGCCAAACCATGCCATTATTTTCCTATTCTAGCTGCTTATAACACTTAGATAATAATTCTGCAAGACCTGGCAGTGCCCCAAGGAATGCATATGTTCTCCTTTCTGATGTTTTCTCTCACTGTGATGTCCTAGCAATACACCAAAATGATTATAATTGTTATATTCATATGGCTTACCAAAACCAGGAAACAATAATTTAGAGGGCTCGCTATCAAAACACAAGCTCTTCACAATCTTCTAAGTGAAATTGCTTCATATTTAATAATGATGAGCTAGCAAATTTCACTTAATATCATAAAACAAGCAGCTAGAGAAACTCAGTGGGTCAGGCAACATCTACAGAGGGAAGTGAACAATCAATATTTCAGATCAATGCCTTTCAGTCAGTCCAGATGAAGGGTCTTGACTCAAAACATTGCCTGCCTATTTCACTTTACAGATGCTGCCTGACCCACTGGGTTCCTCCAGAAGCATTTTTGTTTTGCTCAGGACTCCAGCAACTGCAGTTGCTTGTGTCTTCATCCAATATTAACACTGATATCCATAAGATGTAGCAATGAGTCATTGAAAAGTCCACATGTCGAACATGAGTCTGTGAAAGCACAAAACTTGACACCCAAAAGTTTAAATTGCTGGTAGTTCAAAAAGCACATGTTCCTAACCTAAACACCTCGAAAGAAACACAGGACAGCAATGGAATGAACTAACTCGTGTTCTTGCCATGTTGCTTGCAGAGACCCAAAATACTCTTTAACAAATCAATTACTTTATAAGATTAAAAAAAAACAAAATAATGCTCAGGATACTCAACAAGTCAGGCAGCATGAATGAGTCAGAAACACAAGGGGTTTTGCAGATGCTGGAAATCCTGAGAAAGTCACCCATAATAGGATTTTGCCTGAAACATTGGCTGTATATTTCCCTCCATAGATGCTGCCTGACTTGTTGAGTTCATGTAGCATTTTGAGTGTGTAGCACCAGTGAAGAGAGCTCAGTTCAGATCAATAGCCATTTTACAGGCAGTCACTCTTATGTGACAGGCTGGTGTGCACAGGAAGATTCATCTTGCGGCCAGGGTAAGGAAATTGTACCCATATTTGCAGTCCAAGCAAAGAGGTGTGAGAATTAATCTATATATATAAAAAATGATTATTCATCTACCTTCAGTCATTGGTTTGAAACATCAGCTTTGTTTCTTTCCCCATAAAAGGAAAAAGAAGCCATCTGGTCTGATGGTTATTTGCAACATTGTCTGTTTTTAGATGTCCATTGTCTGCAGTCCTTTTTTGCTATTTATTCAGCCTAGTGCACTGGTTGGAAGAAGAGTATGAGGGGCAGTCAGCAAATTTATCCTCCTTTCCCTTGTGTCTAGCCCACGGGAAAATTTAAAAAAAAACATAAATGCAGTGGTAGCCAGCATCCACAAAGAATACTGGGCAATATAGCCTAATGCCTGCTACACTAATAAGATTTAGTTCATTATTAAGCATGCTCTTGTACAGTGAACAAAAGTGAGCCCTGAAATTTATGTTATTGGACAAATGCAGCACAAATTGGAGCTCAGTTTTTATCTGAGGTGTGGGCATGCACATGCCAATTTATATCTCCCATTTTAAAGATATTCCAGAAATGCCAAAATGACTTCTTCAGATAAGAGTGTGGTGACTAAAACAATTAATTTGTCTTGCTTAAAAATAATCTTTCAGGTTGCTTACTTCCTCTTTCTTCTGTGGAAGTAAAAGAATGCCACTTTGTCACAAGCACCATCTTCTGAAGAAGTTATTTAATGAAAGCCTTGTTCACTCTTTAAGTGCCACTTTTCTGAAGAAAGAACACAGTGCTTCTGGACATGTGAAAAAATAATTGAATGTATTTGGTGACAATGGGCAGTTCATGGATCGGACTTCAATCAGCATCATTTAAGTTCAGCAACTGCCGAATTATACCCTCAGAAAATAAGTTAGCACAGCTTGATTGGCAATGACTGGAGGTTGCAATTATGTTTTTAAGTGTGCACAAATCTCAGTTGTGATCTCCATTCTGGCTCCAGTTCCTTGTCAATAGCAATTCCAATACATCGTTTGCTCGGTGATTGCATTTCAAGGCAATTCACTCACTTTTCCAATAAGTTAATTTATGGTGTAATTAATCATTTTCTTTAACTTGGGTGTGTTATTCTTTACTGTTCAAAATCAAAATTTTTTTTTGCTAAAGTGGCTGATATTTTAGAACATTCATGATTTTTAAAAAAAAATTCCATTATATTTATTTCTGAAAAAGTGCTGTTTGTTTTCATGTTTGGATTTTATTTTCAGGTAACCAACATACCACAGAGAATTAACTTCTCTGAACTACAAGAGGAAGTAATGTATTCATAGGCCTCTGGGATACAGTTGCCATGGTAGCTGCCTAGAAGTGAGTTGTCAGTGCCACACAGTAGATTTTTGCAACCAGCAATTGACAGGCCTGCATACTTCCATTTTCATTCAATTTACTCTTCTCTCCAAAAAGGACTGACTTGAACTGTGACACCATTTAATGGATCTTTTCATGTTACAGTACCTCATCTGATGGTCTTCTTCAACAAGACAGCAAATTATGAGTGCCAAAAAGCTGTATAGGGCATCACAGAAGATCTTAGATCAGCCCATGTGCAGCGAAGTACACAAAAGTAATTATTTTTCCAAATGGATTCACTGGTGGCAGAGTGGTGCAGGTAGTAGAGCTGCAGCCTCACAATTGTTGTGGCCCAAGTTCATTCCTGACCTCTGGTGCTGTCTTGGTGAAGCTTGCACGTTCTCCCCCAAATGTATGGATTACCAATGGGTACTCCAGTTTGACCACATCCCAAAGGCAAGCAGAATTGGAAGCTCAATTGGCTACTAGTAAATTATTACGAGTTTGCAATTAATTGGTCGGTTCTGGGAGAAACTGATAGGTATGTTGCAGGCAAAATTATAAACACAAAAGATTCTGCAGATGCTTTTAATCTTGAGCAAAACACATTAAATTCTGGAGGAACTCAGTAAGTCAGGCAGCATCTATGAAGGGGTATAAACGGTCGATGTTTGGAGCGTTTCAGGATTTCATCCTGAAACGTATACTGTTTATTCCTCTTCATTGATGCTGCCACACTTACTGAGTTTCTCCAACATTTTGCATGTGTTGTAGAGAAAATTAGTGGGGGATGAAATTATTCTGTGAGTACATGAACTTGATGGGCCTGAGTGGCCTCCTATGTCAAAATACTACTACTACACTGACTCAGCCCTAGGGGGCCGGCGTTGGGCACAATGACGGACTCTCCACTTCTCCCTCTCCCTCATATGTTCAGTTCATCTACATTAGCTGCGCCGCTGTCTTCTAGGAGCGTGTTGACCATAGTCTTGGGAGGGCGCCCAGGGTTCATCCTCCCGTGCTTGGGCTCCCATATGATGACTAGGCTGGCAGGTAGCTCGGGGTGGCGTAGACAGTGCCCCGCTAGTTGCAGTCTTCTCACCTCAATTTTAGTGGTGAGCATTGATTGGTCATCATAGAGCTCAACGTTCGTCATGTGCTGTTGCCAACTCATGTCAAGAGCCATCCAGAGCATTCGTGTAAGCAACCATCTAGAGACTTTCACATAGCTTTGGTGAGTGTCCACACCTTGCATCCATACATGAGAATGGACTCTATGACTGCTACGAAGATCCTCTTTTTAAGCCCTCTGGTCAGGTTCGACTTCCGGATTTCCTTCATGTCGTTCATAGCCCTCCACGCCAGCGCCTTCCGTATCTTTATGTCCTTCTTTGAATTCATCATTCTTGACCCGAGGTACTTGTAGTCAAAGACTTTCTTAATGGTAT